>NC_080540.1:96628060-97313060 GCF_028640845.1 Ahaetulla prasina
GTTCTATGCTAAACTGTTTGAAGATCCACTTTATCAAACCCTTACCAGACCATCCCAGCCTCAGCTTAACCACTACTCTGCCTTCTTACTCTTTGTGGTCGATTAGTATAGCTCCCTCATCTAAATTAGAGTAATAAGTCAATTGGGTTACATAATAATATGTTATTTTATTGCTAGTAGTGGCATATATATTCAGCTGGATGGCACAGACTTGCCTGAAATCCTGGTATAGTTAAATAAAGATGCTGTGGGTTGACCATTCATATCTTGTTTTACTAAGCCAAAATATGCAAAACATGTGAAAGCCAAGAATGGGTTATAAAAAATGCCCTGGTATTATGGAAAGCAAAATCTCTCAGTCAAGTGAACTTTGTAGATGTTGATGCCAGCTGGTAAATAGAGTACTTATACATTTTTAATTGGTTTATTGCATATGTTCTTTGTTTGCTATGTTCTTGAGATGAGAATCAAATGTGTGTCTCATCCTCCTTTGCAGTTAATAAGAGATTCCCTGAACATTTAAAGAAATAGCAATATAAAATTTTGTTTTCCCATTTAGAAAGAAGAATGCTAAAATCAAGTCTGGATACAAGCGGGAACATATCAATGTGGGCTGTGATATGGATTTTGATATTGCGGGTCCTTCAGTACGTGGTGCCTTTGTCTTCGGCTATGAAGGCTGGTTGGCTGGCTACCAAATGACTTTTGAGACAACTAAAACCAGAATAACTCAGAGTAACTTTGCTGTTGGCTATAAGACTGATGAGTTTCAGCTTCACACTAATGTGTAAGTACTGATAATATTGTGCTGGGTGAAAATTTATAACCAAAAGAAAAACCTTGGTGAAAACAAAGAAACTATTTTCAGTATTCTTTTCCATTAAAAAAAAATTCTGAGAGAAAGATAAATATATTTTGGGTACCCTAAATACAAGTTTTGAAAGAATTAATTTTGCAGGTTTGTGTATGTACTTGTATAATTTTCCTTAGGAACAGTTTTGGAGACAGGGATGGGGAACCTTTGCCCCCAACCAATATTGCTGAATTACAACTTCCAGAGTCCCACACTATTGTCTTGGTAGAACTAACAGTATCTGAACTTCAGCTAGAGGATCATATTTTGTCCACTCTGCTTTATGTTCTTACTTTGCCTTTTTGAACTAGTACTAGTAGTTTCTGAATGCATCATAATGGTGTATACAATATAATATCCGTATATGATAGCCTAGGAATAAACAATATTTTAGACCATAATCTGGTCCCTTGCCACTAGATATATGCCTCTTGGGTTTTATAGAAAACAAAATCTAAAAGATTTGGGGGATGTACTGTAGGTTCCTATCTCAGGCAGTAGAGCAGCAGCTTTAAAACATTTTGTGGTTCATGGTAACCTGAACATTGTTTTGAGTCTCAGTAAGAAATTGAGCTAGGAAACCATTTTTGATTCAATATTAACATTATCAAAGCCAATACCATGTTGTGAAAATCATTATCCAAAGACAGGGTCTTGCTGACATAATTGGAACTCTGAGAATTGATTTCTATTGTCAAGAAATTCATGTAAGGTAAAGCACAGATAATTCTTTGCCGTCCCACATCCTTCTATCAGAACGATGCTGTATTATATGAATAAAGGCATACTACAGGACAGATGGAAGGAGATAATCTAAAAATAGAGCTCATTGCCAATGAGTGTGATATTGTTGTTCTAATATTTCACTTTAGGAACAAGAATCTGACTACCATAAAATAATGTATAGTATCAGAGTAACCATTAAAAAAATACCCGACCACTGCAGCTGATACATGAAATAGCTGCTTCATGAAGGGATAGCAGTGCATACGTTTTGTATTCATCTGTATTAAGATTTTTTTAAATCCCTAAAATCATCTGGAGTTTATAAGCATGGGACTGTAAGCTGATCAGCTGTTTTATTTTTAAAAATAGAAGCTTTAAGGCTATTAGATAAGGATTTTCAATAGTTTTACTGAATTTGATGTTTTTACAAATTGTTTGCTATCTTACTGACCAACTATTGCAAAAGAAAGCAGGGTCAGGTTCTTTATTAAGAAATCCCATGGTTTTAAGGTTCATATGGGAAGTCAACAAAATGTCTGGAAAAAAGGCAAGTAGTTGCCAAGAAAACACAGACATAATCAAATATATGAAATCACCAGGAGTCAAGCTGAATTGATGGTGGAGAAATTATTAGGCTACATGTACACAGTTTTTCTGGTTATGGTTTTACTTAAACACATATTGCATTCTGAAAGTAGAATATACTAATATAATTAAACAAAATATAATTAAACAAAAGGGAATAAAGTTTGGATCATGTGCGTATATAACCCTTGGGTAAGGGGCGTGCATAAGTGTACCAATGTGCCTTCCGTCCCTGTCCTAATGTTCCCATTTATTTGTATCCATTTCATGTATTAATAACCATGTCAATACCTATGTCTGTTATCTAATACATGCTTGACAAAATAAAAAAAAATGTTCTACTTAAATTGATCCACAAAGGCACTCCAGTAATCTCTGGAAAGGTACTAAAATAAATAATCTCAAGAGATCATCAAATTTTATCAGATTTTGGCTTTGTTATCCATTTCTTGCAAGGTTTGATAGGAACGTATCCTGAGATTTCGGTAATCAATTAAATGAATTTTATTTGGTGTTTGACACTTGCTATGGTATCTGTAGGCAATTATGTAGTGGCCTGCATAAGCAAAAAGATTGAAAAAGAATTGATAGAAAAGCAGGATGAATGGTATCCAGGGAGATTTAGTTCTACATCATATTTCTGTACTCAGATCGCTTTTATTTCTAGAGTTAGCACACTAAATGTACTTTAAAAAAATAATAATATGAAAGCCACTGAAGAACCATGAATATGTTCCATTCTCTGGAATCTAATAGAAAGCTAATAGATTCCAAAATACACAACCAAAGTGATTAATTAAAATGATATTACTCTTGCTTTACAAGTAGTTCTCAACTTAGTACCACAATTGAGCACAAAATTTATGTTGCTAAGCAAGACAGTTAATGGATTTTTGCCCCATTTTACCACCTTTTTTGCCACAGCTGTTAAATGAACCACTGCAGTTGTTAAATGAATCTGGCCTTCTCCATTGACTTCGCTTTCAGAAGGTCACAAGAGGTGATCACATGACCCTGAGATACCACAACTGTCATAAAAACATACCAGTTGCCAAGCGCTTGAATTTTGATCACGAGACCATGGGGATGTTGCAACAGTCATATGTGTGAAAAATGGTCATAAGTCACATTTTTCAATACCGTTGTAACTTCGAATGGTCATTAAACATATGGTTGTAAGTTGAGGACTACCTGTACTCATATTGAATACTCATCTGTTTTTACTCACATGTTTGCATTAGCTATAAACATGCAGAAAATACATATAATTGTTACTGCATTGGGGATGTGAGGTGGTTGGGCCCCCGAGATATTTTTCTTTACATTGGGAAGGATTGTGCAAATCTTTCTGTAACTTGAAGTAAGTTTTTAAAGTGTTTTTTAAAAAAATCCAAAAACTAATCTATATTTTCATGAATAAGATTCATGACATGACATGTAACATTTGAATCTATTATAGAAATGATGGCACGGAATTTGGAGGCTCCATTTATCAGAAGGTGAATGATAAATTAGAAACTGCTGTCAATCTTGCTTGGACAGCTGGAAATAGCAACACCCGCTTTGGAATAGCAGCCAAATATCAGATTGATTCAGATGCATCTTTTTCTGTAAGTAGAACTTCATTCCGCGGCAATAATGGACTAGAGAGCCTTCAATTTCAAAGGGAATTGTTGTTTGAACAAATGATTTCACTACAATATTTAGTCAATACTCCTTTTTCTTGTTTCACAGAATTGTTTCTTTATCAAATGAGGTACAAGCAAGTAAAGAAGCATTGGGAGAAAAGAGAAATTTGTACCATATGCTTTGTCATAAATACAGGTTCTTAAAATGCTGCTTTTCACTCAGTGGCATGGTCTTAAAATCATTTCACTTTTTTTTTGGTTTCCTTTAGATAGGTTTGGTGTATGCAAATTATCTCTCACTGAATTCCCCATATCAGTATATTAACACTGCCTGATTATATACTGTGAGTAACTGACACTTCTGGATTATCACATGCACCCTGGTAATAATTGGGTAGAAGTGTGTTTGAACTACCACATTTTTGTTTTGAGTTAACAATAAGCCACATGCAAATTTTTATTACTCTTTTTCTAAATCTCAAGATTACAACAGGAAAGTGTCAAAAGAAATATCCGGTTTCTTGTTTTTTTTAAACAGAGTGCAGTGAGTGCTTCTTATTTAGTTGATTCATTCATAGATTATGGTTGAGTTGTGATGCCAAAAGGACAAAACCTATTCAGGTTTCAATTATTTGTTACATTATTTACTGGAAGACAGGTTTCTTTTGCTGTTCACTAAATCTAATTTAATTTGTGTCATTTGAAAGGCAATGGTACATTCTACTCAGATAATCTTTTTTGTTTAATAATCTAATCATTTTGTCCAAAATTTTGTCAT
The DNA here is from genome assembly GCF_028640845.1 of Ahaetulla prasina. Classification (NCBI taxonomy): domain Eukaryota; kingdom Metazoa; phylum Chordata; class Lepidosauria; order Squamata; family Colubridae; genus Ahaetulla; species Ahaetulla prasina. The sequence goes on from NC_080540.1 coordinate 96,632,631, forward strand.
AAATATTGTTTTTTGAGGGTTGATGCTGGAGAGATGGAAATCAATGGCTTCAGGAGACCGAACCCTTCTGCAAATATTTATTTTATTTATTTTATTTTATTTATTTTGTCACAACATCATACAAAAAGATTATATAGTATATACACATATAAACATATATAGGAAGAAGAAAAGAAAAACAATAGGACAGGAACGGTAGGCACGTTTGTGCGCTTATGCACGCCCCTTATGGTCCTCTTAGGAATGGGGTGAGGTCAATAGTAGAAAGTTTTTGGTTAAAGCTTTTAGGATTATGGGAAGAGACCACAGAGTCAGGTAAAGTATTCCAAGCACTGATGATTCTGTTGCAGAAGTCATATTTTCTGCAATCTAGATTAAAGCGGTTTACATTAAGTTTAAATCTATTGGTTGCCCTTGTATTATTGCAATTAAAGTTGAAGTAGTCTTTGACAGGAAGGACATTACAATAGATGATTCTGTGAGTTAAACTTAGGTCTTGTCGAAGGCGACGGAGTTCCAAGTTTTCTAAGCCTAGGATTTCAAGTCTAGTGGGATAAGGTATTTTGTTGTTTTCAGAGGAATGGAGAACTCTTCTTGTAAAATATTTCTGGACACGTTCAATTGTATTGATGTCAGAGATGTGGAGAGGGTTCCAAACAGGTGAGCTGTATTCTAGAATTGGTCTAGCACAGAGGTTCCCAATCTTTTTTGGTTTGCGGCTCCCATAACACTTCGGATTTTTTCCGCGGCTCCCTTAATAGGTACATCCGATTTTTTTTTAAATTTTTGTCTTTTTAAGGATTTGGAAATCTACTTTTTAGATCGTTAAGGTTAGGTTAATTGAAAAATAAATTAAATACGAGCTTTAAATTCACAATTTAAAGAAGGTCTGCCCGTCTGGATTTGCTGATGGACGCGCTGTCTCCTTTGATAAGAGCAACTTCTGCAAAACTTTCCCAGAAATGAAAGTCCCTGCTTCGGTCTCGGAGTTTGACCTCTCACGATCCCCTTGTTCCCTCAAATCTCCGCCTTGTAAAAGAGGTGACTGTTCTCGCCTCCAGCCTGACTCACCTGGGAGGAACCAACAAAATAGTTTTACTATTTTCTGCGCAACCCCTCTTTCCCGATGCCATCGAGCGTGATGCTGGAGAGATGGAAATCAATGGCTTCAGGAGGCCGAACCCTTCTGCAAATATGTAGCAGAAATATGGAGCAAATATGTCTCCATTATCAGCTAAGAAAAGAATGCCCAAAGATCTTGCTGTGAAAAGGAGGGAGGAAAAGGCCTCAGATTTAGACCCTGAGTTTTCCTTCTTTCCTTCCTTTCTCCCTCCCTCCCTCTTTGGCCTTTTTAATGTTAAAAGGTACAAATATTATAAAGGGCTGTAGGGAGCTGCGTACAACTGAAAAAAAAGCTGTGTTTAATAGTTACACTTGCTCTCTCATGCACATAGATACAATCTTCACTACAAAATTGTTAAAACAAAAAATGTTATAGAGGTTTCTGTTTTTTCCCCATTCCAAAAAAGAGGCAATATACAATGCAAATTTTAACAGATATAGGTATCAAATCATACTGAACTATTTTCAGAGTGACTAAATTGAACGACTTGAAACTAAAATATGACCTCTGCACATCTCTAGTTTTTATAAAGCTTACGTGTGAACTTATGTGCACTTTCACAGAATTTAGTAAAATGTTGAAAACTATTTCTGTATGGTATCTCACCTGATGATTTATTTATGAGCTATGCAGCAAACACTTTGAAAGAATACTATTACATGATTGACATTGTTTTGCAGGCTAAAGTGAATAATTCCAGTCTGATTGGTTTAGGATATACTCAGATTCTGAAGCCAGGTATGTACAGATGAAATGTGTTTGATAAATTTTTTTAATTTAAATCTTTTTTTGCCAATAATTAAATTGTGTGCAATTTATATGAAAACTAATCAGTTCTTTCAGGCTCTGAATTTTCATTTAATTTAAGAAATATATGTTTGCCAAAGGTTTTTTTTTATTTGCATTTATATCCCACCCTTCTCCGAAGACTCAGGACGGCTTACACTATGTCAAGCAATAGTCTTCATTCATTTGTATATTATATACAAAAGTCAGCAAATGCTACCTTCTATGAATTCATAAAATTAAGTCCTAATGTATCTATGGTTTATCACCAAACTAAATCTAAATAGATAAGAATCATAGATATTCTGATCAATGCTTTATTTTATAAGTATTGCAGCAATTGAGTTGAATTCATTGCGTGTCAGGAAAGGTAAATGTGTCTCTCCCTAAGTTCCTTTTTATAGAACCTTCAATGTTTTTCCTAATCAGGTTCTTTGAAATACCCTTGCAATGCTAACAAATCAATGCTAATAACTTCTCTCTTATTTCCTGCCTAGGTATCAAATTGACATTGTCTGCTTTACTGGATGGGAAGAATATTAATGCAGGTGGCCACAAGCTGGGTCTAGGACTGGAATTCGAAGCATAAAAGAAAGGATTTTACCATCACTAATTCTAAAACACTATACAGCATAGCTACCTTCTGGATTTAGTGTATTTTTCAATGTTTTACGTCTGGGATGCAATTATTGCTGTGTGTCAGTCATATTAAATCTGGTTAAAGGCTAAACCTCAGAGCATGTATTTTCAGAGAAAGATGGAATTACTTTCTCTAGATCTGGGCATTTGGGGTATATTGTTGGCTGGAGCTACGTGCTTATCAACTCTTGTATGAAGGAATTACCTTTTGTAAAATTGATGATGATTGTAGTGGAAGACACATCTGAAATTCATGTTGTGAAAATGCTGATTCATCACAGGGTGCAGAAAACACATTTTTCTGCTAAGTCATCAGGCTTTCATTCTCTAATGGAGCATTCACATTTATTCAAGAGGCTGTCAAGGCAGGTGCACGCCCATTTAAATCTCACTTTTCTCTCCTACAGCTCTCTTTTATACTCAACAGCTTTAGAGTGCTTTAGAATGTTCACGTTGTACTATTTTGGTGTATAGGAAGTTTGATGTAAATCAGCCAATCCGACTTAAAATGTCACATCCTTTCCCTTGCACTGATTATTGAGGGGCTTGTACAACGGACTGAATGAACTGAAAAAAACCTGTTGTTATTGTAATCCCTTAGTGGCACTGCATTAAACAAAATGAACTTTTGTTTTATTACTTTTTTTTAAGCAGTTTTAATAGATACATCTTCAGTCTTCCATTTGTGTGTGTGTGGAACTAGACCCTAAATGCTGTACTGGACACCATTTAAAATTAAGGTTAAACAAAATACATCTTCCTTCCAACATAAATAAAACATCTTCATCTCTAATTGTGTCTGTCTTATTAAATAGTTTAAACATTCCTATCTGGGAGTTTATGAAACATTCCAGCTTTTCCGTTGATAACTAGTGAAACAGCTAGCATTATGACTTCTGTGAAACAGTTCTGCTCATTATAATAGAACAAACAGTTCTGCTTATTTTGACAGAATATCTTTTCAAAGACCATTGCCCTCCCATGTGGTGCATTTCAACATCCTTAATTGGCAATGAAATTGTACAAAATTGTACAAAAAAGCAGTATGTAAGGATTTTTATCTTCTCATAGATATAGTTGTGCATGCTCACTTCTGTTTCTGGAATTAAAGGAAATGTGGCTATAGTATGAAGTACAAACTGGATTTCGGTCAGATCACTGCACAAATCCACAATAATTGTCTCAGGTGAACATGAAGTAACTTGACATTGATCTTCCCTTGATCTCTAAATTAATGTATTCTAGAGATTTTTCTACACCAATTTAGACTTCTATAAATCTTTTTAATCCTTCCTTCCAAATGGTGAGCCCCTGGTTCTAATAATATGAGGTATGGTACTAAGTATTTTTCTCAAAAAAGAAAAACAGAAGTGTTGAGCAAAATGGGCTTACCTGGCCCTTTGTAAGATTCCATGAATAATGCAAGGTGATATAAACACCGTGACAGGAAATAATTTCAGTCTAAGCCAGTGGAAAAATATTAAGAGAATACTTGAGTAAATGTTGATTTGGATGTTGACGATTTTAGAAATTTAGCATAATAAAAATGAGGGGCCTGTTAAAACAGTCATTGTCAAGTCAAAGGTATAATCTTTTGGGTTTATCAATATGGTAATTAAATATGCTTATAGAGACAATTACTTCAATTATTCTGAATACAGAATAACATCCATGAATCAAATGCTAAGTTATAGCTGTACCTTTGGATATTTCCTGCAAGAATATAATTGTGTTGTGCATATATACAAAAGAAAAAGCTGTAGGTGCCGTATCAGTGCATGTTGCGAGTACTATCCACCTTGCTATGGTAGTAGAAAACAGAATTTCTTTTGAGTACTGTAGATATGAATTACCTTATGCTACAGAATAAATACAGAAAATGGACGTGGTGGCTCAGTGCTAAGACACTGAGCTTGTCGATCAGAAGGTTGGCAGCAGTTCGAATCCCTAGTGCTGCTGTGTAACGGGGTGAGCTCCTGTTACTTGTCCCAGCTTCTGCCAACCTAGCAGTTTGAAAGCACATAAAAAATGCAAGTAGAAAAATAGGGACCACTTTCGTGGGAAAGTAACAGTTCTCCGTGCGCCTTCGGGATTTAGCCATGCCGGCCACATAACCACATAGACATATTTGGACAGTGCTGGCTCTTCCGCTTAGAAACAGATAAGTACAGCCCCTAGAGCTGGAAATATGCATGTGCGATGGGAACGTTTACCTTACAGAATAAATGTGGATTCTATTCCTGCCTTAGGCATGAAAGCTGGCTGGGTGATTTTGGATTGGTTACTCTTAGTCCAAACCCACCTCACAGGCTGGCTGTTCTGGGGAAAACATGAGATAGGATTACAGGTAATCCTCACTTAACAACTATTATTAAATATGAAGGTATCTTGTCTTTTTTTGTGCACTGAGAGCATATGCACCAAGACAAATTCCTTGTGTGCCCAATCACACTTGGCCAATTAAAAAAAAAAACTATTATGGTAGATTTCAAAAAAACTAGTTACTAGCCACAGTAAACAGCCCAAACGAACAACAAAACACACTAAGACCATTTGACAAGGCAAGCCACTTGAATATAAAACTGAGCAAATCCCATTCCCAACTAGCAGTGATGATGTTACCTAGCTTGGGTAATGAAGGGGCGTGCATAAGAGCACAAACGTGCCTACCGTTCCTGTCCTATTGTTTTCTTTCATTATATCCAATCAATATAGTTATTACATACTTATGCTTATATATATATGCTTATATATTATATAGTTACTTTCATGCTTATGCTTATATATACTGTTGTGACAAAATAAATAAATAAAATAAAAGTATCTGCAAGAAAACAAGCTCGGGGAAACCCATATTCTATTTTCCAAGGCAAATTACGTAAGAGTTGGTCCAGTACTGTACCATCACACCCGAAAAAAAATATGCCTGGCCCCTTTTATTAGAATCCGTGAGAGATGGAAACGTGAAGAGTGACGTACACCGAGTTTCCTTTTCCAACAGAGATTTTTTTGTTTTGTTTTGCATAGGAAACCCGGAAGTGCCGTATTCAGACGAGGCGCCGCTTCACAAACGACGTCGTTACGATCTCACGTATTCCTTCGTAAGGAAGTTATGGTTGGGGGAGGAGCCTGACCAGCTCAGGGGAGGAGGGGCTCGTTTCGTCAGAGGCTTCCCCCCTCCTTTGCCGAACTCAGTTGCCTAGCAGCCCGGGTGGGCGGGTCTGGACGAAGCCACCTCCCCCCGGCGACGGTATGGCGTCAGCCATGGCGGCCACCGAGCAGAGAGCAGAGCGTACCGCGATGCGGGAGGCGCCGTCGCCGTCGTCGTCCTTGGCGCGAACGTCGCTCTTCCTTTTGCTCCTGGCCTTGCCGCTTCGGGGCCAGCTTCCAGACGGTGAGGCGGGAAAGGTGGCTAAACGGCGTTCGCCAAGTGGCGACGGCGGAAGCAGCGAGTCCGGGGTCGGCTGGGAAGATTGGCTGGAGGAAAGCCACGCAGCCGGCGCCGCTATCCCATCTGCTCCCCCAACCCCTTCTGTCAGCCCTGGGCCACCTGCTTCTTTCTGCCCTCTGCGTAGGCGCCTTGGACCGCGCATCTATTGTCCACAGCCCGGCGGAGTGGCCGTTCTGGTTGGGGACGATGCCTCCATACATCCGGAAGGCTTCCGCCTCTTTTGTTCCGCTTCACCCGGTGAATCTGGGCGCTGCCGAGAACGGGAGCCTCTCGGGCACAGGAGGAGGTTTCTGGGCAGGAAAGCGGCGCTTTCTTGCTTTTGGTTGGTTGGTTCGGACGGGTCTGCCTGGGTTGCCCCTAAACCTGCCTCCCGCCTAATTAACAAGTTCTGTATATATAAATGTTATAAAGGGATAATAGTGCAGAACTGTGTACAACGGCTTAGAAAGAAAGGCGGTTTTTAACGTTTCTGGCTTTCTCAAACACACTACGTAGCTATACACTTTGTGAATGTACCTCTGTCTGTCTGTCTGTCTGTAGAGAAGGAGACAAATTCTGCTGTTTCCTCTTTTGGTTCAACTGCTGTTATGTCCCTAATTGTGTAATGGAAGGAATTGCATGACTTTACAAGAATTCTAACCGTCCTTTTGAGTGATTTTGTGTGTGTGTGTATGTGTGTGTGTGTGTGTTTATACATACATGCGCCTAAGTTGTAATACTTTTTAGTTTTAAGGCAAGTTAAATGGCTGGGTTTCTGGAAAGGATAAGATGGCAACTTCCACGTATTCTTAATTCTTGCCAGTTAAGCATAGAATAAAGATTCGTTCATAGAATAATTACACAACTTATGAATAGTTCTTGGGTTAATATTACGCATATTTGGGCATTGGGAGCTTGGTTAGTGAACCCATTTCAAGAAGAAAGGGTAGCTTGGCAATCTTGTTTGATAATTTCATTCGTTTCCTAGCTACCTTTATAGGGTAACATGATACAGAAACATAATATTATTAAACATAATTGTAGATAAGAACAGATTCCAGTACAATTTAAATACTCATTAAGAAAAAATCTTTTAAACTACAAATCGGAAAATAGAATAGCTAATTTCTAAAAGCAGCCATAATGTTGTCAGTTGTGTATCTTTCAGGAGGCAATTTAGCAGAGTGATGCCATCACTAGGAAAACTCTTATTTCTAATGCCATTTGTACTGATATTAGTGGTTGACTCATTAGCAGCCTATTCATAATTGATGTTAAACACAGTCTCATGAATGTAAGCAATTTTCCAAATAGCTTTTATAGATTTTTTAAATTTCACCTTTATTATTATTATAAATAACTCAAGGCAGTTATTTTCCCCAAAACATCAATTCTGATATGAGTTGGTCTGAGAGCAAATGACTGACTCAAAGTCACGTGGCCGGTTTTCATGCCTGAGGCAGGACTCCTGGCTTCTAGCCTGATGCTTTAACTACTAGACAAGTGATGACAAACCTTTTGGGCGTATCAAAAAATTATTAAGTTCCAGTTTGCATTCTATCAACAAAGTAAAAACCAAATCCAAACAACTATTCAAGACTTTCAGAGTCTCTCTGATGTTAGTAGATTAAAAATATTCGTATATACCGTATTTGAGATGCTACATACTTGAATTCTAGTAGACATGGAGCATGGAACAGAATGGAACGTTGTGCTATCTTACAGAACAAAGGTCAGAACACAAAAATAAGAATCCTTCAGCTTTACATAAAATTGGATGGATAATATAATCCTGTCCATAAAACCAACTCAGTCTAATGGGTGCAGCCCCTGATATTAACAGTCAGTAGACATCCAGGACAATTAACAGGTATTGTTTTTCCTTTTCATTCCACAATTTGTGTCATTAAGGCATACAGTGATTAAGGCAACCAAACCTATTCCTATTGAGGAAATTCCCATTTAAAGTGATAGACTCTGAATTGCTAGGGAGGGTCTGCCTTTGTCCTTTTCCTGAATAACAAAGACTCCAAGTTTAGCAGTCTCTTTGCTCTCTGGGGAAAAATGGTTTAGTTATTAAGACAAGTAAGTTTACTATAGTAAGTGAATGAATTTGCTGACAAAATTGCTACATTTAATGTGTAATTAGCGCTTAGTTTACTTATAACACTAAAATACACAAGGCAGATCAGACCTGTTCATTTATCCTCTTGTAGTGTACACTTGTAGTGTATTTTAACAAAATTTACCAAAATTATTCCCCCGAAATTGATTAATTTATATTAATGTAGATCAACATTGTGTGAGTGAGGACTCATTTTTAATATACTGTATTCATGTTTTTAGGTTAATAATCTGTAGGAACAGTTTTCCTATATTCTCCTTCATATGTGTCATTTAAATGTCTTCTTTTCTGATGTATTATTCTAATAGTTATCTCAGTTCTTAACTAGAATCTTCTAAGGTGTAGTTACATAAAATGCTAGGGGTTCACTAAGAGTCACAACCTGAACATTTCATGGTAAATGGGAAGCAAGTTCATTGGCTTTGGAGCTTATTTCTTAATTTCTTTTTCACAAAGCTTTTCTTCTTAGTTGACCATGTTGAAACAAAGAAAAGACGGTCTTTTGCTTCCCATTTACCATGAAATGTATGCAAATAAATTAGTTCATTTTAATTAAATATGAATCCGGTAGTTTCTCTTTGAACTGAAGAAAATCATGAGGCCAGAAACTGATCTGATTGCTTTCTGTAGTTCTGTTTTAAATACAGCTCTGGATCTAATTCATTATCTGACTGACACATAAATCATAATAGGTGGGGTCATATACCAAGCTAAGCAAAAACCAAACCGATGAATTATGTGTGGATCAGGGTTTAATCAATTTAACTGGAAGCAGTGTTAATAGTAACACTATGTATGTTAATAGTAACATACAACCTATGTCATATGAGTCATGAGATAGCGTTGATATGGAAAAATGCCTTGTGCAGCTGTATCTTGTTTTCATAAATTTCTATGTTGATTGATTGTTATATACACACATACATATTTCTGCTTAAAACAGGCACAACTCCGTTTTGCTAAAGGCTTCAATAATTAAAACAGTAACTATTTTAAGCAAATTTCTATAGTAGCCTATCAATTTTTTGTTTTTGATATGCTAATACTTGTTTTTAACTCTTCCATATTTTATTTGTTATAAATTTTGGATGCATGTTTGTCAGCTGAGATACTGTTAATCTTCAAACCAAATCAGTTTGTATATCCTTGTACACTGTAAAATTATTTTTAAAGATTTCAAATTATTCTTATCTTTCCCTCTTCAAGATACTACACCTAATGCAGAAATACCTCAGAACTTTAAATCAATTCATAAGGATGAAAAAGAGAATTTATCCTCAATTTTGTCTGCAACCAGTGAGAACAGTATGAGGAATAAAACAATTGAAGATATGATTCCAACTTCTTTGAAAGTCGATGCTTCTGTTGTACATGCACCTACTCTTGCAGAAGATAAAGTAGTCCAACCTCCTGTGTCACCTTCCGAAACTGTTAGCATTAATCAACAAAATATCGATGTTTCAGAAGATGCAGATAGTAAAGAATATGACATGACAGACAGAAATATATTTACTAGTTCCCTACCAACAGCAAAAGAACCTAAAGATTATGTCATCTATGATCTAGCTTCTAACTCTCAAAATAATCAAGATGACCAAGATGTATCAGAATTTGCAGAAGATTCAAGTATGAGGAACTTCGAGAATAAGAAGTCATTTGCTCATAACATGAAGGATGCTACAGTCTCGGGATTGGAAGATGACAGTCATTTCTTTTTTCATCTTGTTATTTTTGCCTTTTTGGTTGCTGTAGTTTATATCACATATCACAATAAAAGAAAGGTAGGATGGGCTTCTTAACAGTTTTCAGTTTAATGTTAATATTAGAATATTGTTATTTTGAAATAAATTTAGAGGCAGTTAATTAGCTTATTGGTAAATTTTATAAACTGAAAATCTAATACTCAGATATCAATCTAATACTCAAATCTTTTTTTTATTTTTGTGATTATTCTGGAAAATAAGGGCTAAGCAAAGTTGAATACTATAAATTATAAAATGCAAAGTTGCAAACTTCAGAAAATTTCAGATTAAATAGGTTTCTAAGGCAGAATAATGAAATAATTCAACATCTGGAATTTACAAGTGGTTATTAACCTGTTTGAGATCAATGTTTTTGCACAGCATTTCTAATAATTTTGCAAAAATAATAACAAATACAAATCTAAGCAAGCTAGGAAAAGTAAATATTGGGCAGAAAGCTCCACATAAATGTTCCAGCATTTTATGAATTAATGTGCAGGTTAACAGATTACATAAATTGTGAAATATTATCTTAAATTTTAATTTTGTTTTTCTGAGACATGGAAATTCGTTTAAGTATCATTGATATTCATGGCTTCCTTTTATTTATTGTGGCCTTCTAATCTGACATGAAGAATTGATGACAAAATTACTTATTCAAGGTGGCAGAGTGGACTTTGTCCACAAACCTATTTAAATCTGAGATTTGTCTTCCTCTGTCAGTAGTTATATTTTCTACAATATCTGCACTGATATAGAAAGCTTCTTTGTTACAAGCTTTTAAAGACAGCTTCTGTGGAAGCTTTTTTTAAAATTTTAATCAGAAACATGGATTTTTATAATTTAAATCTGCTATCGGTAATGTATTTTAACTGAGTTTTAGATTCACAAATGCAACCTAGACTATAGGGCAAATTAAAAAATTCAACATCCATGGAAGTAAAAATCTTTTCTCTCAAATCTTCAGTCAGTTTCACTAATAGGACATTGGGTTTTCTATTGCAGTTTATCCATTGTTATAGTCTCAGTATAATTGTGGTCTTGTTGAATGGCATAAGGATATGTATCAGGGCTTATCATTCATTTCAGCTTTTTCTTAATTGCAACATGTCAGGTTTGTCCTAGTGTAAAGCTGGCATTGATTTATAAGAAAAATGTTTGATAGTAAATCATTTTTGGCTCAGTCATAAATAGCTAAAATCAACTAAAATATATTTATATAATAAACGCTATGAAACTTATCAGTCAAGGGTAAGGTAGGCAGTTTGCTTATTAACACAAATAACCTTGTTATTACAAACCTAAAAGATTTGATGTAAATATGAAGTTTTTATGAAAAGTATATAAAATTTGCAAAGAATAATCTGAAAATATTGTTATAAATCTTTTTAAACATGCAGATGTTTAATTTAATATGATCTAACTTGTTTTTTCTTTTCAGATAATTTTGTTGGTTCAGAATAGAAGATGGCGAGATGGCTTGTGTTCCAGAACAGTTGGATATCAACGTTTAGATCAAAATGTGAATGAGGCTATGCCTTCATTAAAAATTACCAATGAATATATTTTTTAAAAGTAGCATGACCCAAATTTACAGAATTAGGAATTTTCATTGCCTTTCAAAATATAATATGAATGATTGCCATAAGCAGTGATGTGTGTGCTCTCTTTTTACTTTGAAGGTTTTAGCCTTATATGAGGATATGCAAAGTAAATGTTTATTTTGGTGAAAGTTGGGCTTCATTATTTTTGTACATACTTCTTATTGTTCATCAGTTGATTTATTTTTCATTCATTCTCTGCCTGGAGCAGTTAATCGTCCTAGCTACAACTTTTCCAGTTGATCAATATACAGCATATTAAAGAATGTACCAGATTTCCGATTTGGATAATGGACCTTGTTTCTCTCTTAATTCAAACTCCTGAATACTACATAGAGTATATTAATATAATTCTAGCCAAATGATTTCTTAAAAGATCGTGCTAATATTCCTTCTCTGGAACATTTGCGTAAAGACAGGTTTTAAAAGAATATGATTTCTTTTTCACAAATTGCCTATTTAGTGATCTTACACAATTTAGAAAGAAAATGTCTGATGATTCTGATCTTAGTTTTTCTTAGTAAGAAAAATTCCGTGTAACAGAAAAAGGCACCATTCAGAATGAAGACAAAATTTTTCTGGCTAGGAAGTGCCAAAAACTGTTTACTCATTTGCTTTTCCATGTTAAATAAGGTTTGTGAAGGCATATCTTTGTAGTAGGTAAATCTGAATGTTGAAGAGAAGTAAATCTGAAAAACAAAAGTTGCATCCAATGGTGTCATTCTGCCAACAAGTGCAAGATGAACATAGATGGCAGAACTGATTCCTTTTTCCTCTTTATTCCCTCTCTATGCCTCCCCAAAGTTCTGGAGAAAATTTAACATAGTGCAAGGTATGGATATAAAAAGAATGGAAAATTCCACTGTATTAGTTGACTATTATGGATGTTGATTTGAACAATTTAAATTGCTTAGGTATGAATACAGCATAGTAATTAGTTGCATGTAGTAAAAAAACAAAACAAAACACACACACCAGGATTTGAAGTCGGGATTTGATGCCCATCTTTGGAGAGTACTGCACCATTTTCTTTAACTTTGAAAATTTCTTCTACTTGAAATGAGTGACAAATTACTGGTATGATTGCAATTTTTTGAATGCATATTTTGCTATTTATATTGATTGACATAAATTGTAAAATATTTGTTAGCAGTTTTACTTACTGTAAAAATACTGCTTGTGAACTGTAACTACCATAGGGCTGAAAAACATGTAAATACTAATGACCTTATTTTCAAGTGATGCAATATTATGAAAACTTTTGAACTCTGGATTGAGAAAATTTGCAATGAGCATGGTATTCTTTCTGTTAGTAAATTAAGCAACAGAGCTTTTTAATTTAGTATTCTTAAATGTGAATAAGCGAAATACAGAAATACATGTAAGACTGTTTTCTTTCAGAATTCTTATGAACTTGACTCATTTTTAATAGAATCTTTCAAATAAACCCTATAATGATGTGACTAGCTTTATTTGTATACCCTTGCAAAAATACTTTGATGACATGCATAGAACATTTAACAGTACAATTTCAATCAGGTGAAGGCCAGCTGTTTATGTCACATTTTTATTTTTGAAATATGAGGCTTATTTTGTCCCATAGTTCACTGGAGATTAAAAAAAATAATTCCTTCTTTTTTCGATAGAACCTGGAAAATTTTTCAAGCATAGTACCATTTCTGGAGGATAAAACTATTATTAGAGAATAACATCTGGAAGACTTTTATGTGAAAGCCACTTCAATTTGAAGGAATACTTTAAAAGATTTGATAATTTTTAGAAGAAATAAGTTCGTGTGTATACATGTTTGTATAAATAAATAAATAGCAGCTCCCATATAGAGACATGGGTCAATTTCAAGCTGATATGAAGTTGTAACGTCGTTTTTTTTGACTAGTGAGGAAACCATAGTTTTTTTGCAAAACTTAAGAATGATAGTGGAATACATGGTTGGTGTGTATTATCCTTGCTGGTTCAACATCAAAGTAAAAAGCGAATTGAAGGCCCGTGTTGTGTTCCAGCTGCAAGATGTCAGACTGCAAAAGAAGGCTGTAGTAGATGCTGTTTTGCCAACCATTCAGTGTGCAGCAGTGAAATGACAATCCAGACAATCCAGACGCTCTTGTATTCAAGAGAGAAGAGCAGGTATGCAAAAAATCATTGACTTGAGGGGTGCAGATGATTACATGCTGGGAGATTTTTCAATAAGTGCAAGAAAAATGCCTTTAATCAACACCAGAGCATCCACTGCTGGAGTTGATTGGCTGGTCTGAAGGTGTATATGAGCCACCTTTGATATGCAAACTGACTATAGCGGAAATAAAGAAGTTCATTGATGAACCGATGCAAGTACCACAGTGGCCCTGTCATGCCCAATCAATAGAGAGATGTATGAAACAAGTCACAGAAGCAGCAAACACAATGTATACACATGAGAAATGTGAGGGTTATATCAGAGGCCAAGAAGCAAGTTGGCGGCTGATGTCAAAGAACAAATCAAAACGACTTGATGAAATTCAGTTAAATGTTTTTGTAACTCAGATAATTGCTTTCTGATGTTAGTTTATGATTACAGTGATTATTTTTTGCTTAGCTAGATATGATTCATGCAGAAAAAAACCTAATTTTTGTGATTTTGAGAAGATAAAGTTAACAGTATTTGGGTTACAAGAGACTTTTATGGGTATATGATCAGATGTGGAGTTACCACACCAAGCTAAATGTTGTGCAAATGCACAAATAACAGCAGATTTGAATTCTTGGTGTAAAAACACATATTTTTAGAATCCCTCACTGAACAAAATTGGAAAAATTAATTTTCAGCCCATTAATTGACACACCCTAAATTATATGTGTGTGCATGTGTGTAATTAGTTTATAATATAAAATACAAAAATACAAAAGCAAATAGGAAATATAGAGAAAGGAAAAAGAAAGAAAAGACATTGACTTCCAACTTCCTTTGATGCAGTAGAATAAGTTAGTAACACCAAACATCAACTTTTACTTTTAAATAACAGTATAAACTAGCCATTTCTATAACAACAAATTAAATGGTAAAGCCAAAATCAAAATTCCATTCCCCCCACCCCAAACACAAAAGTCCAGAAATGGTTTCAAAGTAGAAGTAAATGAATTTTTAAAATGGCTCTTCTAAAAACGTGAAGAAGTTAATTGGTATTGTAAGCAGAATTGTGACTATTAATGATAACTAATATTTAACAGCAATATTTTATATGTTTTATATGATAACATGATTTTATATGATAACAATATTTTAGCTCGTAAGTTTCAAAAGGAGAAATTGTGACTAGGAAAATCAATTGATACCCATATCTTCACCTTCAAAAGCCAAAAGTTAGCACTTTGCCAAGTATTTGAGAGGGCGCTTTTCAAAAGTATGGACATGCACATTGGATATGTTGCTTGAAGCATCATGGGAGTTGCAGCTCTGAAAGGCACAGTTTTGGTAGGACCTTTACATTGGTGAGAATCCTGGTAGAAATGGTTCTTTTGCCTGCCAGAAAAGGCCTCAGAATAGCTATGCCAACCTTTGAGAAGATGTTATTGTAAATGTAAGCTGATTTATATTTACATAAATTTGAGGCAATTTGGGATGACCTCATGGTGCACCATCCATTGGCAAAGCTTTGCTGTCCTGCCTTCTGAGAAGATGCCCTTTGATGGTAATTACTCATGGTATTTTAAGTATCCTTCCATGCCTACCTAATGTGTACTGTTTAGGGCTTGTGCCCTCTTGGCTGGGAGTCCTGTGATCAATGCAGTCTTCATACATTCAATGAAGAGACTGGTCGCAGATCTCCATTTGGTTTGGTTCTTTATAAAAGTAGTACAAATTTTCCACAATGGTTTTTAAACCAAGGTTTACGGTATAGTATGAAGTGTGATAAGCCAGTTTAGTCAGCAAACCATGGCTGTACTAACAATGATATTCTGTTGCGGGTAGAGATGTAAAATTTCTGAAAATTTTGAAGCCATGAGAAGAAAAACATTTTTTCTCCCCCCCCCCCCAAATAGAAATTTTGGAAAAATTAAAAAAAATCATTGTGGAGTAGTTTTACAAGTTGAAAAGCAGTGTATATAAAAGTATTATGCTTGCCCATAAAACAGGTAACCACCCACCTTTCTCTCAAAAGCAATAAAGAAAGCAAGAAACCAAAATCAGATTTGCCCCTTAGCACCAATAGCATACCGCCCTTCTCCCAAAGGACTCAGGGCGGTTCACAGCCAATAAAATACAAAGATACATATAACATCAGTTAAAAAACAGTGTAAAAAACTAATTCGATGTATGGCCTAAAAATTAGAATACAATTAAAAACCCCGTTTTAAAAACCCCATTTTTAAAACCCCAATTAAAAACTATGTTTAAGCTACCCCTGCATGCTGGAACAAGAGCGTCTTCAGCTCGCGGCGAAAGGTTTGGAGGTCAGGGAGTTGATGAAGCCCCGGAAGTAGCTCATTCCAGAGGGCAGGAGCCCCCACAGAGAAGGCCCTCCCCTGGGGGTTGCCAGCCGACATTGTTTGGCCACGGTACCCGGAGGAGGCCCTCTCTGGGAGCGCACAGGTCGGTGGGAGGCTATTGGTGGCAGTAGGCGGTCCCTTAGGTAACCTGGTCCTAAGCCATGGAGAGCTTTAAAGGTAGTAACCAGCACCTTGAATTGGACCCGGAAGACCACCGGAAGCCAGTGCAGATTACGCAGGAGGGGTGTCACATGGGAGCCACGAGGTGCTCCCTCTATCACCCGCGCAGCTGCATTCTGGACCAGTTGGAGCTTCCGGGTACCCTTCAGGGGGAGCCCCATGTAGAGAGCATTGCAGTAGTCCAGGCGGGATGTAACAAGGGCATGAGTGACCGTGCAAAGGGAGACCCGGTCTAGAAAGGGACGCAACTGGCGTATCAGGCGAACCTGATAAAAAGCTCCCCTGGCGACGGCCGTCATATGTTCTAAAGACAGCCGTGCATCCAGGAGGACGCCCAGATTGTGAGCCCTCTCCGTGGGGGCCAATGACTCGCCCCTAACAGTCAGCGATAGAATCAGCTGACTGTACCGGGCTGCCGGCATCCACAGCCACTTGGTCTTGGAGGGATTGAGCCGGAGCCTGTTTCTCCCCATCCAGAGCCGTACGGCTTCCAGACACTGGGACATCACTTCAACAGCCTCATTGGGGTGGTTAGGGGTGGAGATGTACAGCTGAGTATCATCAGCATACAGATGACAACTCACCCCAAAACCACGGATGATCTCACCCAGCGGCTTTATATAGATGTTGAACAGAAGAGGCAAGAGAACCAACCCTTGCAACACCCCACACAAGAGGCGCCTCGGGGCCGATCTCTGCCCTCCTGTCAATACCGTCTGCGACCAGTCCAAGAGATAGGAGGAGAACCACCGATAAACGGTGCCCCCCACTCCAAGTCCCCCGAGCCAGCGCAGTAGGATACCATGGTCAATTTAAGCTCCACAGAAGGTTTAGCTTTTTAGTGGTGCTTTAAAAACAAGAACTAAGGTATAACATATAGATGCAGTTTATTCTATCTCATTTTCTGAACTCCCATTTTTTGTTTCTTCTTCCACTTTGTCATTTTTTTTCATGGACTTCTAAAAACTATAGGTTTGCACGGATTGAAACAAGCTTTTCTAACATTTCACAGGTATGTTTGTTTATTGATTTGGTATGATATTATTAAACAGACCAGATTCTTCCACATGCAGAAGATGCAGGAATCTGCAGTAAGCGAGATGCAAGAGGTGTCAGTAGTTGTGTGGTACAGAGACCTTGCCACCATGTTGCAGGAGGGATATGTTTTGCAGAATCCCAGAATGCATTTCTGGCCCAAATCCCTGAAGATGTTCTATATTCTGCAACATTTGAAAGTGCTTTTCCAACATCAAGTCTTAAGGACGCAACTTGTTTTGTAATCCAGTCAAATCCAGCAGCTGTATTCTCCTCTCTCTTACAACTGCCTTTGAATCTTGGATTCAGTAGATTTGCAGCAGCATGTATTGGATGGCAACAAAATTCTTCCTGTTTCTTAATAAAATCTTTCACTTTTTTCAGCGGTTGTAAGTGGAGATGCACTTAGGTTTTCAAAAGCATGTTTTTATCATAGCCATGTGGTTAGTAATTTCTGACAAAAGTGCAGTATCTGATTCAGATGCACGGATTGCTGAAAAAATTGGTATTAGACTCTGTTGAGATTTCCTGCAGTTGAACTCAAAACACGTCATCAAGGACATCCTTATAATTTGGAAATTTTAAGATCCTCAATTATTTTTGTTGCTTGAAGAGCTTTTTTTGTTTTTTTAATAAACTTTCAAAGGAGATCACCACTCCACTGCAACGTGTTTTACTACAGAGCTTCAGTATCACTATTTTATACTGTACATCTTTTTCTTGCTTCTTAAAGACTGGTGACAACATGAGTAGCTTTTACATATTTGATAACTTCTTTAGCTCTAAAAATCCTTTGAAGGGTGTTGAATTTCATGAACTCACTAAGAAGTAAGTTTCGTCCATGAGATGCACATCCTATTGCAGTAATATGTGGATACTTGTCCGTTGTGTTTTCCCATGCAGCTTTCATATTAGCTTTCATTGTCAGTCAGCAAAGCAAATACTTTACCACTCTCAATTTTGTCTAAAACTGCACATATTTCATTGCTGATATACAGCAGTATGTATGTTCTCTCCAGTTTTCATGCTTCTATAAAAGACTGATATGTTGTTATCACAAAGTTGATGATTCCTTCTCCCCAAACATTTGTCCATCCATCTGTAAATATTGCAAGACATCATGCTTCACTGATTTTTCCTTGTACAGATTCCATCAAAGGCTCATATTCTGACTCCAAAAGAGGCTTGCTAAAGGAATGTCTGCTTGGCAAATGGTATGATGGTCATAATAATTTAAAAGCTTCCTGCCAATATGCATTTTCAGTTATTGACATTATTGATCCAGAAGCATATACTCTTGCAAGAGTGTGATCAATTTTCTCCTGATTTTCAGGTGTTATTTAATCTATAAGTGAAGGTATTGTGTATTTTTGTGAGGCAGTGGTTTGCAACACTTCCTTACTTGAAGATGCTGCTGGTGAAGAAACACTTTGTGATGATCCAGAAGCAGCAGAAAGAGTGTTTCTGGAATTAGAACTCTGGAAGGAAAAGCTACTTGCACTTCCATTCTGGTCCTCATCATTTAATTCCATAAAGTATTTTTTAATGTCTTTAGGGTACTTCTGGAATGCAAGCATGCATGTTGTCATCCTTCTAGCATTTAGAAAAAAAATATTTCTTCTCACAATATTTGCAAATTGTGGCTTTGCTCTCAGCAGAAATTGCACTGTGAAAATGTTTTCAAACCCTAGATGTTGGTCTCACAATTTTACTGAAAGGAGGAAAAGAAAAAACAATTTGCTGACCAGACTATTTTTTTATTTTTTATTTATTTAATTTTGTCATAACAATATACACAAGCATCACACAAAAAGATTATATAATATATAAACACATATATGAGGAGAAATAAGGAAGTATAAACATATATATATATATATGGAAAGAAAGAATAGGACAGGAACGGTAGGCACATTTGTGCTCTTATGCACATCCCTTAAAGTCCTCTTAGGAATGGGGTGAGGTCAACAGTGGATAGATTTTGGTTAAAGCTTTTGGGGTTATGAGAAGAGACCACAGAGTCAGCTAATGCATTCCAAGCACAGATAATTCTGTTACAGAAGTCATATTTTCTGCAATCCAAATTGGAGCGGTTGACATTAAGTTTAAATCTATTGGTAGCTCTTGTATTATTGCAGTTGAAACTGAAGTAGTCTTTAACAGGAAGGACATTACAATAGATGATGAGCTAAACCCAGGTCCTGTCGAAGGTGACGGAGTTCCAAGTTTTCTAAACCCAGGATATAGGTAAATGTGATGGTGAACATTAATAGGAATCATTTAATGGTTACAAAGTCCGGCTTCCGACCCGGTTATAGCACGGAGATGGCTTTGGTCGCGTTGGTGGATGACCTCTGGAGGGCCAGGGACAGGGGTTGCTCCTCTGCCTTGGTCCTATTAGACCTCTCAGCGGCTTTTGATACCATCGACCATGGTATCCTGCTGCGCCGGTTGGAAGGATTGGGAGTGGGGGGCACCGTTTATCGGTGGTTCTCCTCCTATCTCTCTGACCGGTCGCAGACGGTGTTGACGGGGGGGCAGAGGTCGTCCTCGAGGCGTCTCACTTGTGGGGTGCCTCAGGGGTCGATTCTCTCGCCTACCCTGTTCAACATCTATATGAAGCCGCTGGGTGAGGTCATCAGTGGTTTCGGGGTGAGTTATCATCTGTACGCTGATGATACTCAGCTGTACCTTTCCACCCCGGACCACCCCAATGAAGCGGTCGAAGTGCTGTCCCGGTGTCTGGAAGCTGTACAGGTCTGGATGGGGAGAAACAGACTCAAGCTCAATCCCTCCAAGACGGAGTGGCTGTGGATGCCGGCACCCCGGTACAGTCAGCTGCATCCGCGGCTGACTGTTGGGGGCGAGTTAGTGACCCCAAAGGAGGTGGTTCGCAACTTGGGCGCCCTCCTGGATGGACGGCTGTCCTTTGATGAACATCTGGCGGCCATCTCCAGGAGGGCCTTTTACCAAGTTCGCTTGGTCCACCAGTTGCGTCCCTTCCTTGACCGGGATGCCTTATGCACGGTCACTCACGCTCTGGTTACATCTAGGTTGGATTACTGCAATGCTCTCTACATGGGGCTGCCCTTGAGGTGCACCCGGAGGCTACAGTTAGTCCAGAATGCGGCTGCGCGAGTGGTAACGGGAGCCGCTCGTGGCTCCCACGTAACACCACTACTCCGTAGCCTGCACTGGCTTCCTGTGGTTTTTCGGGTGCGCTTCAAGATTTTGGTTACCACCTTTAAAGCGCTCCATGGCTTAGGACCCGGGTACTTACGAGACCGCCTGCTGTTACCTTATGCCTCCCACCGACCCGTATGCTCTCACAGAGAGGGTCTCCTCAGGGTGCCGTCCGCCAAACAGTGTCGGCTGGCAGTCCCCAGGAGTAGGGCCTTCTCTGTGGGGGCACCGACGCTCTGGAACGAACTTCCCCCTGGTTACGTCAAGTGCCTGATCTTCGGACCTTCCGTCGTGAGCTCAAAATACACCTATTTATTCAAGCGGGACTGGCATAATAGTGTCAAATTTTAATTTGGGGCTTTATTAATATTTTTAAAATTTTAAACTAAATTTTAACCGGGTTTTATTATTTATATGTCTATTTTAAATATTTGGCCTATTTAATAAGTTTTTTAGATTGATGTTTTACTTTGTATATTTATGTGTTTTTTATATGGCTGTACACCGCCCTGAGTCCCTAGGGAGATAGGGCGGTATAAAAGTATGAATAAATAAATAAATAAATAAATAAATAAATAAATAAATAAATAAATAAATAAATAAATAAATAAACAAAAGAGAAACTAATTTGTCAGGCAAATTTTACCTGTCAGACCTGGACAGAAACTATCATCTACAGTATACTCAATCACTCAACTGTAGGAAGTTCCAGGTACACAAGCAAACTAAACTGGAGCCTTTTCACTGCAGTGCCCCCTAGTGGCACAAATGCATATTTCTTTTGTTTGAGAACTGCGTTGAGAAGTAGTGTTACTTGAATTGTATTCCAGGATTTGCTTGTCTTCAGTTGAGAGAACTTGCAATAATTTAAGACTGTTAAGTCTCAGAAATATTTCATTAAGGTCTTCATGTCATATAGTTTGAATACCATGTCATATATATATATTATTTTTCATTAAAAAAACATATTTCACATTCATTTAAAAAAAATTCTAGAAAAATGGCTTTGGAAAAAACGGAAAAAACTCTATTTCCCCCCCAATTTTTCAATTTCCCCCCCAGGCCTTCCCTTTTCTAGTGCGTGAGTCAGTGAATAGTGCAGGATCCTGTGATGCATATATTTGCCTTCATTTATCAGTGAATAATGTTTAATCTTGCTTAGCATGCACTTTTTTGTCTTTAGGTAAAACTAAATTTGTGCATGTGTCTGTGTTAAAAGAAAACACCCATTTGTTTCTTTACTATCAAAAGAGATCATCTGACTATGCAGCAGGGGGCAGTGTGACTATATATTACAACTTTTAAAACCTGAAAAAAAAAAACCCTGGTTAAACCTGAAAAGAGGAATTAAGTTTCCAAACAGACACTGAAAGGTGTTCAGACAAAAAGTCTGTGTGATAACCACAAACAACAAACATCCTTTTGTTTTAGATTGTTTTAGGTTGGCAAGCAAGATAACAAGCTTTGAATGTCTCTTCTCACTGGCATTCATCACTTTCCCCACTCCACTCGCCTGTTTTGATTTTAATCTGTCATCTCTGATTAACTACAGTGCTACAAAAATGAAAGATCATCAGCCTCACTCTAGGATTTACATTAGAGTTACTGAAGCACCAAGGTTTGGTGGGAAGAGAGGTTAAGAGACAAGATGGAGTGATAGTTTGTTAAGCTATCTAGTTAAGATAGCTAAGATAACTCGCTGGAAGCATTTTATTACCACTAGAGTGCAATCTTACTATGTGACACAATGTTCACAGTTAAGAAAGAAAGAATAGTCAGTTCCCCATGAAATAAGAGCAAAACACTTTTGCCAAGTTTTAAGAAGGATGATGGACATAATTAAATCCAAGAGTAAATCAGAACTTTCTTATTGATCTTACAATCCTTATCTACTTTTGGTTTCAACTCTTGCTTGCTTGCTGCCATATATTTCTTGTGAAATTATCTTTCAGTAACCTGAAAGTTTAAAATTAGTTTTTAATTTGAACTTGTTAAACAATTGTATGACTACTGATATGATCCCGTGTGGTGGTAGAGATTAGCAACCTAGTACTATTATCAGATATTTGTAAATTTTATTTAAAATAGACTTTATAATATTGAGTCTACTAACTAAAGATTTTGACATTTGGAAGGTACCAGACTGCCAATTTGGAAGGTACCAGACTGCCAATTATGGTATGATATCAGAGCAATCCATATATAAATAGACAAAGGGATGGTCTATGACTGACCTTTACCTACTTTTCATGGTTTTAGCCGATGGTGAAAACTTTTGCTATGACTTTCATAATGAATATTGGGTTTCCTTTCTAAAGTTTATTCCGCGTCTTAAAATGCAATCATCATTGTTTTATATTTGATCCCTTGTAAGATTTCTGCTAGGCTGGGTCAAGGCATTCTGCTGTCAGTACCTTTCCTATTCTGTCTACGGATGTCTATGCCATCCTTCATCAAACTCAAGGAAGAAAACTAGTATAAAGGGCCATAGATAGATTATCATATTTAGGAGAAAAGTTGGGACCTCAAGAATTTACCATTACTGTGCCTCAGGTTCTGCCACCAGCAATAAACTCTTTGCTGTCTGATAGTAGGCTTGTCTCCTTTTGCTGATCTAAGCATGGAAAGAGGGTCACCCGAATTAAGAGAAAGGGAGAACAAGCACTGTGGAGGCTGCATAACCTTATAAATAACAGATTTGAATTTTGAAAGATGATTCAGTACTATTTAGAGAATTAAACTGATCCTCTTCCCTTTCTATTTTTGTTTTGCAAGCTTCATTTTTGTAGAAGGCCAGCTGTTCTCCAAGCCAATTTTAGCTGTCTATATTTGTATTCACTAGTGAAGTAACATTACTTCAGTCAATCTTCTGTCATATTCTCTATTATCTCAAATGACACATCTAAAATCAGTTGAAGATAGGATATTGTGTGAAATGAGATTATAGTAAGATGAATCTTGTGCAATAACACTCAACATATTCCGGAGCAACACCTTATTTATCTGATAAAAGGCTGAGGGTTTTTTCCTCAAGGTAATTATCTAGAAGTAGTGATTGTTATGGTGAGGAGATGGTCTTGTTTTGATTGCAATAAGAATAGAAGACTCCCTTGAAGACAAATGGATGGAAGATGAAACATGCTTCTGAAAAGTGTGATGACTCTGATTGTCACCACTCTGTGGAATTATCTTAGTCCAGGGTGTCCAACTTTGGCATCTTTAAGACTTGTGGACTTCAAGTCCCAGAATTCTGGGATTTGAAGTCCACAAATCTAAACATTGCCAAGGTTGGATACCCCTGCCTTAGTCCTTACTGGAAGTCTGGTTCCCTGTGAATTTAACCCTTTCTGTGATGCCTCAACATGACTTCCTTTCCCTTCACTTTTTTCTACCCCATTTTTCCATTCATTGCCTCTTCACCTCTTCTTTTTTATGGAGATCTATTCATCTGACTCATCTCCACCCTGTTTTTTCCCTCTTGTAGTTTCTACTTAAAGGAGGCAGGGGAATGTGTTACCCTGGGACCCTATAAACTTTGCATGGAATTTTTCATATATAGAACAATAACTGGTTATGATACGCAGATGGGAATTAATTTTAAAAGGGGGTACTTTATTTACATTCATAAGTTATCAATTCAACTTTTTTTAAATCCTTGCTCTATCTTTACTTTTGATTGTAGCTTCCAGGAGGCAGGCAAATGAAACAAATAAGCACCCATACATAAATGTACATCATACATATTTGTATTTCCAACCCAAATTTATAGGTAGGAGAGGGGAATCTCTTGAAAAAGATTTAGATTAAACCAGGGGTGAAATGTAAAATTTGTTACTACCTGTGGGCATGGCTTGGTGGGGGTAATGTGACTGGGTGGGCGTGGCCAACTTTTTTTTTTTACTTCTAAAAGCATTTTTTCTACAACCTCTTCGGCTGAAGAGGTTGTGGAAAAAAATGCTTTTAAAAGCCTCTGATGATCAGGCAACTCAGCCAGGATCACCAGAGGAGCCTTTTAAAAGCATTTTTTTCTACAACCTCTTCGGCTGAAGAGGCTGTAAAAGAAAAAATGCTTTTAAAGTGTTAAAATGATCCCAGCTGAGTTGCCTGATCGCCAGAACCTTTTAAAAGCATTTTTTACAGCCTTTTCAGCTGAAGAGGCTGTGAACATGCTTTTAAAAGGTTCAGATGATCCTAGCTGAGCCCTGCGATCATCAGACCCTTTTTTTTTACTTTTAAAAGCATTTTTTCGGCCAAAGGAAAAATGCTTTTAAAAGTAAAAAAAACCCCAAAACCCTCTGACGATCGCGTGGTTCAGCTGGGCATGGGGGGGCCGGGGAGGGATTTTTGCTACTGGTTCTCCGAACCACCTGCCGCCATAGCCACCGGATCAGGTGATCTGGTCCAAACCAGGAGCATTTCACCCCTGGATTAAACCCATTACTTTAAATTGACCTAATAGGGAAGCTATAAGCACCTTTTCCCCATGTTCATCTTAAATATTATTTTATAATATTTACTTATTTTTCTTTTAAATAAATATTATATACTGTATGGGTAATCATTGGATTCTATAATAAATGCAGGTTTAGGAAGACTTTGCTAAAATGACTGGTTAAATAATTCTGATCAATTAATTTGAATAGGTTTATTGAACCACTGCTTAACAATTCTATGTTTGACAAGTGGTTGTTTATTAAGAAGAGATCTGTAGAATTTATGAATTATGATTTATGAATTCAGTTTCTGCACATTTATATTGATCAACAGTGAGATCAAAGCAACCAAACTCGGGCCATGTAGACTTCCAACTTTGGTCTCTGTGTGAAACCAAAATCACCTGCTGGAGCCTAAAGAGTTTATTCACTGTAATCTAGATTGCTGAGGGGATAAAAAAAAATGCACCAGGCTGCCTTAGTTGGTGCTGGAATTAATCATTTAACTCTTGGTTCATATAAAATCATACTGGGAAGAGCTGTGAGGGAATACACTCTAAAATATAGAATCAAAATAATTGTTCAATTGTTTTAATATTTTCAGTGTGGTAAACTGAGAATGACTGCTATTCGGTTGCAGCATAAATTGCTATATAATTGTATTCTATAGTTGATGCATGGAAATATACATTTCCCCCCCCCTCCTTTATAACAGTGGATAGCCAGGAACTTAGGAAGTAAACTATTTTAAAGATATTCTACCTCTGTCATCAAGTAGATCAAATAAAAAATATTAAAACAGACAATGGGACATAGAAAAACACTAAAAGCCCATGACAGTTTTAAAAAATGAAATATATTGTGTAGTTAAAAAGGACTCTTAACAATATTTTGCAATAACTTATTTTCCTAGAGCACAGGTTAGTCTGTAAACAAGGACAAAATTAATTAATTAATTAGATATAATTAAAATAATTGCTACCTTCCATTGAGGACCTGTATACTGCAAATCAAGAAGAGGGCTGTGAAAATATTTACAGATCCCTCACATCCTGGTCATAAACTATTTCAACTCTTACCATCAAAACGACTCTATAGAGCACTGCACACAGAACAACTAGACACAAGAACAGTTTTTCCCCGAAGGCCATCACTCTGCTAAACAAATAATTCCCTCAACACTGTCAAACTATTTACTAAATCTACACTACTATTAATCTTCTCATCATTTCCATCACCAATCTCTTTCCACTTGTGACTGTATGACTGTAACTTTTTGTTGCTATCATTAAGGGTTAAATTGTACCCTATGACCATCATTTGTGTTGTAAATGTTGTACCTTGATGAAGGTATTTTTTTTCTTTTTCTTTTATGTACACTGAGAGCATATGCACCAAAACAAATTCCCTGTGTGTCCAATCACACTTGGCCAATAAATTCTATTCTATTCTATTCTATTCTATTCTATTCTATTCTATTCTATTCTATTCTATTCTATTCTATTCTATTCTATTAGAAAGGTAAGGTATTCCAAGTCCCTCCCCTCAAAAGCATTACATAATTCTTAGGGTGAAGGCAGAATGATGCAAGTTTTACAGGGTGAAGGCATAGTGATGCATCTTCTACTACAAAGGTGGGCACTTATGACCCCTTTATGACTTGTGGACTTCAAGTCCCAGAATTCCTGCAGCAGTCATGCTGGATTAGAATTCTGGGAGTTGCAGTCCATAGGTTGTAAAAGGGGCCTAGTTCCCACCCCGATCTAGTGATTATTCTAGTTTTTCTGCTTTAGCAGTTGATTGCTGATAATGGACCAGCCAAGATATTAATCAGACAGACTCACACATTAAGGTCTGGATTACTTATCAATGGCTTATCGTATGAACCTCTATTATTTGGATTCACAATAAACCATAAACCATGATTAATAAATCTAGGTCTATCAGCTCTAGATACTAAAACTCAGGATGGCAGCTAAGAGTGAGAGTTTTCTGAATTGCAGCCTAGATCTGGCAGCTCTAATAAATCAAAATAGCTGAAAGCATGGAATATGCCAAGCCAAAACTGAGCAGAGCATGTTATGGCTTAATGTAATAAGTCATAATCCGGCTATCGTGACAAATGGTGTGCTATACTGTATGCATTTCTAAAATGATTAGGAAGGAGTGATTGCATTATATGTGTCAGTGACTCCTGTGTGAAAGTTAGATGTTATGTCAGCTTCTGTTCTGGTAGACTTTTCAGCAGATCATTTGCGGTATATGTAGATGTGTTGCCCATATCCCAGTCTCTTCTCTTTGAAGTTTTGCACGATGCTGTATCCGGCTGTGAGTATTGCTCCGGCAGCATTTACTGCTGGCACATTACGGTGGGTTAACTTGTGCAATGACAGTGATTTGTGCAAAAACGGCAATCAAGAAAAAGTTGAATTCCTGTATGCAAAGTTTGTTAGTTCAGATACTTGTACTTCCATGGACTCTTTCAATTTCTTTTCTGTGTTACATAAAATATGTAGTTGTCAATAGAATACATTCTTCATAACGCGCCCATGGAATGCACATTCTTTATTCTTCTGCCAGAAGGCAAAAGTTCAAGTACTATATTAATGTTACTGATTTCAAGACTTGCACGTCCGTTCTCCCTGATGTCAAATGCTTTCTGAATGCATGAGCTTCCTTTAAGGCATTACGATGCTATACCGAATCTGTTTCAAGCATGCAGCAAAAGATCTTCCTGCTGTATGGATTTATTCCGTGGGAAAGCTAGCTCGCGATATAAGAGGTTTGTAGATCAGAACTGAACTGTGGAATCCTTCGGGCCCTCAGGTAGGCGTCCACCAAGGACTCCAAAGCCAGGTCTTTAGCTGAGTGCTGCTTATTTTAGGGTATAGTAGGGCTTCTTTTTGATAAGGTGCCAATTCAGATTCTTTACATTGTTTGGATTGAAAAACAAGCATTCTCAGAAGCATTACTAATTTACCCCCATCAAACTGTAGAAAAAAATATTCACATACACATCAAGGTATTTTAATTTTATATAAAATAAATATATGGATATATCTTCCTATAGACGGCCACTAGATGTCAGTATAGGGCTTTGTGTCAATATAGGCCTGACTTTTTTTTCCCGCCCCTCTTACTTAAAAAGGAAAGAAAATAAAGGCTAAATTGACTTCTAAGTAATGACAATTCATATCTCAATTCTTCTCCTGGCGATTATTAAGTCTGTCTGTCCTGTGGAAGGGGAAAAAGAGCTTGAAACTGGACTATTTCACAGATGTACCTGTGTCATCGGAAAGGTAACTCTACTCCTGCAATTATTTGTACAAAGCAGAGGTGGGATTCAGCAGGTTCTGACCAGTTCTGGAGAACCTTTAGCGGAAATTTTGAGCAGTTTGGAGAACCGGTAGTAAAAATTCTGACTGGGCCCACCCCCATCTATTCTCAGCTTCCTGAGTCCCAACTGATGGGGAGGAAATGGGGATTTTGAAGTAACCTTCCCCTAGATTGGGGAGGGAATGGAGATTTTACAGTATCCTTCACCTGCCACGCCCACTAAGCCACGCTCACAGAACCGGTAGTAAAAATTTTTGAAACCCACCACTGATACAAAGGTATAAATTTCAATCCTGGGCATTTCCTTTTTTTAAAAAAAAATTTTAAACAAGTTTTTATTGATTTTGTAATCCCCCCCCACATAGTTTATGAACAGAGTATTGGCCATATCATATCTTATACAATTTAATTTATCTAAATACATTTTACTTAGTTACAATTTTTGCCAGAATATTCTTTTTCCATATTTTAATCATGTCTTAATATTTCCATGCTCATTTATATAAATCACATCTTCTTTCGCCCTCGAGTTCTAATTTCTTCATTTTTATTAATATTTATTCTCTTTTATTATTTTTTAGCTATTTCAATTTTTATCCTGATATATTCAAACATGTTCGGGATTGTCTTTCTTCCATTTCATCTTTTCCATTTTACAGCAATCTTTCTTCTCCTTCTCATTCCTCTCCCTCCCTTCTTTTATCCTTCCTACTTTCTTTTCTCCTCTCCTACTCCTTCTCTACTTCCCCTTCCTTTCTCCCCCCTCCATTCTTCCTCCCTATCTAACCTACTCTTATTTCCCCTCCCTTTCTTCCTCTCGTCTTCCCTTTCTTCTTTCTCTCTCCCTCCTTCTCCCTTTCCATCTCTCTCCTTCTTCTTATCTCTCTCTATTGCTGTATTCATTTTCATTTCAATATTTTTAACTATGGTGTCCAGATAAACCCGATTTTCCCATTTGTTGAGTATATTTCTCAGAATTCCCCTCATATGTTTATGGGCATTTCCAGGGACAGCTGGGTAAGATTCTGATTTGAAACCCAGTTGACCATCCAGTCAGATTAGGCCTCAGGTTGGAAGCCCACATGCAGGTCTCCCAAGAGACTAAAATTCTAAAATTCTCCCAATTCTAAAATCTGCTAGTTGTAATTTTTAATGGCATTTCATTCAATTAACAGTGATTAAATCCAATAGAGGGCTGGTAGTTTTGGCTTCCCCAATTAATGTAACAATGCTAGCTCAGTGCACCATTTAAATGCCAAACGTGGGTCTTAACTTGAAAAAACATGGGCAACGTTTGAAACCCAACGTTTGAAACCTATCCTAGATAGATGAAGGATTTTCAAATTCCAAGGAGGGCATTTCAGTAGTGCCTGCCTTGCTTCAGGACTGTAATAATTACAATAACTGGGGCCAATAAGTTGGATCAGAAAGGTTTGTTCTGCAGATGCTCCTTTGCTGGCCTGTCTGATTTTCCTAATATGGAAAAATTCCTATTATTGTCTACCTGTAAAATATTCCCTCCCCCACCTTTAATAGATGAGGAAGAGAAGATTAGTTTGAAGCTGAGAGGTTCAAACCTTGCTGACTGAGACATTTTTGTATTTATCTGTTATCTGAAAGGGGAGGTTCTGATTGGCTATTACTATTTTATGAGCATTGAATATAGAATAGAATTTTTTTTATTGGCCAAGTGTGATTGGACACACAAGGAATTTGTCTTGGTACATATGCTCTCAGTGTACATAAAAGAAAAGATACCTTCATCAAGATACAACACTTAACAACAGTTAATGATAGTCATAGGATACACATTTAACACTTATACTTCATATTCCTATGAAGTAAAGATCCTCTTATTGTAGGTATCCTAGTAACTTGAAATACACATGTATCCTGATCAAACTCTATTTTATTTATAGATAAGAAATCAGAAGATTTAGATAACCAAAACACTGGCACAAAATGATAGAATATCTCTTTACAATCCTTCTCCTTGAGCTGTGATAGATGATAAAGGTACAGATATAACACTGGGCAATTATGGACTACGGGAATTCCCTTTCACAAATACCAATCTTCCAGTTGTTGACTCTTATTTTACAATTTCTTTCATGGTGATATGAAGGTTGAAGACTTAGCACTGATGAGATGCGAGCTACTGAAATAGAGGTGGGTTTCAGCGAGTTCTGACCAGTTCTGGGGAACCGGTAACGGAAATTTTGAGTAGTTTGGAGAATCGGTAAATACCACCTATGACTGGTCCTGCCCTCAACTATTCTCTGCCTTCCGAGTCTCAGCTGATCAGGAGGAAATGTTGATTTAGCAGTAACCTTCACCTGGAGTGGGGTGAGAACGAAGATTTTACAGTATCCTTCCCCTGCTCACCAAGCATGCCACTGCCACCAAGCCATACCCACAGAACTGGTAGTAAAAAAATTTGAATCCCACCACTGACTGAAACCCTAAAAATTAAGCCCTACAGATACTAAACTGCTAGAGCCCCAGTTCAGCCTATGTGTTTTATTTCTAAGTTAGCATCAATATGTGACAGAACTGATGCAAGAAGAGGCTAATCTGAAATGGGGGCATAGGATTGACTACACAGCTTTATCAATCCTAAAGGAAATCAACCCCGACTCTTCTTTGAAGCTCAAATACTTTGGCTGCCTAATGAGAAGAGAGAATTCATTGGGAAAGACTCTGATGTTGGGAAGGATTGACGGATGGTTAGTGTCATTGACACAATGACCATGAATTTGGGCAAACTCCAGGAGACAGTGGTGGACAAGAGGGCTTGTCATGTTATGGTCCAAGGGCTTACAAAGAATCCGACATGATTTAGTGATTGAAAAACAACAAATAAAGCTTTAGCAACTGTTTTGTAGATAATATAAATGAAAATTTTAGGAGACTGGTTTGATTTTCCTAATGTCCATCTTGCTTATGTTATAAAAGTAACCAAGGTGACAGTGCCAGTAATTCTTCAGGGCAGCTGCTTGCTTTCCAGAAGAACACATTAAGGGCCCAGAATGCTTAAGGAGAAAAAGGCCGGCTACATTTGGCTTTTAAAACATAGAAAAAGTATTAGGGGGAGGGGGGCATTAGTGCCATTACTATTCCAGACATGCTGTGGCTAGTTAGCTTTTAAACAAACAATGTGTGAATATACTGGGGAATGGCAGTTGCTAAATTCTGTTTGGGAAAGCTTATATTCAGAATTCATGACCTGAATGACTCCAAAGCTCTCCAGAGGAACAATTTTGTGAATTTCATGGGTAAGAAAAAGCAGCAGCAGCAGCAACAACAAAACAGAGCGCTCAACAAGGTGAAATGTGGAGTGCAGAGATCCTTTCATATTATGCACAGATGAAGTCATAAGGACTTTTCAAAAGATATGCAGGCAGTTATTGCTGCTGAGGCACCTTTTTCATCAATTAATTCAATAGGGTTCAGTGCAGTTACTGTGGCAAAAAGTTCTCCAAAAAACAGAGTACAGCTTTTAGTTTATGATAGTTATGGTTGGCCAGCAAGTAATCTTCAATGAGATTCTGAATCAAACACCAAAGAAATGAATGTTCCACTGCGCTAACAGAAAAAAAAAAAAAGACAGGGAAGTTGAACCACAGATTGTAGCTTTGTTCACATCTACTGGTAAGTGACACTGTTACTTGTTTCAGATATTAAACACTAAGCAGAATATTGTAGGAAATTTGTGTAGACAAAAATTATAACAGCTGTATTTAAGAACATCACCAACAATATGATGTATTTGTCTTCTTTTTTGTTAATAACAGAGAATTTAACGAAAACCTGGTATTTATTGCAGGGTTAAATAATCTAGACTGAACACAGAATTTTGCAAAGCTCTGCATAAGTACTAGTTTTCTGGAACAACAAAGAAGCATTATTGAAAATTTACAGGGAGGTTTCTAGTCTTCTTCAATCTGCTGCACTTTTGATGAGTTGGACTATGATTTTCATTGTTCCTGGCCACCAAGGCTAATGAGATTTGAGGATTAACATAACTACTAGGAAGTAGAACAAGCAAGACACTGAAAATGAGTCTCATATGAACCACCTGTGAGCATTTTTTACTGTGTGATTACAAAAAAAGAACTCTATTATTCCTTTTTTTTGTAATTATCAAAATTGCGATCATATATTTTTCTTGTTCATGCAAAAGCTCTATAAGGGATTTCCAGTCGACCATAAATATAGATACTGTTTTTTTTCTCTCAGATCAAAGAGGTTAATTTAACCATCTGTGCAAGTTCTGTCATCTTCACCAATTATTTCTCCATTGTGGATGGTATTGAACCTTTCCATCTTAAAGCATATAATAATCTCAGGAGTCCTTGGTACTTGGTTATTTACTTGCACATGTTTTGTTATCTGACTAGGTAACATCTTAAGTGCATTAGACAGGTAACAAAATCTCTGCAACAAAACAACCAAACTTAGATAGCACCAAGGTTTGTACCATATCCTGAATGACATCTAGTCTCTTCTATGCATATAATAGTTTCTCTGCAGTTACCCTGTATAAAAAAGTTCCATTACTTTTTTCTACTTGCCTGTCTATTTGTTCCAAAAGTAAAATCTCTCTATCAATTTTGGGGGCTTTTTTACATAGCTACCAAACTTGAGAAAATATCCCTTCATGTTCACATTTCCAGCAAAGATTCAAAGCACTTTTATAGTTGTAGACAATTTCTCCAATGACAAATACCAGTGGTACGTCTTTTTATAAACATTTGCTTTAAGCCTAGAACATAGTGTAAATTTCAATCCTTCCAACCACATATTTTCCCATTGGTCCATTGTACATTTTATCTAAAAATTTTAGCCCATTTTATCATATGTTCTTTCACTTCTTCTGTCTCATATTTCAACAAGAGCCTATACATTTTAGCAATAGTACATCTTTGCTGAATATCATTAGTATATAATTCTGTTTCAAATTCAGTCTTGCTTTGTTCAAAACCACAAAATCTTCTATCCACTTTAAACCTTTTTGCTATTTATATAAAAGAAAATCATTTGCAAGAACATAACTTCTGTTATTAAATCTTCTCTTGATTTCATTTTAAGTTCTCTTGAGAAAATACTAGTACATGTAGTACATCTCAGTATGTTAACCATTTATATTTACTTATCATTTCTTGTCCATAGAATGCTTCTTGTGCTGATAGCCATAAAGGAGTTTTGGGGCATATATTTATTCCCACACTCTAAAAATAGCCCATCTAACCCAATGTCTACATTCCTCTTTATCATACCACAGATATCTATGCGAGCCAAATCTCAAATCATGACCTTCTGAATCCAGTAACCTTCTATTTCTTAACAATACCTGGTGTTTCATCCAAACTAAACAGCATACTGCAAAATATAATGTTCTGTTTCTATTATATATATTCTGGATTCCCGTGCCAAATGTACATAAACTAAAGATTTAAAACAAATAACTTAAGAGTTGGCCTTATTGAAGGGTTGAAGCATTGTCTCTGTGTAAGTGAGCATGAATTACTGACTATTGTAGGACACAATTCAAAATGAATGACATTTCTATTTATTATCTATCTCACCCAATAACTGGAGTTATTCCAAGAGATATTAGTTTTTCCCCACTGCTACATAATTATGTTGTTCTGTGTGGTACCATTTTCAATTCCTTTTCTAACATTCCCTAAGTTGCTTTTTTAGTTAAAACACCTTCAATCATCTATGTGTAATTAATTGTGAGTGAGTGCAATAATGTTGTTGATTACTGTCATCCATCCAACCAACACTAAAATGTGAATGTTATTTTTCAAATACAGATCTTTCAAAGATCCATGAAGTAATAATGATGGCAGATTTTACATACCCCAACTTCTGTTTGAGAGAAGCTCTACTGAAACATTTTTCTTCCAAAATAATTTTTCTTCCCACTTATCTTGTTGAAAACTTTCTTCAGAGGAAAGAGAAAGGTACTTGATCTGATATTAACCAATTGAGAAAAATTAATTGAGGTAATGTAGAACTAACAGAAATGTTGAGAGAAAACAACCATACCATGATGGAGTTCTAATTTTAAAGAAAACTAAAGCTATGGGAGAGCCAGTATAGTGCGGTGGTTAAGGCATCTGTCAAGAAACTAGGAGACTGTTAAAATTTCAAAATAATAATCCATTGCCATCAGTTGATTTTTATATAGTTATGGATTAAATAGTCTGTGAAACTAGTGGCAATATAGTTGGTCGACTACCATTTTTAATTAGTTATAGGAATAGTTATAGTTATAGGAATAGTGATGTAAATAATGCAGATATCCCAAGGGACATCTTTTTCAAGAGGCAACTGAACTTTCTGTTTTTCTTTAAAGATGCTTCGCTTCTCATCCAAGAAGCTTATTCAGGTCTGACTGGATAGTGGGGAATGGAAGAATTGATATCCTTCTTGGATAAGAAGTGAAACATCACTGAAGAAAAACCAGAAAGTTCAGTTGCCTCTTGAAAAAGCACCTTTGGGACAACCATGATGTCAATGACTGAGTCTTTGCAGCAGTCTTTCGCAGTACTCTTTTCAAATTTGGATACTGTCCTCTTTGTAAACAAATTAGCAGTCTACGTGGACAGATTACATATCTAGAATCTCTAATCTATGCTTTCCAAGCAGAAATTAGGTGCCCAATTCAGCCATTCCAGCTGCTGTGCCATCAGCCCCCTCTACCACAAAGATCCTGCAGGAAAAGGGCAGTATGGACAACCGTGGGATCTGGCAGGGTGAGAGCTGTGAACCATAAACACAAAGCTTTTACAGTGTCCCAGTATAACAGATATAGTGCCCTTGCTGACCTAAATAGGAACACTAAAGTGACAGATCAAGGTAGTTGTGATACTGATAACTCAAACAATCAAGGGATTATGGTTCAAGATGAAGAACTTACTTTGGAAAAGTGTGAACCTACTTTGGAAAAGTGTGTATCAAGTATTACAGATCGGTCACACAAGAAGAGCACGGTATCCAAAAAGAGAAGCCACCTTCTGATTGGTGATTCAATTGTAAGGGATGTAAATTTAGGAAAGGATATGGAGGTTTTGAAAGAGGTCAGGTGTCTACCTGGTGCTACTGCCAGCAGAGACAAGAGGCGTATTCTTAAGATAGTCAAGAATGCCAGTAAGGATTCTGATGTTGATGCTATTATACATCTTGGCACAAATGATCTGTCCCAAAAGGATGTGCTTTCTGTGCAGAATGATTTCCAGAGCTTAGGGTATGAACTTAATAGCATAGGTTGTAGGCTTAACTTTTCAGAGGTTTTACCAGTACATAAGGAACAAAAAGGTAAAGGCCAGCGTGTAGTGGAATTTAATGTGTGGCTAAAGGAGTGGTGTAAATGGGAAGGCTTTGGTTTTATTAGTCATGATGTCTGCAACTGGTCCAATGAAAAATTGTACAAAAGAGATGGATTGCATCCATCAAAGAAAGGGACTGAGTTACTTAGCAATACATTCACAGATTTTCTGGATAAACATTTAAACTGAACAGTGGGGACAGAGAATTAACTGATACAAAAAATTTCTGTCCCCAGCAATCGAAAACTAAAAGGGTTATAAGTACATGTAACATAGATGTCTGTATGGGTAAGACTAACAGCCCTGCCATCAAGAAAAACCAAGCATTTAACAGTGAGTGCCATACCATGTGCACTAAACCAACAGGTGGCAAGAAAGTAGGGGCAGTCAACACAGGTTATATAGACAGTAAACACAAGGTCAATCCAAATGGACTCAAATGTCTATACACCAATGCACAGAGTATGAGGAATAAACAGGGTGAATTAGAAATTCAAGTAAATGAGGGCAGATATGATATTGTTGCCATTACGGAAACTTGGTGGGATGAAACTGACAAATGGAACATACAGCTAGAGGGATATAAATTATTTAAAAGAAATAGACCAAATAAAAGAGGAGGTGGAGTTGCACTATATAAAAGAAATAACTACATCTCTACAGAAATAGAGCACAACAATGATGAAAATCATCTTGAATGTATTTGGGTCAATATAAAAGGGTGAAAACGATATTGCCATAGGTCTATACTATAGGCCACCCAACCAAACAGAGGAAGTAGATGAACTTTTTGCTAGTCAGCTAACTAAGGTATGTAGGAAGCACATCACAGTAGTAATGGGGGATTTTAACTACCCTGACATCAACTGGGAAACAAACTCTGCACCAAGTGGAAGATCCAACAGGTTCCTAACAAACCTAGCAGACAACTTTGTTTCCCAAAAAATAGAGAAGGCGACAAGGGGATCAGCCATACTGGACTTAATTCTCACTAACAGAGATGAAATGATAGAAGGTGTTGAAGCTACAGGAACCTTGGGGGCAAGTGACCACGCAATATTGGAATTCAACATTAAGCAAATACAAGTAGTAGAACAAAGTCAAACTAGAGTCTTGGACTTTAAGAGAGCTAATTTCAATAAACTTAGAGAGATCTTGAGAAGGATTCAATGGATGAGAATCCTCAGGGGGAAAACAACTCAAGAAGCTTGGGAAATTTTGAAAAGTGAGATTATAAAAGCACAGTCTAACACAATACCAATGAAGAAGAAAAATAATAGATCACAAAAGAAACCAGCATGGTGTCAGAACTATCTGACAAATTGAAAGACAAAAGGACAAATATAAAAAGTGGAAAGAGGGGCAAATAACTAAGGCAGAATATCAGCAACAGCCCGAGCCTGTAAAGATGAAGTGAGGAAAGCTAAGGCTCACAATGAACAAAGGCTAGCGACAAAAGTAAAAATAACAAAAAGCTTCTTCCAACATGTTAAAAACAAGAAAAAAGTCAAGGAAACAATTGGCCCATTGCTGGGAGAAAGTGGCAAGAAGATGACAAGCAACAGGGAGAAAGCAGATCTACTTAACTCATATTTTGCATCTGTCTTTACACAAAAGGAAAAAACAATCCAACCTATCAAAAACAGCACTACAAAAAACAGATTAGAAACACAAGTTAAAATAGGGAAGAAAATGGTAAGTGAACACCTGTCTACCCTAGACGAGTTCAAATCACCAGGACCGGATGGATTACACCCCAAGGTTCTGAAGGAACTGGCAGACGTGATCTCAGAACCACTGAACTATATCTTTCAAAGATCCTGGAGCACAGGGGAACTGCCAGAGGACTGGAAAAGAGCTGATGTAGTTCCCATCTTCAAAAAAGGAAAAAAAACAGATCCAGGAAACTACAGACCTATCAGTCTGACCTCAATACCGGGGAAGATTCTGGAAAAGATAATCAAGCAACGAATCACCAAACACCTAGAAGCAAACAAAGTAATAACCAAAAGCCAACATGGGTTTGTCAAAAACAGATCATGCCAGACTAATCTTATTGCATTCTTTGACAAAATGACAAAATTAGTAGACCAGAGGAATGCTGTTGATATAATTTACTTGGACTTCAGTAAAGCATTTGATAAAGTAGACCATAACCTACTACTAGATAAAGTAGAAAAATGTGGGTTAGACAGCACCACCACCAGATGGATTCGTAACTGGCTGACCAACCGCACTCAACGTGTAGTCCTCAACGGAACTACATCCACATGGAGGGAAGTATGCAGTGGAGTACCCCAAGGCTCTGTTTTAGGCCCAGTACTCTTCAACATCTTCATCAATGACTTGGACGAGGGGATAGATGGGGAACTCATCAAATTTGCAGATGACACCAAGCTGGCAGGAATAGCCAACACTCCAGAAGATAGGCTCAAGTTACAGAAAGATCTTGACAGACTTGAACATTGGGCGCTATCTAACAAAATGAAATTCAACAGTGAAAAAAGTAAGGTTCTACATTTAGGCAAAAAAAAAACAAAATGCACCAGTATATGTGGTACCTTGCTCAATAGTAGTACCTGTGAGAGGGATCTTGGAGTCCTAGTGGACAACCATTTAGATATGAGCCAGCAGTGTGCAGCAGCTGCGAAAAAAGCCAACACAGTTCTGGGCTGCATAAACAGAGGGATAGAATCAAGATTGTTAGTGTTAGTGCCACTTTATAATGCCTTGGTAAGGCCACACTTGGAATATTGCATCCAGTTTTGGTTGCCACGATGTAAAAACGATGTTGAGACTCTAGAAAGAGTGCAAAGAAGAGCAACAAAGAGGATTAGGGGACTGGAGGCTTAAACATATGAAGAATGGTTGCAGGAACTGGGTATGTCTAGTTTAATAAAAAGAAGGACTAGGGGAGACATGATAGCAGTGTTCCTATATCTCAGGGGTTGCCACAAAGAAGAGGGAGTCGGGCTGTTCTCCAAAGCACCTGAGGGTAGAACAAGAAGCAATGGGTGGAAACTGATCAAAGAAAGAAGCAACTTAGAACTAAGGAGAAATTTCCTGACAGTTAGAACAATTAATCAGTGGAACGACTTGCCTGCAGAAGTTGTGAATGCTCCAACACTGGAAATTTTTAAGAAAATGTTGGATAACCATCTGACTGAGATGGTGTAGGGTTCCTGCCTAGGCAGGGGGTTGGACTAGAAGGCCTCCAAGGTCCCTTCCAACTCTGTTGTTATGTTATGTTATGTTAATTTCCATAGACATAACGCAGATATCCCTTTCAGATTGCTATGCTTCCTCAGTATATATAAATACCTCTATATGACTCTCTCTTCCTGAAATATTCAGTGATTTGAGTCCAGTGACTTGGGTAACTGATCCAGTGATCCAGTGACTGATCTCACTGATCCAGTGAGAAGAAAGACAGGAGGCTGGGATATATACAAGGCAGAGCAATATCTGCGTAGGGCACTTTTTAAAGCATGTCAACATCTACAATGCAATGCGTTTTTAATGATGTCTTTTATTGCCTTTTCAGATTATTTCCCCTCTTTTCCTGGCCATTCCCATCAAGGCTTATCCTCTTTTCACTAGTTAAATTAAACATAAAGAAACAAAAAAACAAAAAAACAAAAACAAAAAAAAAACAAAAACCACACCCCAAAACAAATAAAACCAGACTTCAGATTGTGGTTGGACCAGGTTCCTTTCAAAGAATCTCTGCCCCATTGTAAAGAGTCTGTTTAAAGCAGAATTGCAACTGAGTTACTATAATGCAGACAAAGGACAGTCTTTCAATACAGGGCAGTGTAGTTACTTGCTATACAAATATCTATTAACCAAACACCTAACAGCCATGGAAAAAGGTTGCCTCAGAGGATGGCTTTGTACTGCATTTTTAAAAAATGCATTGCCTTTTTTGTTGTTTTATTTCATGCATCATTACTTTCCTCCTCTCTCTTATCTGTTACTATCTTATGGGCACTTCTTTTCTATATGTGAGAAGTTCACAATTTTTATCCTTCGATGCATCTTTACTCTTTATTTTCTTTACTTGTTTTACATTATTCATCCAAACTTCGGATTAAAATATATTGCTTGAATTAGATAGTGATTAGAAGGCATCTCTTCTCCTTGTCTTCTACAACACACCGTTCCAACTATTCTTAAACAGCTACAGAATAGAGTTTATGCAAAATGGTGGAGGGAAAGGAAGCATGTGAACTCTTGTTGGTGGTGTAGTGGTGCAGCGGTTAAAGCATCAAGCTAGAAACTGGGAGACCTTGAGTTCTGGTCCTGCCTTAGGCAATACAAAGCCAGCTGGATGATCTTGGGCCAGTCATTTTCTCTCTGCCCTAGGATGGAAGCAGTGACAAACCACTTATAATAAATGCCAAGAAAACTGCAGGGCCTTGTCCAGGCATTCTCTGAAAACTGGGCATGATTAATTGGAAGAAAAAGAAGTTATCCCTTCACAGATTATTACTGGTAGTGGAGATTGGGGCTGGTTTGCTGAACCAGTAACAATGGCTGGCTGGCCATGCCCCCGAACTGGTCCATGGCCCCCAGCGCTGCCTTGCTTCCCTGCATTCCATGCAGCCTTCCTGGCATCCCCGTGACCAGCTCCTGCTAGCAAAGAACCGGAGCAAGAGGTGCAGAAGCTTCTGGTAGCCAACAGGGTGGCAGCCCCCACTGTGGGGAGAGGGACAGGCCTGGCCACGCCATTGCAGAGCTTGCAATGCTTTTCCTTCAGCCTGGGCAGTGGCGCTTACCTTGCCAAAGTGGGACATGGCACAGGCAAAGAAGCCAGTGCAGCCCCTGCTGAGGTTGCCCTGGCTGAGCCATCGCAGTGCCTCTGCAGCAACAGGCATGCCAGGGCTGCCTTGCCTGCCTTTGCCTCTGTGTGCTGAGTTTGGAAGGGGCCACTGCCGCTGTCCCTCCCTGCCTGGCTGCACAGTGTGCACACATCTGCCTGCCCTCCTGAAGCAACCCCACTGCCATTCACTTTCATTTCATGGCGGGAGAAGGAAGAAATCGAATGCCGGTGCCATGGCACATGCAAGACACTTCCCTTCTTAAACGCACACTGTTGCCTGCTGCGGCTGATGAAAGTGAATGGCAACACTGCAGCGGTGCTCCAGGAGGCAGGTGGGCTGTGGACATCCCGGGGCTGTTGCACATGCACACATTCGCTTTCTTCCTTCTCCCGCCATGAAATGAAAGTGAACGGCGGCAGGCAGACATATGCACACTGTGCATCCAGATGGAGAGTGAGAATGGCAATGGCTCCTTCCAAGCGCAGTGCATGGAAGTGAAGGCGGGCAAGGAGGCTGGGTCGCACCTATTGCTGTGGAGGCACTGTGATCACTCAGCCAGGGTGGCCTCAGTGGGTGCTGTATTGGCCTCTGTGTCCGTGCCATGTCCCGCTCTGGCTGGCTACGCGACTATTATTGTGGCAACCTGGTCTTTGGCAAGATGAAGAGCTACCTGCACTGGCCCGGCTGGGTAAGTGCCACAGCCCAGGTTGAAGGGAAAGCACTGTGGGCTCTGAAGTGGTGTGGCTGGGCCTGGCCCTCTCCCCGCACATTTAAGAAGGGGAGTGTGGCTCTGGTAAGTTTCGCTACAAAAAGTCTACAGAGACTGCATCTTTCAACACAAGAAGCACCTCCAGGCCCACCGATAAAAAGAGGCCATGGCTGAAGGCATCTCGGGACAGGGGAAAATAGGCAGACTAGAAAATAGAAATATTTTTTTTTTCTACTGGGTTCTGTGGGCATGGCTTGGTGGGAGTGGCGGTCATGTGACTGAATGGGCACAGCTGTGAATGATGTCAAGTTGGTCATGCCCACTCAGTCACAGGAACTTCCCCACCAAGCCACGCTCACAGAAGTGGTAGGGAAACTTTTTAGAAATTTTTAATGATACAGTGGTCAAGAAAGTTAAACATTTCAATTATGGTAGGAGTTGTATTGTATAATAGAATAAAACAGTTGGAAGGACCTTGTAGATTTTCTAGTCCAACCCTCTATTCAGGCCTATACCATTCCGGACAAATGGCTGTCCAATCTCTTCTTGAAAACCTCCAGTGATGGAACACTCCCAACTTCTGAAGGCAAGCCATTCCAGTGGTTTATTGTTCTCACTATCAGGAAATTTCTTTTTAGTTCTAGATTGCTTCTCTCCTTGATTAGTTTCCATCCATTTCTTGTCCTGTCATCAGCTACTTTGGAGAGTAGGTTGTTTCCCTCTTCTTTGTGGCAGCCCCTTAGATATAGGAAAAGTGCTATCATGTCACCCAGTCCTTCTTTTCATTAAACTAGACATACCCAATTCCTGCAACCTTTCCTCATATGTTTTAGCCTCCAGTCCCTCTAATCATTTTGTTATTTTGCATTGGCAAAATACTCTCCCAGAAGAGTCATCTGTGATTAGAACAGGAGTCAGACAAAATTCAATGAATTGGAGAAGGGATTGACAGCCAAGAAAACCAAATGGTCATTTACCTCTGTAACAACGGCAACATGATACCAGAAAATGATCCTCCAAGGTTGGAAGGCATCTAGCATGCTACTAAGGACGAGCGAAGGACAAGTACAAGCTGTGCTGGTACTTCTGGACTGAAATCAAACATATCCAGAGGCTGATGTAGTCAGAAGCAAAAGGGAACCTGGTTGGTGAAATTTCAGAACAGGAATCAAGGCAAACATCATGTGTTCAGAGTTGAAAAGTTTCTGGGAATCCACAACTTGGAATAGGTTATAAAGACATTTCATATCAGAGGACCATCAGATCTTCTCCAGAAAAACAAAACTATAGAAGAAATGGGACATTGCCCATTATTAATAAAAAGGTGTTAAATCCAATGCTTAGTTACTGCTTCCAAAATGGAACCATCTCAGTTTGAATTCCAGGAAAACCGATCAATAAGATAATGAACCAAATCTTTGATGTAACCACAGATGCAGAGAAAGTTACACTGTTTATAACAGTGTTTCTCAACCATGGCAACTTTCAGAGGTGTAGACATTGAAACAAGGCTGGCTGAGATATTCTGGGA
The DNA here is from genome assembly GCF_028640845.1 of Ahaetulla prasina. Taxonomy (NCBI): domain Eukaryota; kingdom Metazoa; phylum Chordata; class Lepidosauria; order Squamata; family Colubridae; genus Ahaetulla; species Ahaetulla prasina. The sequence goes on from NC_080540.1 coordinate 96,675,132, forward strand.
CTTGAAATCCACACCTTTGAGAAACGCTGGTCATAGTAACTTAAAATGCCTTGTTTGACAAAATTCCCCCCTCCCCATGTGCTAATTATAGGAGCATTGAATGTGAAAACTGGAAATAATGTAATGTTTGGAAGAAAGGGAAAATTAAGGAGACAGACAAGAGCTACATTATGAAAATTCAATATTTATAGGAAATACCTCCTTCTAACAACCTAAAATATAACCCATAGGTGGACAACAAAATCAAATTGACTATATAGTCTGCAAGCAAAGAAGCAGCTCTATATTTAGACAAGAAAAAGACCTGTTGCTTACTGCACCTCAATTCACATTTTTTTTTGCAAAATTACAACTCAAAGAAAACAATAAAAACGTCAGTCAACAACTTACAATATCAACAATATCCATATGGTTATGTGGTGATGATAGAAAAGATTTATTGGCATGGATTTGATAAGTAACTGCCTGAAGAATTCTAGATTGAAATTTGTGACATCATTAAAGATGAGAGCAAGCAAAAATATATTGAAATGCAAAAGTAAAAGAGGGTGAAATGGAGGTCTTCGATAGTTTGAAAATAGCTGAAAAAGGCAGAAAGCAAAAGGCAACCCAGAGAGGAAAATCTGCCCAACTAAATACTGAGTTCCAGAGAAGAACAAGAAGAAAGAAAGTCTAATCTCTAAATAAGCAGTGAGAAGTAACTATGGATAATAATTAAATGGAAAAGATAAATATATATTTAAGGGGAACCTTTATGCAAAAAAAGCAAACATGAACTGGAGAGGAATATATAAAGATGAAGTGGCAGAAATCTCTGGGCAAAGTGTACAAAAAATTGTCTCAGAATGATTGATACAAATTTAGGCTTGATGAATGATTTTGCCTCCTAGAAAATATTGTTAATAACAAAATTTCAGAAACTCATGAAATTCTGGAAAAAGTATTTAGCAAAATTCAGTTAATCTATAGATGATAGATAGATAGATAAATAGATAGATAGATGGATGGATGGATGGATGGATAAATAGATAGGGCAGCATGGTGTCCCAGCAGGTTAAGATGCAGGTTTGAGACCCGAGCACTATGTGATGGGATGAGCTCCCATTCTTAGACTAGCTCCTGCCAGCCTAGCAGTTTGAAAACATGAAAATGTGAGTAGATAAATAGGTACCACTGTGGTTGGTAGATAACAGCACTTTGTGTTACGTCATGCTGATCACATGACATGATTTGTAAGCAGATATAAACAGAAAACAATGGCCAAGGATCTGGAAAAGATCAAATCATATTCCAGTCCCCTCCCCCCCAAAAAAAAGACAGTGAAAAGAATGCTCAAACTACTGAATAATTGCATTCATCTCACCAGGAAAATGCCCACAATTATGCAGTGCAGATTTCAACAATATATTGAACAAAACCTGCCAGATGTACAAGCTGGAGTTAGAAGATGCAGGAGCATCTGAGATCACACTGGTCATTACTAATGGATAATGGAAAAACCAGAGAGGCTATTTTTTGCTCAATTGATTAGATTACGGCTTTTGACTATAGACTACAGCAAATTGGGGATTGTCCTGAAAAACATAGGCTACCTCATCTGCCTAATGAAGAATTTATGTGATGATCAGGAGCAACACTTAAAATAGGGAGCAATTTAATGGCTCAAAGTCAAGGAAGAGTGCACCAAGGTTGTAGACTGTCTCATAAATTTAAATTTTATGCAGAAGATATCATGGGAAATACTGGGCTAGAATAAACAGAAATTAGAATTGCTAGGAGAAGCATCAAGAACCTCAAATATGCTGATGGTTGAAATTAAGGTAGATTTAAGGAATATTTTATTGAAGGTGTTAGAAAAAAGTACAAAAGCTTCTCATGGCTTAATATGACAAAGTCTCATATATTTATGTTACTTCTGTTGTATCTCAGGTAAGCTGAAAAAGAAATAAGGAATAAAAAAAATGGGTCATATGGCCTGGTGATTCTAGTTATGAAATAAAGAAAATTTGAAATCTAGACAAATATTAAAGCTGAAGTTAAGTCTAGTGGTGAAGGCACCAGGCTAGAAAACAGTAGACAGGAGCTCTAGTCACACCTTAGGCATGGAACCCAGCTAGGTGACTTTGGGTCAGTCACTCTCTTTCAGCCTGTCCCATCTCACAGAGTTGTTTTTGTGTGGAAAATAGGAAGAGGAAGGAATATTAAATATGTTCACTGCCTTCGGCGGAAGAGGTTGTTAAAAAAAACAACAACTTTTAAAGGGTTCTGATGATCCCTGCTCAGCTGCGCAATCATCAGAGGTTTTTTTTTTACTTTTAAAAGCCTTTTTTTTGGCTGAAGAAAAGATGCTTTTCAAAGTAAAAAAACAAACAGACCTCTGATGATCGGGGAACCGGTTCAGGGGCATGGCAACCAGCCATTACTACCGGTTCTCCGAATGCCAGAAGATTTTTACTACCAACTCTACAGAACTGGAGCGAACCGGGAGTAACCCACCACTGTGTGCAAAGATGAAAACAGAGCAATTAAAAACTATCCCCAATCTATCCCCACTTCCAACAATGGTACCTTCCAGTTATAGAATGCACACCAGCAAGAAGGCTAGCCAAGCTTCTGGCCTGAATGCCAGGAGGAACCAACAGGCTTCCAGAGCCTCCAAAATATCAACAGCTTATGGATATTCATATTAGTCTATGAAGAGATGAATGCTACATTTTACTTGTTAACCTTTGCTTTTTCTGGCTGATTAAATCAGCCCTGTAAGCACTAGTCCCATGGTGAAAAAGGGTGACCAGTGTACATCACACAATATGTCCTTGCATGTTTAAGGTAAGATAACTTTATTGTGATTGGTAACCAGCACATGGGAGTTGCTATTCAAATATTTTTTTAAAAATATCCAAAACTAAACTGATAAATATCAGGTTAGGAAAAACATGTACAGACAGTAGGAGCAAAGGAGCAATTATAAGACCTTTATTGAAAAAGCTTCCATTCTGGAAGATCCAGTTGAGGGTCAGTCTCAAAACAATGGAGAAAAAAAGCAGAACTGCACCTTCGGATTTATCAGTGTGATATACATTACCTTACAAAGGGATTTTGCTTAGCAACTTGTACTGAAACTGGTTTGATTGCTTGGGTAAATGGACTATACCAGAAATAGATAAGAGTGGGGTGGGAGGGTCATATCTTTGTTCTTTTTCTTGGATCAGCTATGCTATTGTCCTGGGCAGTTGGGGCAGTGTTTTGCAATGGTTCCAATACTTTTTTTGTTTTGTTTACATTTATATCCCGCCCTTCTCCGAAGACTCAGGGCGGCTTACAGTGTATAAGGCAATAGTCTCATTCTATTTGTATATTTTTTACAAAGTCAACTTATTGCCCCCCCAACAATCTGCGTCCTCATTTTACCTACCTTATAAAGGATGGAAGGCTGAGTCAACCTTGGGCCGGGCTTGAACCTGCAGTAATTGCAGGCTACTGTGTTCTAATAACAGGCTTCATAACAGCCTGAGCTATTCTGGCCCCTGGTGGGAAGTATTTAGAATAGGGGTGTCAAACTCGTGGTGTCATGTTGTCATCATGTGACATATTGCAACTTTCCCCCTTCACTAAAATAGGGGTGGGAATGGCCAGCGCATGACACATCCAGCCCACAGGCTGCGAATTTGACACCCCTGATTTAGAAGGTAGCACTGGAGGACCATTGTTTAATACATAGTGCATTGACCTATAGTGTTACTCCAAGATCTGTTTTAGCTTCTATGGTGTTAAACTGCTGGGGAGCTTTGGACTGAAATACCAACAGTATGATGGTGATCGGGGAGAAATCCAGCAGCTTCTGACAGATTCTGGAGAACCGGTAGCGGAAATTTTGAGTGGTTCAGAGAACCGGCAGCGGAAATTTGAGTAGTTTGGAGAACCAGCAAATACCACCTCTGGCTGGCCCCAGAGTGGAGTGGGAATGGGAATTTTGCAGTATCCTTCCCCTGCCACGCCCACCAAGCCATGCCCACAGAACCGTTAGTAAAATAATTTGGATTTCATCACTGATGGCGATGTACAGTTCCTACGGTACCTAACTTGATCTTTGAGCATTGCCTGAAGTTAATAATAGGTTTCGTGAGGGAAAAGAAACTAACATTAAATCCCAATGACCTGGTCTCTATAACTGCAGTGAAGTTATGTCTGTGTATTTTCAGAGAGTTGCAATTCTTGAGAAAGAGCAGTTCATAGTTTGTGGAATGCTCCTTGAACTCCAGCTGTCACTTGATCTGCAAATGGCAACCATAGAGAGGAGCATATGTGCATGGTCATATAGGTAGTTCAGCAATTGCTTCCTTTTCAGTTGGACTTAATACAATCCATGTCTTTACAACCTATCTTGTTATTTTTCTGTAATTGTTTCAAAATATGGCAGCCTGGCTGTTGAACAGTGCAAGTGGCAGGAAAATTGGTATTGGCTGCCAGTTGATACCTGGGCACAATTTATTGTATATCAAAACTCTAAATGGTTAGGGTATGATGGTCTGTGGGATTTTCTCATTATGACCCTGCCTAATTACTTAGCTCACATGCCAGGCACTCTGCTACCAAGTTACAAGACAGAACTTTCTCTTGTGTACTTCCAGAGCTATGGAATACTTTAAGTAGGTGCATTAGGAAGATGGCAAAAAATGCATTTCTTTTGTCAAATCTTTAAAGAGTTGATGAATTAATGACTTTTGATTTTAACTGTATTTTTGCTTCACTATTTGTACATTTTATTTTTGGAGCTGCTTTACACATTGGAGTGAAAGGAAAGATATAAATTCAATAATAATTCAACTGAATGTTTGCTTCTTTGCTGAGCTACCTGAATGCTAGCTCTTTAATAGTCTGTTTCCCATACTGAAAGGGATGTATCCCAGGTTTTATGTTTGGGCCAAAATGAAGAAAATAAAATATGTGATTCTTTCAATAAGCAATACACAGAGGCTGATTATAAATGAGACTTTCCTTTTAATTCCAGATAGGCAATAGTCTTTCAGGAAAGTCTTATTTTTCTTACTAATTAGACTATCCCCAGGTTGCACTAATGGGAAACTATACTTAAGTGAGAGATGTTGTGCATCTGAAGAGGCAGGCAATTAGCTTTAGCATGGCAATAAAACTGATTCTCCAAAGTTTATACAAAATCTTTAATGAGGTGGTTGGGATGGATGCAAATGGGATCCAAATATATATCAAGTTGCTTACTGGTATAATCCAAATACATACATATGCTTTAAAGAGAGAATCTTGTATGCTTAGCAACATCATCTCATTCTGTAAATGCCAGTCCTTTGATGAGCTCTTGATTCAGAGCAGATCCCAGCCATACTGATATATTTAAGCAACCTATAAGATTTCCTATATTCCTCATAGTAAAAAGGAGCAAAGACTGACTTTAAAAAAATGGAAAGGAATACAACTGAACAGTTGTCTTAAAAAGCCAATGTTATTTCTAAATGTCTGTATGTATTTATATCTATTTACATTAATGATAGAGCAGGAATAAGAACTCTTAAGAACTCTCCAAAATAGGTTTTGGAAACAAATGATAATGTTGGCTATCTATTCTCCTTATAAGATTGTAGCATCTTAAATAAACTATAATCTACTATAAGTCAGTAAGATTAAATGATATAGGAAAAATAATAGGATCTTTTTAAAATTTTATCAGAAAAGACAATGCCAACATTGGTTTAATGTTTCAAGAAGATCTGTTTTTACTATTCCATTTCACAAAGCTATATTGTCATCTCAGTCTAAGACTTGTGGTCAATTTCCAGATTTCAGTAATGTCTCCATTGCTTCATCCACTTTATTTATCCAGTAAACCAGGCAGAACTATGTCGACCAACTTGACCTGTCTGGTAGAAGAAGCCAATCAGTCATGGTCAATCTGCTATTCAACAGCAAATCAGAAGTTACATTTTTTAAAATTTATTTTGTCACAACAGTATACACAAACAATTGTCATAGATAAAACAACATGTATTGAAGAAAATATATGTAAAATATGCATCAATAATATTAATTTGATATAATGAAGGAAACAATAGGACAGGAAGGTAGGCACTATTAAGCTCTTATGCATGCCCCTTATAGTCCTCTTAGGAATGGGGTGAGGTCAATAGTAGACAGTTTTTGGTTGAAGATTTTGGGATTTTGAGTAGAGACTATGGAGTCAGGTAATGAGTTCCAAGCATTAACAACTCTGTTACAGAAGTCATATTTTCTGCAATCAAGTTTGAAGCGGCTGACATTTAGCTTGAATCTATTTTTTGCTCTTATAATATTGCGATTGAAGCTGAAGTAGTCTTTTATAGGAAGGATATTGCTATAGATGATTTTGTGTGTTAAACACAGGTCATGTCGGAGTCGACGGAGTTGTAAGTTTTCTAATCCCAGGATTTCAAGTCTGTTGGTATAAGGTATTTTGTTGTTTTCGGAGGAGTGAAGAACTCTTCTAGTAAAATATTTCTGGACTTGTTCTATTGTATTTATGAGCTGTATTCAAGAATAGGTCTGGCAAATGTTTTGTATGCTCTGGTTAGTAGTGTAGAGTTTTTAGAAAAGAAGCTGCGTAGAATTAGGTTTACAACTCTTAAGGCCTTTTTTGCTATGTAGTTGCAGTGGGCTTTGGCATTAAGGTCATTTGATATGAGAACTCCAAGATCTTTGACAGGGTGGGGTCGTCAGTTAGGTAATGTCCATTAAGTTTGTACTTGATGTTAGGGTTCTTTTTTCCAATATGTAAGACTGAGCATTTGCTGGTTGAGATTTGGAGTTGCCAAGTTTTAGACCAATCGGAAATTAAGTCGAGATCTTCTTGAAGGGTAGAAGTATTATTAGTGGTATTAAATAGTTTGACATCATCAGCAAAGAGAACACAATAACTTGAGATGAGGTCACAGAGATCATTTATGTATAGTATGAAGAGTGTTGGTCCAAGAACACTACCTTGGGGAACGCCACTTTTGACAGGAACAGGATTTGATATAGCGTTGCCAATTTTGACCACTTGTTGTCTATTTGACAGGAAGGCATTTATCCAATTGTGAAGAGGTCCCAAAATGCCGTAGGATTTTAGTTTGAGGAGTAGTTTATCATGTACTACTGAATCAAAAGCTTTGCAGAAGTCTATGTAGATTGCATCTATTGTTTTTCCTTGATCAAGGTTGGTAGTCCATATGTTTTTGCAGTGGAGGAGTTGTAGGTTACAAGACAATTTTTTTCTGAAACCAAATTGTTTATTAGAGAGAAGGTTGTTTGTTTCGAGATGGAGTGTAATGGATTGGTTTATGATGGATTCCATTACTTTGCAAGAGACACAACATAGAGAGATAGGTCTGTAATTTTCAACAAGGCTTGGATCTCCTTTTTTGAAGATAGGGATGACTGTGGCTAGAGACCAGAGTTTTGGAAGGGAACGAGTTTTGAAGGCTATATTGAAGATTATGCTTAGGGGTTCAGCTATATTAATTGAAAGTTTTGCTGGCCTTTGAAATATATGAAGCCTATTAAAGACTGATGACCTCAGTCTTTAATAGGCTTCATACAGTATATTTCAAAGGCCAACTCCAAACATTTAACTTCCTGAGTTATGAGGTAGTTAGAAAAACACTGCCAACCAATAGTAAAAACCCTTATATTTGGAACAATTGAAATGTGCATGTCTGTCTCAGCATTATCTCTACCTCTGAACTTCTTGTGAGATTTTTAAGACTTTCCAGACACAAGAAAGGAATAAAGAGTTTGGCATAAAACAGATCAAGGACTATCAACTAGGTTTTGGTCCTGCAATGGAAAGTAATTGGCAACGTGTGTATTGAAAGAGCCCTGCTTTTGTGTAGCTTATTGTTTTATAATAAAAGCCTGAAAAACACAGAATTGTAATCCTGATGGCATAATTCCAGCTGCTCATTGGAAATGTAGTCTGGTAATCAATAAAGTGCAATGCTTTTTTTTGAATCTTGGTGCTACCCATAGTTCACCTTGGGTAGTCAACAAAGGACCTGGCTGATGTTCCTGCATCTCAAAATGCACAGAATATTAATCAAGTTTCTAGGTCTCACCCAAGCATCATCTGCCAAGTCACCACAAGGAATAACATTGTGACTTGATTATTTCCATATTCTCAGCATCATATTATATTTGTTTGGTTTATAATCTTTAGAGCTACTTTAGATTTTGAGTAGCTGATAAAATTAGCAAAATAAGCATTTTTCCCTAGGGAAGGTCAGGAGAGGTCTTTGCAATCATTGCTCCTATTAATATGTTATATTCCAGTCAGAGGTCCTAAAACAGTGAAGTTTTTCAAAGCATAAGTCATAGTTTTGATGAATGAAGTTTTCTTCTAATAGCTGAACAGGAAATGGAAATCAAAGCAAAGAGATGTAAAAAAAAAAAAAAGCCCATCCATCTGTGTAGTAAAGAAAAAGAACTACCTTTTGTTGATATGATTTCACTGTATTTTCCATATTAATAACGAGAAATGGATTTCCTCTGGGAGGAGTGGTTCAGCTTGCAAATAAACTTTAAATTGGATTCTAGGCTGAGCAGAAAGGAACATTGCAAAACAATACGTCTTTGGAAATATACGTCTGTGTATATGAGTATAGCACACACCTATAGGTTATATGCAAATTGTGTCTTTAGTAAAAGGAAGGGGAATTATGACTTTTGCTCTCAAAATGGATATGAAATGTCTACTTTTTACTTCCATAGAGAAGCTCGCTTAAGTGATGGAAAGCAAAATTAACATCTCCGCTTGGGGATAGAAAGACCTGATGGATGTCCTTGCATCTATTTGTTGTTGCAGTCTCAGCTATAATAAACTTGCAACTTTGCTGCCCAAGGAGCCTCCGGCAATTTAAGGTCATGTTATCATGAATGATGAACATAGTTCCATTAATTTTCTATATCTTTTTTGTTCATTCTGGCAGGTGCCTCTGGCATTTTACATATCTGGTTCCTAAGGTATTCTTGTACTATATTATAATATAATAATGTTAATTATTGTTATTGTTAATTGTCAATTAGACATTACTGGATTTTAAGTGTGGTATCCACTTGGAACCTGTGTTAATATCCAAGTGCATTTTAGAAAGGTGGAAAAAATCTCACTCACAATGTATTTCACAATCTGATTGATGAATTGATATTTGTCCTGGTTACAAGCACCAATGGCACTTTGAGAGCAAATGGCCCTGGTAGAGCAATGCAGAGATGCAGTTCCATCATTGGGGACAAATGGAGCTTTTAAAAGTAGAATAACAGCTGTATGCAGTAATGCTAAGAGAATATTTCTGCCTTGCTCAGCACTATTAAGCCAGTAGGATTTCATTGTATAGCAGCCATAACATAATTTAAATACCATGTCATATTACAGATAACATGATATAGCCAGGGCTTTCCAATATTTCTTCCAAATTGTTGGGAACCTCTTAAAGGTTTGTCAGTGCAAATATTGAAAGACAGCTTTAAAAAAAGTCTGTCTACTACTCAGTGTGCTGCTTTAAGGAAATATTGGCCTTAGGGAATAGTTGACTGTGGGGATATTCAGTTTTATTTGTTTGAATTAACAGCTCTAATGCAGTGTTTCTCAGCCTTGGCAGCTTTAACATGTGAACTTCAGCTCCCAGAATTCCCCAGCCAGTATGCTGGCCGGGGAATTCTGGAAGTTGAAGTTTAGACTATTAAGTTGCTAAGGTTGAGAAACACTTCTCTAATGCATCCAGAATCCATTGCAGCGGATGCTAGGCATACATTGGTTCTTTAGCTGATGCAAAAGATTTCTTCAAAGTAGATCTGTAAACTTCCCCCCTCCAGCCTATATATATATATTAATTTTTAGAGCTGTAAAATGTATTTTTCCACTTTATTCAATATCCTTTACAGCTGTGCACTGACCACAATGTTTGGATTTCAAAATCTGACAAGTTAGGACTTGCTAATTTTTCTCAGAATTGAATCTATGGCAGAGTTTAAAAATCTATAGTTTAATCTAATCTATAGGAAACTCAGTGGTAGTTTTACTTAAGGAACAAACCAACCAAACAACACTTTTAAATATCTTTGCATGACATTTGCAGTCCTTTATACAGCCAAAATCGAAAGATAATTGAATCAAGAATGTAATGCAATAACTTTTATGAAGGATTTGCTATTAGAATAGCAGTTATAAAGAAGAAAAGTGAAACATAGAAAAAATGAGATATATAAAAATTATCACCATAGAAAAAACAAGCTATTCAAGATTTATCTTTGTGTCAGTTAATACATAGTTGGGTAACCTTTAGCATGAATTAACAAACAAAACAAAACAAAATAAAATGCACAGGTACCGTATATGTGGTACCTTGCTCAATAGTAGTAACTGTGAGAGGGATCTTGGAATCCTAGTGGACAACCATTTAGATATGAGCCAGCAGTGTGCAGCAACTGCTAAAAAAGCCAACATAGTTCTGGGCTGCATAAACAGAGGGATAGAATCAAGATCACGTGAAGTGTTAATACCACTTTATAATGCCTTGGTAAGGCCACACTTGGAATATTGCATTCAGTTTTGGTCACCACAATGTAAAAAAGATGCTGAGATTCTAGAAAGAGTGCAGAGAAGAGCAACAAAGATGATTAGAGGACTGGAGGCTAAAACATATGAAGAATGGTTGCAGGAACTGGGTATGTCTAGTTTAATAAAAAGAAGGACTAGGGGAGACATGATAGCAGTGTTCCAATATCTCAGGGGTTGCCACAAAGAAGAGGGAGTCGGGCTGTTCTCCAAAGCACCTGAGGGTAGAACAAGAAGCAATGGGTGGAAACTGATCAAGGAAAGAAGCAACTTAGAACTAAGGAGAAATTTCCTGACAGAACAATTAATCAGTGGAACAACTTGCTTGTAGAAGTTGTAAATGCCCCAACACTGGAAATTTTTAAGACGATGTTGGATAACCATCTGTTTGAGATGGTGTAGGGTTTCCTGCCTGGGCAGGGGGTTTGACTAGAAGGCCTCCAAGGTCCCTTCCCACTCTGTTGTTGTTTTTGTTGTTGCTATTATTATTATTATTTTATTTACACAAAATGACAGTATACATAGCAAACAAGATAACTATGCTGGATTTCGTATCACAGATCACTAGTCGAACACTTCCCAAGAGTTTAGGACTGCGTAATGTATTGGCGAATTATGCGAGCAGATCCCAGTAAGGTGGTCTTCTGCAGCTGACCAATGGTGATCTTGTCAGCGCCAATTGCTTTTAAGTGCTTGCCTAGGTCTTTAGGCATAGCTCCCAGTGTGCCGAGTACCACTGGAACCACCTTCACTGCTTTATGCCAGAGTCTCTGCAATTCGATTCTCAAATCTTGATATCTGGTGACTTTTTCAAGTTGTTTCTCATCGATTCTGCTGTCACCAGGTATAGCAATGTCGACTATCCACACTTTTTTCTTTTTCACAATCGTGATATCCGGGGTATTGTGTTCCAAAACTTTATCAATCTGTATTCGGAAATCTCACAGTAGTTTTTTATTTATTTATTTATATTATTATTATTATTATTATTATTATTATTATTATTATTATTATTATTATTATTATTATTATTATTATTATTATTATTATTATTGCCTTACAACATCTTCCCATGGATTGAACCAAGTCTTTTAGTTCTGCAGCTATTATAATGTGAAACCAAGATTGAATGATTGCTTCTATTAACTGGGTTTTATTGCTGGGTTACTTCTGACTAACAAGTGTCTTTAATCGGCTCCATAGATTTTCAGTTGGGTTAAGGTCTGGGCTATTCCCACACCATTCCAGCTGTGGAAGAATTATCTTGAAACCACTTTTTGCACACAGCAGCAACATGACATAGAGCTGAATTCTGTTGAAATATAAATGCTTCATTGTCTTGGAAAAGATCATGTGTGGAAGGCTTTAGTTTGGGCTCAAGTATTTCATTAATTTATTTTTGGCTATTTATATTCCCATTAATCACACACACCTTTTGTATTTATATTTCCATTAATCACACATACCTTTTGATGTCATACAACCCCAGATCGTAACACTGACTGGGTGTTTCACGGTAGATGTAATGAAATCAGGATGCAAATCTTCTCCAATTCTCCTTACATATTTTATGCCATCACTACCAAACAGGGAGATCTTGGTCTCATCACTCCAAATAACACTGTCCCATTGTTCCTCTGTCCAGGTAACATGGGTTTTAGACCAGTTTGGTCTTTTCAATTTTTGTTTGAGAGATAAAATTGGCTTTTTTTCGTGGAATTTTAGATTTTAGGCCAAATTCCTGCAGTCTGCGCCGAATAGTCCTTGCACTTAATTTCACATTGCAATTGCACCATTTCATCTTGTATACACCCAGATGAACACACTGACAAATGTCTTCTCAGCTTCAGTACATGACATCAATAACTGAATCCTACTGTGATCTGATTGGCTCATTGCCAGAAGGAGGATGACACCTGATTGGGTTTCTAAACACTCATGCTCATTGGCTACAATCAGATGAAGGAAAGCTACCTGATATCAACCTAAGCAAGTTGTGCTTCCTTTTTCTGGCTATTTGGCTATAACTTTTCATAGAATACAGATAATTGAACAAACTTTGTTGCACTACATTCTTGATTAAATTACCTTTCCATTGATATATAATTTTATGGTACTAAATTTACCAATAAACCAATTTTAAATTAAAAAAAAAAGGGGGAGGGTTTTCCTCTTCACAGTAAACTACTTTATGTAAAACAACGAGGTGCAGTTCAATGGTGAGAAAAACTAAGTTTCCTGCACTTAGGAAAAACCAAGCACACAGGTACAGAATAGGCAGTACCTGGCTCAATGATACCTGTGAGAGGGATCTGGGAGTCCTAGTGGACCCCCACTTAAGTATTAGACAGCAATGTGGTACAGCTGATAAAAAGGTCAATGCAGACCTAGGCTGTATCAATAGGGGGATAACATCAAGATCACAGGAATTGGTAGTACTCCTCTATACTGAACTAGTGAGGCTATACTTGGAATACTACATCCAGTTCTGGTCACCAAGGTACAAAAAAGATGCTGAGGCCCTAGAAAGAGTGCAGCAAAGATGAAAAGAGATCTGGAGGCCAAATCATATGATAAATGGATAAGGGAGCTATGTTTAGCCTAAAGAAGAGAAGGCGTAGGGGCTGACACAATAGCTGTCTTCCAATACTTGAAGGGCTGTCACAGGGAAGTGGACATTGATTTATTCTCCATAGCACTTGAAGGCAGAACAAGCAGCAATGGGTGGAAGCCGGTCAGAAAGAAATTCAACCTGGAAATAAGGATGAATTTCCCAACAGTGAGAACAATTAGTAAATGGAACAGCTTGCCTCCTGGAGTTATGGGTGCTCTGTTACTGGAGGTTTTCAGGAAAAACACTGGAAAAACCATTTGACTGGGATGATATAATGATTCCTGCCTTGGGCAGGGGATTGAGCTAGAAGACATCCAAGGTCCTTCCAGACCTATGATTCTATGATAAAAGAGTTAGAAATAATACACCAAGGAAAATACAGGCAGAAATAATAAAATGAAACAGCTGAAATTAGTTTACTTTTATACCAAGATATACTATACAAGAATACCAAGATATTCACTTCTATACCAAGATATACAAATTCATCTACCTGCACTAGTTTTTCACTACTTATGTATAATTTTCAATGGTTCACCCCATCACAGACCAATCAAACTCTTGATTAAATCATACAATTTACATAACATTTGATCCAAATAATTTGGTTTTCAGCCAATAACAGTACATCATTTACATACAAAAATATACATATATTTACATTCCCAATCAATAAGCCCTTAAAGTCACCACAATCTTTCCTTATATATCAATACAAGGGAGCATCCTTTTATCTTTGTCTTATTCCGTATTCAGTATTGAATCACAAAATTTTTCATATTTTTTCACACATCATATTTACTTCAGTCACCAGCTTCATATCATCTGTCAAACTTTTAAAGTATATTCACTTTACCATACACAGTCATACATATGTACATCAATAAATATACTGTAAACATTGTCACATTGGTACATTTCTCATTAACCTACTAAAGAAATATAATCTGGGCTGATTCTCCTACTCTGAATAAGGTCAAACTGTACTTCCCACTTTTTGCTTATTATCATTTCTTCTACCTTTTTGATGAGAATTCTGTAGATAGCTACCTTCCCAGACACTCAACAAACAACTCCTTGCATTGGAAAGGGAAAAGTTCCCCTCCACATATGTGCTAGTCGTTCCTGACTCTAGGGGGCAGTGCTCATCTTCATTTCAAAGCAGAAGAGCAAGTGGTGTCTGAAGACGTCTCTGTGGTCATGACTCAATGCCAAAGGCACACAGAATACTTTTACCTTCCCATCAAAGGTGGTCCCTATTTTTTCTACTTGCATTTTTTTTTACGTGCTTTCAAACTGCTAGGTTTGAAAGCTGGGACAAGTCATGGGAGCTCACCCCATTATGGAGTGCTAGGGATTTGAACCGCTGAACTGCCGACCTTTCGATCGACAAGCTCAGCATCTTAGCCACTGAGCCACCGCATCCCTCCACTGAGCCACCTTGCATTCTTGCATTAGTGGAAGACTAATGGCATTTTCCTAAACAGATTGCCAAATCAATTATAGTTTCAGTTTTATATCCATTTCTTTGCTATAATGTATGCACAGGGGTTCACAATCCTTTGGTCCGTGGACTGGTACTGGTCTGCAGCAGGCCAGAAAGTGGGCTGCGCAAACAAGCAAAGCCCCATCCACGGAATGCAGGTAGCACATGAAATCATGCCTTCTCTAGTCTGCAGAAAAACCTCTCTCCTCGGAACCGGTCCCTGGTGCCCAAAAGTTTGGGGCCACTGCACTAATAGATTTATAGGTCACATATCAAAAACACACCATTTTGTAAGCAGATATCTCACTAAATACTATTCTCATTCAGTCCACATCTTTAATTTAGTTCCCCTGCTAATGATGATAGCGCATCTTAACCAATACAATGAAAGCACGAGTAAAATTTATAAACCAACTATACTCATGTGCCTCTGTGTAAGCTATTATCTGTACCTTAGACACTAACTTGCAATTGTAGTCCAGTCCCCTTAATTAGGAGGTATATACCTAGTACTGACACATACTCAAAATAGGAAAAGCAATTCCAAAGTGTTGATCAGTATCCTCTAAGAACCTTTTCCTCATTCCTTCCTGAAAAACTAATTCAAATGTTTACAAACATATGAAAGCTCTCTTAGCATAATAAAAGCTCCCAAACATAACAAACCTGCAAAATCTTCTGGATTATCTTAAATTTTAATTAGCTAATTAATATATTAATCAGGGTTTTTTTAAAACCTAAAATAAGTAGGAAACAAAACACCCCCAAATACTTTTGGTACTAATAAATTGGAAAATCATCCAAGACAGAAACTTTCCCTAAGGTCTCAATTTATTGTAGTAGCAATACAAGGAAAAAGAGGTAAAATAAGGATAGTAACCTGAATTTATGGATAGCTGCTGTAAAAAAGAATCATTGCTTAATTTGTTTAGGTCTAAAAAACCAATAGTTTAATAGACTTCACCCTCCTCTGCCAATATTCTGGTCTTATATGGTATAATAATAATAAAAAACCTTTTTAGAAGCTTAAAACTTGTTTGAGCCCATATTTAGTTGAAGCCAGAAATCTGTATTACTCAAGAGATGAATGGGATATGTAATCTTCTTCTTAGAGATTTTATTTTAATTAACTGCTGCTTCTTTTTGTACAGAGAGTATATAGTAATATGGCCTTGGATAAATGCTTCCTCGGTGTTTTGAATCAAAAGTGGTGATGCAATCAATTTCCTGTTCACATGAGAAAATTCAATTACTTGGTGTTCTATCTTAATAAAATCTTTATTACTCAACAAAGGTAATTCAGGGATCATTTAAAATATGCATTTAACTTTTTTTTGGGGGGGGGGTTGTATTGTATAAACTTCACAGTGTAAAGGCTGAAGCTGGTGAAGTAGAAACCAGCACTTCTTGGGCTAGGCAGAATCATTATGAAAACACTGATGTGTCCCAAGAGAAGACCATAAATAGAATGGTCAAATTTTCACTTACTCAAAAAGATGAAGGGGAATATAATCTATTCATCTGTCTGTCTTGACTGCTTGTCTGTCCTGTCTGCCAGCCAGCCAGCCTGCCAGCCAGCCAGCCAGCCAGCCAACCAGTATTAACCAGTGGAATGGCTTGCCTTCAGAGGTTGTCAGGGCTCCATCACTGAAGGTTTTTAAAAAGAGACTAGACAGCCACTGTCTTTATAGAGTCTTCTGTTTGTACAGGGGAGTGTATTAGAAGACCACCACAGTCCCTTCCAACTCTCTTATTCCATTCTTTTCTGCACCACAGCTAAATTTCTGTGTTCTGTAGTGGGCAGATTTTTTTGTCTGGCCCACCACTATATGACTGTTGTATTTTGTGCAAGAGAGTCATGCAAATTTTGCTGTAAGCAAGTTCCTGAATATGAAAAAATGAGGTTTATTATTGTGCTTGATTAAAGTCTGGCTTTATAGGACAGTGTTCCTGCAATAGTAGCATCTATGTCATACTTACATACATTCTATGTCTGTGTGCATGTGAAAGCGATCTTTAGAATGAAGTACCATGAAATAATTTTGGCAAAATGACAGCTCTGGACAGAAAAACAAAACCTCTGTTCATTTTGGGAAGGAATAGTAGAGCATTAGATATACACTAAATTAAATTTGCATCTACAATCTCCTTCCCCCCCCTCTTTCTGTTAATCTGCCAATCTAACAGTAAGTATTAAAATGCCAGACTTCATCTCCCCCCCCAATTGCATATATGTGCATTAGATTGCACCATACTAGATTTGCAGAGGGTAGAACAACTGCATTCAACCAAAGGGTATTTGCAAATTGTTTCCAATTGTCCCAGAAAGAAGCATTGACAGAGCTGCTCTAAGCCTTTGTTTTAGTCTAATCAACATCTTATACTGCAAATGCCTAGAAAATGGATTGAACGAGATGCTTATCAAATGTGCAGATGACACCAAGCTGCAGGAGTTGATTAATATCTTAGAAAATATAAATGAAAGTTTGAAATGACCTTGACAGACTTGAACATGGAGCAAAATCCAACAGGATCATATTGTGCTCTGACAAATGTAAATTGCATCTGGGTAAGAAAAATCAAATGCATGGGTACGGCAGTCAGATTTGTGTCAGTGCATGTGAAAGCGATCTTTAGAATGAAGTACCATGAAATAATTTTGGCAAAATGACAGCTCTGGACAGAAAAACAAAACCTCTGTTCATTTTGGGAAGGAATAGTAGAGCATTAGATATACACTAAATTAAATTTGCATCTACAATCTCCTTCCCCCCCCTCTTTCTGTTAATCTGCCAATCTAACAGTAAGTATTAAAATGCCAGACTTCATCTCCCCCCCCAATTGCATATATGTGCATTAGATTGCACCATACTAGATTTGCAGAGGGTAGAACAACTGCATTCAACCAAAGGGTATTTGCAAATTGTTTCCAATTGTCCCAGAAAGAAGCATTGACAGAGCTGCTCTAAGCCTTTGTTTTAGTCTAATCAACATCTTATACTGCAAATGCCTAGAAAATGGATTGAACGAGATGCTTATCAAATGTGCAGATGACACCAAGCTGCAGGAGTTGATTAATATCTTAGAAAATATAAATGAAAGTTTGAAATGACCTTGACAGACTTGAACATGGAGCAAAATCCAACAGGATCATATTGTGCTCTGACAAATGTAAATTGCATCTGGGTAAGAAAAATCAAATGCATGGGTACGGCAGTCAGATTTGTGTCAGTGCATGTGAGAAAGATTTAGGTTATAGTGGACTACTAGTTAAACATAAGAAAGTAGTGGAATTCAGTGCAATTTGGGGCTGCATTAACAGAAGCATTCAATCACAATCACAGGAGGTGATGGTTCTATTTTCCTCACCATTGGTCAGGAATATTGTACCCAATTTTGAGTCATCGCCCTTTAAAAGGTGTATGCTTAAAACTGGAATGAGTTCAGGGAAGAGGATCCAGGACACTAAAGATGCGAAAGCGAAGACCTGTAAGAATAGGTTAAAGGAAGTGGGCATGCTAGCTTGTAAGAGAGAAATTGAGAGGGAGACAATAGCAATAGCAGTCTACAAAAATCTAGAAAGCTATCATGTGGAAGAGAAAATAGAGCAGGTCTGTATTAAAATTGAAATCAAGACAAGGACCAGCGGCTTCAATTTAAAGGTTTATAAACCTACAGACTAAAACTGCAAATCCTCCTCCATGTGTAAAATCACAGTGCCAATATTATACAACTCACATAACTTGTCTTCCTAAAAGTGATTTAATTTTCTATTTTAAAAGTGAAAAAACACTTGTTTACACATGAAAGAGGATCCCAATTCCTAAACCTTCCTTGTTAACAAAAGAAACTGCCATGGGAATGAATATTTGCAACAGAGAACAAGGGGAAAAGCATGTCACTTTTGATACTGACTTGACGACATAAAATCATATACATGACATATAATCAATTTCTATTTTAGTTAGATAGATAGACAGACAGAGAGCTACCCCAAATTCCAAATGTGAAAAATTTAAAAACATGGAAGAAAAGTATAGTGAGTGATAATGACTGAAATAAAACATGTACTTTCCCATTTGTGGTATGTAATTATTGCACGAATCCCTAATATTTATCCTATTCACAAACTGGTAGTTGTTACTTCCTGAGCCAAAAAAGGAAGGATAGGATTCACAGAAAGAACTGACATACTCACCCATCCATTCAATCACTCACCCTAAACAAACAGATAAAACCAGATGTGAAAAGAATAGAAAGAAGAAGGGAGTGCAGAAGAGAGAGAGATTGTAGCTAATTTAAATACTGCAATTTATACACTTTTCGAGATAGTTCCTAGAGTGATTCATGAAACAGAAAAGTATTGAGATTCAGACTTAAAATTAAAAAAAAGGCACAACAAATAGGCACAACAGTCATACATTCTGTTTTAATTGTCCCCAAGAAGTTTAGCCAAAAGATACAGTAAAGCACGAAGGAAGTTTTCAGCCTTCACAGGGCCATAAAAGGATTTCTGGACAGTAACTGATGATCTGGAAACCCGATAAAGAATGATACCAAAACATGGTAAAACTAATAAAGATACGATTCTTGCAATACCTAGCATTTTTCTGTGAGGATTTATTTCTCCACCCGCCTACCCTTCATTTGAATGGAGTGCAATCTCTTCAGCAAATCATTTTCTGTGGCAAATCTGAACAACCTCATGGTAAATGGTTGAGATTTATCAGCACTGTGAATAAGAGAAAGAAAAATAAGTCCTCTGGATCTCTATTAATATTTTGTAATGAATACAATACATGCTAAAATTTCCATAAAGAGAATAGAATAGCTTGTCTTCATTTGTTCTAGAAGTCTGGCTACTTGTAAATGGGACTAGCGAGGTTGATTCTAAGCACATTGTGTATCCATTACTTATCGTGACAACCTTCAATATATCAGCTATAGTTGTAACAACAGATTCTACATGATGTTCCAAGTGTGAGAGTCTACTCTTAGCTGTTTCCAAAGTAGTGTTTATAGTGCAATAGTATTAATAACTTTTATAACCTCCCATGTCACCTAAATATATCTAGCATCCTTTCCAGTCACTATTGTAGCTGTCTCCTTGGAGGACGGAGATGGGGTCAGAACTGTCAAGCAGGCAAGAGACAACCTTTTCTGATAGTCAAACAAACAACAACTATATATTTGCAATAAACATAATGTGACAAACTGGTACCTATTAAAAACAACCTACTATGATTGCTTGTAAACTGATGACTATTTAACTTACTAATTCAAATATATATTGTATATTTCCTTATCTTTCTTTTATGTATATGTGAAGGGTAGGATTGTGGAAATTTTAAATCCAGGATTATTCTCCTTTCAGTGTAAAAGATACAATAGATAATTCTGAGGAGAAAAAGCTTGCCCAAAATATGTAAAAAGATTTTGAATTTTTTTTGAAGTGATTTCTAAAACAGAATTAACTAATACTCTGACATTCTTCCCTCATTAATGAGAATAAATCTGCTGATTTCTTGGGAAGTAAATACATTTTGTACAAGGGCATGTTCCCACGGAAATGTATTTATTATGTTGCTCAGTAAACTAGAATATAAAACAAAATAGCTCTTCTAATAGATCTTCCATGTAGATCTCAGAAGAGCAAGATAGTTTAAGGGGGAGTTATATGGAATATAACTTGCCTCTACTACAAGAGTCCCACGATGGATAGCTTGTTTACCTGCCATGATAACTCTTCCACTTTTGTTTTTAGAAGAGTACTAGGAAATAAAGTTTGAATAAAGTTTGGGGAAATTAGCAGGTGGATCACACTGTCCTCAATTCATACACTGCCAGAAATGTATATATGTCTCGAGATAATACCATTTTCCCCAGTTCTATGGTCTCATAATGGCCAAACCTTTAGTAAACAAGTTAGTTTCTCCCTTTCCCCTTTCAAGTTTCTTTCAAGCTTCAAGTAGATCACAGGAGAGCAAAATTGTTTAAGGGTGAGTTATATGGAATATACAGCTCAGCTTTCAAATGAAAGGAAATGAACGTGGCATTCAGAAATGGAGGGCTTTTGATCTGTCCCTTCAACCAGTATCCTTCATCTTTAATATTAGGGTCAACTCTGGTGTTTCAGAAAACAATTGGGCTAAGAAATGTGTTCTTCACGCTTGCAAAGAAAGGGTTAAATGAATTGGGAAACTCATAGAAGGAAATGTCTTTTGTGTTGGAGGTGACCTTTCTTGCACAATGAAAGCTACAATGCTTTTTGTGTGTGAAATTGGAACTAGGAATCTCTTAAAAGCCTCCACTAAAGTGAACAACAGTCATAATGAAAGAGGTACAAAAGCTGCACATTAAAAAGAAACAAGAATTAGAAGTAATCTCTTGTTCCCATCAAAGAGGTTTTTTCCCTCTCTTGCCACAAGTGATGTTAAAATCTTGTCTCTTTTCAATTCTAGAAAATCCCCACACACATCTTAAAACTGGGAGGCAGATTGTCAGCTCTGGAAAGCCATTTTTCAGGGTTCTAGAAGGTTAAAATAGATTAAATGATGGTCTTCTATGGCGATTCCACAAGTGTAGATAAGTCTGAGAGAGAGCAAGAGAAAGAGAGAGAGGGAGAGAGAGAGAGAGAGAGAGAGGGAGGCTGCCTTCTCTTCTGACATGTGAAAATGGCCACTGTGAGACAAAAGAGTTTGTACACAGTATATAGGGGACGTGGCGGCTCAAAGGTGGCTCAGTGGCTTAAGACTCTGAGCTTGTCGATTGAAAGGTCAGCAGTTTGGCGATTCGAATGCCTAGTACCGCGTAATGGGGTGACCTCCTGTGACTTGTCCCAGCTTCTGCCAACCTAGCAGTTTGAAAGCACATAAAAAATGCAAGTAGAAAAATAGGGACCACCTTTGGTGGGAAGGTAATAGGGTTCCATGTGCCTTTGGCGTTGAGTCATGCTGGCCACATGACAATGGAGACGTCTTTGGACAGTGCTGGCTCTTTGGCTTTGAAACAGAGATGAGCACCACTCCCTAGCATCAGGAACGACTAGCACCTATGTGTAAGGGGAACCTTTACCTTTACCTTACACAGTATATCCTAAATCAGTTATTTTTAAAGGTTTTATCAAAGAATAACTC
Source organism: Ahaetulla prasina (assembly GCF_028640845.1). Classification (NCBI taxonomy): domain Eukaryota; kingdom Metazoa; phylum Chordata; class Lepidosauria; order Squamata; family Colubridae; genus Ahaetulla; species Ahaetulla prasina. The sequence continues at coordinate 96,696,968 of NC_080540.1, forward strand.
AAAAGCCTACTCCATATCAGAATAGCTCACATTTTAAAGGGCCTAAATCACTTCTCCATGTTCTCATTGTAAGCATTGTTTAGCAAACAATCAACCGAGGTTTCCTAGACATGGACATGCCTGTTGGATATTAGGTATCCCCAATTCATTTAATAGATTAGATTACAGTTAATTTTCCAAGGCTATTCAAGTAGAACGATCCACATTTTGATTGTTTTCTATTCCCAATGGAGCAACTAAGGTACTAAAGGTACTAAAAGCATAGTCATGCTTTTTATGTTTATAAAATCCTTTGCATATTTAAATTCTCACTTATTAATATAGGAGATATCTTGCCAGATTTCAGTGCCGAGTTAAAAGAAAATTAGCGTCTAAATCTTATGTTCTATAATGCTCTCATAGATGTATTTATAGGTTTTCTATTTAGAGTTCATAATGTGACTAACACTATTATTTTATTGATTTATTTAATTAGCGTGAACCCATTTTTGCCCAGAGGATTATTCTATTAACAGAATAAAGCAGTGTTAAAATGCTGTTACAGTCACGCTATTTTGCTGTGACAAATGAGAAAAAATGAGGTTATTGGGTCACCACTAAATGATTCTAGACAGTAGAGTTCTAGATGCTTCAAAAAAGGGACTTAGTGTGGGACAATTGTTTCTCTGTAAACTGCTGTGAATGACACCTGGAGCCAAACCTTTGTATAACATTCAGACCATTTGTAAATGGATTTGTTCAGCATTATTTGTAAATGGTGTGGTTGTCAAGACAATCTTATGCAATAGAGAAAATGCAATAAAGCAAACAGATTCTGCAAGAATGCTTCAACTGCAGTGACATTTCAGAGTTTGCAGCTAAGTTTTAGTCATATTGCTATTGTCTTTTGTAAAGTTTAGCAATTTAGGCAAGGAACCATAACATATGTTTTAATGCTGCTTTGGTTTTCCTAAAAGCAAAACATTCTTATTTTAACTAACAGTAGTGGTGGGATTCAGCCAGTTCGCACCACTTCGGGAGAACTGGTTGTTAACTTTCTCAGCAGTTTGGCAAACTGGTTGTTGGAATAAATCATTAGGGCAGAGAACCGGTTGTTAAATTACTTGAATCCCACCACTGACTAACAGTAACAACTAATGCTATGGCATACCATAGCCATTAAGCAAATTAGAATAGAGAAAGCTTCCACATTTATTCAAGATGTGTACTTTAATTTTATATATCAATTTTTTTTTTATTTGCATTTATATCCCGCCCTTCTCCAAAGACTCAGGGCGGCTTACAATGTGTTAAGCAATAGTCTTCATCCATTTGTATATTATATACAAAGTCAACTTATTGCCCCCAACAATCTGGGTCCTCATTTTACCTACCTTATAAAGGATGGAAGGCTGAGTCAACCTTGGGCCTGGTGGGGCTTGAACCTGCAGTAATTGCAAGCAGCTGGTGTTAATAACAGACTGTCTTAGCAGTCTGAGCCACTCGAGGACCCTATTGAAATGTGTTATGGAAGATGTAAAGTCTCATTTGGCTGTTTTTATTTCTGGTCTTAAAATGTTAAATGTATTCATTTATGTATTTTATTCATTAAATTTATATGTCACCCTTCTCATTCTGAAAAATGACTTTATAGCTTTATATTGTTATAAACTAAATGTTGTAGACTGCAGAAAAAGTATCTCTGGATTTCTGGCAAACCATATTTCTCAGTCATATCTGTTTCAAAGACATGAGTTACTTTGGGCCACTCTATTGATGAACTGATGAAAAGTGCCAGCTAAAATTACAGTGGCTCATTTCAGATACCTTTCACAGCTTAATCATAGTGAAAATAGCACCTTCTTTGTGAAGTTTCAGCTGTTGAGCTAAGCAGAATATGAGTAATTTCCCCCCACCCTTCAGCTCATGCTTTTAAGCAAATTAAAAACAACTGGAGTCACTTAGAAGCATCATCTTGAATATTCTACATTATATTCATGAAATGTTAAATTTTATTATAATTTTTATTCTGCAAGATGGATTCAAGTAGGAACATATGTCATCTTTTGTTGGATACTCTAGATTTCAGCACAAAAGATGATGAAACTCTCTTTTGCAGAAAATAAAATATGATTTCCTTCTCTTTTTTTAAAGAAGTGGCCAGCAGAGAGTTAAAGGGTAAATTGAACATCTTCAAATATCATTTACCTTGGACTAGCTTAATGAGGCAATTTCAAAACCCTTTTTAAAACTTAAAACTGTATTTGATTTACTGACTTGTATCAAAGAGACATTCATGATATCATCAGTCTCTTTAAATCTCCAATTCTTCATTGGGATAGTTATCAAATCTCATAGCAATGGATAATCTGGCCAAAGACAGGTATCTAAGGGCCTTAGCTCAGCTCTAGCTTGGTTTTTGCTTGACTTTTTGTAGCTAGATTTATAGATGTTTTGACCTTTCTGATAATTCCTGCTTCCTAATAACATTAAAGGAGCTTTACATTGTGTTTTCTCCTAGGACAGAAGAACTCTAAATCAAACCATATTAAAAGTCCATACAAGAAAATACTGTAAGAAGAAAATAATCTTCTTAGTGCAGATATGTAGTGCTCATCCTCACAGCCAGGCAGCTGGGGTTGTTTTCTGAGGGGTTTTTTTTTTTCATTGCTGCCTTAACAACTCATCCTATATTTTCTAGAATCTTCAGATCATGTAAGTTTTCTCTTTTGTAAAGGAACCATATATTGTTATAGATCAACTTCACTGTTACAACACAGCATTTACTGTGATGAATTTACCTTGATGAACATATTTTTTCTTTTATGTACACTGAGAGCATATGCACCAAGACAAATTCCTTGTGTGTCCAATCACACTTGGCCAATAAAATTCTATTCTATTCTATTCTATTCTATTCTATTCTATTCTATTCTATTCTATTCTATTCTACTGACATAAATCAATATGAAAATTCTCTTAATATTTCCTGCAACTCAACTACTGATTTGCTCATTTGGGGCCAAAAAGCGAGCAAGTGAGGCAGCAAATAGTAATTTCAAAAGTACCAACAGCAAAACCAAGAACGATATCCTGTGAGTCTCAAGAAGTTATCGGCTATTCAGCCTTTCAATAAGAATAATAATCAGAGCTGATATTGTGATTGACAACACTTATAAATGTGAATATCAACAATTTCAGATTTTTCACTAGCTTTTGAGTCAGCCCAGACATTTGTGGATTTTAGTTCAGATCAAAAGAGGACATTTTTCAGAAGTTTCAGTAAGTATGAAATTCCTAACATTTGGGAGAAGGACTCAGTAATCTAATGAAATATTTTCATACATCAGGTAAAGCTGGGGGGAAAAAAAACCTATCCCGTCTCCATCAGGCAGCCCCGGCTGTACAAAGAGTGCAACGGTTTAACTCATTTTATTTGTGTGTTCCATTGTCCAAAATTGTATTCAAAATGGCATGCAGGAAAAAAACCACAAATAAGTCTTTTGGGTTTTTCTTGCAGGTCATTCTTGCATGCCATTGTATGATAGCATATGATATCATACAAAGTACTTGACAACCTTCCCCAGTTTTCCTTCAAAAAAACTCTGTTAACAAGGTGGAACAGCAACTTTGATACCAGCAATACTTTTACAAAGTTCTGAAGATCCAATAATCTGCAGAGGTGCTACAAATGTTTTACAAGAAGAATTCTCCACTCCTCTGAATACAGCAAAATACTTTATGCCACCAGACTTGAAATCCTGGGTTTAGAAAACTTAGAACTCGACATGACCTGAGTTTAACTCATAGAATCATCTATTACAATGTCCTTCCTGTCGAAGACTACTTCAGCTTCAATTACAATAATACACGAGCACACAATAGATTTAAACTTAATGTTAACCGTTCCAATCTTGATTGCAGAAAATATGACTTCAGTAACAGAGTTGTTAATGCCTGAAATGCACTACCTGACTCTGTGGTCTCTTCCCAAAATCCCCAAAACTTTAACCAAAAACTGTCTACTATTGAGCTCACCCCATTCCTAAGAGGTCTGTAAGGGGCATGCATAAGAGCACAAGCGTGCCTACCGTTCCTGTCCTATTGTTTCCACTTGTTATATCCAATTAATATAGTTAATTCATACTCATGCTTATATATATACTTATATATTGTATAGTTATTTCATGCTTATGCTTATATATACTGTTGTGACAAAATAAATAAATAAATAAATAAATAAATAAATAAATAAATAAATAAATAAATAAATAAATAAATATAAATGCATAAAGCTCCAAGCTGCTACAGTTTTACAAAATGAAAACAAAACAGAGGGTAGGAGGTGAGCCTACTATCCTCGAGCTGGATTCAGAATATCCGAAGAGAATATCCTCTCACAAATGTAACTTTTCTTTAAAATGTTGCAAGCCAGTAGTTCAAAACTGTAGACTGAAAAATTAAGTATTTGAAAGTTTTCAACTCTCATAACTTAGTTTATTAACGTGACAAACATTTGAAGTATCAGCAAAAGTACTGATAATTGCATAAGTTTTCTGTTTCTAGGATGGTTCTACATTTTAACAATGACTACAGAAATCACAAAATTTGCTTGGTTCTTTAAAAATATGGAATAAAACAGTTTCATTTTTATATATAACAGTCTTTGAAAAAGCAAGTCAATCTTTCAGATTTTTGATTTGTAAAATAAATAGCAACTGTGGAGTAGAATTTTCTCCTTTGTGCATATGCTATTAGTGTGTTTGCATCATAACATTTCTATTTAATGAAAGCAAATTCACCATGGAATTCGTTAACAAGTTCTAATAGCATGTTATTTTGATTCTGCAGTATATTAAGCAAAGCTAAAAATAAGAGGCAATTTAAATAACTTTCTTGGGGACAAGATAGTGTACACGTCATGCATGAACATTCACATATAAGGGTAAAAAATAATGGGAATATTGTGAGATGAAAAAATCAACTAATGCCCAACCAAATTACAGTATGCCCTTTATGGAAAAGAAATTGATCAGAATAGGACAAAATGAAAGGCAACACAGAAAGCACAATAAAGATATGATAAATATGAAGTGGCAACTGATAGATCCTAGATGAAAGAAGTATTACATGAACCAACTCTCTTGCTGTGACTCATGTCTCAATTTGCTAAGCCATGTGGAGAAATTTAGTAGACTACAAAAAAAGAATCTGCAATTTTAAGGTAGGGACAGTTGCACTAAAAACTGGAGTCCACCTGTCCTAGTGATCAGGAGGCACAAAAATAACAATAATTCACCCATAACAATGGTGAGAACTTGTAGTAGAAGAGCTATATAAAATTCACTAGCTCTTTTATAATAGCAGGGGGTGGGGGCATGCAGGGGGCGCACGCACACATGCGCCCCATCCCCCCTTGCATGCGTGCGCCCCCTGCATGCCCCCACCCCCCACGCGTGTGTGCATGGCCCTCTGCATGGGCCCCACCCTGGTGCATGTGTGTGCGCCCCCTGCACATCCCGCCCCCACACATGCGTGGCAGAGACCGAAGACCAGCTGGCTGGCAGGAGGCGTGCCTGCATGGGTGATGGAGCTGAACTGGGGTGACGGCTCGTGTCCCCACAGAGAGGGCATGCCATAGGTTCACCATTACGGTCTTAGGGCAATACTTTGGTGTAGTGGTTAACTAGCAACTAAGAAACTTTGAGCTCTACTTCAGTCTTACCCATGAAACCAGCTAGATGAATTTGGACCTATCACAATATTTCAGCCTACAAAGAAGACAATGGCAATTTTTGAAATGTTGCCAAGAAAACTGAAATCAATAAGAATCAAGTCTAACTTTAATAATCTCTCTCTCTTTTCTCTCTCTCTTTTCTCTCTCTCTTTTCTCTCATCTATTTATCTATTAAAAAAATAAATCAACAACTGCTAAACACCAGATTGTCAGGCCTGGAAACCATACTAGACTTTAGGGTTCCAGACACTGCCACATTTTTCCCCTGAGGGGAAGAAAGGGGGGTTGAGGGGTATGGTAACATTCTTCAAGCGGTCAAGGTCGGATGGTGTTCACATCTGCAGGAGGAGTGGCGAGAAGATATTTGAATGAACTGGGAGAACGTGGGACCATGTGACCAGCAAAGGGGTTAGGGGGGTGGGACTCTTGGGGTTTGTATAACTGGGAAAAGAATCCGGAAGTTCAGTTTTGGAACTTCACTCATCGTGTGCCAGTTTCCTCATGCTAGTAAAGAACTCTGAAAGACAATGGCTTCTGAGTTTTTTTTATGCAGAAGAGGTTTTTCTGGAACCTTGACACAGATATAAAATTGATTGCTATGCCATTTTTAAAATTAAATAATACGACTAAAGACAATTGGCCAGTTGCCTCCATGGATCTCCATGGTTTCTACCCATCCTACTTCGAGTGTGGGGTCATTCAGGTCAGGGCTTCCAAATACAGTTATTGGACTTAGATAAGAATACATGAGGGAAAACATTCTTTTAGCTACTATAGTCTCCAATCATGTAGAGATTTGTTGTTTAATATTACTGCTTTGAACTGTCTCTGGGAATTTCCCTGCAAGCAACAAAATTGAGATAATATTGAGGTAATAAAATCTGGAACACTATATTCTAATTGGTTTCTATTTATTCTTTATTCACAAGATCTGAAATTTCTAGACTATTTTCAAGATCAGCTTCTCTTAGCCCTCAATACTCGAATCTAACTGAAAAGTTGTCAGGGCACATATTAATGCAGCAGAGCAATGTAACTTGTGCACCATATGAACCTGGCAAAAGGCACCTAATGTCAGAAATGACAATTACTTGTTCCTGTACTGACTGACATAGGTTTATCAGTACTCCCAGCATAAACTTGATCTATTGGAGGACTGTAATCCTTGCCACAATAAGTTGAACATAGTTAAATCAGATAGGTAATGTTTTGTCTGGATTGACCTTCAATTTATTGGCGTTTCTCCAATCTATTGCTACAACCAGGCATTGATTAAGCACTTACACTATCTTACTTGAAGCTGATGAAAAAGGCAGATAGGATTTGTGTCATCAGCAAAAGGATGCCATTGAATTCTAACTCTCTGAATGACCTCACTTAGAGACTTCATGTTGATTGTTAAATATCACAAGAGATAAGCTAGAACCCTGTAGAATCCACTGTGTAAATACTATGGGTTACATAGGCATTCTTCAACAGTTTCAAAAGGACTTGTCAGGGTCTGTGAATGAGGATGACACTTTGCATCAATTTGTAAGCCAAAATAAATAGAAGCAAGCTTGTATTCCCCCCCTCCCTCTGGTTAGGAACTTTAGTTTCTTCTAAAATAATAAAATTACTTATTTTTGTTATGCCTTGCAATAACAAAAAATGTGTTTTCCTTGAGAAGCTGTTTATTCTTTATAATTAATTCAAAAAACCTTCTAGTAAAAGTCAATATTCCAAATTTATCTGGACCCTTAACCCATTTAATTTTCTTTAACTTTTTGCTGTTTGTTTCAGATTCTTTAACTTCTTAAGCTTTGTTTTTGTTGAGAGTTGAAGATAAAGGTACCCAATAAAGTCTTTTTAAACATGTCATTATGAAGGTCTCCTATAGCTTTAAGTTAGTTAACAGACAATTTCTGGAAGTGATTAGAAATTGAGGTTTACAAACTCTACCAGCCTCCAAACACCTCCACCATAGTTGCGAGCAAGGTGGCTGATCCCATTATCTCCCAACATTCTGGTTCCATTCTGTATTAATATAGCTGCTGGAAGGTAGAACAAAAAGTTAGAGTTGTTTAGAGATGACCGGTCTAGTTTAAGACAGAACCAGCAGCTAATTGGTAACTAACAATTTCCTCTAAATCTAGCCAAAAAGTTTAGGTTCTCCAGGGATGCTTTCATTATTTTTTTTAAAAAAGCTTTATTTAGTTTTCTTAGTCCATAGGCATTGTACAAAAGCAGGAGATCTCAAATAGAAATGCAAGAAGTAATATGTAACACAGTGAAAATACGTTATAAAAGGAAACGTTCAATAATACCCTCTTTTCCTTCCTTTCTTCTCCCACTGCTAACAGCTACTTAGATATTTATCTTTGCTTTAAGCTATTGCTTATACCTATTTAAATCATTCTTTTCAGTAGTTTTAAAAAACTGTTCTTCAAAATTCATATTCTAAGTGTCTTAACTTGCCTTGCTGTATCATATGTTATATGTTAAGGGACTCATTCCTGCTTGAATTTGGTTAACTTCTGTTCTGAATACATACAGTTAAATTGATTAGGGCAATCGATGACAAATAAATATAATAAGTAAATAAATGAATAAATAAAAAAATAAATCTTCTCTGCCACATATTCTCCAATTTTGGTCTTTCAGGAATGCATTCCTCTGTACTTATATAGTTGTGTTTTTTGCTTATGAAAACATAGCAAGACACTGAGAAGGGTACTAGTTAAAAATCCCTTTGAGGATTTTTGTAAGAATCCTCTTCCCAGTCAAGCTTGAAATACTATCATTGCTTAATGATAGTATTATAAAAGAATTCCCCAAATGGCAAATAACAAAAAAATTACTTCAACTTTTGGAAAGTGCAAATAGTTTCTCTTCATTAGGACATTTGTTTTGTTGCTAATTTTGCACAGAGTAACTTAGCACTTGCTTTGATAAAGTGCTTCATGTTGTGGAGGCAGTATGATTCTCTTCATGGGCCAAAGAGGCTGTGGGGTTTCCCTTGACAATGCACTTGGCTTTGCCTTAAAGATTACCTCTATCACCAGCAAAAGCCGGGAGGGATGAGTATACAGATGTTGCACGCCTCCAAAAGACTCTTGTGAGGTACCAGAGGATTCCTCTTTAAACATTCTCTAATGGCAACCAGAATTTCCAGCATCCAGAAAAACAGGAGTAGCCTCTGTGTATGGAAGCCCTATCTGATTTTTGCAATTGCCAGAAGATGCTGAGGAGATGTTGTAAAAGATTCAAAACTAAAGAAGACTTCTTTTAGGTCATAAAAGCGAAGGCCCATGTGATGACTTCCTTGGATGCTTTCCTGGACATTAGTTCGGATGAGGAAGAGCTGGGCCCAAGGATGTCGAAGGGTGAGGGGAGATATGAAGAAATGTCTGGAGTTTGCCAAAATGTATGAACCAGGAGCAGAGGCGGGTGAGCACAGTGGAGCAACTGGACAAGCAGCTAGTTGAGCTGGGGATAGGAGGCACAGGTACAGATGCAGCTGGGAAGCCCAGAGGCTTCAGATGGAGAGGGCACACAGCTGCAGCTGATCAGTGGAAATGGGGAAGAACAGCCTCCCCCTCCCGATCCAAGAGTACATAGGGCTGAGAGGAGGCATGCCCCTCGATGTGGTTATTTACAGTAGCTCAGTAAGTGAAGTGAAATGATGCTGGGAACAATGTGTCCATTTCCTTGCTGTGTGTTCTTCAGCTGTCATGAATCTTGCGTTGACTCTCAGACTGGAATCTGAACGTTAAACTTCAGATCGTGCTTCTTGAACTCTGGATTTGCCTTTGCCTCATGGTCTCACCTGTGCCTAGTGGAGTTGTCTTGGTTTTGCACTATGGTTTGGCGCTGGCTGCTCTTGAGTAACCTGTTGAACTTTTTGGGGGTGCCTTGGTGTTAATGAAGGGAATTGCGGGGGAATATGAATTCAGACTTGGAAGCCTTCATAAAGATTCCTAACACATGTGTTGTAAATGTTGTACCTTGATAAACGTATCTTTTCTTTTATGTACACTGAGAGCATATGCACCAAGACAAATTCCTTGTGTGTCCAATCACACTTGGCCAATAAAAATTCTATTCTATTCTATTGTGTGTGTGTGTGTGTGTGTGTGTGTGTGTGTGTGTGTGAACAGCACAGGCCCATGTTGTATGAAGCAGCTCTGAGAGAAATTTGTACTTTCTTTAAAGCATCCCACACAGTCCTACTATGCCAATTGTAAGCCTTAAAATTTGCTTTTTAAATTATATCTTAATTGTTTCCTTTTGTTTTTGATTGTGCAATAAAAATGCATTATCTAACATCTTGGGCCTTTCCGTTAAATCAATACCTGTTGAGATGTCAAGCACCGGAGAGATCAAAGAGGCACGAAGCAACTAAAACAAGGCAAAGCAGCTGAATGCAATGAGGTCACAGCAGAAGCAGTGAAATCAGGAGGTGATCTTTGGCTACAATAACCCTTGCCCTTAATTCAGTCTGGACATCAAAGCAAGTGCCAAGCACTTGGACACAAGCCATCATAGCTCCTGTCTTTAAAAAAAGGAAACCAGTACAAAGGCAAAAAGTACCCTGAGATCAGTCTATTTTCCATAGTGGTTAAAATACTTGTGGAGATAATTCAACTCCAAATATATATAAAAAAAGAGAACAAGTGGCCTGTGAAGAACATGCTGCTTATCATCCAAACTGGGATTGCTGTGACCAGATATTTATACCACTACAATTCATGGAAGAATGAATTTGATGCAGCAAGTGACTCGTCATAGTATTCACTGACTTTGTGGCTGCCTTTGACAGTGTACATTGACCCATTGATTTAGAAAGCAATTGCTGCTAAGGGAATTCCAAGTAAGATCATATGGTTTATGGTAGCTTAAGCAGCAGGATCACACTGAAGGTGAACTATGAGAGACCTTCCAGTTTTCACTGTTATATGCTAGGGATGTGTCCTTTCCCAGCTGCTCTTCAACACAGTCACCATCATGAGAAATTTTTTTACATATTAGAGTGGATTTAAATTTGGAAAGGCCATCGTTTATCACAACTTTGTTTATGTAACAACAACAACAACAGCAACAGCAGCAACAACAACAACAGAGTTGGAAGGGACCTTGGAGGTCTTCTAGTCCAACCCCCTGCCCAGGCAGGAAACCCTACACCACTTCAGACAATTGGTTATCCAACATTTTCTTAAAAATTTCCAGTGTTGGAGCATTCATAACTTTTGGAGGCAAGTTGTTCCACTTATTAATTGTTCTAACTGTCAGGAAATTTCTCCTTAGTTCTAGATTGCTTCTCTCCTTGATTAGTTTCCACCCATTGCTTCTTGTTCTACCCTCAGGTGCCTTGGAGAACAGCCCGACTCCCTCTTCTTTGTGGCAGCCTTTGAGAGATCAGAACACTGCTATGATGTCACCCCTAGTCCTTCTTTTCATAAGACTAGACATACCCAGTTCCAGCAACTGTTATTTATGTGTTTTAGCCTTCAGTCCTCTAATCATCTTTGTTACTCTTGTCTGCACTCTTTCTAGAGTCTCAACATCTTTTTTACATTGTGGCGACCAAAACTGAATGCATTATTCCAAGTGTGGCCTTACCAAGGCATTATAAAGTGGCACTAACACTTCACGTGATCTTGATTCTATCCCTCTGTTTATGCAGCCCAGAACTGTGTTGGCTTTTTTAGCAGCTGCTGCACACTGCTGGCTCATATCTAAATGGTTGTCCACTAGGACTCCAAGATCATGTAGATGATAAGTATTTGCCGATGACAAAGTGGAAGCCACAACAAGCCTCTATGATATCAGGGATGTAGCATGGCCACCTGGACTAGTGATCAATGTGGAAACCACTGTTGGTTTATCAATAGTGATATAGCTATATGGAATACATTTAGAACAAGTACAATAATTCAAATGCCTCTTCGTCACAATACAGGAAAAGTAGGTTATCTCAAAAAGTGGGGAAACATGAATTGATGCCTCACCACAGTTCTTAGTTTGTTCATCTGATGCTTATGGCAGAAAACTTACATAACCATATAGAGTATATCAAAATGTGAATGTTTCGGTCACTGATGCTCTTAGTGCTGCTATATAGGCCTGAATCATGGACACTCCTCTAGCCAGAGAGCTAAAAACTGCAAAATCTTCCAAATATTTTGTCTGTTTAGGAACCTTGGCATCACATTGCTGGATTGCATAAGACATGAAGTAATCTATTAGCACTTCTGCAACTAGCCAACAATAGCTGGGAAATTAAAAAAAATGGCAACTGAAATAATATGGACAAATTTGCAGAATGATGTAGAAGAGCAGGCTGAGCTGGAGGGTGGAGTTAAATGTGTCATCAGTTTGGAATCGTTGCATTCCCACAATAGATCCAAGTCCAGCTCCCCATGAATTCTGTTGATCCCTATCTAGCATCAGTTTAGCTTTGACCATTAGCTGACTAGATTCCTGTACAGAGGTAGCAATAATAAACTTTTTTGTGCTTTGTATTCAGCAAATGATCCTGTTTATTTGTGCCTGTCAAATACATATAAACTACCATGGAGAACCCATCCCTACAGCAGATGGAAAGTCCCTCTCCCTCTCCCGCTCCCTCTCTCCTGCTCCCTCCCTCCCCCTCTCTCACACACATATACACATGGGCCTGTTTTATTTTTCAGAAAGAAGCAGAGATGAGTATAGATTACATTAATTTAAACACAGAATACCACTCAGTATTTTAGACACTGAATCTTACAGGATCCAATCTGTGAATCTGAATCTGAGAAAAAACTTGTCACATTTGTTGGGAATATCTTGAAACAGCTGTTCTTTCCCCCTTGATTGAGTAGGTACTCTCCACAGCTACCTCATGATTTCAGGAAAAACCATGTTTGCCCTTTGATCTGGTTGTCTACTCAGCCATAATACTTGATATTGCATTTTAGTGTAGCTCTTCCTTCCGTCATCTTTCTCTGCATGAGTTCCAGGTCTCATGTTGTTCCAAGTAGCTTTAATCTAAGCATTCATGCCAGGCTGATACAAACATTCTTTAGTTCTTTGAAGGCATGTTTTAACTCCCATTGTAGTCTTTTCATTTGACCTGCCTTTCTACTTTTAAACATACCATATATTCTTTGCTGCTTTGCAGGGAAAAGAATGCATATAAGGCAACAATAATGTTTGATTGCAGTCAAACAAATAAAAACATGTTTCATGGAATTGGAAAGAACTTTACATTTCCTCTACCTTTTAAAGAAAGTAATTTTCCTTCTGAAGGATTTCAAGCTGATTTTGTTATGTGAATGCCACATATAATGCTTAGCATAAAATACCTCCTATCAAGGTGTTTAGCTTTGGCATCTTTACATGGAACTAAGCAATAATTTATTGAAATATATGAGGGTTAACAGACTTATCTATCTGCAGTTAAAATAACTTACTGAATTATTCATGTGATATTTGAAATTATGATTGTGGGAACAAATTAGCTAACTGAAAACTGGAAATTAATGTTGCTCATTAATAATGCATAGATTTGGGAAGGGTGCTAGGCGAGCAGGTGGCTTAGTTCATGGCATACAAATGCAAAATTTTCTATCTGATAAATATTCGTCCGATGACACCCATTGCATTTGAGAAAAGAAATGCTTTCCACAATTTCCAGAAGAAAATGGCCTTTGGGAAATTGTAACGGCCTTATTATAATCAAATCAACTTGTGTGCTGTAGTTATCTCTGGCTCTGCCATTCAGAGTCATTTTCTGTCTTCTGTATGAGTTGCTTTCATGCATACCCATGGATCAATGTAGTGGTTAATCCGACTTTGATTTTAGGCTATGACTAGGGATAAGGCTGGTCTACTATTAAATAAAGTTGATTCCTATCTCAAGTGATAGATTCTGGGCAGCAGCAATGCAATCTGCCCTGCCTCTCCTAAACCACCTTGCTATTCCCAACTCTGGTAGAGAACTGTAATCTTATCAACAGTGTTGAAATAGACTAACTTTTCAGCTGGCTTCTCCATATGGAATGAGCAAAAGATCACCATTTCATCCTTCAACTGATGCAGCACAAATATTTTGTTAGGTTCCTAATTAGAGGAACAATTCAGTCTTTATTTGCTGGAGAATAAACTATTTTTCCTGCAAGTCTGTAGAGATTCTCAGTCATCCAGGTCATGGTTGTCCCAAAGGTGCTTTTTCAGGAGGCAACTGGACTTGCTTGTTTTTTCTTTTGAAGACATTTCATTTCTCATCCAAGAAGCTTCTTCAGCTTCAAACCCTTCCATTCCCCACTCTCCTGTCAGAGCTTTTGCTTTTGCCAAGCTTCTTGGATGAGAAGCGAAACCTCTTCAAAAGAAAAAACAAGAAAGTCCAGTTGCCTCCTGAAAAAGCACCTTCGGGATATTTTTCCTACCGTAATTTACCTTCATGATAAAATTAGACTTTCTTTGCTATTGTTAATGGGTGAGTTAAGTATACAACAAATCTATTTCTGCTTGACAGGGACAGATAGAATATGTGTAAGGTTGTAAGCAGTGGTGGGATTCAAATAATTTAACAACCGGTTCTCTGCCTTGATGATTTCTTCCAGCAACCAGTTTGCCAAACTGCTCAGAAAGTTAACAACCGGTTCTCCTGAAGTGGTGCAAACTGGCTGAATCCCACCACTGATTGTAAGCCAACCAGAGTCGCCTTGCAGCCACCAGATTGGTAACAGACAAATTTAATAAATAAAAAAAAATATGGCAATTGCAATAAAAACCAACTAAGTTTCAGTTTCACTCTACAGCAACATGATGTTTTGGCCTATAAGCAACCCATATAAGAAATTAGGATGATTGTCTTTGCTGTTCCAGTTTGATAAACTCTGTAAAATGTCCTGGTCTGGGAAGAAAATTAGCTTTATTTTTTATTTAGTTTTATCCTGTCTTTTTAATTTTTATAAATAACCCAAGGCAGTGAAAATACCCAATACTTCTTTCTCCTGCTACAACTCCTTCCCCACAACAACAATCCTGTAAGGTGGGTTGCTCTGAGAGAGAAAACTGGTTCAAAGTCACCCAGTCAGCTTTCATATTAAAAGTGGATCTAGAACTCACAACTCTCCTGGTTTCTAGCCTGGTGAGTTAACCTCTAGACCGACTTAGCAAAAGATAACCAATCAATCATGGAATTTGACATCCAGTTTTTTTTTTTTTTGCATATATAACGTCTGCATTTTTCTTTGCCATCAAAGAAATCCAACAATATCTTCCTCTTGTTTAAAGGATAAAATATAATGAAGTTGACGAAAATTGCTGTAAGATTTCAAAGCAGCTTAACCCAGATACCTGTCAATCACCCTTAATATTAATATTGATGTGTAAAGGCCAAGCTCATACACATGAAACTGAATCAGATGTTCTATATGTAGATGACATATCCTGATTGACTAGTTTCTTTGCTTTGAATTAACATAAATGGCTGATGCAGACAAGGGCAGAGGGAATGTGATGTAGGAACTTGGTTGAAGCTAAGCAAGTCCAGTTTAGTCAATATCTTGACTGGAAGACGGTCCCCAAGAATTTAGAATTTATTCCCAGTTGCATTACAAAGTAGAATTGTAAGCACAATCAATACAATGTAGTTCCTGATGCTGCTGGATAAATTGTATATGACAGAAAGGGAATTACAATTATAAGGCTGATATGTATTTAGTTTCAATTTATTTAGCCAGAAAATTCTGCTGGGAATTTTGGGGAGAAAGAAGCATGGTGATAAAATAACTACAATTCTTTTGAAAGCAAAGTTCTAGTAATAGCTTTTGAGTTCAGTAGTTAACAAATTGAAGGAAGTGTCTAGTTCTGCTTTGAAGCATACATTTTATTATAGCAATTTTATTTCTCTCTTTCCTTTCTCCCTTTCTGAGCAAAGGATGAGCAAAGCTATAAACCACAGCCCTGATTTGTATTCAGCTGGCCATGCATCTCAAAGTTAACTATCTCTCTACTGGATATGGGTGCATCGAAGAGACTAAATGGGTGCAGTACTAACTCTAGGTTCCTACTTAGAGTTAAGAGCAGGGTTGAAATCCAGCAGGTTCTGATAGGTTCAGGAGAACCGGTAGTAGAAATTCCGAGCAGTTCGGAGAACCGGTAGTGGAAATTTTGAGTAGTTTGGAGAATCGGCAAATACCACCTCTGGCTGGCCCCAGAGTGGGGTGGGAATGGCGATTTTGCAGTATCCTTCTCCTGCCATGCCCACCAAACCACGCCCACCAAGCCACACCATCCCCACCAAACCACGCTCACAGAACGGGTAGTAGAAAAATTTGGATTTCACCACTGGTTAAAAAGTAATTATGCTGACTAGCATTCTTTCCTGGGCTGTCAGGGTATGGTCTCTCTCATCTTTAGTTTCTCATTAAACCAACTGATGGAAGTATCCAAGCGTAGACCAGGATAGTAACTGATATAAATGCATACAACCAGGAGTTAAAACAAAGAATAATGAGTTTGGAAGAGACCTTGGAGGTCTTTCACTCCAACCCCCCTATTCAAGCAGGAGACCCTGAATATTCTTGATAAAAAAATATGCTTGGTTAATTTAATATCTAACAACTTTATTGAAAGTAGCTATTGCCTATCAAAAACTCTGATTGTTTGATATGCCGTCTAATATGGATCATCATATCCATATTTAGGATGTGTAATGTGTATTAATCCATTAAAGCCATGGTCTGGGTAATGTTAAAATGACATGCTTGCTTTAATTAAAATATTACTAGAATCATTATATATAACTTATATGTAGATTTCTTTTCCTGATCTAATTTGAAGAAGCTTGTTGGAGTTTGAAAAAAAGATACATCTTAAAGCCGATAAGAAAGGAAGTGTGGGTAGGTTTTTGAACCGGTACAATTTTGTGTCTGATAAATGCATCAGGAGTGCATCTTCCTAAATGCATCAGGAAGAAATAATAAATTTTAAGCAGTTCTGTTCTCTTGTTTGTGTTTTGTTTCAGGGATTATTCATATTTAAATGCATACACTCAACAGAATCATGCCATTTTAAATTTAACATCCTACTAAAAACTATAAGCCCGACATTGCCCTTAGCCTGAGGTACTGCAGATAACAGATAGGTCTACTCTTCACCCCTGGTGTGACACTGGAATATCATGGTAGGATCTATAATACCAGAAGAAGAAAAGAAAAGGCAGATGTTTGAGTATTAGAGTTCTGTGTTGATGCTTTAATGCTTTTCATGCTAAGCAATATCAGCTCACCTCCAATTTGTTCTCACATTCTCATTTTACCTTACTTTTCATCTTTGAAGCTGCAATCAGCTGGCTGTCAAGGACAGACTGTATTTGGGGACTTGTCATAATCAATTATTGATTTGAAAAAAAGAGCATCCTCACCTTGTGCATTCAATTATGAACAGGGCTGTGCAAAGCTTTGAAGGGGTGCTTTGATTCAACAAAGCTTTGATAGAATGACCCCCTCAAAGCAGATTTCCAAACCCAACTGCAGACTTACTTCAGTAAAGTTCAATGAATTGCATCTATGAAATGCTTTACAATTTTGCAGAACACTTGGCAGAGTTAATTTCCCCCCACCCCTTTTGGATGGCTACAGAGAACATGCAAATATTAAAAAATTATTTTTTCATATAAGAATTCTGGGCTGGGCTGTGGGAGTTGAATAGTGTGATAGGTTCCTTGATACTGACATGGATTTTACTCCACTAGTTGTTGCCGACTGTAGGGGGCGGTGCACATCTCTGTTTCAAGGCCATTGAGCCAGTGCTAGTCCAAAGACATAGCCATGTTCATGTGGCCAGCATGATGTCATGTTACCTTCCCACCAAAGTGGAACCTATTTATCTACTCATATTTTTATGTTTTCGAATTCCTAGGTTGGCAGGAACTGAGGCAAGGATGGGAGCTCACCCTGTTGCATGGAGCTCAGGTCTCGAACTTTGGCTGATGGCTTTCCAGTCAAGAAGCCCAGTATCTTAACTGCTGAGCCACCACACCACCCTGAATCTGAATATGAATTTTTCCACCTTAATAAATTCTATGTTTATCAGAACCCATTTAGCTTAACATTGCTTTAGGCGTTTTCTATTTTCTCAGCTTGTTTCATGTAACCAACCATATGCTTTAAATTTGCTTTCCCTTGTGCTAATGGGATGTTGCACTGCTGTGCTGATCCTGGGGCTTCAAATTAGCCCACAATACTTCATAATGCACTCATCACCAATTAGTCTTTTCAAGTTTTTCTCAACTTGAGCAACTTTAAACTGTATTGCTAAAGTATCATAACTCTGACAGAATGATGACCTGCTCAGAAGATTTACCTTGAAAATTTAGCTTGCCCTGCCCTGCCCACCCTTACACTCTATCTCAATTACTTGAATAGTGTTTTATTTTTATTGGGAAGACCAAGCTTATCAATCAGCTTATTCCAACTTTCTCTGCATTTCATAAAAAGTCAGTGATGGGGGCATAAAATTTATACAAGGGCAAGTCAGTGGACCTTTTCAGTGCTCCATGGTATCATGCCATACTAGGAGCCCCAGAATGAAAGAAAATAAGAATGAGCTTAATTATCTAAAAGTCTCTGAAATTCTATGTTTAGGCTAGAGAAGGACATTTTCTGTCATGGTCCAGCAAGGCTTCTCTATTGGGTAATTGCTGAAAAATGTGGCTTTGGCTTTGCTGTTTTTTTCTGCATTTCTGCTTAAAAAATGGTATAGAGAGAATGATTCAAAAGTTATTGCCATCGAACCCTTGCAAATATCCAGCAGAAAGTTTAACAGGATCGTTTAGATTTAATTATTGCTGCTGGTTTCAGTCCATTTTGGCAAAAACAAAGCAATTTTGAAAACATTTGGGTGCTTTCCCATTATGTTTTATACTTAAAAAAAAAGAAAAGAAAACTCCAATTCTCAAATTGATTTAAATGGAATCAGTTTTGTTTCACATCTCAGATGGCAACCTTGAATCAAATGAGACATTTTCTTCAAACATCAGTTCTCTAATTCAAATCAGCTCAGCATTGATTCTCACAGGCGTTTTATTTGATTTTTGTTGTATTTTAAGAACAACTAGAAAATACTTCAGCTTTCAATTAACAATAACAAGAGTGTTGATTTCTTGGAAAATCTCTGTTTACCAATACAAAGACAAATCGTCCCTTCTATTTATGCTCTTTAGTGTGAAGTTAGTTCTTTTTCAAAAACCAGATGTTTCTGAATAATATGTCTTCTTTTGTATGTTGTTTTCAAACCAATGCATCATAACCAAGCAATAAAAATACTATTGCAAAATAAGGATAGGAAAATGTATGTAAATACATCAGAGTTTTTAATATATTCAAGAGTTTATTTTTTCACAGTTATTTTCATTAGCTATGGATTTATTTGTTATTCTATGTTGTCATCAGTCCTCTTCTATCAGGTAATTTAATTTTCAGCTAATTGCATAATGGAGGAAACAATTATTGTGCTAGAAAGAGAACATATTCATCAGTTTAATAGAGTTAATTCTTAAGCAAAATGTTTATGATGGACCTTTTTCAATTCTTTCCATTCACAATTCACAATTCACTTTCAACTGGGCTATATTAGATTCAGCTACCCAAGGAGAATATATGACAAAGAGTCAGTTGGTATCCAGTCTTTTTATTTTTTCCCCCCACTGCTTTCATACACTGCTTCACTGCTTCCGTACAGGCAATGTGTTATGGCCAAATAAAGCAATAATAAAATAGAAAAGGAGAACAAGAATTCCCCAAGTCACTGTTCTGAAGGGATTGAACCTTGGCAGTGATCGCTATTTAGGTGCTAACCAGATCCAGATCCTTTAAAAATTGCCCACCCCTGCCTTCATTGACTAACTAGTGGAATTTATGTATATTTGTGTATGACTAAAAAATGAATGTTAAGATTACTCTTATATTTCCTAGAATATTTTGGGAAGAGACTTTTATTAAGTTACACACACACACAAATCACAAACACACAAATATTTTGTAACTTGTTAGCCATAGTTTTGATGTTTTAAATCAGAATCAAGTTTTGATGATTCTGAGAATTTACTTCACAGATACACACACACACTCAGCCAGTCTGGTCTAGTAGTTTAGGCACTAGGCTAGAAAGCCATGAAAGCCAGTTGAGTGACTGAGTCAGTCACTCTCTCTCAGCCCAACTCATCTCACAGGGTAGTTGTTTTGGGGAAAATAGGAGGAGGAAGCTGTATTGGATGTGTTCACCACCTTGAGTTATTTTTGTAAAAATAATAATTGCAGGATATAAACAAACAAACAAATAAATCCCCCCCAATTAGCCATCGTCTATCTACTGCAGGATAAAGGCCTCTTCCGCATGGTTTCAACAAATATGGTCCTGAGCTTTCTTTTATCAATTGCACTGCAATACTTGCTGATGTCTTCGATCTATCTTGTTTCTAAATATTTACCACACTTTTCATTAAAATATTTTAAGGGACTTACAATATTAAAAAAAGAAGAAGAAACATTAAATCAACAGAGTTTCAGAGCTGAAGAAGCTTCTTGGATGAGAAGCGAAACATCCTCAAAGAAAAACCAGAAAGTCCAGTTGCCTCTTGAAAAAAGCACCTTTGGGATTAAATCAACAGTAACAAGCACTTAAATTTAAAAGAATAATTGCCAGAGAAAAACACAGCTAATATAAAAGTAAAGGTTCCCCTCGCACATATGTGCTAATCGTTCCTGACTCTAGGGGGCAGTGCTCATCTCCGTTTCAAAGCCGAAGAGCCAGCGCTGTCCAAAGACGTCTCTGTGGTCATGTGGCCGGCATGACTCAATGGCAAAGGTGCACGGAACGCTGTTACCTTTCCATCAAAGGTGGTTCCTTTTTTTCTACTTGCATTTTTTACGTGCTTCTGAACTGCTAGGTTGACAGAAACTGGGACAAGTAACGGGACCTCACCCTGTTACATAGCAGCACCAGGGATTCGAACTGCTGAACTGCCGACCTTTAGATCGACAAGCTCAGCGTCCTAGCCCCTTGAACCACCGCGTCCCTACAGCTAATATAGTAAAGCTCTTATAGTTAGAACATGCTGAATACCTGTGAAACTATGTGATCGGGCTTGATAAATTGACACTTAGAATTTGAAAATTAATGAGTAGTTATGATTGGCTTCTCCTCTCCCCTTCTCTCCCTCAGGCTGGCCCCACAAAAGCCTCTCCTCTCTTTCAGGCTGGCCCAGTGGTGAAATGTAAAATTTGTTACTACCGGTTCTGTTGGCGTGTCTTGGTGGATGGGGTAATGCGACTGGGTGGGCATGGCCAACTTTTTTTTTAATTTTTAAAAGCATTTTTTCTACAACCTCTTTGGCTGAAGAGGTTGTAAAAATGCTTTTAAAAGGCTCTGATGATCAGGCAACTCAGCTGGGATTGTCAAAGCCTTTTTAAAAGCATTTTTTAAACAACCTCTTTGGTTGTAGAAGGTTGTAGAGGTTGTAGAAAAAATACTTTCAAAAGGCTCTGATGATCCCAGCTGAGCCATGCTATCATCAGAGGCTTTTTTTTTACTTTTAAAAGCATTTTTTCAGCCGAAGAAAAAAATGCTTTTAAAAGTAAAAAAAAACCTCTCTGATGATTGTGTGGCTCAGATGGGCATGGGAGGGGGACAGGGATTTTTGCTACCAGTTCTCCGAACCATCTGCCGCCATCGCTACCAGATTGGGCAATCCGGTCCAAACTGGAAGCATTTCACCCCTGGGCTGGCCCCATAGTCCTCTCTTATCACCTTCTCTCCCTCAGGCTTTCTAGCCCTTTCTCTCCATGAGGCTGGCCCCACAGAAGCCTGTCTTATGCTATCCATTCTCTCCAGAGTAATTTCAAGTTGGGAGGGGGAATAAAACATCTAACTAATTAACATCAGAGCGTGTTATAATAATATAGGAAATACTAATGCTCTCACGGTCATTTCAAAAAATCCTTTCTTTTTTTTTCTAAAAGCCAAGAGAAACATACGTGGCAAATTTCAAGTTTGTAGGCTTTACAGTTTTGGAGATTTCATGATTAATGTGTGAATGGTTTTCTCTTTTATATATATAGATTTGGAAAGCAAAAAAGTCTCCTGAAAAACGAAATGTAAATGACAGAATAACATTGGATAAGGGAGTGGGTCTGTCTTAATATTTATTCTGGAGTATAGTTATGAATATGATAAACTATATAAAATAAATGTGAAAACATATCATGTCATGGCATTTCCTCTGTGCTGATTATAAAACTGACAATAAACCTAGATATATTGCTATATGAAAACTTGCTCACCAGTTCAGTTACTGATAATAATAATGGAGAGGACCAATGCCTGTGAAGTAACTACAACAGAAAAACTTCAACAACAGCTGGGTATTGTACAATGCAGGATTATGGCTTGAACGCAAGATTTATTTCATATTTGCCTACCTAATTTGATTTATACCCACTAGGAAAGAATGTGCAAGTTAGTTCTACTAAAAAGTAGCATTGTAATTGTTACCAGTTGTGATTTATGCCCTCTCTCTATGATATCTTAAATAAACTCAAGAAGTAATGTACTAGATAACATGCATGAAGGAATCCTGATTTCCCAAACTTATAGAACAGTAATGAGAATTGTTCAGTGGCAAATGAATGTTTAAGACATATTGTGTTGTGCTATGCTAGGCCATTTCTCTAGATGTGATGATATTCCAGCAAATTATACAATTAAAATGTTGGGGATAGGCTATCAGCTAAATTAATGCTCATATTATCTACAGCTGGACTTTTAAGTACCTCGTGATAAAGCAAAAAGTCTTAATCTTCAGCTTCTTTCAAGTATATTCTTGTTAAAATAGGATATTTTTTCTTGTTTATATGCAGAGAGAAAACAGAAGTTTCAGGGCAATGAATTAAAATGACTTAATGGAAAGGAAGCTGCCCACGTGTTGTGACCTTGATGCACAATTAGAAAGGTGATTTTTCTCTCCTAAGCTAAATGAAATATTTCCTCTTGGCTGGATGAGGTTGAGGAGCTACTTGTATGGTCTTACAATCTAATTAACGACAGAAAAATAGTAGTGGAACAGATTTATTATTGTCATCAAAGGCATTAATAGCCATGCCATTTATGAGTCAATGGCTTGTTGGATTAGTAAGTGCTGCTAATTTTCAGACTTGGGCTGATTTAGTTTTTACACATCATTTACTAATGCTTCTATCTCAAGTTAATTTGCTTCCCCACTTTCTTTTTTTGTTCTCTTATGCTTGGCTTGTAAGTGGTGTAATTCATTTTTTTTCCAGTCCTTCTCATCCCGGGTTGAACTTTGCCTTCAATCGCTATATTTATGTGGCTTCAGCTGAAATGGAAGTGCTACTCTTGACAAAAGAATGAAAGGAACAAAGCTCAAGGTGGAAGTATTCTGGAAAAAGTTACAAATTTAATTCTGCAAGATAGGAAAGAGGACATTGTAGAATTGTTTGTTTTGTAGAGAATAAAAGACAAGTTCTTAGTTTAAATTACTCCCAGAATGAATGGATGTGGATATTTTTATCTTGTATCCTTTATTTTGCTGAAATTTAATGTTGTGCAAATCTATAATTAGCTATTACAGATTTTAGATTATTATAAATTAGCCAAAATATTTAATTTCTCCAGTATTTATTAACAATTTGATTTACTACATCAATACATATACAGTTTTCATTTCTCTCTAAAGATAATTTTAAATGTACATTTACTATATCACTTTTAGCCAAAATGGATGAACTCTACAAAAATTTCTATATTTATGGGACAATATATCGCACATAATCTGTCATTTTGTGATACAGTTTCTAAAGAGCAGGTCCTGAAGGTAAGGACGATTGTTGTACTCCTCAGAGATAATTTGTTTAGCATAGAAAATCCAAGTTCTCTTTATAGAAAAAATATACTTTTTATCTAAAAGCATCTTTAAGTCTGCTTTAAAGTATAGCTTCTTTGCAGCAGGTCAATAGATTTATGGAAAGAAAAGTGTCATTTTCTGTTGAATTGCCTGTAGGGACTATAGACTTTTCATGATGCTTTCTGCTGTTTCATTTCTGCTATTATAGTCAATAAACGGAATGATGCTTTTCACTGGTGAAATTTTTATGTAATTTTTACTTTATTTGGTCCACTTGCTGGGTTAATCATGTTCAGTGTACTCCAGTCCTAAGATGTAGCTTTTTGAAGATTAGCAATACTCTTAGAACATGTGTATGACTCAGCAAAATAGTCAAATTGGAACTGTGGAATAGAATTTATTCTCAATTATTAATTTTCAGAAGGTGTAGCAGCATCTTAACCTTGATTTATTCCATTTAATGTCTGTTTGGATTTTACATGCAACTTTGAGCAGGTATGCTTCAAGAAGGGTTGGGCGGGGGTGGGAAGCAAATTGATTCTAAAATGAGATGATGTGCAGTCTGCCCATGTTTGTTCTTGGTCAATTAACAACTCTTCCTTTTGTAATTCAGAGATTATAGTAGTGTCACATCTTATAAAACAGCATTTTGAGAATGTACCCAGGAACACAGAAAGCCTGATGTTCAGCAATTAGGGGATAAATCAGTTTTTTGCATAGGCATACAAGGAACATAATTTCTCCAATGTGCATAATAGGCTATTTGATTCCTAAACCAAATAGACTGTACTGTGATTAATTTTGTCAACGAATTGGAAATAGTTGTAGTTTTTTACAAAAAAGATTGTTTAGGGCAAGATGTCCATTCCCCAGGAGTTTTTTAAAGTCTGGGTGAACCGAAAATGCTCCTGGCATTTCAAAAACTGTCAATTTCCCCGTAATTTGGAAGAAATGCCTGTAGAAATATTCACTCATGTACATTGGTATGCCTTACGTATGTCATTCCATTTGGCCTTATTATGATCTCTTCATATGACTCCACCAGGAAAAATATAGAAACAGGGAAAATGACACTGAGGGAAAAGCAGCAAAAGGATTAATGGTATGAAACAAAATAGACAAATGTTGATATTCTTGTCGATAGAAATTTTATAGGTAATATTTTTAGGTTTCCACAATTAGTTTTATTGCCTTGAAGGTCCAAATGGAAACAGTTCCATTAGCACTATCAAATAGCATCTAGGATTATTGGATATTTGTGTAAAGTCTAACTTTAATTTATCTTCAGCATGTTCTTGGAATGTGTTGTAGAACCTCTAAGGGGAAGATGGCACACTGAACTGAGTAGCCTCCCTCCAGAGAACCAGTGGCCTACTACCCTCTTAGCATTCCAGAAGGCAGTGAAAGCTTTTCCTGCACGTTTTGGGCTAGGATAGAAGTGAGCCTTGGAAATGTGCTGCTGCTATGGTGATGTCATGGTGAGATGTATGATGGTTGTAATTATTGTCAAAGGATGGGACTGTTTTATCTTTTTTTTATTGTATTTGGTATTTATTATTTCTGTAAATAACTCAAGATGACAAACATATCTAACATATTCCCCACAACAAAAGCCTGTGAGGTGGATTGGGCTGAAAGACTGGTCCGCATGCGTGCACCGGTTCTTGGCACTGCTGTGTGCATAAAGGACAGCTGATTGTCGAAACCCATAAGACAAACAGGCAAGGCTGTGCGTGCCGAGCAACATGGCTTTGTGCACCACTTTGGGCACACGTGCCGTAGGTTCGCCATCTAGGCACTAGACCAAACTACCTTTATGTTTTATTGGCTGCTTTGATGAGTTACCTAAGCAGTAAACAAGAGTCCTTAGTGAGCATGCAATCAGCTGTCCTTGTTTCTGTGCCATCTTCAAGGGCAGCCTCATGTTATGTGAATCACAGTAATCCGTATGGGAGATGGCAAGGGTTTGTGTGACCATCCTCAGTGCTCCTTGGTCTAGCTAAGGCTTCAATTGGTGAACTACCCAAAGCTGGACAACCATATGTAGATGCAGGAGAAACAAGGATGGTATGTAAAGCTAGAAAGGAACAGGGTGAATGGTTTTGATATAAGCTCATTTAAGTCAGTTTCCCTTTCCTTTGCTTATTTAGTCTGCCTCCATGATATTTTATTTACAGCTTCCTACTCTTTTTCTGAGCTTCAGATAACATTGCATATTCCAAAAACAAATAATATGGTGAATAGGAATATATATGCACTTAATAATTACTTTTGAACTCTTTTCTGCTTTTATTGTTCACACTAAGAAGGCCTTCATAATCCACATGGCTTGCTGTATCTGCATAAATTTTCATCTGGGTAAGCATTTTTTTTTTTACCTCCGTTAGTTCCAGTCCAGTTGCCCTTAATGTAAAGCACATGTAGCACTGCCTGTACTTTAAGAGTGTAATATCTGAAATAAGATCAGGCTAATTTAGGCTTAGGCATAGCACTATATATTCTTATCATGTATTCAGAGTATGAACCCAGCCAATTTATTGTACAGATTCTATAGGATATAAAGATATAAAATAATTTCTAATATTTGGCTTAGGTATCTTTTTGGGGAAGAGGTAATATTGTAGTTCAGACTTGGCCTCTGACAGTAAACTGCTGTCATTGCAATCTTCTTTTATTTTATAATCCTGTTCTCTGAGAATGTACTTATATAAGACTGGGTTTTAGGAAAGATTGAGAAAGTAAATCTTTTTAGTTGCCTTGATTTTACAGCAATCTTGTTGCATCTGAAAATTTGTACTCTCTTTCTGAGTACAAAAACCAACTGCATTGGAAGTTGCATTTATTTTATCAATGGGAAGATTAACCCAAGTTAGTTCAAAGGGCCAGGCTCCCCGTTTTTCATCATTGGTGACCCTTCAACTAAGTGGGTGGCACTTGAATATCTGAATGGAATTTACTAGTGTTCTTATTTTAGGAAAAAATTCAGATAACTACAGAGTGGAGCAGTTAGGTAGTCTTAATAGTATTGTGCTTCAAAGCAGCACAATATTTTGCTTAGCATGCCATAGCTTGCAGCTATTATGGGCATCTGCCAATGCACATGGTTTCCAATGTTGTTTACTCACCCCAGGATTGTTCCAGAGGATTATAAATACAGTATATCATAATCAAAAGATGTCCTCCACTGAGCAGCTAGAATTGATTTAGGTTGAAATCCTTGCCTAATTTTCTATTCTAAAGCAAGTAAACATGGAAACTTTTTGTATCTGGTTCAACATTTGGTTAAACGTACTGGCTTAGAGTGGTGATAGGACCCCATTATCTTATTGCATGTCTATTCATGTTACTACAGTTCAGGAAAAAGACTGCTAAATAGAATTTGTTATCCCATTGTCCCTACAGAAAACTAAATTGAGGAAATGAAACTAGCAGAAATGTTGAGATAAAGTTTCATGATGGAGTCCTAATTTTAAAGGAAATGACCCTATCCTTGTCACCTTTCCTTAGGACTGTATTTCTAAGTGGAAAACAGTATTTATAACAGTAACAGAGTTGGAAGGGACCTTGGAGGCCATCTAAGGTCATTTTGCTCAAGCAAGAGACCTATTCTAGGGATTCAAACTGCCGAACTGCCGACCTTTCTGATCGACAAGCTCAGCGTTTTAACCACTGAGCCACCTAGCCAGGCAATAATGAACAAAGGCAGTGTTTGGCATTTGGCTCACAATTATGATGTCATGATATCCGACTGTCATGTGATTGCCATTTGTGACCTTCACTGCTGACTTCCCACATAGCAAAGTCAATGAGGAAGCCACCTGGAAGTCATAAATGGCAATGATGTGACTGGGGGATATCATAACATAATATAAGATAATGTGATCTCTGCAGCTATGAGAAATAGTCCCCTTGTTCATTACCATCATAACTTCAAACAGTCGCTGAATGAAGACCCCCTGTATCTGATCAATGCCCATGCAGGATTTACTTAACGACTGGGATTGTCACAATTGCCATCAAAAGTAACATAATGTTACTCTTTAAGACTGTGTTGCTTAGTGATAGAATTCTTGGTCCTAATTATCATCAATAAGTGAGGATTGCTAGTACAGCCTTATTTATTCCTTCAGCGAAATTGGACATTTCTTTTTCTGCCTCCAAAATCCTGAGGCTATTTAGAAACCATCCTGCTGTGAGCCATTCTTTAAGTCTGGAAGGAAGGAGGGTAACAAACAGAGGGAAAAGCTTCTAGGGTGCTTAACATTGTAAGTGCTGCAGAAAAACAGAACACTGATTTATTAAACATTT
Source organism: Ahaetulla prasina (assembly GCF_028640845.1). Taxonomy (NCBI): domain Eukaryota; kingdom Metazoa; phylum Chordata; class Lepidosauria; order Squamata; family Colubridae; genus Ahaetulla; species Ahaetulla prasina. The sequence goes on from NC_080540.1 coordinate 96,724,888, forward strand.
AGAATTTAATCTATTCGGCACTGATTACTTTTAAATTCCATTTGTAAGAAAAATTTAAGAATGTGCTTCAAAAGACATTTTGTTGATTCCGTTGCAACAGGCTAGCATGGCTAGCCTTCTGGAAAATGAAATTGACCAGTCTGCTTAATTTTGACTGATTCGTGCCTTATACTGAAATTTGCCACCTTCTATTTTAAAGTAAAACTTTCAAATATAAGGTCAAACCTCTATACATACAGTCAGCCATACCAAACCTATCCTGTCACCATTATTTACAGTTGAAGCAATTAATGAACTAGAAAAGCTCTTGAAATAAGCAACCATTAAGTAATATAACAATAATAGAATGTATGCTCTGAGATTATTATCTAATTATGGATGCTCAGACTCCATATCAGTCTTGTGTTCAAGTAAAACATCATAACATCATTAATGTATTTTGTTGCAGGAGAAAGGGTAAGATGTTAATATAATTTATTCAAAATGATATCAAGGCCCACTTGTAAAATTGCTTCGGATCATTTGAAGATCCACTCTCAGCAAAAATAGTTTATATTGTCTGTGCCCAAGTGAAAGAAAAATCAGGGATATCTCTAGAGAGTTAATTTTTTTTATGGTCGAAAAAAATCACTTCATGATTATCATTACCATTTCTTGTTTCAATCACTTAGAGGGTGTTTTCCTTGGGATCAAGGTAAGGAATGAAAAGGCTATCTTTCTCATTTTCCATGTACCATTATTCTGTTTCCTCCCCTCCCCACTTTTTAACTTCCTGATTGTTTGGATATATAATATTCTAAAGATATACTCAAAGCAAACCAATAACTAGTTGTGATAGTTACAACTATATTATTTGCCAATCATACTCTTCCTTAAGAAGGTTTATTTAAACTGCAGAAATAAAGCAATAAATAAAAAATGAAATTCAGTAAATCGGATAAATAAAACAGATGTAACTAAAACTGCTTTGAAGCAATGTTGTTCACCACTCCTGTATTTTTATTCTTGCAAACTGCCCTTGCTTTCATCAGATCTATACATTGCTTTATACTTTGCCTTGTGTTCTTTACACTTTTAAAATTCTCTCATTCCCAGGATCACATCAACTTCATTTAACCAAACATTTCCTGCTTTCCACGTCCTATCAAGCTGTTCATTTTTTCTTATGCTTATTTTGCTATTCAACCCACATTTGTTATCTCTACTAAACCACTTCAATGTACTTTTTTGTGTATGTTGGCCAGTTTTGTATTCAATCCATGTTCATTCAGAACTATTGAATCATGACCTTATCTCTTTTTGTTTTACTGTATACTTATAGTATCAAAAGTGTATGGTTATGCAATTTTGAATACATTTTGCATACTGCATGTTGTACCACCACTGACTTCCAGCACTACTGTTCCCCTGCAAGGCTTTCTGATTTGAGAGCTAAAATTGACAAGATTCCTTTCAGTTACGTTTTCTAGCTTGAGTGACAGGAAGACTAGTAAATATATGTCAAAAAATGTAGCTTATTGTTGGGGTAGGAGATGTTCCTGAGATGACGCAAGTCAGCACTCTCATTATGCCATAGAAGCTCATTCATATTTAACCTGACACCCCTTCTCTGCCCACCAACATAATTAGCTGGTCCATTTTTTTAGGGGTCTATTGGTCTTCTAAAACAAGTGATAGTCTATCAGAATGGAGGATCTTTTGAGGCTGATTACAGCTCAGTGACTGAGCTGAGGTGGCGCAGTGGTTAGAGTGCAGTACTGCAGATTACTTCAGCTGACTACTAGCTGCAGTTCAGCAGTTTAAATCTCACTGGCTCAAGCCTTCCATCCTTCCGAGGTGGAATAAAATGAGGACCCAGATTGTTGGGGGCAATATGCTGTCTCTGTAATCTGTTTAGAGAGAGCTGTAAAAGCATTCTGAAGCGGTATCAAAGTCTAAGTGCTATTGCTATTTATCTTAGCATTTTTTTGCCAATTCAAGACTTAGGAATGTACATTAATGCAGCTAAAAGGAAGAGAAAGCTACCATTCTGAGGCATATCAGCATTCCCTGCCAGCGCTAAGGAAAATACAGCTAGATTTTAGACATTTTGGTCAGTATGACACATTACCTCATTACCCCATTGCATGCTAGCTAATCTAAAGATTACCTTCACATGCTGTCCTTCAATAGCATCCTATTTATTGCCCACATCCCAATGACCTGTATGAGATTAATGTTCATATGTAGCATGCCGAGACACACTAGGAATATAGCTATTTAAGCTCATGGAAAAACTTATGGTGGCCTGGTGATTGGCTGGCTGGCTTGCTTTATTTTCTAGTCTTTGTCAATACGTTCTTGAAAGGAGTTAGAGCGTTTCAGCAAAGAGGTGCCACCACAAAGAAAGCCTTCAATCTGCAAATTGCAGTTCAGGCTGTAATTGATGATGTTACTGTCCAGTTTTTTTTAATGGGGAAGGCCAACTACTTGGTTTTCTGGCCTCCAACTCCTTTCTTTTGGATTTTTTGGGATGCACAACAGTGTATTGGGATTAGGATGATAATCACATAAAACCCATTGAGCAAAACGTGTTCGCCTCTCACTTATCAGATAAAAACAGTATATGCAGGTAGGCAAACTAATGCTCGTGAAATCAATACAGTGGGGAGAAAAAAAAGCTTTTGACCTTTCTGTATTCCTAACAGTTTGCTTTCTTTGACATCCATTAATTCTGATATTGATTTTGCTATAAAAAGCAAACTGCGTTTGTGCTGCATCCTGAGCTGCAAGAAAAGAAACTACATTGATTACACTGGAACAAAGTACATAGTAAAAATGAACTGCCGAAAACATTTAAATGTAGTAATCTTTTAAAATGTACATAAATCACATTGGTTAATGTTGCAAATGAGCACTGCCCTCTTAAATATCAGAAATAGATGACACCATAAAACAAATTTGGCATGAAACAACAGCCTCTGCTTCTGTGTACCTGCCATTTTAAGAGCACTATCAATAATGGTTATGGTTATTGCAAGCAAAAGGAAAGTGTTCTCTATATCCTCTTTAAAAGTTCCTTCAAAGTCACTTTGTAAATATGACAAGACTAGTGTTTTATCATCATGATAAATAAATCCTAATTATTATTGTGTCATGATTATTTTTATAGTTCACTCATCAAAAGTCTTCTGATGCCTCATTACTAATTATCATTTATAGCCCAAATACATTGATACTATGCAGCTGATGAATGGGTAATTAAAGCAAATTAATTTGAGGAGGTGGACGAATGCAATTCACTTTGTGTATAACTTTGAGTGCAATCCAAATGGGAATTGGCATGATAGATCTCCCTCTGTATTCCACATTCTGCACATAAATAGGTGGGCTGATGGGATGGCATTGAGAAGCATTTAAATTTTTTTGGGGGGGTCGATGACACAATATTAGTTTAATTTGCTTAAGTCTAGATTTTGGGGCACTTGAAGGGATACGTCAAGCTTTGAAGGAAATCCTAAACTGATGAATTCAATTTTTATATGGACTTTTTATTTTTATTTTTTAAAGAATAATGTTATTAATAAATAAAAATTTTAAAGATAAAAACTAAAAAAAGATAAAAAAAATTTATCTTTTATTTTATTTATTTATTTATTTATTTGATTTATCTTTTATTTTAAAGATAAAAAAAAGAAAAGAATAAAAAGACAGAACAGAAAAGAAAAAAATAGGAACCAAAATAGAAATGAAATAAAAAAATAAGGATATAGTAAATTTTTTAAAAAAAGAAATATATCAAGAAATTATTTCAGAACAAGTATACATTTTCTTAGTAAGTAATAATCTTTTCTTAAAATAAAACAAATGATTTATTTTTATTATATCTCATCTCTTATCTATAAACAAATCTTTAAAGCCTCATCATTCAGTACTGGTCAGCAAATGTATATTAAGTGTTACCACAGATAACCACATATCTATGGTCATTTTGATCAAATAAACCAACTGTATAGTTCTTCCTTTTACTTTTAACAATCTTGATCTTTAATCCCTTCAAATAGTTTCTTACAACTTGATTTCTTTTCATTTTTTCTTTGCCCCTTTTCATAAAACCTTTCAAAACACTAAGAGATATCTTCTGTAAATCCACTATGGGAAAACTATCCAAGCCATTTCTGGTTTGTTCTTTTAATTACTATTAATTTTATTTTATTTATTAAAACTTCAACTGGATCCATTTGTATGTTCATTGTAGTATTTTTTCCATATTATTCTTGTAGCCTATTGTTTTTAGATTCACTTTCAGAATAGCCTTAGTTTTGTCTGGTAAAACCTATTTCTTTTCTATAATTATCATTTAAACAAAATCTATATGTAATAACAGACATTCTTAAAATGAACTTCTGAGTCCAAAGTAACAAACATCCTTCAATGTTAAAATATTTTGTACTGTATTAGTAAGTAAATTTAAGTGTCCTTATCCTTTAATTTAATCTTTAGTTCCTTTTAGTTCCTCTAGTGTCAAATTTTCAAAGTCTCACCCAATCCTGTTTTTTAAAAGGAATTCAGAACACCACCATTTTTCCAAGGGACAGAATCTTATAATTAATGTCAAAATCTTATTTAAATTCATATGGACTTTTAGTTCATTTATAATCAACATTCTAATCACCCTTTTGCTATTTATCCCCTGCCCCAAAGGATTTTTTTAAGTCCTCAAATTTGTATTTAAAACTTTTTTTAAGGAATAAAGGAAACTCAGTGAATGGTATAAAATTGGTGGATCCAGAGGTTGCTAATAGTTGAAAAGCAATTAAAAAGTAATTCCAAAAATGATTAACAAACGAGGCTTGGCAAATCTTATGTCCATATAGGCAATGTTACGGCTGTGAGTTTGGTTGAAATCTTTGAACTCCCAACTTCTTGACTCACAGGTCAACCACAAAAAGATTCCTGCAGTCTACTCATGAGGAGCAGCTGTCCAGAGTATCTGTGGGTGATTTCATGATCTCTCCTTTTTCTGGAGAAATTTTGCTGGTTGCTGATCTCCGCTGCAATGCCATCCCTGGTCCTTTAGGGACATTTGATTCTCCATGAATCCTCACTGGAAGTCCTGAAGTGCCCCCTCTCTGAACACCAGGGAGCTTTTCTTAGATGGAAAGGGGTAGGTGGAGCATCTTTGATGGAACCCTTCTCTGCTCATGGAGGACTATCTCTAACCAAGCCATGAGATGGCTGCAGGAGTTAAATTACTTTCTTGTTGGCCAAGATAAGAAACAACATAGAAATGGTCTCAGAAGGAGAACATTTATGATTAGTATGTCTGGAGTTGTGCTAGTCTTACACATTATATTTGCTTCTCTTTAAAATGGCTTTATAAATGTTAGAGGTCTTTGTTTAAAAAAATAGTGATTGTTGAAGAACTATCTCAGAGCTGAGAAGAATATGTGTTCTCTTCCAAGGAGCAAATAAATCCCTTTAGCTCTTTTTCAGGCTTTATGACTAATCAAGGTTATCAGTTTGCTTTGTCCTTCTAATATCTGACAGTATATAATGAGACTGATTCATAGTCATCTGTGTAGCCAAGTAACATGACCTCAGAAAATCAGCCGTTGCTAAGCGTTAACTCTACTTTGAATTTGTAAAGAATTTGGCTTTGAAAGGATAATCTATTTCTATTTCTGCTCTGAAGCATGTTTTGGATTTCTACAGGCAAGGACAAATAATTGCAGTTTTTGTTTGTATTCTGCACATCTTACAAGGTATTACTCAGATCACATTTTAGTATTCTGATGTTGGAGACCAACGGCTTACAAAAGGTTATGAAACTGAGTGTAAAAATTTGATCAACAGCATTTCTTTTTAAGGCAGATGGTAGAAAATTCTCAGTGCTTGGAATGCAAACAAACAAACCAATCAAATCAAATCAAACCAAAATAACAAAGCAGCAAATAAATATCAGAAACATAATTTTCTAACAAAATTTGGCCAGACCAGGAACAATAAAAGTAAGATGAGCCACTATTAGGATTACTGCTTAGTGTAACTAAGATCCTGGAATGTTGCCTTGTATTTTTATAAGTTGCAAGCTTGTCAGCCTTCAGAAATAATGGAAAAACTGTTTTGCAAGTTTTTGTTTCTGCTGCGTCATGCAATAGTCCACAACCAAACATCTAGCCTGAAAAACTGGAGAGAAATTAAAAGGACAATCAAAAGAAGGAAACTAAATAAATATCAGTAGATAAAAATAATAAGTGCACTTGAATTTAGAGATTCACTTCTACTTTTTTCCACTTGAGTTCAATTTTTGGATTGCAAATGTTCAAACTTGTTTCATTCTCCTTTTTTTTTTTTAAATAATGAAAAGAGATTTCATATGTAGGCTATTTCTGACCTTTAGTTTTTTGAGATGTTCCTTCTATAGGCTCAATATGTTCTTTGTGTAGCCACAAACATTTAGCCAATTCTTCAATAGTGTATTCATATATCTACCAATTTAATAGCTATCTATCAGTTTAGACTATCTCTATCAACACAATAAGAAGATTGCTAGAGTATCAGATGGATAACTCCCAACCTAATCCCATGTCCGGTTTCCAATGGCTGATACAGATACTCAACTCTGGCTGTCTCTTGGACCATGGATTACTTGATCAATGATATGGAATCAGTACAGATAAGTAGCAAGGATACATCTGCGAAAAAATTAACCCCTCTTATTTGATATAACCAGACCTCTGTGTTCTTGAGAGGACTTTAATGGTTTGCAATTGAGAGAGGTAGATAAGACTTCAAGATTCCTCAACCTGAGTTTAACCTGGTCAGACAAAATCTAGATTAACTGCCACAGTGAGCAGGGATTGGGTTTATAGACTGTTTGGAAATGGTAGGTGAGTTGTTCTAATTGTAGAATGTCATTAATGATAATTATATGCCCATTCTTATATGGAGAGGATTGTCCTCAAGCTTCAGCTATACCGTAAATATGTCTAAGGAGAAAAGGAGTGAGGAGGTTTAAAAGCTCAAGCTTTAAAAGCTTTAAATTTAGCAAGATTTGGCTGCAGAAAACTCCTTCAACACATTCTTCAACACATCATAAACACATTCAGATGGCAAACCAACTATAAGAGAAGATATAAGGAACTGAGACATGAAAAGAAGGTGGTGAGCGGATCATGTGTTACACTACTTATATGTATCTAGCTCAGTAGTTTTTATGGAAGTAGTATCAAAGGTTTATAGAAAGAATGAGTTCTGAAGACAAGTTTGAGACAGAAATGGAAAGAGCAAGAGTCCCAAGAGAAGTGTATAGTGCAAAATGAAAGTGGAGAGAAACACATCTATTATTTTATATCTGTTTTTCTGAGTATTTCTTGTGAATAGGCTTGGAGAAGAGCACATACATGGCATTTCATTTAGGATGAGATGAATCTGCAGCTTCAGGCAAATATATAATAGGCGCCTTTATTTTTACTTTCTATTGTTGACCTTTACTGTTAATAATTTATCCTTGCAAATTTAGGACTTCCTATTATAGTACTTCAGCAGCCACATTAATCTCTTTCTATTTCTGCTGCCAATGTTAAGGATTCAATTTATTTATTTATTTATTTATCATGAGTACTCTCATTGTCTAAAATTAATGTGGATCAGTCTTGGTCCTATTTATGTCAGCATTTTATTTTTCATTCAACCATCCACCTCCAGAGTTATGGTTCCCCAGTGTTCAGGAAACTTAACAAAATCAAACATTCATTTTAGCTCTCAATAGGGCAAAAACTATTAAATCAGTAACATAAAAACATTACCAAAAAAACTGAGGGCACATCACCCCGCCTCCCGCAAAAGGCAAAATATGCCTTTTAAGCAGCTTTTTCTAATAAATGCATATTTACATAAACTTTTATTGTTATGCAACAATTACTAACTTATGCCGTTTTTGTGCGTAGTGCTCATAAAGTTCTATTTTCTTTCCCAATCTCCAAAATATACATATTTTTGTATGCAGCCTTTTCAAGTGGATTGTAGCGTCATCCAACTATCTGCAGTTGTTATCTCTTCTGCCTCTTCCTCCGCCTCCTCTTTTGAACCAAGAATTAGAATGTGATAGATTCCATTTGGGGGGGGGGGAGGAATTGTAGTTTTAACATTGTATATAAATACTTTTCAAAACTGTTCAGCAAAGAGAACATTAAAGCCAATTGCCTATTTTCTTTTAAAATTACATTATTTAGAAAGCGTAGCAAACAATTCCCTGTCAAGTTGAAAAGTAGGCTTTTATTTAAAGCCGATTGATATATTTTTATATACAACTTTGTTGTGGGTCTTTTTTAAAAACCACAGCCACACAGAGATTGAACCCAGACTCAAGAGCAACCTACACTTCTCCAGACTTTCCCTTTCCTTTGCAATTCTACTTTGGAAGAGACAATGCTGAGAGAGTTCATGAAAAAGGTTGTCATCAACAGAAGGATTGAGTTGGAAATCGTCTGGTGTGATGAGCCTTTTGCATTTGATAATTGAACCTGTTCTTGCTTTTAAAGGATGAGCTGGAAAGCTTTTATAAGGGCATGATTAAACCCAACTGTCTCAGGCTTCTGATCAGGGATGAACTATTCTTTAAAATGCTGATCTGAACTGAATGCTGAGTGAAGAATTTCATCATAAAAGACTGAGCTGAACTACAGTCTCTCTCACTTAGCCGGGAAAGCACCATCATTCCAGTTTCATACATCCAGCAGAGCTGTAAGTATAGGGCTTGGTAGATAAGTACAGGTAGTCCTCGACTTATAACTGTTCATTTAGTGGCCATTCAAAATTACAACAGTATTGAAAAAAGTGACTTAGGACTGTTTTTCACACTTATGACCCATTGCAGCATCCCCATGGTCATATGATCAAAATTCAGACATTTGGCAATTGACTCCTATTCATGACGGTTGCAGTGCTCCACGGTCTCGTGTTCTCCTTTTGTGACCTTCTGACAAGCGAAGTCAATGGGGAACTCAGATTCACTCAACAAGTCTGCTACTCACTTAACAATTGCAGTGATTCACTTAACAATTGAAGCAAGAAAAGTCATAAAATGGGTCAAAATTTGCTTAACAACTGTCTCACTTAGCAATAGACATTTTGGGCTCAATTGTGGTCATAAATCAAGGACTACCTTCCCACTTCAGCTGATCAATAATTATTTTTTTAAATCTTAATTTGTTAACTTTTTCCGTCCGTCCAAATTTTGTTGATATGCAGGGTTGACCCCAAAAAATGTCAAACCCAAATTTCAGATGTGTTCTATCACAAGAAATTAACGAAAAAATTATAAACCAAGAAATAATCCCTGTGTAATTTCCAGCTTTCCTTACTTATGAACAAAGGATGGCCAATTGCAGATGAAACCAAGCTGGGAATTTCCTCATTCATGTGACACATCTGTGTACAGATAGACATGTATTTACGACAGGACAAGAAACAATGAATGGAAACTAATCAAGGAGAGAACAAACCTAGAACTAAGGAGAAATTTTCTGACAATTACAACAATTAATCAGGGGAATGACCGGCCTCTAGAAGTTATGGGTGCTCCAACAATAGAGGTTTTAAAGAAGAGATTGGACCACCATTTGTCTGAAATGGTATAATGAGATTGGACTACAAGTCCCCCAAGATCACTTCCAAGTCTGTTACTGTGTTACTCTGTGTATATATAGGTCTTATATAGGACTTATATAGGTATAAGTCCTATATATAAGTCCTGTATAGGACTTATATAGGTATGTCATGCTCCAAAGCAAGGCCTGAGCAGATAATAATAATAATAACTATTTATTCAGATCAATTGCCTGTACAATAAGGGACACTATTTATAAAAGCAATTGCTCTTTCATTTGCTTATGGAAGCTTTTATCTCTTTTGCATACATATGGCTTTAATATGCAGAAACACATGCTTTGTCTTTTTCTGCTAGAAACAGCAAAGAGAAAAAAGGTACAATAAAAATCAGGGATACACTATTGCATAATTGATCCCTGCACTGAAATGTGAGTTTATGCTGGGGAGGGGGATAAAACAGGATGGCAATAAGGCAAGGGGAAGAAGAAAATCAGGGAAGAAAAAAAAAAGACAACAAGCAAATTACAATTTAATAACTCCCGTCAAGCAAGGTTAATTTTTAAAGGTATTCAGATTTTCCAGCACTGAAAGTTGTAGCCATTTGTCTCTCATATCTGTTCCTTGCTTTCAGCTGCTTCTTCTAGTTTTGTCTGCAAATATAGGAAGATGCTCTTGATCTAGGAATATTGATTTATATGTGCTGGTGGGGAAATCTTCATTTTATTATGTAAATATGTTATGTTATGGTAACTTGGAGTGTTTGTATATTGGAAATGCCAGTTGATCTGTGTGTTTTGCAGAGGATGACAACAACATGACACTGTTATATCTCTTTGTGCTTCAATTTTATGCCAGTTTCATTATTTGGAATTTGCTCTTTAAATCTCCCACCTGCTGTGTCACCTCCAAACACACAACAGGCTTATCTTTTTCTAACACAGTACAGTGTGGGGATGCTCATTCAGTTATCAGTACCGGACACTAGTTACTTGCCAGAATTTATCTCCTGGCATTGAAAAAATATATAAACATCCTAACAGAGGTTTGCATATCATTAATACCACATGTCGCAGGAAGCTTTATATCGGTGGTTTTCAAACTTGCCAACCTTAAGATCTGTGACTCTCAAAATTGGCTGGGGAATTGTGAGAGTTGGAGTCCACACATTTTAAAGTTGACAACTTTGAAAAACACCACTTTATATTATATAAAACCCCTGAAACTCTCCCAAGAGGAGTCTTAACATCGATGCTGAAAACGCTGATGCTAGTCACTGGCAAAGATGGCTCCATTCTTGCTTACCAGGTTTTTCTGACCCTTAAATGGTAAGCCAAATGTCTGTGTCAGCAGATAAGCTGTTGATGCAATTTACCTCAGTAAAGTTTACAACCTTCACTGGTTAATATATTTATAATCTCAGAAGCACTATCATAAATGGCATTCCAATATCAACTAACTCTATTTTATAGGTTTTTTGTATACTTTTCATGGGATCCCCCTGACATACAAGAGTTATTGAAGAGTATCCACACTTCCAAACTTTTTCCAAACCTATTTTCAGGCACTCATCCAAATTTTAGATTAGATACTAAATCAGGGTTCATAGCTATCTCTCATGGTGTCAAATTCCTTTATGTAGACACATGTTTCTTTCGAGATCTGTAACAGAATTTTGGTCAGGTATTTAAATGTTGTTGTTGTTGTTGCAAAGTCATGTCCAACCCATCGCGACCCCATGGACAATGTTCCTCCTGGCCTTCCGTCCTCTACCATCCTCTGGAGTCCATTTAATCTCAGTGTTTATATGAGAATATCTTTTTTGGTAGTGCATTCCTGTTCATGTGAACTATTGCCATGATTTTTGAAAGATATGGGCTAGTCTTTCAACTATTCTTCATCTACTGCACTTTTCAGTAATGATACTAATCCTATGGAACAGTTCTCCCAAAATTGAGATAGGTTCCTCATATCATAGCCTTCTAGAAACCGGTGAAAACAGGTTTTCTAGATGGTCTTTGGAAACTGATTGTCATTGTGGTTATTATTCAAGTGGATTTTTGTTTGCTTATTCTTTTGCAGTAGGAGGGATTTGGGAGGTTCACTGTAGATGTTTTAGTATTTTTCGGTGTAATGCTGTTCTTCATATAAGCTCTCAGGACCTTGAAGGATTTGGCAGCATGCAACTTGAATATATAAATAAATACTCTGTGCGCATTGCAATATATTCTTCCCCCTATTCATTCTTTATTTCATAAACTAGCAGCATCTATTTCACCATGTCTAAGGAAGCTAAACAGAATTGGATCTTGTTTGTGCTGGAAGACTTCAGGGTCTGAGGCTAAACTAGGAAGTCAAGAACCACCATGGGTGAAGTCAGTGGCAAACTATTTCCATATTGTTTTCCAAGAAAACAGCAAGAATCTATTCAGGAAGTTACCAATTTAGACTTGAAGAAGCTATTTTTTAAAAAAATGAATATTTAGAGCATTTATTCAAATATTAAGGAACTGCCATCTGCCATGTTTTGTCCTACTCTATCCTTACTTTAATAGCTTGAAATAGACCATCCTCTCCAAACTATGAGTTCTATTGGACTAGATGCTCACAAACTTTTTTGGGCCTTCTTCCACCACTTAGTTTAATAATACATAAGTGGGAATAGTTCAGATTCATTGAGATTCAAGCAGTGCCTATCTTTAAAAAATTCCTCAGTGTAGTTCAGATGTAATATTCCTTTTGCCAGCAAAGTTTCCTTCACCTATTGAAATCCCAAAGTTCCATATGAATGGGATACATATTTCTTTTTTCTAACAAAGAGAACTAGAGTATTTGAAAATAGGAAGTTCTGTTTTTTAAAAATGAAGCTCATCCTTAAACTTATGAAACATTAATAAAAGGAGCCTTATAATTATGATTGACTACAATTTTTTAATCTCATAACAGAAATACAGATGAAGAATTAAGTTATTTGAGATACATCATGGATGCTCCTTCTTGGACCTGACTGTGAATGACGATTTAAAGACTATTTAAAAAAAACTTTTAAAAAATTAAATAAAAAAAGTATAAAGGCTTCCTTAGTCATGGTTTCAAACCATGTTCAATCAGGAATTTTGAATCCAGGTGGACTCCCACATCACTGATCCTCTCCCTCAGGGGCTATGCTTCCTGATACAACGGTACTGCTGGGAGTTGAATTCCACAAGTCTTAAAGGGACCAAGGTTGGAGACCCCAGTCTAGATGATGTTTGATTGTCAGTTTAAATTTTAGTGAAACAGGTAGCAGGCCAAGGAGCTGCTGATTCAGTTCTACAGAGGAATTATTGAGTCTGTCATTTGCACCTCTATAACTGTCTGGTTCAGTTCTGCAACCCAACAAGAAAGACACAGACTTCAGAGGATAATTAAAACTGCAGAAAAAATAATTGCTACCAATCTGCCTTCCATTGAGGACCTGTATACTGCACGAATCAAGAAGAGGGCCGTGAAAATATTTACAGATCCCTCACATCCAGGACATAAACTGTTTCAACTCCTACCCTCAAAACGACGCTATAGAGCACTGCACACTAGAACAACTAGATACAAGAACAGTTTTTCCCGAAGGCCATCACTCTGCTAAACAAATAATTCCCTCAACACTGTCAAACTATTTACTAAATCTGCACTACTATTAATCTTCTCATCGTTCCCATCACCAATCTCTTTCCACTTATGACTGTAACTTTGTTGCTGGCAATCCTTATGATTTATATTGATATATTGACCATCATTTGTGTTGTAAATGTTGTACCTTGATGAACGTATCTTTTCTTTTATGTACAGCAAGAGCATATGCACCAAGACAAATTCCTTGTGTGTCCAATCACACTTGGCCAATAAAATTCTATTCTATTCTATTCTATTCTATTCTATTCTATTCTATTCTATTCTATTCTATTCTATTCTATTCTATTCTAATATCAATTGCCATGGCAATAAATCCAAGAAAGCAAGATTTCTTTTGTGAAGGCAAAATCATCAGAAGACCTTTCAAGTTTATAAATACATTTAAAAGACATGAGTGGCAGTCATGCTTTTGATAAGGCACATAAATGCATGCGTTTTCAACTAGAGGAGCTCACAAGAAGAAGAACTGGTTGGTGCCTTACTTCCTTCACCTTATCTGTTCTCTTACTTTATACACATTTCAGTATTATTCTAAATATTGTAAGTAAACTTAAGGAATTAGTTATGACCGACCAGATTTAAGGAAATTCTAACCTCTGAGTTACTAATTTAAGATGTACAAATACTAGCCTGTGTGATGCCTTTAAGAAGAATGTAATTGTCTTTTGACTATCTATCTGTGACAGAGTCAAAAGTCCTTATTTGCAACTTGTCTAAGTTTGGCCAGTCTCAAGAGAACGGAAAACTGGGAAAATTAGGAGGTCCACATGAAGTGAGTATCATCCTTCTCTGGGGCTTGGTGGCGATCACTGGGTGAAATTGTACAGTAGACTACAAAGCACCTTAAAATGTGTAAAGGCATCATGCAACTAGCCAGCACAGGAATAGATCTAATCTGTCACATCAATCTACACATAGAGATGGTGAAGTTAAAGACCAGAAAATTTGAATTCAGTTATGGAGTTTTGGTTTCCAAAATTTGATTAGTAGTGGGAATTGTAAGTATTTTCAAGTGCTAAACAATGATTGGAAAACACTCTTGTGTTTTAATTTGCTCGGTACATATTTCTTCCAAGATGCCCTCAGAGTAAGAAAATAAAAAAAAAAGTTTTAAATCATTCCAAAATGCTATTAACCTATCCTCCATTTATGATTCAGTTGACAATGAAGCAAGACCAAGAAAATCAATATTGATTGATCGATCAATTGATTGAATTATTGAATTATTTGTTGAATTATTTGTTGAATTATTTGTTGAATTTATATTTCCGCCTACTCGCCCATGGCGACTCAAGGCAGCTTACAGAATATAAAACCACATTTAGAACAATAGAATAGAATAGAATTTTTTTTTATTGGCTGAGTGTGATTGGACACACAAGGAATTTGTCTTGGTGCATATGGTCTCAGTGTACATAAAAGAAAAGATACGTTCATCAAGGTACAACATTTACAACACAAATGATGGTCAATATATCAATATAACTCATAAGGATTGCCAGCAACAAAGTTACAGTCATAAGTGGAAAGAGATTGGTGATGGGAACAATGAAAAGATTAATAGTAGTGCAGATTTAGTAAATAGTTTGACAGTGTTGAGGGAATTATTTGTTTAGCAGAGTGATGGCCTTCGGGAAAAAACTGTTCTTGTGTCTAGTTGTTCTGGTGTGCAGTGCTCTATAGCGTCGTTTTGAGGGTAGGAGTTGAAACAGTTTATGTCCTGGATGTGAGGGATCTGTAAATATTTTCACGGCCCTCTTCTTGATTCGTGCAGTATACATGTCCTCAATGGAAGGCAGATTGGTAGCAATTATTTTTTCTGCAGTTCTAATTATCCTCTGAAGTCTGTGTCTTTCTTGTTGGGTTGCAGAACCGAACCAGACAGTTATAGAGGTGCAAATGACAGACTCAATAATTCCTCTGTAGAACTGAAACAGCAGCTCCTTGGGCAGTTTGAGCTTTCTGAGTTGGTGCAGAAAGATCATTCTTTGTTGTCCTTTTTTAATGATGTTTTTGATATTAGCTGTCCATTTTAGATCTTGCGATATGATAGAACCTAGAAATTTAAAGGTTTCTACTGTTTATACTATGTTGTCTAGTATTGTGAGAGGTGGAAGTATGGAAGGGTTTCTCCTAAAGTCTACCACCATTTCTGTGGTTTTGAGTGTGTTCAGTTTCAGATTGTTTTGGTTGCACCACAAGGCTAATCGTTCGACCTCTCGTCTATATGCAGATTCGTCATTGTCTCGAATGAGACCAATCACTGTTGTGTCATCTGTGAACTTCAGTAGCTTAACAGATGGATCGTTGGAGGTGCAGTCATTGGTATACAGAGAGAAGAGAAGTGGGGAGAGCACACAGCCTTGGGGGGCCCCTGTGCTAATTGTACAGGTATTTGATGTGATCTTGCTTAGCTTCACCTGCTGCTTCCTGTTTGTTAGGAAGCTTGTGATCCACTTACAAGTCTGTTCCGGTACCTGTAGCTGGTTTAGCTTAGTTAGAAGAGTGTCTGGAATGTTGGTATTGAATGCTGAACTAAAGTCTACAAAGAGGACCCTTTGGAGACTCAAGATGTTGTAGGGTGTAGTGCAGAGCCATATTAATAGCATCATCTGTTGATCTATTTTGTCGGTATGCAAATTGCAAGGGGTCTAACAGCAGATCCATGATGGTTTTCAAGTAGGAAAGCACTAGCCTTTCAAAGGTTTTCATGACTACAGATTTTAAAAAAATCAAATTAATATAGTACAATATAACAAAATCACATCCCACCTCCCACCCCCCTCCCCGGTGACAGCAGATCACATGAGCCATTTAATGGGCTCCATCCTGCTCTGGATTCCCCAGGTCCTCTGGCAGAACAAGGCCTTCAATGCCTTCTGGAAGAGTATTAGTGTGGGGGCCATTCTAATCTCTGGGGGACTGATGTTCTAGAGAGAGGGAGCCACCATGCAGAAGGACCTTCTTTTGGGTCCCACTAGGTGTATCTTCCTCGGGGATGGGACCCGCAACATTCCCTGCCTCCCTGCTGTGATGGATTGGGTAGATGTGACCAGCAAGAAATGGTCCCTCAGATAACCTGGTCCCAAGCTATGAAGGGCTTTAAAGATCACAACCAGCACCCTGAATTGCACCCAGAAGCAAACTGGCAACCAATGCAGCTCTCGCAGGAGAGGTGATATATATCCACACTGGGGTCTGCACAAAACCATGTGGCCACTGCATTTTGCACCAACTGGAACTTCTGGATGCTCTTCAAGGGAAGCCCCATGCAGAGCAAGTTGCAATAGTCAAGACAGGAAGTGAATAGGGCATGAGTGACTGTGAGTAGGGACTATTGGTCCAGGAAAGGGTGTAATGGGTGCACAACCCGAAGTTCTGCAAAGGCCCTCCTGGCCATGACCGCTACCTGCTCTTTGAGCAGGAGTCGTGAGTCCAGGAAAACCCTTAGATTATGCACAGGGTCCCATCCAAGACCAAAGTAGCAATTCTCCCTGAGCCAATAAACCCCAAACCCAGAGCCACTCAGTCTTGCAAGGGTTTAGTTTCAATATACCCAATAGACAGCAAGGACTAAACTCAGGTGAGAATGTATAGGTTATGAACTACACAGAAAAACTCGAAAAGACACAAATTTTATTCTCCATGTCTCTTTTATAGTTAGGCTTTTAAACTGCCTAGTCTATTCTGACACCAAAGGATTATTGTCTTGTTATGAGAGATGGGAAAACCACAACACCAAGGGGGAAAAAAAGCATTCACATGGATGTCTAGGTTATATTCCCTAGAGATCCTAATGTAGCTGAAAGAGAATAAGGTATTATTGCTTTTTTCAAGGTCTATATACACAAAATTGATTAAATTGGAACCTGGGTATATTATGCCATAAAACAGCAAAGGAAAAAGAACTGTAAAGAAACATGGAAATACCAGAATCAACCTACTGTACAATTTTATTGCTATTGTGGGAAAACATTTTGCAGAAAGAGATAGCCAAAGTCACAGGGTTCTATTTATTTGGTTTATGAAAAGCTTGGGCCTTGTATAAAATATTGAAGTAGACTAAACTGAAACAAAACTGACTGATGAGTGGTAAGTGGCCAGTAGATTTGCATACCACTTTCTATTCTGTTCTTAATCAAACTCCACCAATGGGGGCAAAATATTCAGAAAATTAGATTAGTTTCTAATGCATTTCATTTAATAATAATAATAATAATAATAATAATAATAATAATAATAATAATAATAATAATAATAATAATAATAATAATAATAATAATAATAATTTAATTTGTATACCGCCCTTCTCCCGAAGGACTCAGGGCGGTGAACAACCAAATAAAATACAAACACAGACACATACAATATTAAAAACAACCCTTAAAAAACTTATTCAATTAGTCAGAAAATTTAAAATACAAATTACACCCTATAAAATTACAAAAATTTAAAACCCATTAAATTAAATTAAAATTTTAAAAATCAAGCCAGTCCAGCCATATGAAATAAATAGGTTTTAAGTTCGCGGCGAAAGGTCCTAAGGTCAGGTAATTGTCGAAGTCCAAGGGGAAGCTCGTTCCACAGGGTAGGAGCCCCCACAGAGAAGGCCCTCCCCCTGGGGGCCGCCAGTCGACACTGTTTGACTGACAGCACCCTAAGGAGTCCCTCTCTATGGGAACGAACCGGTCGCTGGGAGATAGAAGACAGCAGTAGATGGTCCCATAAGTATCCTGGTCCTAAGCCATGGAGCGCTTTGAAGGTGGTAACCAATACCTTGAAGCGCACCCGGAAGACAACAGGTAGCCAGTGCAGTCTGCGCAGGATCGGTGTTACATGGGAGCTCCGAACCACTCCCTCAATAACCCGCACAGCCGCATTCTGGACTAGCTGGAGTCTCCGAGTGCTCTTCAAGGGGAGCCCCATGTAGAGAGCATTGCAGTAGACCAAGTGAGAGGTAATGAGAGCATGAGTGACCGTGCATAAGGCATCCCGGTCCAGGAAGGGACGCAACTGGCGGATCAGGTGAACCTGATAAAAAGCTCTCCTGGAGACGGTCGTCAAATGTTCTTCAAAGGACAACCGCCCATCCAGGAGCACACCCAAGTTGCGCACCTTCTCCATTGGGGCCAACGACTCGCCCCCAACAGACAGCCACATCTGCAGCTGACATCCACAGCCACTCCGTCTTGGAGGGATTAAGTTTGAGCCTGTTCCTCCCCATCCAGACCCGTACGGCTTCCAAACACCGGGACAGCACTTCGACAGCTTCGCTGGGGTGGCCCGGGGTGGAAAAGTACAGCTGAGTGTCATCAGCGTACAGTTGCTATCTCACCCCAAAACCACTGATGATCTCACCCAGCGGCTTCATATAGATGTTGAACAGGAGGGGTGAGAGAATCGATCCCTGCGGCACCCCACACATGAGGCACCTCGGAGTTGATCTCTGCCCCCCTGTCAACACCGTCTGCATCCAGTCAGAGAGGTAGGAGGAGACCCACCGATAAACGGTGCCTCCCACTCCCAACCCCTCCAGCCAGCGCAGCAGGATACCATGGTCAATGGTATCAAAAGCCGCTGAGAGGTCTAATAGGACCAGGGCAGAGGAATAACCCTTGTCCCTGGCCCTCCAAAGATCATCCACTAACACAACCAAAGCCGTCTCTGTACTGTATCCGGGCCGAAAGCCGGACTGGAATGGGTCTAGATAGACAGTTTCATCCAGGTACTGGGGTAGCTGACATGCCACCGCACTCTCTACAACCTTCGCCATGAAGCGAAGATTGGAGACTGGGCGGTAATTCCCTAAAACAGCTGGGTCCAGGGAAAGCTTCTTGAGGAGAGGCCTCACCACCGCCTCTTTCAAGGCAGCGGGAAAGACCCCCTCCCGCAAAGAAGCATTTGTAATCCCCTGGAGCCAGCCTCGTGTCACCTCCTGCGTGGCCAGCACCAACCAGGAGGGGCACGGATCCAGTAAACATGTGGTGGCATTCAACCTACCCAGCAACCTGTCCATGTCCTCGGGAGTCACAGGGTCAAAGTTATCCCAAACCACCTCAACAAGACGGGTCTCGGAACTCTCGCCTGGATCTACCCAATTTTGATCCAATCCGTCCCGAAGCTGAACGATTTTATCGTATAGATAACCGTTAACTCCTCGGCACGCCCTTGTAAGGGGTCCTCCCGCCCCTCCTGTTGAAGGAGAGAACGGGTCACCTGAAACAGGGCGGCCGGGCGGTTATCTGCCGACGCAATGAGGGAGGAAACGTAAGAACGTTTTGCATCCCTCAATGCCACTAGGTAGGTTCTGCTATAGGACCTAACTAGTGTCTGGTCAGCCTCAGAACGGCTGGATCTCCAGGCACTCTCTAGGCGTCTTCTCCAGCGTTTCATTTCCCTCAGCTCCTTGGAGAACCAAGGAGCTGGTTGAGACCAAAACCGGGTCAGAGGCCTTAAAGGCACAACACGGTCCAAAGCTCCAGCCGCAGCCTGTTCCCAGGCCGCGACTAGTTCTTCAGTCGTGTCGTGGGCCAGATTCTCGGGAAACAGCCCAAGCTCCGTCAGGAACCTCTCTGGGTCCATCAGGCGCCTGGGACGGAACCAACACATTGGTTCCGTCTCCCTGTGGTGGTGGGTAGCGGTCAGAAAGTCCAGACAAAGAAGAAAATGATCTGACCATGACAGAGGTTCAACAACTAAATCATTTAAAATCAGATCATTCAACCACTGGCCAGAGATAAAAATGAAGTCTAGGGTGCCTCCCCCAACGTGGGTAGGGCCTTCAATTAGTTGAATCAGGTCCATGGCCGTCATGGA
This sequence comes from Ahaetulla prasina, assembly GCF_028640845.1. Classification (NCBI taxonomy): domain Eukaryota; kingdom Metazoa; phylum Chordata; class Lepidosauria; order Squamata; family Colubridae; genus Ahaetulla; species Ahaetulla prasina. The sequence goes on from NC_080540.1 coordinate 96,744,967, forward strand.
AACCATGAACTCCCGAGCCGCCGAGGACGCCGCGCCGGTTGATGACAGGTTGAAATCCCCCATGACCAACAGTCTAGGGGTCTCAACTGCCAACCCGGCCAGCAACTCCAACAGCTCGGGCAGGGCTGTTGTCACACAGCAAGGAGCCAGGTACATGATCAGCAAGCCCACCTGAGTCCTATGACCCCACTTCACGTAGAGGGATTCACACCCAGCTATCTGAGGCACAGTGGTCTCCCTCGGCTCAAGACTCTCTTTAATAATAACCGCCACCCCACCACCCCTACCCTGGGCCCTCGGCTGATGGAATGCTCGGAAACCTGGTGGGCACATCTCCACTAGGGGAACCCCCCCTTCAGTGCCCAACCAGGTTTCCATAATGCCCATAACGTCCGCGGTCCCTTCCTGAATTAGATCTGAAATCAGGCGAGCTTTGTTAACCACGGACCTAGCATTACATAACATCAGCCGAAGGCCCAAGTCCCGAGTACTCTGGCCACTCGGGGAACGGGAAAATCCTGGGGGCTGGAGCACGCAATTGCTCTTAAACAGCGAGAGCGAACTCCCGAAACCTGATATGCCCCCCCCTTTCTGTCATATCTGCCTCTCCCGCTTACCGTATTGATAACTCGACCCTGATGAGCTGGAACGAAACCCTCCCCTGCTACCTTCGGACCTGTTAAATTACCGCCGTGAACACATGTTGGACTTAGCACCCTCCCTGATGGGTTTCCCCCCCACCCATCCCCCCCAACCCAAACCCGTCAATTTCCCTCCCCCCCTTAAAATTTCCATTAAAACTCCCCCTTAAAAAACGATTAAAACAGTTTGTTAAAAATCCCCTAAGCCTCCTAGATTTAGCATGCCAACTCTCGGGGTTCCAAAACCCGTCCTCAAGATGGGACCTCGATAGTGTGGAGGGCCAAACCTACGAGAGAGGGGAATCTCGCAGGGCAAGAAGGTCCGCAGTTGAAAATCTCCGCATAACAAAAGTACGGTACGGTTAGCAGCCCATCCAAGCCGGTCAAGATATCACTACAGCAGAACTAGGCTCCCTGGCTAGCAAGATAGACCGTGGACTCCCAGGACTCTGTGGGGCCGTTACTCTATCACCAAACCCAAATGGCCACCACTTGCCCCAGGTCCAGATGAAGCCAGCCACTCTCCTCCGAGCCAGTCCATTCAGCCTTGATATTAAAAGTCGATATGGACCTTGATGTAAAAAAGATGATATGGGCCAGGGACTCCATACCAATATGGACCTTGATGTAAAAAAGTTGACATGGGCTAGGGACTCCATACCAGGCTACTCTGGCTCTTTAGGCCTAGCCTTAGTCTTAGTGAGGGCCTCGTCCATCCAGAATAAACCCATCAGGCGAAAAGGCCGTTGTGTCGTCGCCGGCCGGAACTCCAAGCCGTCACCGCCGCTGCCATCTTGGGCCATCTTGGGCCGAACTGTAGAGGGTCTGAAAGAGGGCGAGCCTTGCCTCCAACTCCCTCCTCAACGGGCCGGACCCTCCAGATAACTCTTCCGATTCTCTGCCTCTCCAACATCCGACCCTCTCCTCTCCGGCGTTGATGGAAAAGCCCTCCGGCGTTGATGGAAAAGCCCTCAGCCCCTGGGGGGGGGCTGCCGCCGCCACCGGAACCCAGAAGCCATGCCGCAACCACCGCAGCCACCGCCCCAACAGGAGGCCGAGGGAAACGCCGAGGGAAACACTGTGGGAAAGCATCCGACCACTCCCTCTCCGGCGTTGCTGGAAAAGCCCTCAGCCCTTGGGGGAGGCGTCCGCCGCCGCCGCCAGGGCCCGGAAGCCATGCCACGGCCGCCGTGGCCGCCGCCCCAACAGAAGGCCAAGGGAAACGCCGAGGGAAACACCGTGGGAAGGCGTCAGACCATCCCCTCTCCGGCGTTGCTGGAAGAGCCTTCAGCCCCTGGGGGAGGCCTCCGCCGCTGCCAGGACCAGGAAGCCATGCTGTGGCCGCCGTGGCCGCGGCCGTGGTCCCAACAGGAGGCCGAGGGAAACGCCGAGCCTACCACACGTCCTGGGCCCTCAACTCGGCCAGTCTCATCTTAAAGTTGCTTCAGATGTTCCCTCGGCAGGGTCTGGGACCAGAAGGTCGGAAAACAAACCCTCCTGGTCCCAGGCCCTAGGAAAGGCCGCCAGCCGCTCCGACGAAGATTTTCACCGCGCCATCTTGGTGCATACACATATGAACACTTGATATTAACAGTTACTAGAGCCTGACATCATATCAATCACCAATGACTGCTGAATAGGATATGAAAAGTGTTTATTTATTTACTTGATTTATATAACTGACAATGAGTGCCCATATCTATACAGGACTCAGGGCAGCTCACAAAAACATCTGCAAATACACATATAAAATAAACAAGAAGTCAAACATCCAGCAGGCAGTGAATCAAAAACCAGCCCTCAAAACCATCAGGAAACTAATTCCATCACACAACCAGAGTTCCAAGTTCAAGCACAGAACCAGGTTTTCAACGCTTTGCAGAAAGCCAGCTGGGATGGGGCCATCTTAATCTCTGCAGGGATGATGTCCAGAAAGTGGATGCCATAGCAGAAAAAGTTACCCTATGGGGCCCTGCCAACCAACAGGCCTTGGCTGATGGCACCTGCACTTTCTGGATCAACTAGGGTGGATAGAGACAAATGGAAAGAGTGGTTTCATAACTAACTCATTGTAGACCAAGCTACCAGGAGGGGAAGGCTGACTAGAGAACTGATGGAAGGAACTAAGGAACTCACATCATATATTCGCCTCCCCGCCCACCAAAAAACCTCAGATGTCAACTGCAAAAGAAGTAAGTTCAAATGCTCAAATTTCAGCTCAGTCATTTTAAAATAATTATGATTGTAGAATACTGTGAAAGAATATAAGGATCTGCATTGATGCATTACATCCCTTGTTTATTTAGAATTAAAGTTGTGTTATTACAGAGTACTTTATAAGCAAGATCTATATTCCTGAAGTATCTTAATCCCTAATCGACCTTTGTGGAACGAGTTAGGCAAATAAAAATCCACAAGCAGAACATATTCAGTATGCTTAGTATGATCAATATAAGGGAGGGTAAACAATCAGTGAATCCCAGGAAAAAAATTACTTTTAAAAATTCTCTTTTGATATGGCTTCAATGATACCACGGATGCAGATTTATCATGCTCTGTTGTTCGTACTGTCTTCTACTGTCTGTATGGCATCAAATAAAAGTTCTCTTTTTATGGAAATGATTGCTGTGTGTTTCTCCTCCACTCTCCTGACTGATGTTTTTGACAGTATTTATTTTATAATTTTAAATAACTTTTGGATCTTCAAGACCGATTTTTTTTTCTAAGGAAGCAGAAGAAAGTTGTGGCAAAAGCAAACCAAACATTTTGTGGTGGTGGGAAGAGGCAGATAGCAGCAGAAATAGACAACTCACCACAGCCACCTTGCCCCAGTCAACTTGCTGAGGGGACTACTTGCCTGAGCCTGGGCCTTCCACTCTAGCGTTCAAAGCCAGATCTGGTTTAAAGGAGATAAAAGTTCCTGAAGGCTTCCTTGCCTTGCTTTCCCTGCTGGTTAAGCAGGACTCATTGTTCCATGCACACACACACACACATGCCCATGGAGAGAGAGAGGGGGGGGAGAGAGGGGTGAGCTGGCAAACAATCAGTCATGCCTAGGCTTGGGGAGAAGGACTTCTCCTTCCACATGCTGCACTGGTCCCTGACAGCTCCTAGACAGGGAAAGGGGAAAGTAGGAAGAGTGAAAGGATGACTCGCTCCTGAATGCAAAAGCGGGCTAATGGAGTCATTCTTTTGGCCTGGAAGCTTCAGGGGGAAGAGCCTTGGAAGAGAGTTGACCTGTCACCATCCCTGCTTGCCCTTCTCCCAATCCAGGAGTGCAGGGTGCAGCACAGCATGTTGAAGGAGAGGTCCTTCTCCCCAAGCCTGGGTGCAATTGGTAACTTGCCAGCTAAGATGCAAATAAAAGTCCCCAAGCATAGGATGGTCTCTCTCTCTCTCTCTCTCTCTCTCTTACTGTCTGGGTGCACAGAACAATGACTGCTGCTTAGCCCTTAACCCAGCAGGGGAATGGCACTAGTAAGCTAGGCAAGGAACACCTTGGAGAAAGAGTGTGGGCTAGCAGAACTTTTGCTTCCCTTAAGCCAGGCCACCATTGGAAACCATGCAAAAGGCCGAGGATCATGGTGAGTTGTCCCAGTGAGAATTGGCCAGGGCGAGGTGTCTTGCAACAAAGTAGTGGCGAGGTGGCCATGGCAAGGTGGCTGTGGCAAGGTAGCTACATGAAGTGGTGGTGGTGAGTTGTCCTAGACTCCGTAGCAGAGGACTACTACCATTTAACGCAGTGGTTAGAATGCAGTACTGCAGGCTACTTCTGCTGACTGCCGTCTGCCTGCAATTTGGCAGTTCGAATCTCACCAGGCTCAAGGTTGACTCAGCCTTCTATCCTTCAGAAGTCAGTAAAATGAGAACCCAGATTGTTGGGGGCAATATGCTGACTCTGTAAACCGCTTAGAGAGGGCTGTAAAGCATTGTGAAGTGGTATATAAGTCTAAATGCTATTGCTATTTATTTATTTATTTAACTTTTTATATGTGTACTGTAGATTAATGTGCTATCCTTGACTCTAGTGGAAATTTGATAGTATTCTTATTGATTAAAATGCTTATATAGGTGTTCTAGAAGTAGAATCAACGGATCATATATGACTTCAATGATCATTCCATCAATTCTGAACAATTTACATAATTGCTTTTACAAAAAAAATGGAAGGAAAGACAGAAGTAGTTAATGTTACTGATTGTCTATCAAATCTATTTGTAGAAATTATCAAGTTGTCTCCTGTCTATGAGTACACGGCAGAGGTTCCCTTCCCTTCCCTTCCCTTCCCTTCCTTTCCTTCCCTCCCTCATGGAGAATCATGTCACATTTCTACTATATTGAGAAACCTTACTTAACTATATATTTTGGTTTATCTTCTCTTAGCTAAAGCATGTGATTATGTATTGCTATCAGTCCTTCCAGAGAGGCAGTAAGAGCTTTCCTGTTTTATTATGTGCCATCTGGCAATAATAAATATTGGAAGACTTGGTTGGCATACACATTCTATATCACTTTTGTCATGCAGCATACTACTTTCACAATTATATCTCTATAGCATTTCTCAGGTACAGCAACTAAAGGGTAGCATTGCTGATTTTTCCTAGTTCTAATAGTTTAATAGGTTTTTCGTGTAATTCAGGTTAAACAAAAGATACAGTTTATACCTTTGCATTATATTCCCTACAGATACTATATTCCTAAGGAATATGATTTCTAGCTTTAGTCTACTTCCTATTTATAATTATCTATCTTCCGTTATTGGTAAATATAATTATTACTTAAAAAACCATCTTCTTTGCATTATTATAATTTTTCTATTAATATTTACAGTAACATTTTTCAACTTAAGTTTGTACTGTTGCAGGAAATGAAATGCAAATCAGCAGCTCTGAGAATTAAAACATAATGAAAAGGGACATGTATTCTGAAGAATTAATGAATAAAGTGGCTTCAGGGCATAAAAAGATTTATTTTCAAAATAAACATGTAGTTAAAAATGAGATAAATCATTTGTAGGGATTTAAATTAAATGAAGAAGCACTGATCATGTCTGAGACAAATAGCTTGTTTTGAAGTCTTAATTGTGTGCTTCTCATCTTTTTGAATATGAAGTTTGTCCTCCAAGGTTATCACAGCACATCATGATTCTTACTGATGTTAATTTGACAGGAATTAAGAGACAGGAATGGATGGTTACATAAGAATGTGACTTTCTCATTTTGTAGGCCCATTGTGCTGCCATTTTTCAGGATGAAATTGGGATGTTCTTGCATATTGATGTCTGGGGACAATGCAAACAATAGATTTCTTTACCCATAGAACACAGATTACATAATCCTTCAGTTTGAGGACTTTTTAAAAACAAATTGGTCTCTTCAAGGCCATGTTGATTCTTGGTGATTTCCTGGATCAGTCCCTACAGTTATCAACCAACCAACCAACCAACCAACCAACCAACCAACCAACCAACCAACCAACCAATTAGAATAGAGCTGAAAGTGACCTTGGAGGTCTTCTAATTCAATCCCCTCCTCAAGCAGGAGACACTATACCATTTCAGACAAGTGGATGTCCAGTCTCTTCTTAAAAACCTTCAGTGATGAAGCACCCACAACTTCTGAAGGTAAGCTGTTCTACTGGTTAATTGTCCTCACTGTTAGGAAGATTCTCCTTCATTCCTCCTCTGGCCAGCCACCTATGAGAATGTCCTTGGGTTCCCACAGGAAAGCTTTATTGTTTTGGCTACAAAACCCCATCTAACTATTTTCCCCCTCCCTCTGTTGTGTGGCAACCCTGAAGCCTCCAAGATGGTCTCAGCCATGTTCACTTCAGGGTTGACATAGCAGATACTAGAGTAGATATTATAACTGGCAACACAATACACAAAAGCTTAGTCAAAAAAATCAGTTACAGATAATTCTGATATAATGATTCCATCATTACGGAAGAATTGGAAGTTACTGAATTATTGAATAAATCATTATGTATCTTTGATCAGTCCCAGTGACTTGAAACCTTTCCATGTTGATTGGATACATTGGTCACATTGAGATTAGGTTGTGAACTTCTATAAAATGAGGGTTTGCTCATTTACAAAATGGTTGCTGCAGTGATGAGCATGACCAAGAACGAAGCAACTATTTACCCAAATGAAATTTTTACGTGGAAACTCCTTCTAGATTTTGTATTTGAGACAGAAAAAAAATATTGAAATTCTGACTTTGGGATTTGCTGATTAGATAAGTTTGTCACTTAACTAATTTTCCCTACTTAAAATTAGAGGCAAGATTAAAAGTTAAGTCTCTAATTTAATTACTTTTATTCTACTGTGCTGGAAATAGTTGAAAGTTAAGGTTTTCCCTTTTTTTCCAATGGCCCCACATCCCTTTTCCCTACCCCACTTTCTCGCTATCCTTATTTTCACTTGTATTTTATAGTTTTATAATCTTAATGAATTATATATGTAAAGAAAGTAAAAATGATGAGATTCCTTTCTGTGATCTATCCACTCTAGACTTTGTTTTTTTCCTACCAAAATTTGGAACATTTTCAAACAAAGCTTTTGGGTTAAGCATTAAGCAACCCTTATTTTATTTATTTTTATTAATGCCTATAATTCTACTTCAGGGCTGAAGGCATTCCTTTAAATAAATATGATGCATATTATTTTACATCATACGCTGATATCTTGGTGCTCAATTGCTTTGAAACTCATCAAATTTTGTAGTCAATGCTTTTTGACATGAAACTTTTGTCTCGTTATTTGTTTGCTTGGTACTTGACATATGAGCTAGAACTTGTCGGTGTCAGCCACCTTGTTTTTTTTTTTTATTTACATTTATATCCCGCCCTTCTCCAAAGACTCAGGGCGGCTTACAGTGTGTAAGGCAATAGTCTCATTTTATTTGTATATTTACAAAGTCAACTTATTGCCGCCCCAAAAATCTGGGTCCTCATTTTACCTACCTTAAAGGATGGAAGGCTGAGTCAACCTTGGGCCTGGTGGGATTCGAACCTGCAGTAATTGCAGGCTGCTGTGTTTTAATAACAGGCTATCTTACAACCTGAGCCACCATGGCCTTGTTATTTGTATCTTAAATATTTTTTGCATTTTCATTATTATCTTTATCCTGTATGTTTTCACATATTTGCAAGACCATATGATAAAATGATCCTGGATTTTGACCACGTTTCCAACACTTATTAGAAATCCATTTATACATTTTCGCTAATCTATCTGAGGTCAAGTACCATCGATACATCTTTAATTGGTTCCAGGAGGCATGATAAGGACCAAAAATGATGGGAACCAAACAATTTCCCCCCCCAAAAATGATGTAGTGAGTCACAAGCCACAAAGCTAGTGGAGGAAACAGTATTCCAGCTGAGCTATTCAAAATCTTAAAAGACGACGCAGTAAAAGTGCTATACCCAATTTGCCAGCAAATCTGGAAAACTCAACAATGGCCACAGGATTGGAAAAGGTCAGTTTACATTCCAATTCCAAAGAAAGGCAATGCCAAAGACTGTTCAAACTATTGCACCATTGCACTCATTTCACATGCTAGTAAGGTTATGCTTAAAATCCTACAAGCTAGGTTCCAGCAGTATGTGGATCGAGAACTACCAGAAGTACAGGCAGGATTTCGTAGAGGCAGAGGAACTAGAGATCAAATTGCCAACATACGCTGGATCATGGAGAAAGCTAGGGAGTTCCAGAAAAACATCTACTTCTGCTTCATTGACTATGTTAAAGCCTTTGATTGTGTGGATCACAACAAATTGTGGCAAATTCTTAAAGAGATGGGAGTACCAGACCATCTTATTTGTCTCTTGAGAAACCTGTATGCGGGTCAAGGAGCAACAGTGAGAACTGGACACGGACCACTGATTGGTTCAAAATTGGGAAAGGAGTCCGGCAAGGCTGTATACTATCTAACTTATATGCAGAGTGCATCATGAGAAAGGCAGGGCTAGATGAATCAAAAATTGGAATTAAGATTGCCGGAAGAAATATCAACAACCTCAGATATGCAGATGATACCACTCTAATGGCAGAAAGCGAAGAGGAACTAAAGAGTCTCTTGATGCGGGTGAAGGAGCAGAGTGCAAAAGTTGGCTTGAAACTCAACATTAAGAAAACTAAAATCATGGCATCCGGCCCTCTCAATTCCTGGCAGATAGATGGAGAAGAAATGGAGGTAGAGACAGATTTTATTTTCCTAGGCTCCAAGATCACCGCAGATGGGGACTGCAGCCAAGAAATTAAAAGATGCTTGCTCCTGGGGAGGAAAGCTATCTAGACAGCCTACTAAATCTAGACAGCCTACTAAAAAGCAGAGACATCACCCTGCCAACAAAAGTGTGTATAGTCAAGGCTATGGTTTTCCCAGTTGCAATGTTTGGCTGTGAAGGTTGGACCATAAGAAAGGCTGAGTGCCAAAGAATTGAGGCCTTTGAATTCTGGTGCTGGAGAAGACTCCTGCGAGTCCCTTGGACTGCAAGGCGAACAAACAAGTAAGTCCTAGAGGAATCAACCCTGACTGCTCTTTAGAAGGCCAGAGCCTGAAGATGAAACTCAAATACTTTGGCCACCTAATGAGAAGGAAGGACTCACTGGAGAAGAGCCTAATGCTGGGAAAGATTGAGGGCAAAAGAAGAAGGGGATGACAGAGAACGAGGTGGCTGGATGGAGTCACTGAATCAGTAGGCATGAGTTTAAATGGACTCCAGAGGATGGTAGAGGATAGGAAGGCCTGGAGGAACATTGTCCATGGGGTCGCAATGGGTCGGACATGACTTTGTAACTAACAACAACAACAACAGACAAGTCAATTGAAAAACAATTTGGGGTGCTATTCCTTCACATGGTGATGGCTACGAGGATTGTACTTGCCAAACCCTGGAAAGAAAAAGAGATGCCTGTTGAAGAATTTTGAAATTGACTGAATTAGCAGAAGTGGTGAAATTAACCACTTTGATTAGAGATAAGAGACTAGGCAGCTTTATAAGACATTGGAAACTGTTTGTGGACTTTCTATGTGCTAAATATAACAACAGATGGTTAACAGAGAGATTTGAAGATTAGCTTGAAATATATAATATTTAGCTCAACCTGTTGACTGCTTTTTCTTCTCTCTCTCTCTCTCTCTTTCTCTGTGTCTCTCTCTCTATGTATGTGTGTGTGTGTGTGTGTGTGTGTGTGTGTATGTGTGTATGGAGTGTTGCTGTGAGCGGTTGGTTGGCTTTGTGGTTGGAGTGGGTGTTTGCAGATTGGTTGGCTGTTTTGTAGCATCCTGTGTGGGTGCGGTCCTAGTCTTTTGTGTTGTAACGACCTGGTTAATGGGCTGTGTGGAAACATCCTGAGTTCTGGGAATGTGACCTCCTGTAGCGGTAATGGGCTTCCTGGAAATGTCCTGAGTTCTGGGAATGTGACCTCCTGTAGTGGTAATGGGCTTCCTGGAAATGTCCTGAGTTCTGGGAATGTGACCTCCTGAGTCTTGTGCTGTAACATCCTGGGTAGTAGGTTGTGTTGTAATGTCCTGAGCTTGGTGTTGTGGCCTCTGGAGTTCTGTGATGTGATGTCTTGAGCAGATGGCTGTGATTCAGCATCCCGGGTTTTGGTTTGGCTCCGAGTTTGAGGTCTTGTCATGTGTTACTGGCATGTGTCAACTTGCTTTGTGTGAGGATCAGAGGGGGGAGCAGTAGCCAGTGGTGCCAGCATGGTCTGGCTTCTGGATGGTGGTTATGTTTCATCTGTGGGATGGGTTTGGGTTTGAATCTGGTGGGGATGATTGGTGGTGGCATTGTGTGTTATCCTGGGTCCGGTGTCAATTTTTGTGGCTGGGACTCATTTGTTGACACCGGACCCAGGATAACACACGACACCACCACCAATCATCCTGGTACATTAAGTGGTTTCCCCCTCCCCAAACATCTGCCTAGTATTCAAGCAAGCCCAAGAATCCCAGAAGGGTATGGCTAGCTGATGAGAGCTAAATAGCTTGAAATAGATCTATACTAGTCTCCCTTTTAATTTCTTTGTCAGTAAATATAAATTTAATACAAAATAGTTTGCTGTGTAAACAACTACCTGTGAGGGCTCCTGGATTGGGGCTGAAAGGTGAAAGGGAAGCAGTAAGCTCTCTCCCATATTTGGGTAGACCAGGTTGCTTCGATAGGAAAAAAAACCTACAACCACCCACCCACCCACACACACACACACACACACAAAGATGAGTGCTGAGATATTACTGTACATGTTGAAATTGAAATAACTAAAAAAGGTAAAATCAAAGAGAGCAAGAACAGTCCTCAGAGGGATTGTTTATGAGAACATTCTTGCCCACAGACATGAGATTGCTCACCCTTGGCTTGTATTTGCTTGTCATAATGGGAAAAGTAGGAATCGAAATATTTACATTATGAAGTGCACTGATGGTATGACAGAGAAAAAGATCAGATTATTCCGTTTATGAACTAGGGAATTGCAAATGTTATATGCAATGATTGTTATATGTTTTGGAATATTGGTCTCTGGAATGTGTTTAAATAGGACAACAGTGTGTGCCAAAGTCTAGCACAGTACAAAGGGCATTCTTATTCAATTTGTTGTTAATTCAGCTTGATCCCCAATACTACACACTCCTGCGAGATCTGATATGGATGCAGTCGATTCCATCATGCTTTTGTTCTGCTTTGCCAGTAATGATGCATCGATGAGTGTGAAGACACTTGCTTGTGTCTCTGAGGATTGAACGATGAAACACACAGATGATTTGTGGCTTAGTAATGCAGAACAAACATTGATGCCGAGTTGTAGGAAATCCAATGAGGATAACAAGGTGCAAATAAATAAATACTTCAGGGAGAACAGAGCACAGGGGAAATTAATAGAGCAAATCCCAGTCCAGTCCACAAATGCCACTCTTCCAGCAAGAGAATAGAATCTCTTGGAGCAAGTCCATAGCAACATATGTGGCCAATTGACTATCTTGCTTTTTGACTTGTTGTTAGAGTTTAATTATTGTGATGCTCCTATAAAGGCAGAAGCATCTGGGCAGGCATGGAGATTGCAAGCTGAAAAAGTACTCAGAAAAGATCTCACCTGAGCTGCAATTTTTTAAAATTACTGCTGGCAATAAGGGAAAAAAAATCACTCAGTTTCTGTGCTTCAGAGATAGGGACAATTTCTCCCCATGGTATTATCTGTTTGACCATTATCTCATCTATATCTCTATGGCTTTAGAATGTGCTTTCTCTCTCTCTGTCTCCCTCTCTCTCTCTCCTAATTGCTTTAAATATGACTAAATGTAAGAACACAAAGATGATGGCAGTGAAGGCTTTTAGGTTTTAAGCTAAGGTGCATTAAACAAATCATATGTCAAAAACACACTCTCTAAAAGGTGCCGTATTAGCTTCTCCAAAAAGTGGCATTATGGACTTCAAAACGAGATATATGGGAATACATGTGAGAAGAGCCTTTTCACCCCATAACTTCTGAACATCCACTGTCCTTAAAAAAATAGTGTAAGATTTTGGTCCAAAATTGCCAGCAGATTCCACTACGGTTATTTCAATAAAATTCTGTTTATATGAATTTTCATTATGATTTCATAATTGTTATTGTTGACATCAGGAAACCAACAAGTACTTGTGTTTCCCTGAAAATAAGACTCTCCCCCGAAAATAAACCCTCCCCAAAAATATTTAAATGCATGCGCAGATGGCCCCCACCATTTCCTCTGGTTAGGGTTAGGGAGACAAAGCCCGTCTTGCTCCATGTGCCCCAAAATAATAAGACCTCCCTGAAAATAAGGCCAAGCGTTTATTTTGGGGTTCAAAAAATATAAGACAGGGCCTTATTTTCGGGAAAACACAGTAGTATTTGTACTATGTTTTAATAATTAAATCATAATTCATTAAACTACATTATTTAATTATGCTTTATAATTAAACTTAATTTAAAAATAAGTATATTGAAAAAGCTGACAATATATATTATGCCCAGGAATCTGACAACATTTAAAATTGCCAATTATCACAATCTTTTCAGATTGTCATTTTCAATAAATGGTTGTTACTTTTGGGTTTTCAGATATTCTCCCTTAAAGGATGTATCCTCTACAAGGTAGTCATAACTTCCTATCTTTTAGTTAAATTCTTTGATTATCTGAAAGATGCAATTTTTATACAGGGAATATGTTGTAGTTACAGAATGGCTATTGTAGTTACATGACTAGATGGCTATTCATCATTTGTATAGCACCAATTATTTCTTTGTTACTTTTTAATTGTATTTACAATTCTTCCCAATCCTTGTTTGTCAATATCTTAGATCCCCATTTGGACTTGTTTCAGTAATCCAAATAAGTCACCTTCTGATGAGATGGATGGCAAACAAACTTAATAAATAAATAAAGAATAATAAATAACAAAAGAACTACAGAAATGCTGGTTATCTCAATTCGAAAATACTATATTAAGTATAGTAATACTAAATATTTGTATGATTGAGAAACTGAATGATATATGCTGAGAATATATGAATAAATGGATAACAAATTTGAATATAGTCATTAGAGATGCAAGTTTGGGATTTCAGTGGGAGAAAAATATCAAATTTACTCTGAACGTTATACGTTATACTTAGTATTATTCCAGCCTTACTGCTAAAATAAATATTCCTTTCCCCAAATTCTCCATATGCAACGAACAGGTCATATCATTCTTTCACATGTGGTGGTAATACTACAGTAAAAAAAAGTAAAATCCAACAATACTGTCATAGAAAATAATTCATAATAAAATGAAAGAAACTTTTAGAGTTGTAATTCTATTACAACCTGAAATTTTCTTATTACATTTCACTAAACTATGTACTGTATCTTTTCAAATTATAAAGAATTAGAATTGCATGTGTTAATGAAAACAAGAATTGTATATGAATTTTACTGGAAAAATATATTTTACTCCTTTTTCAAAAGAATGGCTAACTAAATTGAGGGAGTAGGTTTTGAATTCCAGAATAATTTCCTACTTCAAAAAAAAAATATTATAGAATTTAATTCTATTTGAAATACCATCCTTGCACTATGATGTTATGTAAAGCTTATTTCAGATCCACAAATGAGTTTTCTTATCCATTGAATTATCTTAATTTAATCTATAAATTCTAGTATTGACTTAATATGTTGCTTGTTGCTTATTGCTTACAGTTTTATCAGTGATTTATACTGTGTTAAACAAGTGCATTTAGCTTAAAATTCAGTAAGTATGTTTCTATTTTGTTTAGAGAAAGAATATGAAACATTCTATAATATTTTACATCCTTAATGAAGTGCTTGAACATACTAGTATTTTATGCACTTTAGATCTGTAGCTTCTCCACTTGTATTTGTATTCTTTCTTACATGATTTATATACTTATTTATTTATATTCTTTTTATTTATATTACTGCTATTACTAATTTGAGTTTTTCTCATTCATTCTTGAATCCAATGCTGTTTAGAATCTGTTCAGAAGACAAACAACTTTACCTAAGGTTTAGAAAAACCAGTAAGAACATAGGAGTTCTGGTGCGTGTTTGACCTTTCTTACTAATTTCTGGAACTGCAGAATATCTCCTTCACTAATAACATTGGCAAAGTATTATTTGCACTTTTGAATTTTTAATTTAGTTTAATTAATTAAATTTTAATACCCTCTACAATCATAGCCCTATAGAGGTTTCCCATAACCATTTTTGGGGTGGTGGACTAGAGTTATGGAAGCTGGCTAAGCTGTGTGTAGTGGCAATTTTTCAGAATAAGTCCACATTACTGTAAATAGATTCCTTTTTCTGAAGGCCTTTTTGTTTTAATATATTTCATGCCCATTAAAAATGGTAAAGAAAATATTTTAAACTGTGCATTTGGGTATTCGCATCTTTAGGAATAAACCCTCTGAGTCGCTATCCTCTTGAAGCAATGAAGCTTTCAAATGGATAGCTAAATAAATTCCGAAGTCCATTAAGCAGAATAATTTACAGTGTTCTTAGGTTTTGTTCATGGAATTACATTAGCACAGTTTTCTGTTTGGCTTTGGGGGGAAAAAAGGCTCATTATCCTAAGCAAAATGAATATGTTGGTAGGTGATGGTAAACAAATTGGACTGCTTGGATTTTTTTCTCTAAAGAATGTATTCATTGTTTGTATTCTGTGCATTAATTCTGAAAGAAACATGGATCGTTGCAAATGTCACAAAGTATTGAAAATCCTCTGAACAAAATGGCTGGAGCTTTTTTGCTTGCTTGTCAAAAGTGGACTGATTGTGGATTTGTTTTTGCAAATGGGGAAGATTCGTAACAAAATGGTATTATTTAGGGAGTCTGTTAGAAGGAGAAACAATGCAGAAGAAACAAACTGAATCTAGTTATGTTCCACCTACTCCTTAATAAGACACATTGTGTGCGTATTTGCTTATATATTTTCTTACACACATATATAACCACACATTCATATGCAAATACAATACCTGTTCTGACCTAGGCTTCCTGAGACAGTAAAAAGCAGACAATTAGTGTCCAAAACCTTCTTTTTATTTCAATGGATGTGAATTCTGTTCATTCACAGCCCGTAATGAGTCACAAATAGTTTGTAGAGTTTGACAGAAGTCTTCCACAGTCCTTCAGGATAAGGCTGATAAGCACCCACCTTTATCTCCCTTGACACGCTGCCAAAGACCTAATTGGCAATTAGCTTTGTAAGGCCACACGGAGCACAGAGTCAAAACGGAGCTTCAGAATTTAAACCAACCAGAATGAAAAAAGTTGCTTCCTCCTTTATGTCTTATGGGAGGGGCCAATCATCTCCAAGCCCTACTCCCGAGTTGTCCATTTTTTCTTAACTGTTCTTGCCTTCTGGCAGCTCTGTACATGTGCGCACTAGGAACAAGCTCCCCCTGTTCCTCTGCCTTGCTGATGTCTGACTTTGGAAGCTCCAGAAGCAGCACATAACTCCCAGATAGCCCTGCACCTCCGATGCAGAGCCCTTTTCCGAGTCTTCCCCAGTCTCCAGGACTGGCCCATGGTCCTCCCCAACCTCCTCACTGTCCAACTCTGCTGCCAGCTCTGTAGACCGCTGGCAACCACAACCAATACCTTTAGTTATGGAAACATTGCTAAATTAAACACATTGTATTGTTTCTATCATTTAGGAAGCACTTTTTATCCCAAGGAATACACACTGGATTAGCATATTCCAAATAAACTGATTTAGTATTATGAATTCAGTAATAACAGAAAAGCCAAAAATTTGGAATAAATTTATTAATTCCTGGAAGACTGTTTTCATCTGTCTAGTTCATTCACACATTTAGAAAAGAAACCTGAGTTTTAGTGAAAATAAAATAATAAATTAATACTAAATAGCAAATATTTTTTAAAATTTAAAATTTAAAAATAATAGCAAAATATATCAAAATAATAGCAAAACATAGCAATGATCATGCTTTGAAAATAATTTGGAAAAAATGCTTAAAACCAAGTTTGATCATGTGCTGAGTAACTACAATTAATCATTAGTGTTATCCATTTTTTCTAGGCTTCTACAAGAGCCTGAAAAAGATTGGCTGCTTTATTTATTTGATTTTATCCCACCTTTATTAATTTCTACCAACAACTCAAGGCAATGAACATATTAATATGTCTTCCTCCTGTTATTTTCCTCATACTAATAGCCCTTTGAGGAGTTGGCTGAGAGAGTGACTGGCTCAAAGTGACCCAGTCAACTATCATGCATGTTTCTATTATGGTTGGTTGCACAGTCAGCCAACTCTTTAGACTGTATTTAATATTTTTATCCACTTTTCAAATCCTTCCCAAGGATCTGGGATAGAGATTGATTTATTTATTTATTTATTTATTTGTCACAACAATATATATAGACCTCACACAAAAGATTATACAGTATATAAACATATATATGAGGAAATATATGAAATATAAGCATATATATATATATATATATATATATATATATATATATATATATATATATATATATATATATATATATATATATATATATATATATATATAAAGAAAAAGAAAAACAATAGGACAGGAACGGTAGGCACGTTTGTGCTCTTATGCATGCCCCTCATGATCCTCTTAGGAATGGGGTGAGGTCAATAGTAGAAAGTTTTTGGTTAAAGCTTTTGGGATTATGGAAAGAGACCACAGAGTCAGGTAAAGTATTCCAAGCACTGATGATTCTGTTACAGAAGTCATATTTTCTGCAATCTAGATTAAAGCGGTTAACATTAAGTTTAAATCTATTGGTTGCTCTTGTATTATTGCAATTAAAGCTGAAGTAGTCTTTAACAGGAAGGACATTACAATAGATGATTCTATGAGTTAAACTTAGGTCTTGTCGAAGGCAACGGAGTTCTAAGTTTTCTAAGCCTAGGATTTCAAGTCTAGTGGGATAAGGTATTTTGTTGTTTTCAGAGGAGTGGAGAACTCTTCTTGTAAAATATTTCTGGACACGTTCAATTGTATTGATGTCAGAAATGTGGTGTGGGTTCCAGACAGGCGAGCTGTATTCTAGAATTGGCTTAGCAAATGTTTTATATGCTCTGGTTAGTAGTGTAATGTTTTTGGAAAAGAAGCTACGTAAGATTAGGTTTACAACTCTTAGAGCCTTTTTTGCTATGTAGTTGCAGTGGGCTTTGGCACTTAGATCATTTGATATGAAAACTCTAAGGTCTTTAACAGGGTGGGGGTCATCTGTAAGGTAATGTCCATCAAGCATGTACTTAGTGTTTGGGTTCTTTTTTCCAATATGTAAGACTGAGCATTTGCTGGTTGAGATTTGGAGTTGCCAAGTTTTAGACCAAGCGGTTAGATGATCAAGGTCTTTTTGAATGGTAGATGTATTGTCGGTGGTGTTAAATAGTTTGACATCGTCAGCAAAGAGAACACAATTACTTGAGATATGGTCACAAAGATCATTTATGTATAGTATGAAGAGTGTTGGTCCAAGAACACTGCCTTGAGGAACGCCACTCTTGACAGGAACAGGATTTGATAGAGCATTGCCAATTTTGACCACTTGTTGTCTGTTAGACAGAAAAGCAGATATCCAATTGTGAAGGGTCCTCAAATGCCATAGGATTTTAGTTTTAAGAGAAGTTTATCATGTACTACTTCATTCACACATTTAGAAAAGAAACCTGAGTTTTAGTGAAAATAAAATAATAAATTAATACTAAATAGCAAATATTTTTTAAAATTTAAAATTTAAAAATAATAGCAAAATATATCAAAATAATAGCAAAACATAGCAATGATCATGCTTTGAAAATAATTTGGAAAAAATGCTTAAAACCAAGTTTGATCATGTGCTGAGTAACTACAATTAATCATTAGTGTTATCCATTTTTTCTAGGCTTCTACAAGAGCCTGAAAAAGATTGGCTGCTTTATTTATTTGATTTTATCCCACCTTTATTAATTTCTACCAACAACTCAAGGCAATGAACATATTAATATGTCTTCCTCCTGTTATTTTCCTCATACTAATAGCCCTTTGAGGGGAGTTGGCTGAGAGAGAGTGACTGGCTCAAAGTGACCCAATCAACTATCATGCATGTTTCTATTATGGTTGGTTGCACAGTCAGCCAACTCTTTAGACTGTATTTAATATTTTTATCCACTTTTCAAATCCTTCCCAAGGATCTGGGATAGAGAGATTGATTTATTTATTTATTTATTTATTTGTCACAACAATATATATAGACCTCACACAAAAAGATTATACAGTATATAAACATATATATGAGGAAATATAAGGAAATATAAGCATATATATATATATATATATATATATATATATATATATATATATATATATATATATATATATATATATATATATATATATATATAAAGAAAAACAATAGGACAGGAACGGTAGGCACGTTTGTGCTCTTATGCATGCCCCTCATGATCCTCTTAGGAATGGGGTGAGGTCAATAGTAGAAAGTTTTTGGTTAAAGCTTTTGGGATTATGGAAAGAGACCACAGAGTCAGATAATGGGTTCCAAGCACTGATGATTCTGTTACAGAAGTCATATTTTCTGCAATCTAGATTAAAGCGGTTAACATTAAGTTTAAATCTATTGGTTGCTCTTGTATTATTGCAATTAAAGCTGAAGTAGTCTTTAACAGGAAGGACATTACAATAGATGATTCTATGAGTTAAACTTAGGTCTTGTCGAAGGCAACGGAGTTCTAAGTTTTCTAAGCCTAGGATTTCAAGTCTAGTGGGATAAGGTATTTTGTTGTTTTCAGAGGAGTGGAGAACTCTTCTTGTAAAATATTTCTGGACACGTTCAATTGTATTGATGTCAGAAATGTGGTGTGGGTTCCAGACAGGTGAGCTGTATTCTAGAATTGGCTTAGCAAATGTTTTATATGCTCTGGTTAGTAGTGTAATGTTTTTGGAAAAGAAGCTACGTAAGATTAGGTTTACAACTCTTAGAGCCTTTTTTGCTATGTAGTTGCAGTGGGCTTTGGCACTTAGATCATTTGATATGAAAACTCTAAGGTCTTTAACAGGGTGGGGGTCATCTGTAAGGTAATGTCCATCAAGCATGTACTTAGTGTTTGGGTTCTTTTTTCCAATATGTAAGACTGAGCATTTGCTGGTTGAGATTTGGAGTTGCCAAGTTTTAGACCAAGCGGTTAGATGATCAAGGTCTTTTTGAATGGTAGATGTATTGTCGGTGGTGTTAAATAGTTTGACATCGTCAGCAAAGAGAACACAATTACTTGAGTTATAGTCACAAAGATCATTTATGTATAATATGAAGAGTGTTGGTCCAAGAACACTGCCTTGAGGAACGCCACTCTTGACAGGAACAGGATTTGATAGAGCATTGCCAATTTTGACCACTTGTTGTCTGTTAGACAGAAAAGCAGATATCCAATTGTGAAGGGTCCTCAAATGCCATAGGATTTTAGTTTTAAGAGAAGTTTATCATGTACTACTGAGTCAAAAGCTTTGCAGAAGTCTATGTAGATTGCATCTATTGTTTTGCCTTGATCAAGATTTGTAGTCCATATGTTTTTACAGTGGAGAAGTTGTAAATTACATGATAATTTTTTTCTGAAACCAAATTGTTTATTAGAGAGTAGGTTGTTTGTTTCTAAGTGGAGGGTAATGGATTGGTTGATGATTGATTCCATTACTTTGCAGGTGACACAGCATAAAGAGATTGGTCTGTAATTATCAGCTAAGCTGGGGTCTCCTTTTTTGAAGATTGGGATGACTGTGGCTAGTGACCAAAATTTGGGAAGGGAACTGGTCATGATGAAAGCTTTATCAAAGATTATGCTTAGGGGTTCTGCTATATTAGTGGAAAGTTTTTTTAAG
Organism: Ahaetulla prasina; assembly: GCF_028640845.1. Classification (NCBI taxonomy): domain Eukaryota; kingdom Metazoa; phylum Chordata; class Lepidosauria; order Squamata; family Colubridae; genus Ahaetulla; species Ahaetulla prasina. Next base: position 96,765,026 of record NC_080540.1, read on the forward strand.
AAGTATGCACATAGTCCATCAGGTCCAATAGATAGCGATGGTTTCAAGTTATGAAGAGCTTTTCCGACATTATCTTCTGTGAAATCTATATGTGTTAAGTTGTCATACTCATTGCTGGTACAATTTGGGAATGTCGGATATGTGTCATCACTGTTAACAGTGTTTGATAGTTTGATAGATGTTGTTTGATAGTTTTAAAGTTATCATTGCAGGATGTAAACTGTTTCGAGTAAAGCTGCCTTTTGTAATTGAATGATAGTGATTTGGTCAATGCCAGTGATATTCAAGTGGTGCATCAGAATTGTACCCAAAGCGCCTGTTACAATTGGTACTATCTTTGTTTTCTTTTGCAACATTTATCCTACTTCGAGTTGTAGGTCTTTGTGTTTTGTGATTTTCTCCAGTTCTTTTTCTTCTATTCTTCTGTCTCCAGCTACTGCCACGTTCACTATCCAGACTTTTTTTGTCTTTCTAACTGACAATTTGTTAAGTCTGAGGTGATTTGTGGCAGGTGCTTGTCTGTTTGAATTCTAAATTCCCAGGGCACTTTAGCTTCTTCATTTTCTATTACTTTATCTATTTTATGGTCCTACCCATTCTTGTTTGCATGCAAATGTTGTTCCTTGCAGATATTCCAGTGTACTGCTGTTGCTACTTTGTCATGCTGTTGTTTGCAGTCAGTCTGTGAATCTTTTGATTCCTTGTAGAGGTAATATTTGCTATCTGTTGCTGTCTTCTCAATTCTGACTTTGTCTGCATTTGTTCTTAAAGTATGGTCTTGTGCAGCCAGAAATAGCCCCTCTGTCTCTTCAACTTTCTTGCTCTTAGTCATTGCCAGGTCTTGTTATAGTCTACTTTACCTGTTGTTTTTTTTTAATGTACTAGAATGTGATATTTTGCCTTGTGATGTCTATTTTCTATTCTTTCTTTGGTCTTTCTTATATACCAGTTTGGTTTCTCCAATGTTCAGTAAGCCTTCATGGTGTACTAACTTCAATGCATATCCTTTACTTCACTTATTCCTTCCAATATTATTATTACCAGTTTATTATTACTATTGCTTCAAAGAATTAATGCCCCTGTTTAAAAATGCATCTTTTTTCAAGTTGGCCAATACTGAAAAAAAGTTGTAGTTGCTTCAATAAATGGCAGGCAGGAATAGTACTTGTGCAAGATCAGAAATACCCACAAGTGTTTATCACAAGATGCCTGTACAACATGCAGAGGGAGAAAGGAAGAAAGAAAGAGAGTACAAGATCTACTATATGACTCACTCTGGCATGATAGGACAAAGGACAAATCATGCAATACAAAGATCGTTTGGAGATGGGAGAAACATCTGATGTAATCTACTGGATTCCCTGCATGGATTGCCCCTGTGACCATGTAGAATGGATGGGGAGGAAGCTAATCACCAGATTGCAAGAACACAAGCAAGTAGTTAGATGAGGAGACCCAAAGTCATTGATAGCTTCACAGTGCAATGAAAAATGATATGCATTCAATTTCAAAGCTACTATGATTGTTGCTGAGCAGGGACAAAAACAGCCAGAAAAATGATTGAAGCCTGGAAAATGCACTTCCTATCATTCAACAGGAGTGCTGTTTTACTACCAGCTTATCAGGTACTTAGGAGTCAAAGGCAGAGGCACAAGGAAACAACAATCAATGACTTAATAAGCAGTCATCAAAATCCCATTCAACAACTAAAAACTATACACAACAGGGACCATATAAATACAACACCCAGTGCACATTTTCTGGATAAAGACAAGTTCCTCAGTGATGGGCTCCAGCATGAGCCTGAAGGCTTGGAAGAATAAACCTTTGGTCTCGGTGATTAACTCAGATTAGAGCCTGCAACATTATCCTGGGACATGTATATATGCCTTCATCAGTGGTGGATTCCACTTACCTTTTTTTTTAAATTTGAATTTATATCCCACCCTTCTCCGAAGACTCAGGGCGGCTTACACTGTGTTAAGCAATAGTCTTCATCCATTTGTATATTATATACAAAGTCAACTTTTTTTGCCCCCAACAATCTGGGTCCTCATTTTACCTACCTTATAAAGGATGGAAGGCTGAGTCAACCTTGGGCCTGGTGGGACTTGAACTTGCAGTAATTGCAAGCAGCTGTGTTAATAACAGACAGACTTAGTCTGCTGAGCCACCAGAGGCCCTTTGCTGCCTTTGCTACTGGTTCGCAACTGTGACTGCATGTGTGTGTGCTTCACGCAGGTACAGCACTTCTGCGCATGCACAGACCATCCGTGATGATGTCTGGGTGGGTGGGCAGAGCGTCCTGCCACTGCTGCTACCAGTTTGCGGAACTGGGGCGAACTGGTAGAAACCCACCACTGTCCTTCACTTGCAAGATCAGTAGAACTTATTTAAAAAAAAATATATACCCCATTACTGAAAGAGGATTTTTAGATAGTTATTAAAATGTGTAAAATTACAAGTAGGGTATATTGTGCAACACAGAATATTATTAAGATCATAAACTGTGAAAGGGAACAAGAGAAAAAAAGTTACCTTCTGCTAAGAGATACTTTCCTTGTGAACTGAAGCTCACTGTGAGCAACTTGTCAACATTCAGTGAAGTTGTAACTAATGTGACTAAAGTTCTGCTTATAGCAAGTTATTTCAAATTGAATTATAGCAAGTTTAAAGCTGGACTAGATATTCATACATAGGAAGGGTACTTAAAAAGCCTCAGGAGCTACACAGAGAAAAGCATGATTCTATTTTTTAAAGAAGTGTCCCAGATTCACATTTATTTCTGTGCATAATTTAATATGTTAGGGAATGACCTTGAAAACTGTGCAAAGTTTACAGCCGGAATATTTGATGGAAGATCGTCTCCTGGATGAACCTGATAATTTGCTGAGATAAACTTTGGAGTCCCTGCCATTGTCCCAAATCACAAATATTCCTTTAGTTGAGAGTCCCCATCTGAGTGAGCACATGATTGATATTTTTAAGGAAGATCTTCTCATGCTTTGTCACTCACAACAGGTGATGAAAATTTTCTTTTCTTTAAAAAAAAAAAAGAGTTCCTTTTCTTTAAAAACATCCAGGCTTTTAGGGTACTTAGCTTGCTGTGATTATCCCTGATGTTACTGTCAGTATTTCTGCTCTTAAGCGCTTTTCAGTTGCTGCTTCCTAGTTTATATTTGTGCATTTTAGGAGGCTGATTTTATTATTTTTAAGCCATCTAGAATTCTAGAATGTAGGAGGGAGACCAATGCTTCAAATAAACACAATACCAATTAATCAATTAATCTTATTTCATGGAGGAGTAGATATTTTGAAGGTTTTTAAAATGTATTTCTATTTATGTTATGATACATAGGTTTGCAAAGGATTATGCGTAATGTATTTCTGCCAGCCCAATGAAATGATACCTATTTCATTCAAGTTAGCTAAGTATGGATGAAGTTCAAGAGACATGCTTATTTGTCTGCTTATAAACAAAATTTCCTATGAATCCCATTTCTAAAATGCCTGTCTATTTTAGACTAAGCGGAAGTAAAACATCATTATAGTCTTAACAATGAATCATATTTCAACCAGCTAATGCTGACTTAATAGAAATTATGCTAATGTAAGCTCAGGTGACCTAACAATTAAAGACAGGGGCATTTTAGAATTTAACAGCTTTAACGGAGAAAGAGGGGAAGGATAGTAGAGCTCAGTGTTTCAGATATGAAATTACTTATGTATCTATATTAATGATTGAATGAATTTATAGGAGGTTATCTAGCTCACATTTCAGGATGCTATTTTATGTATTTGAGTGCTTTTTAAGCAGGGATGGGATCCTACCGGCTGAACAAGGGCCGGTTTAGCTCTGCCTGGTAAGGCCTGTTATTAAGAACACAAAGCCTGCAATTACTGCAGGTTCGAGCCCGGCCCAAGGTTGACTCAGCCTTCCATCCTTTATAAGGTAGGTAAAATGAGGACCCAGATTGTTGGGGGGGCAATAAGTTGACTTTGTAAATATATACAAATAGAATGAGACTATTGCCCTATACATTGTAAGCCGCCCTGAGTCTTCGGAGAAGGGCGGGGTATAAATGTAAACAAAAAAAAAAAAAAAAACAAAAAAAAAAAAACAACTGGTTTGCTGAGTGGATGCTTTGCTGTGTGCGCGTGCGCAGTTTCCTTAAAATTGAACTTTCACGTTGCAAACAAGGAAAGGAACAAGGAAACAGCTGAAGAGGACCAATTCAATCTGCCACGCCTGATTAGCTAGGTTTCATAAGAAGAAATAAAGGTCAGTATAATCTGGGGGTGGGTGGGCGGGCAGGCCACTTTCACAGCAACAGAGAACCTGTTCGCTCTCAGCAGGAAGTGTGAAAAACCGGTTCTCCCGAACTGATCGAATCCCACCACTGTTTATAAGAGGGGTTTTTTTTGTTTGTTCTGAGAAACTTTTACATTTCTGTTGACTCAAGTGATTTTCCATATGTGTTGGTTTGTTTGTCTTACAGCTTGCAAATCATTAGCAGTTTAATTGTGTTCTTAGCTTACATTACAAGGTGATGGCTTGAAGTTCACTTTCACAGAAGCAAGTACGAAGATCTGGCAACTCTTCATTGTAGTTGTCCCATTGCTTAACCAAAGGCAAGGTGTCCTTTATGCAGCTGCTTCTGGAGATGTGGTATAGTACAGCACATTATATCTGGAAATTATGGTGCTTCCCTATAATGTATTCTAGGATTATATATAAAACAATATGATTTCATTTTAAATTTAATTTCTAAAATTCTCTGTAGGGTGCTATGTTCTATACGTCTTTCCCATTCCTTAGAATGTTTTTTACAAGACCACCACAGGTGGTCATATGTTCCTTCTGTTTCATGGCATTCCCAACATTTGTTCCTGTGTTATTTTTTCTGTCTTGGAAATCATTGACTAAGTGGTATATCATCTGAAAAACATGTTAGACCAGTTTTCTTTTACATTGTAATGAAAAGTTGTAAGCTCAGTTTTGCGTATTTTTAAATTATGTTACTGACCTCTAGCTACCAAGAAGTGAAGCTTATGCATTTCCAGCAGAAGAAATTATTTGATATTTAGAACTGTTTTCACTTAATACCTTACCTGTTTGACAAAATTTATGAGTGTAGAGTGTAGAGTGCACCTAAATGACTCATTCATGAAAATAGTTCTCTCTTCTTATAATTGGTGCTTGGACTTACTGAATGTAAGTATATTCTGCTCAAAAGCAGGTGCATCGAGTCAAAACAGAAAGCAGTCTCATCTTAGGCTGAAAAGTTCAACTTTGGGATAGATGTTCCAATAGTTTCAATAGTAATATCAGATCGATGCAGAATACCTGTGGATTGTAATGAAGTTGACCTGATGGTTCCCCACTCCAAATTGAGATTCACACTTGCTCTAAGTCCCCTTCCATTATTAATCTGCTCCAGAAACATTGGGGTATTTATTATTTTTAATTTATGTACTGTCCACCTGACAAAAAAGGCAGAATAACAAGGGAACACATGAAAATAATATTGCAAGTATAAATTTTATTTTATAAAAATTGTAAGGTGTGACAATTGAAGAGTTCAGTTAGCTGTTTTATTGCTAAAGCCTTTACACAGGAAGTTTCTCAGATGGACTGTAAGGCTATTTTTATTTATTTATTTATTTACTTGTCAATCATATAACAGGTAAAAGTATAAACATAATTTGGATACATGAAAAGAGTAAGTAAACAGGAATATTAAGACAGGGACGGTAGGCACGCAGGTTCAATGGCATTTAAGAGGGGTCAGACTTCACCCTCTTCTGCTCACATGGGGATTTTAGTCTAATTCCCCATTTGATACCTCCCCTTCGCTTGGACAGTCTTTTTCCAAAACATTTTTTTTACAAAATAAAATGTGTTAAAGATTACATGATTTCCAGAAATGGAAAATGTAGGAGAAGGATTCTTTTGCTCCGATGTTCTTTCTTTCCTGTATATTTGTGTGTGTGAAATCTAGCATTTTATTGGCAGACTCAATATGCTTTGTGGAGGAAGAAGTGTATGCTTTGTGGAGGAAGAAGTGTAATAGCTAGTCAGCAAAATAAAAATAATTATACTTAGCACAATTGTATCTACGGACTGCTTATATGCTTATTATTATTTATTTTTTTTAAAAAAGAAGGCTTCCTGAAGATATGCTAAGTGAGATATAAGGGGTTAATACCTATTAAAAAAATCCTCCAAAAATGCAAAATTTATGTGTACTTTTATAATAAAAAGGAGGTACATCTGCAAACCAGAAGCTTTCCCCCTGATATTTAATATTTTGTATCCATCCAATAACAAAGATTCTCTGAAGGCATTACAGATAAAAAGAATAAAAAGGCAACTATTATAAAATAAGATGCAATGATTTATCCATTGAAGAAAATATATTTCAGTCCTAGAAAGATCATCAGTATCAAACAGCTAAGCTTTTTATTATTATTATTTTTAAAAAAATGTTTAAAAGAAACAAGTACAATAGACATTTTCCGAACTGTTAGACTATTCAGGAATTGTATTCCCAGCTCACTAACAATTTCAGGAGAGCCGATGAGCATTGCTGAAGCTCCTTTGCTAGCATAAGAGATTTCAGAATTATTTACCAGCTATGCATAATATTGAAGCATTTCAGTCAAATTAATTAAAATCAGATTTTAATAAACCAATTCTACCAGTTCTGAAATCTCCAAACACCCTGCAGATAGGCAAAGCAAAGCAGGAAATATACAACAGCCTTTCCTCATGCCTTTAATTTCTCTTTAATGCATTTGGTTATGTGGCAAAGGACGTACTGAAGAATCTTCACATCATTCAGATCTCTGCATTTTTTGGCCAACTATATATATATAAATATATATATATATTTACAGATCCCTCACATCCAGGACATAAACTGTTTCAACTCCTACTCTCAAAACGATGCTATAGAGCACTGCACACCAGAACAACTAGACACAAGAACAGTTTTTTCCCGAAGGCCATCACTCTGCTAAACAAATAATTCCCTCAACACTGTCAAACTATTTACTAAATCTGCACTACTATTAATCTTCTCATCGTTCCCATCACCAATCTCTTTCCACTTATGACTGTATGACTGTAACTTTGTTGCTTATAAATCCTTATGATTTATATTGATATATTGACCATCATTTGTGTTGTAAATGTTGTACCTTGATGAACGTATCTTTTCTTTTATGTACACTGAGAGCATATGCACCAAGACAAATTCCTTGTGTGTCCAATCACACTTGGCCAATAAAAATTCTATTCTATTCTATTCTATTCTATTCTATTCTATTCTATTCTATTCTATTATATATATATAAATATCTATATATATATACATATATATATATATATATATATATATATATATATATATAGGTTCTGTGGGCTTGGCTTATTTTGGGGTGTGGCTAGCTAGTCATGTGACTGGGTGGGCGTGGCTGGCTGGTCATGTGACCGGATGGCCATGGCTATGGGCATAGAAAGTACTCAGAGGGCTAAAATGTAAAAGTACTAGAGGGCTAAAATGTCATTTCTGACCAGTCCTCGCACTTTTGACCAGTCCTTGCACTTTTGACCGGTCCTCGCACTTATGACCATCCTCACATTAATGCCCATTGCAGCATTTTTAGCAACCATGTCATTCATTTCACAACTGCTTCTATTCACCACGGTTACAAGATAGGGCGCAAAATGTAAAATGTGAGGACAGTCGTAGGTGTGAGGACCAGTCAAAAGTGTGAGGATAGGTCAAAAATAACTTTTTCAGCCCTCTGAGTAGTCCCTATGCACAAAATGCTGCAACAGGCATAAATGATAACCGGTCATAAGTGTGAGGACTGGTCAAAAGTGCGAGAACCTGTCAGAAATCACTTTTTCAGCCCTCTGAGTACTCCTCAGAGGGCTGCAAAAGTTATTTTTGACCTGTCCTTGCACTTATGACTGTCCTCACATTTTACATTTTGCACCCTATCTTGTAACCGTGGTGAAGAGAAGCAGTTGTGAAATGAGTGACATGGTTAAGAATGCTGCAATGGGCATAAATGTGAAGATGGTCATAAATGCGAGGTCTGGTCAAAAGTGTGAGAACCTGTCAGAAATCACTTTTTTCAGCCCTCTGGGTAGTCCCTATGCCCACAGGACTGAAAAAAGTGATTTCTGACAGGTTGTCCACTTTTGACCAGTCCTCACACTTATGACCGGTCATCATTTATGCCTGTTGCAGCATTTTTAATAACCATGTCACTCATGTCACAACGGCGGTGCTTCATGTGACTGGGTGGGTGTGGCCAGGTGGTCATGTGACATAGCTTCTTTGCCCTAATGACAGTTTGCTGCAATGTTCGTAAGTGTGAAAAACGGTCATAAGTCACTTTTTCAGTGCCATGCTTGTTAAACCAATTACCAGAACAAATCCATTCTCCCTCCCTCTTTCTCTCCATCTCTTTCTCCCCCTTTTTCTCTTTCTCTCCTTAATCTCTTTCTCCCTCCCTCTTTCTCTCCTTCATCTTTCTCTACATCTTTCTCTCCTTAATCTCTCCTTCTCCCTCCTTCTCTTTCTCCCCCCCTTTCTCTCCTTCATCTTTCTCCCCCTTCTATCCTTCATCTCTCTTTCTCTCCTTCATCATTTTCTGCCCCCCTCTTTCTCTCCACCACTCTTTCTCCATATGGGGCAGGGTAGGCTGGCGCTGCATGGGTGGGAGGCGGCTGCAGGACAGTCCTGCTGGGTAGGCAGCAGGCCGAGGCGATTGACACACGCTTCGCTGGCCACCCGATCCAAGCTCCTCGCTGGCCGTGCTTTAAACGCTGGCTAGAGAGAGGCTTGGGGAGGGAGGATTAGCAGGCCACCAGCTGTGCGAGGGAGGCTGAGCGCCTTTGAAGTGACGGCAAAGCAAACGCGGGGGAAGGGCTTCTTCCCCCTTCACACGTGCCCCGTGACATGTTTCCAGAAACTGGTAATGCTGTAAAAAACTATGTGACAGGGAGGGAGGGAGGGAGGCCGGGGCTACCACGGCGCGTGGAGAGATGCCCCCCCACCTACCCCACCCCTCTCAGTCAAGTAAGGATCACGTGAGCCCGGGAATTCTGCTCGCGATCAGTGCAGAAGAGGAGGAGCAAAAGAAGGGCCACGTGGCCAGCGAGGTGCTTTAATCGCTGGCTAGAGAGACGCTTGCATGCATGCAGGCTTCTGTCGGCGGCCGCGGGGCGCTTGGATCGGGTGCGATCCCAAGCCGAACCGTTTGTTAAATTGCCGATTCGCCAGCCCCTTGCCCCTCCCCTCCCCACCATTACTTACTGTGTCAGGTGGGCAGGGAGGTGCATGGATCCGCTGCCCACTTACCCAACACTGGTAAGTAATATATATATATTTTCTGAGGTTTTCGCAGGTGTTTGTATGTAGGTCTTTGGTTATTTGGGTTTTCTCCTGTATAAAATTGGAAGTGTCTTGGCGACGTGAGGCACGAAGCTGTAAACACCTAGCCTGAAGATGACGAATGGGATTTCGTCAAAACGTCGCCAAGAAACTTCCAATTTTACGCGGGAGAAAACCTGAATAATCCAAGATTTATTTTTATATATATATATATATATATATATATATAAATATATATATATATATATATATATATATATGTCTGGTTATTCGGGTTTTCTCCCGCGTAAAATTGGAAGTGTCTTGGCGACGTTTTGACGAAGTCTCATTCGTCATCTTCAGGCTTCAGCTTCGTGCTTCTGGGAGCAAAAAATTTTACTTCTTGCCCAGTTTCACATTGGCTGATGCAATTGACTTATAATATAAGCTTGATGATCTTTGACAGTCCTTCAAAATTCCTTTCTCAAAGAAATTTTATTTAAACTAATTCTTTGTAGAGGGTATCTTATCCATTAATAATTTAGTATATAACCAAAGCACCTTTTCGATTAAATTTACATGCATCACTTACATGGCTATCGTCAGATTGAGACATATTATATACTCGGGTAGTAATACTTCATGTTAATTATTCCTGAATTTTATTTTGAGAAGAACCCCTAAAGAAAATTTACACTTACAAATTATAATTATAGAAATGATTGATGATACCGGTATGCAGTGGTGGAATTCAATTTTTTTTACTACCGGTTCTGTGGGCATGGCTTGGTGGGCACAGTGTGGCTTGGTTGGCGTGGCTTGTGGGTGTGGCAGGGGAAGGATACTGTAAAAGCTCCATTCCCACCCCACTCCAGGGGAAGAATACTGCAAAATCCACATTCCCACCCCACTCTGGGGCCAGCCAGAGGTGGTATTTGCCAGTTCTCCAAACTACTCAAAATTTCTGCTACCGGTTCTCCAGAACCTGTCAGAACCTGCTGAATAGAACCCCTGCCGGTAAGGCAAATGATTTAATAGGTTTATCTTTCATATTTTTCCTTAAATTGATATGCAAAGGTGTTGCATATGTGTCTGACCCTAACAATCGTCTATGAATCTTTATTATTTTCTGTATTTATCTCCAAATTCTTCCTAAATATTTCAATTGTTCGGAGGAAAAAAATAGTACAAACTATCATATCCCTTTCAATGAAGCGGGTTAGCGATTTTTCAGTAGCATTTCCTAGCATTTCCCATAAAGCTAAATCAACTCAGTCCTTGATACGTGCATACCATGAATTTAATCTTTTTGAGTTAAAGAAATTCCCTCTTATCCTTTTTGGATTCACACTTATATCCCAATCCATCTTTATGACCTTTAAGTCCTATTGCTGAACTTCTGTTGCGGTTATGGATACTGATGCATCATGTCACTTTAGGGGGCTGTTAATTGTATAATTAATTTCTAGTTTAATTTCAATTACGTGGCTAGACACCTTGGCTTTGGACACCTGTCTAATGACAAATGGATGATCTCTATTATTATTACTACAATGATTATTGAAATTATGCCAGATGCACATGGAGGGACAAGGTGCCCTTTGAACCTTGGAAGGTGCCTTTTATCAATTACTTTACCAAACTCAGCGGTTAACCTTTAAACACACATCTATTATTTATGCCTAAATAGCAGCTAATGCTCAGAGAATAGTGTTTGTCCTCTACTTAGGAATATTGGTAAAGCTAGATCAGGCAAGGAGAAAAGAGTACTGCTGTTGGGTGATATACGGGGTCATCATCTCCTTTTGCTGAAAAGTGAGCCTCTTTCAGTCCATTGGAAAGGACTGGAAGTTTGAACCTTGGGTCTGCTCTCTAAGTGGCTTGACTGCTACATTTTACAGTGCAGTTCCAATATCTGTAACAAATCTTTTTTTCTTAGGAATTGTGTTCTTAAATTTCTGTCCTGAGAGTCTTCTAATTTCAGCGTTGCTCTGGGAGACCCTTCTATAATCCTATTCAATAAGAACCGGTAATTATTCAGTAAGATCAAGTGCTCACCCTAAGAACAAATGCCCATCCTAAGTAAATAATGACCAAAAATTATTATTGGGAGAAAAAATTATTTAAAGTTGAGAATAAACAAGCAAACTAAAAGCATAAACACTTGCTCCCATCACGTAGATATTGCAAAGTAAAACTCAGGGCTGGCTAACTTTTTGCAACTTTTTATACTCCCTGGAGCCTCACATTATTGATTGAGCCTCTTTATTTTTTGCCGGGGGCAGGGGGAAGGCAGATGAATGGCAGTGCAACATAAAAAAGTGAATAAGCCTTATACTTAAGGTGCAGTTTTGCTTCTCAACTTAAGCAATTTTGGGGATGTTTTATATCTGTGAGCTTTGATATTTAAAGTTTTTGCAAGTATAATCGCTGCTGGAATCTACGGCAAGTATTTGGAAACAATATGCTAGTTGTAAAAATATTAAGAAACGGCAATTCTCAATTGAATGGGCAATTTGTTCTTTATACTCTGAAGGTCCATTTTAGTCTTCCAGTATTTTGATCCTCTGGTGGCAGGTCCGCTATCTTTAATTCAAAACATTGTTTTATAACTTGTATTGTTCTAGTAACAAGTGACAAGCTTGTGAAAACAAAAAAATAATAAAAGGCAGCATTTCAAGTCTGGCATAAAGTTCGCTTAAATTTAGAATGGATTACAAATGCTAAAGGCCATTGTTTAGTTTTCATGAGCAGTTGGATAAATCCACTGAATTTCTTTCTTTTATGCGAACAATTTATTGCTTTTTGTTAGACACCTACAAAATAAGGCATGTCCAGCAGAGATTTGCAAGTCAGATGATTGTCCACAACACATTAAGATCTTGTATTCCAATTCTAGTTTTTAATAGGGTCTATAAACTGCTTGACTTTATTCAGGATTTAATTAAGTTTGGGAGAGCAATAAATTGTAGCTTATGGGACAACGTGAATTAAATCCGTTTTACTTATTTTGACCTTTTGTTATTCCATGTAACTATTTTAAAGTGACTGTGGTCAACATCAAGAAAGAATTGCATATAAATTGTGAATGTTAAAGTAGCAGCCCGATATAGCTATTTATTAATCAAGCATTAGTTATGGTAGTTAAGCATTTAGGGATAATAAAATGTAAATGTGCTTTTGGTGTAAACTATGTTACTTGAAAATATATTCTTGAAGAAAAATGGTTGCAGTAAGATTATAGGGAATATTAATCATGTGTATTTGCATATTTTACAGAAGGTTATGTAGATGTTGCTAAAATATACAACAATTTAAGAAAGTGTTTTTATGAATAATAAAATAAAATGAAAAAATAAAGCAAAGCTTAATTTGATCACTATAATGAAAAGAACAACTTCTTTATGGACAGCCTGGTTACTTTAGCATTATTGACAGTAATGGTTACTATCTTAAAAAGATGGCAAAGAATAAATACAGAAAACAGAATTGGAAGGGAATTTGGAGGTCTTCTAGTCCAGCCCCCTACTCAAGCAAGAGACCTATACCATTTCAGATAAGTGGTGATCCAAAATCTTAAAAACTTCCAGTGATGACAACTTCTGAAGGCAAGTCATTCCACTGATTAATTGTTCTAACGATCTCCTTAGTTCTAATTGGTTCTCTCTCTGATTAATTTCTATCCATTGCTTCTTGTCCTGCCTTCAGGTGATTTGGAGAATAGCTTGACCCCCGCTTCTTTGTGACAGCCCCTTAGATTTTAGAACACCCCTAGTTCTTCTTTTCATTAAACTAAATATTCTGGCAACCATTCTTCACATGTTTTAGCTTCCAGTCCCCTCTTTGTTGCACTTCTCTGCACTCTTTCTAGAGTCTCAACATCTTTTTTATATTGTGGTGACCAAAACTGGATGTGATATTCCAACTGTGATTGTTACCAAGGCATTATAAAGTAGTACTAACACTTCATGTGTTCTTGATTCTGTCCTTCTGTTAATGCAGCCTAGGACTGTATTTTCCAAGATCACCGCAGATGGGAACTGCAGCCAAGGAATTAAAAGATGTTTACTCCTGGGGGGAAAGCTATGGAAAATCTAGACAGCATACTAAAAAGCAGAGACATCACCCTGCCAACAAAAGTGTGTATAGTCAAGGCTATGGTTTTCCCAGTTGCAATGTATGGCTGCGAAAGTTGGACCATAAGGAAGAATTGATGCCTTTGAACTATGGTGCTGGAGAAGACTCCTGCGAGTCCCTTGGACTGCAAGGCGATCAAACTGGTCAATCCTAGAGGAGATCAACCCTGACTGCTCTTTAGAAGGCCAGATCCTGAAGATGAAACTCAAATACTTTTGCCACCTAATGAGAAGGAAGGACTCACTGGAGAAGAGCCTAATGCTGGGAGAGATTGAGGGCAAAAGAAGAATGGGACGACAGAGTATGAGGTGGCTGGATGGAATCACTGAAGCAATAGTCGTGAACTTAAATGGACTCCAGAGGATGGTAGTGGACAGGAAGGCTCCATGGAGGAATGTTGTCCATGAGGTTGCGATGGGTCAGACATGACTTCGCAACTAACAATAACAAGGACTGTATTGGCTTTTTTGTCAGTTGCAAAGCATTTCTGCCTCATATTTAAGTGATTGTCCACTAGGTCTCCAAGATCCCTCTCATAGTTACTACCATTGTGCCAGGTATCACATTTTATGTTTTCTAGGAATCCAACGTACCTGTTAAAAATATGAAATATATTTCCTTATAAAAAGTGATGCATGATAACATTATCTAGCCTGGTGATAATATATCCATGAGATTAAAATAAGAACTACAAATACAGACTCTGGGAAAATCTAATATTGCAAGTATTTTCAAATCATATGGCAACACCTAACTCACCTGCATATGTCTTTTGCACAAACTAATTGTCAGAAAAAAATATTTTAGATTACAAAAGAAATAGGTGTAGCACACTGATGTCATGATACCAATTGATGGAGACAGCCAAAATGTTTGACCCATTTTAATGGAGTAAATTAACAACCCTCACATGTGTTAACAGAAATTGGTATTTAGCTGACAGATGTTGGTAATGCAAAGTCAGCAAACCATGAAATAGTTGAGGATAAATACATTAGCTCTGCTTCTTCACTACTCTCTACTCAAGAAAATTTTATGCAAAAAGTAAATTTTTGTCTTCTAGGGTTCTATATTGCATGGGGACTGTGTAACAGAGCAAGGAGGTTGATTTTCATATTTTTATGAAAATATGTGTATCCCATAGAGAAATTAAAGTCAAACATTTGCCTAGTGATACAGATAAAAGTCAGAAAATTTAAAGTCTCTATCAACATATAATAGCCATAATTTATATGAAGAAAACCTAGGAGTTTGTCTTTCCCATAGAAAGCTCAACTTCAGATTGATTGAAGCTTGAAAAAATAGGTTCCTTAATCAAACTCTGAATGCTGGATATCTGTAATTAGGCCTGGAATCTTCTGCTTCATTTCCTAGAATTTATTATACATTGCTGTGACTTACTAGGTAGAAATAAAGAGATTGAACTGTCAAAATAGGCTTTAAGATGAAGGCTAACAACAGAGTTTTCAAATGCTTGTCAAAAGAATATGCAAATGTTAAGATTCTTTTATCACCTATGGAAAGCAAATAGGATCCATTAGTGTAAGTTCAAAGAATATACTCCAGATGGAATATAACAACCAACGCAGCAATCTTAAGCAATGTAGCATAGCTATTATATCTACATTGCAGAATACAGATAAGAAAAAAATTACTCTTCTGAAAATGCAGCTAACCAGTTCTGCCTTCCTGTAACTTACTTGTATAATTTAAAGTAAGTTCCAGATGGCCCCATTTGTTAAGCAAATTGTAGTTCATGATTGCTTGCTCTGTTTGAGGTTTTAAGCTCCGAATGCTCATTTAGTTTTTAGTGTCTTGTATTCATATGATAAACAGATAAAAAGGAGAAAAATGCTGTATGGGTTCTGTTCTAAATATGAGCAGGCTGTTTTCCTGCATCTGGCTCCTCCCTCTACTCTACAAGTATGGGGACAACATAACTAATTTTTTCATAGCTTTTATGAAAAATGGAATAATCTGACAATCAAATTGGTATCAAAATTATAAAGCAAATAATTTGGAAAAACTCATTTCTTTTCGATCAAAGTAATGCCAAACTTTTGCCCTTTTAAACTGATGGGATTCTGACTTGAATTTATCACTAATAAGTAAGCCAAAGTAAAATTTTGAGAAGACCTTACAGCTCAAAGGGATATCTCATTTATATGAGGCATATCACCAAACATAAAGTATACATACAACTAATAAACCATGTATTTTTAGACATAAGAGATAGAGGTACAAATAAGAAACATTAATCCATTTTTATTTCCCCTTTGAGAATTTAAGAAAAACCATGTGGGTTTTTTTTTCATCAAAGAACTCTTGAACATTTGGCTAATAGCTTTCCTAGCCTTGTAAGCAGACAATTTATGGCCTCTTTTCTAGAATGCTCAATTCTTCTATGCTATTCCTGTAGAGTAGAAGATACTATCATCCTTAATGGACTCTATTTAGCTAAATTCGACAACTACTTTAAAATCCAGTATATGTTATGTGACAGATACATAGTTGGCTTTTCCAAGATCTGCAGACTGGAATCTAATATTGAATTGTTGATTGTTCTTACTGTATGTACACTGTGTGCACAATTATTAGGCGAGCTGTATTTTTGAGGATTAATTTTGTTATTGAACAACTACAGTACTCTCGGTCAATCCAAAATGTTAATAAACCTCAAATCTGAATATTTAAGAAAGTAAAAGTGAGTTTATTGTTTTCTTAGGAGAATATCTATGTGTGCACAATTATTGGGCAACTATTCATATGCAAAATTATTATGCGACTAAATAAAAAATAAAAAATTTCTCATCTCAGTCATTTATATTCATCTGTTAAATTGGGAATAATAAACAAGCACTCAAAATTTACAAATAAACATTTCTGATAGTTAAAAAAAAATCAGTGACCAATATAGCCACCCTTCTTTTCAATAACAGTCATAACCCTTCTATTCATGGAATCTGTCACTTTCTTGATCTGTTGAAAGTCAACATTTTGTGTAGCAACAGCCACAGCCTCTCAGACACTGTTCAGAGAGGTGTACTATTTTCCTTCACTGTAAATCTCCTGTTTAAAAAGGGCCCACAAGTTCTCAATAGGGTTTAGGTCAGGTGAGGAAGGGGGGCATGTCATTATTCTTTCATCTTTAAGGCCTTTACTGGATAGCCACACAGTTTGATGCATGCGATGGACCATTGTTATGGTCTTCTTGAAAGATGCAGACTTTTTCCTGTACCACTGCTTGAAGAAAGTGTCTTCTAAAAACTGGTAGTAGGTTTGGGAATTGATTTTGAGTCCATCTTCAACCCGAAAAGGTCCAACTACCTCATCTTCAATAATACCAGCCCATACCAGTACCCCACCTACACCTTGCTGGTGTCTGAGTCGAAATGGAGCTCTGTGCCCGTTACTGATCCAGCCTTGGGCCTATCCATCTGGTATGTCAAGAGTCACTCTCATCTCATTAGTCATTGAAAAATCTGTCTTCAGATATTTCTTGACCCAGTCTTGTCATTTCAACTTATAGGTCTTGTTCAGTAGTGGTCAGGTTTCAGCCTTCTTACCTTGGCCATGTCTCTGACTACTCAACACCTTGTACTTCTGGGCACTCCAGATACGTTGAAGTTCTGAAATATGACAGCACTGGAGGATAATGGGTCTCTGGCAGCTTTGTGCTTGATTTTTCTCAAATCTTTGGCAGTTAAGGTGTGTCTTTGTTTTCTCAACATGTTTCTCCTGACCCTGTTGACTATTTGCAATGAAGTGTTTGATGGTTTTGTGATCACGCCCCAATACCTTAGCAATTTCAAGAGTGCTGCATCCCTCTGAAAGACCTTTTACAATTTTTGTCTTTTCAGAGTCAGTTAAATCTCATTTTTAGCTCATTTTGCCTGAGGAAAAGAAGCTGCCTAATAATTATGCATACCTTGATATAGGGTGTTGACTCCTTAGGCTACACCCTCCCTCATTACACAAATACACATCACCTGATCTGCTTATATCCACTAAGCATTCAAGTTTATACAGTTTAGAGGTGGAAAATATGCATACAAAGGGTTATATGGTAAAACCACTCACATGCCTAATAATTGAGCACATGATGTAGTCCTCTCTTTCTTGATTTATGTTATTCTAATCTAATTTTAATGTTAGGTCTTTTACTGGCACGAGATCTCAACATAGTCTTTTAATGATGCTTTTTATGTTCTGCTGCTGGAATTAAAATGCATATGTTGGTTCAGCAGGATTCTCCCAACATTTTGGCATCTTTCTTACAGGCAAAGAATCCATGGTTTCAAAAAGTCACATATTATGTACATTTAAAAGGATTATATACTACTAATAATATATACACAATGAATTTAATTAAATTTATTACTTCTTTATAGTGGTGTTTCTTTCCATTTCTATTAGCAATAGCAATAGCACTTAGATTTATATAGTGTCCCACAGTGCTTGGGGGCAGTTTACAATGTCAACATATTGCCCTCAGCTATCTGGGTCCTCATTTTACCAACCTTGGAAGGATGGAAGACTGAGTCACCCTTGAACCCCATTAGGATTGAACTCCAGGCTGTGGGCAGAGTTAGCCTACAATGCTGCATTCTAATGTTTATGGCATCAATTAGTAAATTAGTATTATTTACACTAATACCTCATATGATTTTACTAGGGTCATAGGACACAATATTGGCCTGGATTAAAAGCTTCTATTTAATGTTGTTCCTTTCAAATATCAGCAAAAGTGTCACAATATAGTCATTCTATACCAATACTAATTCAAGCAATAAGCAATTAATTGACTAAATGCCATTAGACAGATGTCAACTCTTAATGATTGTATAGATTTTCTCCACAATGATCTATCCCCAACTTGTCTTTCAGATCTTAATGGTGCTGTAATTGAGCACAAAGTGCAAAGTACAAACAAAAACTGTATTTTGGGTGGTATCCAACACTTCAATGCTGGAAACCTGTCTATCTATAAAGACTTTTGAATATCTCCTTGTTGCATCTTCTCAAATCTACTCCAAGGGACCCAATATTTTGGAGAAGGTTTGGGGGTATGTAAGGACTGCAGCGGAGAAGTAGAATTACTTTTTCCTGACTCCTTAGGAGAAAAATATTCCGCCTTCTACATCAGGGATGGGCAATAAAATTTTCCCAGGGGTTACATGAGAAACTGGGACTGTTGTAGAGAGCCACTGCTCCGTGTTGCTGCGTCCCCACCATGGACCAGAGAGAGACAGTCAAAGGGATGGATGTGGCTCATGGGCCATCAAATGCCCAGGTCTGTTTTTTAGGTATAAAAAGCCTTCCTTCCTTCCTTCCTTCCTTCCTTCCTTCCTTCCTTCCTTCCTTCCTTCCTTCCTTCCTTCCTTCCCCTTTTCAAATACAATAATTTTTTATTACTTGAAGGTATAATTATGTATTAATTTCCTATTTGTGTAATGGGAATTATTTCAATTAGTGTGTGCATTTTTAGAATTGTAATTTTTTTTAATTAATTTTCACATGGATGCCTGCGTGCGCATGCAGGCACACACACACACAAACTGAGTTCTCATAGTATAGTAACCCAAGTTCACATAGTATGGTAAGCTATTACTGAATGTAGCTTGATTGATTTTAGCTTAGTATCTTACATACATTCTCAGTTATTGTGGTTTACAAACATAGGTTATGGTCTAGCACAGGTATGAAATCTAAAAATTTTCCCTACCGGTTCTGTGGGCGTGGCTTTGTGGGAGTGATGTCCTTGTAGCCCTGTGTAGGCTGCCATGCAGCTGTACCATGTGGGCAAAAGCAGAGAACAAAGAAGAAACCTGAGCAGCCACCTCATGGCAGAGAACAAAGAAGAAACTTGAGTAGCCATCTCATGGCAAAACTCCTCCCAAAAATTACAGGCTTCCTCCCAAAATCATAGGCTTGTAGATGTGCTTGCAGTCACGTACTCATATGTTGATTATATGCTAATATGTAACCTCCCCTGCTTACCTTTTGTAACCACCCACTTTTACCTAAACACAATAAAAGGGGGCTTTGGAATTTGCTCTGGGCTTTTTCTCATCCCAGACATGCTCTAGGCTCTCACCCCGAGAAGTCCTTGCGTCTGTCGTTCATTAGCGGCCTTCATGAGAAGCCCACCAGATAATCGGCATGGCTTAATTAGTGGGCATGGCTTGGTGGTCAGATGACTGGGTGGGCGTGGCCAATAACAATAAATAATAAAAATAATAAACAAAGTATAAAAAACAATAAGAGGTACCAAAAACCAACTTTCACACTTTACACACACACCACAACACACCACAACACAACTGACTCACATACAATGTAAAAGCAGCTGCACTTCACACAGCCACAAAAAGCTCAAAAACCAACTTTCACACTTTACACACACACACCTCTCTCTCTCACACACACACACAAATTCCACATACAGCTTTCTGAGATTTTGTGTGTTTGTGTAGTTAAAGTGAAACACTACAGAAACACCAAATCTCAGAAAGCTGCACAAATATTTTATTTTATTATTTTATTTTATTTTATTTTATTGTGGACTTCAAATCCCAGAATTCCTCAGCCAGCAAAGCCAGCCAGTTGATCACCAAGGAAATAGATTAGCTACAGTTTGATTCCGTCTGGCTGAAAGTGAAACTGCTTTCGGGCTGGAAAAAGAGCCATGCGTTCATTAGTAATCAGGAAAGTGCCTTAGAATCTCTACTCTTACTTGTAGAAAACATGTTTTCTACAAGTAAGAGTACAAGTAAGGTTCTGCTGATGAGGAACTCAGGTGAGATTGCTAGAGGAGACTTTTAATTTTTTTTTTTAAAGTTTAAAGTCTCTGCCGATTTCAGCTGAGGGGTGGGATCCTCAAAGGCTTTTTTTTTTTTTTATCCTCCTCCTTTGTTTATCTGCTATTAAAAAGCAGATTTTAAACTTTATTCTTGCAATAAGGCTTCATGGCTATGATTTCATATTGTTTTTGTTACTAGGTTTCATTATAAATATGTAGATTATACGTTCCTGTGCAATTATGGTTCTATAAGTATATTTTTAATTGTTATACAAATAGTCCTTACTTAATGCTCAATTGTTTAGTGACCATTCAAAGTTATTACGGTTTTGCAAAAAGTGACTTCTGATTGGTCCTCGCACTTACGACTGTTGTAGCATCCTTGCAGTTTTTGTGATTGTAGTTTGAGTTTTTGGTAACCATCACACATTTACAACATTCTGCAGTCATGTAATCATCATTTGTGACCTTCCCAGACAGCTTCCGACAAGCAAAGATACTATCAGGAGGCCATAAGTCACGGTTATGTGAGGTCTCACTTAACGACACTGGGGGAATTGCTTAATGACCATATTATCAAAAATGGTCAAAAACAAGTGTGGTCATGTGATGCCTTGCTTGATGTCCAGACCTCTTAATTTTCCAGTCCTTATTGTGCTCATAAGTCAAGGACTGCTTATATATTGTATTGCTATTGCTATATAATGTTAACATAATGAATGTTTACAGGGAAAAAAGAACTCTTAATAAAGGTTGTGTTCAAAATTTACTGGCAATTTGTTCCTTTAGGCCTTTAGACCTCTACTAAAATATATGACAATTTTATGATCCTAGATTTCCAGGTTCTTTGAGGAAAGCCCTGAAAATGTTTAGGGAAATCCCCACTGCTGAAATCAATTTCAAGCCAGTTTCAGTATAATAGAGCTTAAATGAAATAGATGAAAGCAACAACGCTTTTCTTTTGGGTATGAGACAGAAACCTGCAAAGCCAAATTGTATTAATGAATAACAAAGAAGAGTTTGTGTTTGGGTGAGATTTGGAGAGGCATCTTTTGAAACAAAACACGTCAAAATGTCTACTGCCCTACAATTAATAGACTAGTTAAGCCATGGGAATTAAGCTATGGTTTCTCTTTGCCACTAATTAAAGTCAGAAGTTGGCTTCTGCTTTGAGGTAGGCCAGAAAGCAAAAGATGTTCCTTGTGTAGGACTGTATCACTCTGATATTTGTTTCATCTATTTGGTTGAAGGTCATTTTTTATTGACCTTCACAAATCTAGTGGGAGGCTACTCTACTGATGTAGAGTTTGTTTGATAAGTGATGGCTGTGGGAAATATATCATATCTTCTGGTACATTTATTTAATGAGCTTTGGATATTGGTCCTCCAAGCTCATCTCGAAAGTCAGCCCATTTAAAAACTGGCTGAATTATACCCGAGTGACTTTCACTTATACCATTTCGGCTTGTGTGCCAGAGGGTAAGCTACACAAATCTCTGAATAATAAGAGCACTCAAATGTTTTTAAGGGAGGGTGGGGGGTGGAATTGAATTCATTAATAATTAATAAAATATTTAATTATTATGCCCTCTGAGCTTCAATTCCTAGGGGCAAAACTACAATGTACTCGGTGCCAAATTCTGACTTCCAATTTCCTGAAAGCTTTCTTCCCCTGTAAAAGAAGCTTTCTCTCCCTTATTCATGAGGTACTGTTGACATTGTGCTGGTGTCTTGGGCTTACCTTCTCTGTTGTGATATGATGAGGAGAACTGTTTGCTTCCCGAGTTGCACATCTCTTCACTTTTCATTCTTCCTAATTGGAAAAAGTCTTATGAAGAAGTCTCCCAAACTTATTTTCCCTTAGGATTTAGTTGAACACCGGAAGACTGTAGATTAATTCCGAACCAAATTAAAATCCTACACTTTCAAGGTTTTTTTTTAACTCCCCTTGAAAAGAAGCAGAGATTTTTTTCAAAATTCAAATGCAGTTAAAAAAAATTAAGAAAAATCCAGAAAGAAGATTATTGGACGTTATTTCTCATTTATTTCCTTTTTTCTTTTCAGCAATTACCTGATTATATTATGTAGTCATTCTTTCTATTGAGAAGGTACAGTTGAAATTTAATGGAGAGTACTTCATATAATTTGACACATATTTAAGGTTAAAACAATAATAATGAGAAAAGAGAGCTTTTAATTTCATATCTCCTTAAAGTTTTACTAGATTTTTCCTACAGGAAAAAAAATAGCATATTATGTCACTCGTGAGACAATTTTTTTCTCTACTTGGTTTATAAATCAAAAATGTCTCCAAGCCCAGCCTCCCCTTGAAATGGGCAACCAAAGATCCACATCTTTCCTCAGTGAGATAAGCATTTTGAGCTCCCTCAAAATCTTAATGCCTTCTCTTGCCTTCATTATTATCAAGAAGGCAGTCTTGTTGCTTCTCCTATAAAAAGAATACAATGAATACAATAAAATAATTAATTGATTCATAGCAGCTTTATAACTGGGATACAGTTGCTCCAGAGCAGTACTCTTACCTAGAAATTGTGTTTGTTTGACTTTTCATTTCCCTTTTGGAGTAAGGATTCATTTGTGCAGAGACAGTCAGCAATGCAGCTTACCCTTTCTCCATCTTCTCCAAAGGCACTTTCCCCCTCAATTTGCAACACATTAGTTCCATAGTGATAAATAATGGATAAAAATAATGTTCCTAATAGAGTGTCTGTGCATGCTACAGTACTCAACACACTGATTGTGTTTAAAATAAAATAAGGTTGGGTAGCAGGTTGGCTTTGATTCAAAATAACATCTTCAGAGCGTGCAGGAGCACAAATATAGCACCTGGCTGAAGCTGGTTAAACCGCTGTGATGCAGCACACAGCAAACCATGTGAAAATGTTTTACATCTGAAATTTGGGTCAGTGTTATTTTATATCGCCGTTTAAGGAGGCCTCTCCTTGCCTTTCTCTCCTTGGTTCCAAAAATAATTCCTGACACACACAAACCCTCTGAGAAGTTGTAAGTATGAGCCTCTGCTCAAGAACAGGCTGAAACATCTGCAAAATTTAGTGGTAGCCTTTAAGAATCAGGAAGGCAGCTTCAGCAAATGTTCATCTAAAACCTTGATGTTTGCTTAGTAAGTTTGCAACTTACCAGGTTTCTAAAAATGTTAAGCCTTTTCATTTCTAAACATGAAACCTTAATATCCTCCTATCTAGGTCAAGCTGGGAAAATTGAAGATTTAAATTCATACAGTTCAGCAAGTTATGTAGTTGTATATATAAGGGTATATGTAGTCATATATAAGGGTAAAGTTAGTAAAGTGAAGGAATTGTACAGATACAGTCCTAGTGGACAACCATTTAGATATGAGCCAGCAGTGTGCAGCAGCTGCTAAAAAAGCCAACACAGTTCTGGACTGCATAAACAGAGGGATAGAATCAAGATCATATGAAGTGTTAGTGCCACTTTATAATGCTTGGTAAGGCCACATTTGGAATACTGCATTCAGTTTTGGTCGTCGCGATATAAAAAAGATGCTGAGACTCTAGAAAGAGTGCAGAGAAGAGCAACAAAAATGATTAGGGGACTGGAGGCTAAAACATATGAAGAACGGTTGCAGGAACTGGGTATGTCTAGTTTAATAAAAAAGAAGGACTAGGGGAGACATGATAACAGTGTTCCAATATCTCAGGGGTTGCCACAAAGAAGAGGGAGTCGGGCTGTTCTCCAAAGCACCTGAGGGTGCTTCAAGAAGCAATGGGTGGAAACTGATCAAGGAGAGAAGCAACTTAGAACTTAGGAGAAATTTCCTGACAGAACAATTAATCAGTGGAACAACTTGCCTCCAGAAGTTGTGAATGCTCCAACACTGGAAATTTTTAAGAAAATGTTGGATAACCATCTTTCTGAGATGGTGTAGGGTTTCCTGCCTGGACAGGGGGTTGGACTAGAAGGCCTCCAAGGTCCCTCCCAACTCTGTTGTTATTATTGTTATTATACACAAAAAATTTGAAATGGGAGTATATACACCAGTAGATATAGATTTTCTGTTCTCCAATCTATCTCCTTCCTTCCTTCCTTCCTTTCTTCCTTCCTTCCTTCCTTTCTTCCTTCCTTCTCTAAATTAGGTATGATTGATTAACATACTTGCTCTATTCATGTTTAATTTGGAAATTACAATAACAATGTTTTCTGAATGACGAGTTTTGTTTCCTGCTACCTCTGTTTTATCATGCGGTGCTATGCTACTCCAGAATTGCCCCCCCCCCAGATTTTTTAAAAACTGAGTCAACCAGAAAAAATATTGACAGTTGTAATGCAACACATTTAAGGACTGAACAGGGGAATATTCCATTTTTGGAAGGGAGAGGGAAATAATTCTCATACCTGATTTTTCAGAAGCATGAGATGGAAAAAACAAACATTGCTTCCCCATCAGGTAGAATTTCTTCCTCAAACATAATCTCCTTCATAAAAAAACCTCATATTGTTGGTTTTTTTGCCAAATCAACAGTTAATAAACATTTAATAAAAGCAGATCAAAATGGAATGGTAATTATTTATTATTCTTATTTCTACATGATGTAGCTTCTAAGATTCTGGATCCAAAGCTACCCACTATGTAATGAATTGAATTTAAAATTGTTTCATAATACATGGAGAGTTTCATACATTAAACAAAATTGATATGAAATAATGTGAATGGAGATAGAAAGGTTCAACCTCATTAATTTGTTTGTCTGGGGAATTGTGGGAAGGAACAAAAGGAATCAATTTACTGAATGGCCTAAATAAATATCTAATAGAAAGATACATTCTGAGTTTAAATGGAAATGGTAAATAAAGGGAGGCCCAAATGAGTGCAAATATAAATAGGCAACAATTACAGAGGACTGCTAGGCTGAATGGACCTTAATTTTCATATTAAATCAAAATGTATAAGTATCATAAATTAAAGACAAAGGGTAGCAAAAAAGAAGAAGAAGAGGAAGATCATTATTTACAACTCATTTATTATTCCTACTAGCTCATTTATCATCTCAATTTGATTTGAAATAAATTAAAATGAAGGGCTATGATTCATTGGCATGGAGATCATCTGCAACCTAATATTCCACACCAAATATTATAATTTGCATTACCATAAAAAGATGGAATGTTTTCCCCATTTTCCTACTCTGATGTAAACAATTTGACAAACAACATTAAGTGCATTAATATATGAAAGAATGTGCACTGCTAGCATTTTGAGTATTTACTCTATTTGTCAGCCTTTATAATATGCTATGGCTATAATACACTATACACTACACACATACACAGTATGTATATTCTTTAATGTCTGTGCATCTCTTATTAAATTCTCTAGAAAAGATTGCTTAAAACTCACAGGTGTCCACAAGAAATATTGGCAATTTTTAAAAAATGGATTAGATACAAGTAAATAAGATACACTCACAAGCAAATCTTTGCAAAGGAGTATAGTTAATTGTATAATATAATATACTCTGAAAGTTTGTGATGATAATTGTTATTTGAATAGTTGGAAAGCTAAGATTCCTTTCAAAATCGGAAAATACTTTTAGATTCCTCTTAATGTTGCATTACTACTTTTCATTTTCCAGTTTTGGATGTCTTGCTGCTAGTTTGGCTTTTTAAGAAATATAATTGTCAAAGATCTTTGCCAGTTACACAAATTGTCCATGGCATTTTCTTCCTTATTCAGTTGAAATTTTTGGCACTTGTAAGCAATTAAAAATTAAGGTTCATCCCAGTCAGAATTCAATTTATATGCAGTGATTTTTAACAACCTGGAGATTGAAAGTCATCCAGTATGGAAAGATGTGTCCCCATTCAGCAGCCAAGTATTTCTTTCCAAGCCTGAGGTAAAGAAAGTATAGTTAAAAGAAGGTTACAAATACCATATCTAGTATAAGAGGAGCTAACTAGCTCCTAAATTAATTTAGCTAAATGTCATATTCCTTTACAAGGGTCTCTCTATATCAGCGGTTCTCAACCTGTGGGTCGCGACCCCATTGGGGGTCGAATGACGATTTGCCAGGGGTCACCTAAGACCATTGGATATATGGGAACTATACTTGCGAGCCGAAGAATCGCGCTCCAATGGTTGACTCCACACGCCAGTTGCAGGCTCTTCAAATCGCTAGCCGAATTCGGCTTCAGGCGCGATGAATTAAAAAAGAGAGAAATCTTTGCTCTGATGTCTCCCTCTCAAGCCAGCTGCAATCACTCCCAATCGCTAGCCTAATTTGGCTTCAGGCACGATAAACTTAATAGGGAAGGAGTTTCCGCTTTAATATCTCCATCCTCAAGGCAATCGTAAGCAGTTCAGATCGCTAGCCAATACGGCTTCAGGCGCGATAAATTCAAAACAAAAATAATTTTACGGTTGGGGTCGCCACATCGTGGGGAATTGTATTAAAGGGGTCGCCACATCGTGGGGAATTGTATTAAAGGGGTCGCAGCACTATAAAGGTTGAGAACCACTGCTCTATATGTTCAGGCTCTAGATAATCATGGCCTGATAGATCTGTTTCTAATGAAGTTGGACTGATTATACTTTATAACCCTATTGTGCCAGATTTTTATTCAGCTTCAAAAGATTTATTTTGGAATTTGTACTAATTTCTTCAAGAATAGAATATAATTCTGAAAATGTTTTTTTAGTTTCACTGCTTGTTGATGTCTTGGTTTTATTTCTTCAGTTCATGAAATTGCATGCTATTTTTTTTTTTTTGAGGATGGTATTAGCTATTGGTAACTAAATATGTTGTTAATGCAAATTCATTCCCATCAAATAGTGAAGGAAATAGAAAATTTTAAAATTCTTGCAGGAGATTAGTCGGATTGATGAAAGTGAATATTTTAGGAGTAATGGATATGTGGAATGCCAGTTTCTCTTTATTGCAAGTTGGACTTGGTGAATCTGGAACCATAACAGAGAACAATTGTAAAATAAGTGGCAAGGGGAAAGGTAAGAGGGGCAGAGAATGAAAAATGCCCCATATGGGAAAAAGTATCTCAAGAGGTTTATGCTAATATATTTTAGCACTGAATCCTCAACAAAAGAATTTCTGAAATACATTGATCTTTTAAAAAATAACATATTTTTTTGACTAGCACTGAAAAATTCTTCCTCCTCCCTTTTTTCCACAAATAAATGGAAAGTTTCTATGCAGAGTAACTTTTTGGGAAAGATATTTGTATCTTTTTTATATGTTATATTTAATGATTATCTTAGATGGACAGAATATTCCACTGATGTCTTAAAGCAGTCCTCCCTTTGGATATTTTATGATTACCTAAATTATTTGTAACTCTTCAAAGACAATAGTTGGCAGCTATTGAGTTTTGGGGTGGAGCTTGGGCAGGCAATGTTACTTAAGGAAAATAAAAAAAGATCCAGCAGTTGGACATAGTAGAATAATAATAATAATTATTATTTTATTATTTATTTGATTTTTATACCGCCCTTCTCCCGAAGGACTCATGGCGGTGTACAGGCAAAAGTAAAAAACAGGCAATACAATGTACAATTTAAAATGCAAATTAAAAAACTTATTTTATAATTGGCCTAAAAAATTTAAAATATATAATAAACTAAAACCCCATTTAAAATTATTAATAGAAAATTTAAAATCAATAAAATTTAAGCCAGCCCCGCGCGAGTGAAAAGATGTGTCTTCAGTTCGCGACGGAAGGTCCGAAGGTCAGGTATTTGGCGTAAACCCGGGGAAGCTCGTTCCAGAGTGTGGGAGCCCCCACAGAGAAGGACCTTCCCCTGGGGGCCGCCAGCCGACATTGCTTGGCGGACGGCACCCTGAGAAGTCCCTCTCTGTGAGAATGTACGGGTCGGTGGGAGGCATGCGGTAACAGAAGGCGGTCCCGTAAGTACCCAGGCCCTAAGCCATGGAGCGCTTTAAAGGTCGTAACCAAAACCTTAAAGTGCACTCGAAAGGCCACAGGTAGCCAGTGCAGTCTGCGCAGGAGCGGTGTTACGTGGGAGCTACGCCTAGCTCCCTCTATCACCCGCGCAGCTGCATTCTGGACTAACTGAAGCCTCCGAGTGCACCTCAAGGGGAGCCCCATGTAGAGAGCATTACAATAATCCAAGCGAGAGGTAACGAGCGCATGAGTGACTGTGCACAAGGCATCCCGATCAAGGAAGGGGCGCAACTGCCGAAACAGGCGAACCTGGTGGAAGGCCCTCCTGGAGACGGCCGTCAAATGATCTTGTTTCTCCCCATCCAGACCCGTACGGCTTCCAAACACCGGGACAGCACTTCAACAACTTCATTGGGGTGGCCCGGGGTGGAAAAGTACAGCTGGGTGTCATCAGCGTACAGCTGGTATCTCACCCCGAAGCCACTGATGATCTCACCCAACGGCTTCATATAGATGTTGAACAGAAGGGGCGAGAGAATCGACCCCTGCGGCACCCCACAAGTGAGACACCTTGCGGTCGACCTCTGCCCCCCTGTCAACACCGTCTGCGACCGGTCGGAGAGATAGGAGGAGAACCACCGATACACGGTGCCTCCCACTCCCAATCCCCCCAACCGGCGCAGCAAGATACCATGGTCGATGGTATCAAAAGCCACTGAGAGGTCTAATAGGACCAGGGCAGAGGAGTAACCCCTGTCCCTGGCCCTCCAGAGATCATCCACCAATGCGACCAAAGCTGTCTCCGTCCTGTATCCGGGTCGGAAGCCGGACTGGAACGGGTCTAGATAGACGGCTTCATCCAGGTATTGGGGTAGCTGTCGCGCCACAGCACTTTCTACAACCTTCACAACGAAGCGAAGGTTGGAGACTGGACGATAATTACCCAAAATAGCTGGGTCCAGGGAGGGCTTCTTGAGGAGGGGTCTCACCACCGCCTCTTTTAAGGTGGCAGGGAAAACCCCTTCCAACAGAGAAGCATTGATAATCCTCTGGAGCCAGCCTCGTGTCACCTCCTGAGTGGCCAGTACCAGCCAGGAAGGACATGGGTCCAGTAAATATGTCGTGGCGTGAAGCCTCCCCAACAACCTGTCCACGTCCTCGGGAGCCACAGGGTCAAACTCATCCCAAACAGACTCGACAAGACGTGCCTCCTCTCCCCCGCTTGGATCATCCCAATTTCGGTCCAGACCGTCCCGGAGCTGAGCGATTTTATCGTATAGATAACCACTAAACTAATTGCATTTTAAAGCATTTTTACAATGTATAGATTTGCATTCTCTTGCTGAATTTGTTTACATATTGTAAAACATTTGCCTGCTCTAGGATAAGCATCGCCAAAGGGACTGTCACACCTCAAGACATGAAAATAAAATATAAAACCATAAAATAGCAGAGTAGCACATTATGACAGATTGTAACCCTGAGGAGATAGTTTGCTTCATAGACATTCAAGCAATAGACTGTGATGTAGCTTTACAGATACCCTGAAGCATCTGTAAGAGTTGAAGAGAGGACCCCTCACTCAGGTTTGCAAGCCAGTAAGTGAGATGAATGAGACAAAATCCAATAGCAAAACATTGGAAGGATTGCAGGATGTTAGCCAAAGTGGCTTGCATCCACAAACCTTATAGAAGACTGTTGTAATGCAATACATAAAGATGAACATTGAGATAAGGCTAGGGACTAGTTTCATTGGGCTGAAACCTTGGAAAAAGCAAAAATGACCCTAGTTAGAAATGTAAAATCAGGAGAGGACAGGGCCAGCCTCACGGCAAGACAACACTTTCTTCGGGGGGTCCTGGAGAAACGTTGATATTGAAGCCATTTGGGGGTCTTTATTGACCGAAACTGTCTCAGAGGGAAGGTGAACAAGACAGGCACAGATTGGCTAACACAGGGAAATTACAATTACCCTGGTTGGTTGGAAGCAGCCTCTCAACCAGACAACTGAGAAAGCGGCCATTGAATGTGGCGCAGTCACAGCGGAAGTGGAGAAGCAACAGACGTGGAATCATCTGGATGGCTTTTTGATTATATGTTTCTTTTCATAAATCCTTGGAAATATCCTGAAGAGAAGTGAGTGGCATAAGGAGAGAAGGGGAGAGTGAGGCATATGTTAGCTCTCCACCTCTGGTAGCTTAGCGGCGAAGAAGGTGTTGGCCCAAGCGGAAGAAGTGAATTGAATGAATTAGCAAAATTGATTTGGGAAACAAGAAAATAAGAGCAGAAAGCCTGATTGTGTATTTTTAAATTTTGGATTTTTTTATTTTTACTAAATGAAATAGAATTGAGTCGAAGGATTGCATGAATTATAGTTATAAAACTTTTCCTATTTTTCCTGAGTGAAAGTGAATTGCAGCGCCATCTAGAGGCACCAGTAAAAAGATATTGCTTTGAATAAACTGAATAAGAGGACTGGCCTTGAGACTGTAGGTTGGACTGGTAAGAAACAGCTGTGTCTGGCAGAGAGCTGCATATTGAGATTATTATTCTTAACACAAGCTGGAATAGTGTGCCTTTGAAGTTGTGAATAAGCAGAAGCAATAGCAAGATTGTTGACATTTTATACACAGCCTTGACTGTGAGAACTTTTTCTTTTTCTTTTGGTTTGGGACATTATTTGTCCACTTTTAGTGATCCCTTTTTTTTACTATTTTTGTGTGTGTGTGGACCAAGAGTGTGAATTGTGCTTTTTCCTTTTGGCCTTTGTTTTTTCTTTTTCATTTCTTTGCACAGTATTTTTATATTTTATTTTTGGTTGTTGTTCTTTTTTCTTCCTTTCTTGGCTGGTTGGTTTTCTGGATGTTTGAACTTCTATATTACATAACAATTTGGATTAAGGTAAGAAGAACCTGAAGAGTGTGAAGTTTTGGATTTTTTAGTCTTTTTTTGTTTTGTTTTTGGGTTCTTTCTTTTTTCCTTTTCTTTTTCTTTTTCTCTTTTTGTTTTTGGATTGGTGGAGTTTTTTGGTCTCTATTTTTAGCTAATCCATCCAACGGGGTGGATCAGGTATTTGGATTACAAATTAAAGTCGTACTTGGATTATAAACCCAGTGGATTACAGTGTACAAGACATGACAAAACAAAGAAGACAACAGCACAGTTACCTTCCACACCATCGATGTCAAGCCCTGCAGCTCAGAGAACATTGGACACTATGGCCATGCAATTGGAATTAAAAAATATAATACAGGTTTTTTATGAAGGTTTTAAAGAAAGAATTGGCAAACTGGATGAGAGAATGGAAAGGTAGAAGGGGATCTTAAAAATGTGAAGGGGATGATTGGAAAGAATGAAGAAAGAATACAAAAAGTGGAAGAAAAAGCAGACTTAACAGAAAAAAGAGTGGCGGAGATGGATGATAGACTCACAATAACTGATAAAAATCAGGAAAAAACAATTTTTTTTCTGGAAATTGATCGAGTGGATTATTATTTAAGATTTCAAAATACAGAAGAAAATACAAAAGAGAAGAGAGAGAATTTGGCTGAAGTGATGGCGGAGATACATAGCAAAAAAAAGGCCCTAAGAGTTGTAAACCTAATCCAGCGTAGCTTCTTTTCCAAAAACACTACACTACTAACCAGAGCATATAAAACATTTGCTAGACTAATTCTAGAATACAGCTCGCCTGTTTGGAACCCTCACCACATCTCTGACATCAATACAATTGAGTGAGTCCAGAAATATTTTACAAGAAGAGTTCTCCATTCCTCTGAAAACAACAAAATACCTTATCCCACCAGACTTGAAATCCTAGGCCTAGAAAACTTGGAACTCCGTTGCCTTCGACAAGACCTAAGTTTAACTCATAGAATCATCTACTGTAATGTCCTTCCTGTTAAAGACTACTTCAGCTTTAATTGTAACAATACAAGAGCAACCAACAGATTTAAACTTAATGTTAACCACTTTAATCTAGATTGCAGAAAATATGACTTCTGTAACAGAATCATCAGTGCTTGGAATACTTTACCTGACTCTGTGGTCTCTTCCCATAATCTTAAAAGCTTCAACCAAAAACTTTCTACTACTGACTTCACCCCATTCCTAAGAGGACCATAAGGGGCGTGCATAAGCGCACAAATGTGCCTACCATTCCTGTCCTATTGTTTTTGTTTTTGTTTTTGTTTTTTTCTTTTCTTTTCTTCTTCCTATATATATATATTGATGCTTATACCTCCTAATATTTACTCATATATATGTTTATATAGTATATAATCCTTTTTATATGATGTTGTGACAAAATAAATAAATAAATAAATAAAAAGATGCTGGCGGAAGTGACGGAGGCCCGCCTATTTAGATGACTACGCATGCGCGCTCTGGGAAGGGAGGGGTGTTAAGTCCCCGGAGCTCCGACGGAGGCGAGCGCCTTGCCAACAGCAGGAGACTGCTGATTGGCTAAGGCGCGGGCTGAATGAAAGGCGGGAAAACCGAGGTTTCTTATTGGACTAGCCATCTGACAGCTCTCTAAAAAAGAGCTGTCAGACAGCTCTCCGTGTTCTTGTTGTGCTGTTACTGTTCTGCTTGATCGAAACCGTTCTTCCTTGTTAATAAAGTTGAGTTGAATAGCAGTATATTCGCCTCAGTTCATATCCACGCAACATATATAATAGTATTAGTTATTGGTAACTAAAGATGTTGTTAATGCAAATTCATTCCCATCAAATAGTGAAGGAAACAGAAAATTTTAAAATTCTTGCAGGAGATTAGTCGGATTGATGAAAGTGAATATTTTAGGAGTAATGGATATGTGGAATGCCAGTTTCTCTTTATTGCAAGTTGGACTTGGTGAATCTGGAACCATAACAGAGAACAATTGTAAAATAAGTGGCAAGGGGAAAGGTAAGAAGGGCAGAGAATGAAAAATGCCCCATATGGGAAAAAGTATCTCAAGAGGTTTATGCTAATATATTTTAGCACTGAATCCTCAACAAAAGAATTTCTGAAATACATTGATCTTTTAAAAAATAACATATTTTTTTGACTAGCACTGAAAAATTCTTTCTCCTCCCTTTTTTCCACAAATAAATGGAAAGTTTTTATGCAGAGTAACTTTTTGGGAAAGATATTTGTATCTTTTTTATATGTTATATTTAATGATTATCTTAGATGGACAGAATATTCCACTGATGTCTTAAAGCAGTCCTTCCTTTGGATATTTTATGATTACCTAAATTATTTGTAACTCTTCAAAGACAATAGTTGGCAGCTATTGAGTTTTGGGGTGGAGCTTGGGCAGGCAATGTTACTTAAGGAAAATAAAAAAGATCCAGCAGTTGGACATAGTAGAATAATTGCATTTTAAAGCATTTTTACAATTAGGAAAATGTATAGATTTGCATTCTCTTGCTGAATTTGTTTACATATTGTAAAACATTTGCCTGCTCTAGGATAAGCATCGCCAAAGGGACTGTCACACCTCAAGACATGAAAATAAAATATAAAACCATAAAATAGCAGAGTAGCACATTATGACAGATTGTAACCCTGAGGAGATAGTTTGCTTCATAGACATTCAAGCAATAGACTGTGATGTAGCTTTACAGATACCCTGAAGCATCTGTAAGAGTTGAAGAGAGGATCCCTCACTCAGGTTTGCAAGCCAGTAAGTGAGATGAATGAGACAAAATCCAATAGCAAAACATTGGAAGGATTGCAGGATGTTAGCCAAAATGGCTTGCATCCACAAACTTTATAGAAGACTGTTGTAATACAATACATAATGATGAACATTGAGATAATGCTAGGAACTAGTTTCATTGAGCTGAAACCTTGGAAAAAGCAAAAATGACCCTAGTTAGAAATGTAAAATCAGGAGAGGACATGGCCAGCCTTAGGGCAAGACAACACTTTCTTCGGGGGGTCCTGGAGAAACGTTGATATTGAAGCCAACATTGGACACTATGGCCATGCAATTGGAATTAAAAAATATGATACAGGTTTTTTATGAAGGTTTTAAAGAAAGAATAGGAAAACTGGATGAGAGAATGGAAAGGTAGAAGGGGAGCTTAAAAATGTGAAGGGGATGATTGGAAAGAATGAAGAAAGAATACAAAAAGTGGAAGAAAAAGCAGATTTAACAGAAAAAAGAGTGGCGGAGATGGATGATAGACTCACAATAACTGATAAAAATCAGGAAGAAACAATTTTTTTTCTGGAAATGGATCGAGTGGATTATTATTTAAGATTTCAAAATACAGAAGAAAATACAAAAGAGAAGAGAGAGAATTTGGCTGAAGTGATGGCGGAGATGCTGGCAGAAGTGACGGAGGAAACCAGGAAAAGATATTAAATGGGATTGACAAGATATTCAGAGTACATAGTTGATATGCAATGAGAAATAAATTGCAAAGAGCATGTAAGATTTACCAGGAAAGCAATAAAAACAGAAATATTACAGACAGCAAAAAAATACTCCAATGAAGTATAAAGATAGGGAAATAATGGTGTTGAAACAGACACCTGGAAGAGTAAGAGATCTGAGGAAAGAATATAAATTTTTGATAAAACCTTTAATTAAAAAAGGAATAAACTTTAAATGGTTAATACCATTATTAGTTTATTGGCAAGAGCCATTATTAGTTTATTGGCAAGACATAGACTGGACTTGGTAGAGAAAGCAGAATTATTTTATGATCAATATTTGGAGTCTCAAGAAGAGCAAAGATTGAGAGAGGAAAGAGAGACTAGATTTCAAGATGAAGCAGTGAAAGAAAAAGAACAAAAAAGAGAGATGGTAAAAGAACAAAAAGAAAGGACAACAAGAGAAGGGGCAAGGTCAAAAGACACAAGGACCAAAGAGAAATAAGAATGACAAGATCGACAAAAACTAGTAACAAGTAAAATATGGAAGAAGAAATAAAAGCAATATCAATAAATATTAATGGATTGAATTCGGTGATAAAAAGGAAAAGAACTTTCTTTATTTCTTCTACTTCCTGCTCCAATAAAATCACATTTGATGCCAGACCCTGTACTGCTGACACCAAACCTTCTTTAACTTCTTTATTTCCAGTCTGAATTTCTAACATCTGTTTTTTCATCTCTGACATTTCTTCTGTAATTAATTTAAACTTATCCTCTATCTGGGAAGTTTGCCAATTCATAGCATCGTTAAGAGATTCTTTCATAAATTCTTTCAGGTTATCCTGAAGTGCTTCCAAATTTAGTGATTTTGTATCTGCTGTATGTGCTGGAGAGACTCCCGGTGTTAATGTTCCTGGAGTTTTTGTAGCAGTTGACTTTAATTGTTTTGCTGCCATCTCTTAAAATTTCTCTTTAACTTAATATTACGTATAAACCTTTTAAGTCTTTTTTTTTTTCCAGTCTCAGTATCTCTTCTCCCTTCTCATTACAATGTTTAAAAAAAAAAAAATTTCCAGCTGGCCTCAGCAATAAACAACAGACAGTGAGACTTGTAACACTTTCGTTTTCAACTGTGTAGCTCATTAAAGAACGATCGCCATTTTCACTTTGAAGTCAGATCCAAAACTTAAAAAAAAAAAAATAACAGGGAATTGATTGATTACTTGCTTTTATAATTAGAGCTCTCCTGTTTCTGTTCAGTCCGGTATTATCTTCTTTAAGTTAAAATTGGTCCCGGCTAATATTACGTATAAACCTTTTAAGTCTTTTTTTTTTTTTAAATCAGTCTCAATATCTCGATCTCTTCTCCCTTCTCATTACAATGTTTAAAAAAAATTTCCAGCTGGCCTTCAGCAATAAACAGCAAACAGAGAATTGTAACACTTTCGTTTTCAACTGTGTAGCTCATTAAAGAATGATCGCCATTTTCACTTTGAAGTCAAATCCAAAACTTAAAAAAAAAAAAAAAAATTTAAAATTGGAAAATGAGATTGAGGCAGTTCAAAGTAAAATGGATAAAGTTGTTGATGAAATTGTTTTGATACAATATAGAGCAATGAAACTTGCTTTACGAATCCGTGGACTAAAAGAAGGTAAAAATGAGAATTTGAAGCAAATTTTTTCGGAGGCCTTTGCAGAGATTTTGGCAGTTCGGCCAGTAGATGTGGCATTTTATATTGATAAAATTTATCGTGTGAATTCCTGGATAGCAAGACAAAGAAATCTTCCCAGAGACATTGTTATTTATTTTACTACTAGAACAGTGAGAAATGAGATTTTACAAGCTTTTTTTAAAGGAGACAAGATTCAAGCAGCCGGCCAAGATATTTTAATACTAAAGGAAATTCCCCCCAAAATGTTGAGAGGTAGGAAGGCGTTTGCTTTTTTGGTGAACGAACTTAAAAAACGTCAGATTGAGTATAGATGGGACATCCCAATTGGTATAATAGTTTACTATGAAGGGAAAGCACATCGTCTTAATACAGTCAGTAAAGCACAAGAGTTTTATGCTTATGTGCTTAAGGCTGGAAGTCCACCATCTCCGGATGGTAGGAGAAAGGAAGGTGAAATTAAAGAAAAAGAAGTGATAGTAATGGAAGAAGACCGTTTACAAGCGTTGGATGTGTCTAAGATGGGATCAGAGATTCCAAAAGAGCCAAGGATGACAAGAGCAGCTGTCAAACGCAAGGAACAAGAAGAAAAGGCTCAACAGGCTCAATCTGCTATTACCAAGACGGAAACAGTGGGAGGAGCAAGGCCCAAAGAAAGATATGATTTGCGGCTGGTGCTTCAAAAGTTTCGATTGCTGATAATGGCAATTAGACTTTTATCTTGGAATGTCAATGGATTAAACTCACCACAAAAGAGAAGAAAGATATTTCATTATTTGAAGCAATTTAAAATGACATTGTATGTTTACAAGAAACACATATTAGAACATTAGACCAGAAATATTTGATAAATTCAAATTGGGAATACATTTTGTTGCATCTGCTACAGAAAAGAAGAATGGACTAGTTGTTTATATAAAGAGTAATTTATCTGCAACATTAATTGAAGCGGATAATCAAGGAAGATATATTGCTATTGAACTTTTATTGGAAGGGAGAAAAATACTTTTAATAGGAGTTTATGCACCAAATCAACAACAAGAAAAATTTTATAAGTTTTTACATAAAAGAATAACATCTTGGGATTATAAAACTTATATATTAATGGGTGATTGGAATGGAGTGATGGATACCCAGAAAGATAAAAGAAGTCTTAGAAATATTTCCAATCGTGTAAAACTGCCAAAGGCATTCTTTGATTTGATGGAAGATTTAGAATTGAGAGATGTATGGCGAGAACGCAATGAAAAAGAGAGAGATTTTACATTTTTTTCTGACAGACATCAATCTTTTTCTAGGATTGATTTCATTTTAATTACTAATGATTTGTTTTTCAGAGTGAAGAAGACAAAAATTTGTTCTAGAACCTTGTCTGATCATAGCCGGTATGGATTGAGTTAGATCGGGAAAAAGAGGCCAGGAGGTCGTGGAGGATGAATGAGAACTTGTTTAAATATGAACAAAATGTAAATGAATGTAAAACTCTAATGAAGGAATTTTTTTCTTTGAACATGGATAAAGGGACACCTATAGAGATAGTTTGGGACACCAGTAAAGCTTATATGAGGGGAATTTTATTAGAGATGAATAATAAATATAGAAATAGACTGCACAAAAGGCGAAAAGAACTAGAAGAGGAAATTAAAAGGAAGGAGCAGTTATTGGTAGGCAATCCAGGAGATAGTAAAACAAAAGAGTCAATAAATATATTAAGAGGTCAATTTAATATGTTAATGGCAGATCAGGTGGCAACTAATTTACAATATGTAAGACATAATTTGTTTAATAATTCTAATAAACCTGGAAGGTGGTTAGCATATTTATTAAGAAAGAAACAGAAACGACGTATAATTGATAAAATAGAATATAGAGGTAAGGAAGTATATCAGCAAAATTTGATTAAAAAAGCTTTTTTAGAATATTATACTAAGTTATATTCTAGAGATGTGATTAGTGATAAAGATATAGATAGATATTTACAGGACCACGGTATTTTAGAAATTACAGTAGATCAAAGGAAGAGTTGAATCAATTAATTTCTTCAGAGGAAATAGTGTTTGCAATTAAGCAGCTTAAAGCGAATAAAGCACCAGGTACAGATGGCTTGACAACTACTTATTATAAAAATTTACAAAATGAGATGATTGTACCACTTAAGGAGTTATTTAACAGAATACAAAGGGGGGGAGAAGCTCCTCCTTCATGGAGGACAGCTTTTATTTCATTAATACCTAAAGAAGATCGAGATGGTGTTAAACCAGAGAATTATAGGCCAATATCGCTTTTAAATACTGATTATAAGATATTTGCTAAGATACTAGCGAATAGATTGATGCCACTGATGAATCAATTAATTCATAATGACCAATCAGGATTTATTAAGGGGAGACAGATGAGATATAATATGAGACAAATTGTAAATTTACTTGAATATTTGGAAGAAACAGCCAGGTTTCAGCAGCATTCCTCTTTTGGATGCGAAAAAGCTTTTGATAGATTGGATTGGCAGTTTTGTTTAAAGTAATAGAAAAATGCAATTTGGGGATTATTTTATTCAAGCAATTAAGGCTATATATCAAAAGCAAACAGCTCAAATAATAGTAAATGGTGGATTAACAGAATCTTTCAAGATTGAGAAAGGGACTAGACAAGGATGTCCCTTGTCACCATTATTATTCATTCTAACTTTGGAAATATTATTGAGTAAGATACGTGGTTTAGATCGAATAAAAGGAATTAGAATTAAAAATCAAGATTATAAATTAAGAGCGTTTGCAGATGATTTGGTTGTTTCTTTATCTCAACCAATACATTCAGCTGTATATTTGATGGAGACAATTGATCAGTATAGTAAGGTATCTGGGTTTAAAGTGAATCAACAGGAGACAAAATGATAATTAAAATATGAATACACATCAGAGGAAGAATTAGAAAGAATAACTGGATATGAAGTAGTTAAAAAGGTTAAATACTTAGGAGTATACATTACAGCATCGAATGTAAAATTATATAAAAACAATTATGAGGTATTGTGGGGAAAAGTAATTAAAGAAATGGAGAAATGGAAGAAGTTACAATTATCATTGTTGGGAAGAGTGGCAGCTATAAAAATGAATGTTTTGCCTAGATTTTTATTTTTGTTTCAAATGATTCCAATTTTGAAGAAAGATGCAAATTTACAAGAATGGCAAAAGGATTAATAAATTTGTATGGAAGGGTAAAAACCGAGGATAAAGTTAAAAATAATGCAAGACGTTAGGGAAAGAGGGGTTTAAAATGCCTAATTTGAAATTGTACTATGATGCAGTTGTTTTAACTTTAATTTCTGATTGGATTAATTTAACAGAGGAAAGGATTTTGAATATAGAAGGTTATGGTTTGTTATATGGATGGCACATATGTAATATATGACAAGAGAATTGATAAGACATTTAAGAATAATATGGTCAGAAGTGCGTTGTTGAGGATTTGGAAAAAATATCAATATAAGTTAGATGGAAAGATACCAATATGGACCATCCCCAGACATATGATAGAGAATATAAATATATTACAAAAAATGGAAGTTATCACTTACAAAGAGCTTTTGACTATGGAAAAGGGGAATTACAGTTGAAATCTAGGGAGAAATTGAGGATGAAGGAAGAAATTATACATGGTTCCAGTATGGACAATTGCAATCTAGATGGAAAATAGATCAGAAAATTGGTATAAGGCAAAGTGATGATAATCTGGTAAAACAAATAAAAGATCAAGGTCAACAGCATATAAAGAGATTATATAATGTATTGGTTGAAATTGATTCAGAAATGGAGTTGGTTAAAGATTGTATGGTAAAATGGGCACAAAATTTTCAACAACCTATAATGTTAGAAACATGGGAAAAAATTTGGGTGAGGAATGTTAAATTCAAGCACAAAATTTAAGAGAAAATTTTTATAAAATGTTTTATAGATGGCATTTAGATCCTAAAAAACTGTCATGTATGTATCCAAATGTGAAAGCAAAATGTTGGAGATGTGATTGTGAGGATGCTACCTATTATCATATATGGTGGACTTGCAAAAAAGTTAAAGCCTTTTGGATTAAAAATATGGTGGATTATGCAGAACATTTTGAAAAGAAGATCAAGTTTGTTCCACAGTTCTTTTATTAGGAATAATCTCAGATTGCACTGTTATAGAGACAAAACTGATTCTGAATTTAATAACTGCTGCAAGATTATTGATTGCACAATATTGGAAGAAAGAAGACTTACCTACAATTGGAGAATGGATTAGTAAAGTATCAAATTTAGCAGAAATGGCAAAAATTTCTGCCTACTTGAAAGACTGTACACAAGAAAAATATATATTGGAATGGAGGAAGTGGATTGATTATATTCAAAATAAGTATCAGATTAAAAAATATCAATTAGTTTTTGAGTGAAGTTAGGAATTATTATGTATTAGTTTAAGAAAGAAGGGAATTGATAGTGTGATGGTGTGAAATGGAATATGTTTTATGTTATATTTTAGATTATGTTTGTTAGTTACAATACCCTGTATTCTGTTCTGGGAAGTCTCGGGGAAGGAGGCGGGAAGGGAAGACTATAAATTGATTGGTTGCCATTGTACAGGAATAATGGTAGAATTAAACAAGTTGGAATGGTGTAATGTCGGGACTGCTCGGCAAACACTCCCGAAGGAAAGGGTAAGGAAAGAGGAGTAAAGAAGGAAGAAAGTAGGTAGGTAGGTGGGTAGGGAGGAAAGAAGGAGGAGAAGAAAGGATAGGAGGAGGAGAAGAAGGAGAAGATGAGGGTTAGAAAGGATGGTAGTGAGAAGTGGGAAGAGGAGGAAGTAGGAAAGCGAGGAGAAGGTGGTGGGGGAAGTTTAAGAAGGATGAGAAGGGAAGAAAGGATTAAAGGGGGGAGTGGCAGTCGAGCAGCCCTGACTGAGTATAATTTGAGTATAGGACTGATTGTTGGATAAGTGATTGTATTGTACACTGGTCAAATTGTGGGAATTATTATGGAAAAATAAAAAAAATTTTGCAAAAAAAAAAAAAAAAGGAAAAGAACTCTTAATAAATTGGGAAAACTAAAAATGGACTTAATAAGTTTACAAGAAGTTCATATTAGAAAGCAACACAAAAAATTACCTGCGTATCCAAAATTGGGTGAACTATTTACTGCATTGACACATCAAAGTAAAAAAGGTGTAGCATCATATATTAAAAAGAAATTAGAACCCTAAACAAATATTTGCTGATGAACAAGGGAGGATCCTTATGGTGGAAATAACAATGAAGTATAAACAAATAGTTTTGGTAGTGATATATGCACCAAATGACAAGCAAGATGAATTTTATGGAAAACTGCACAGGAAA
Organism: Ahaetulla prasina; assembly: GCF_028640845.1. Lineage (NCBI taxonomy): Eukaryota > Metazoa > Chordata > Lepidosauria > Squamata > Colubridae > Ahaetulla > Ahaetulla prasina. Next base: position 96,806,680 of record NC_080540.1, read on the forward strand.
ATAATAGAAGTTGAGTATGATAATATTTGTATAATGGGAGACTTCAATGAGATAAGGGAAGTTGATTGAGACTATAAGACGACAAAAATTAAAAAAAAAAAGAAACTTAGGAAAAAGCTCCCAAAGACTTTTTTTTACTATGGTAGAGGAACTAGGCTTTCAAGATGCTTGAAGAGAAAGACATTTGAAAGAAAAACAGTATACCTTTTATTCAAGTACACATAGGTCATGGTCCAGAATAGATGTGATGTGGATGTCAATTGATTTATTAGCTAGTGTACAAGATATAAACATTGAAGCAAGTATTTGGGCTGACCATAATCCGAGTATAATTACATGGAAGGGACAAGAAAGAGATTAAAATGGACTTTGAATCAAACAATATTAATTGAAAGAGAGTTTCAACAATTTGTGGAGAAAGAATTGTTTTCTTTTTCAAGGAAAATAAAAAGGAAGATACCTCATTGCAAAATGTGTGGGATACAGTAAAAACATACATTTGAGGGTTGGCAATGACTTACTTGGGTAAAAGAAATAAAAAGAAAAGACAAATGCAAAAAAAAAAAAAAAAACCCTGGAAGAGAAATACAAGAAATTGGAGATGGAATTACAAAAAGACATGCAAAATAAGAGAAATAAAAATTAAAGGGATTTGAAAAAACATGAAATGTATTTAATTGAAAAAGAGGACTTTGCTTATAAAATAAACAGGCTTAAATATTTTTTTTTTGAAAATGCTAACAAGCCAGGTAGATGGCTGGCATACAAAATGAAAAAAGAGAAAGAAAAAACTAATCAACCAACTAATGGACAAAGGACATATGTGTTATCGAACTGAGGAAAAGAAAAAAGTGGTACAGAAATATTATGAGAAACTCTATAAACAAGAGACAATACCAAAAGAGAAGATTATACAATATTTAGAAAAGTCTGATTTACCAAAAATACCAGAAAAATACAAGGTGGCCTTGGAGGGAAGGATAATGATGGTGGAAATGATAGAGAGAATCAAAAAACAAAAGAATGGTAAAACACCAGGTTTAGATGGGTTACCAGCAGAATTGTACAAAACTTTAGAAGATGTAAATGCAATGTAAATGTAAAAGAGGATGCAATACAATGTTGGAAATGTTTAATGATCTTTTAGTGAATGCAAAAATATCTAATTCTTGGATGGAGGCATATATTATTCTTACACCAAAGGAAGATACAGATTTACAACAAGTTAAAAACTATAGACTGATTTCTTTGTTAAATGCGTATTATAAAATATTTGCATCAATAATGGCGAATAGATTGAAGAGGTTGTTAAATGATTTCATTCATGCAGATCAAAATGTTAGTTTATTTTTTTACCAAAGAAACAAATTAGAGACAATATAAGGATAATTTTGAACACTTTGGAATATTATGAAGCACACCTAGAAAAGCAAGTGGCATTGATGTTTCTTGATGCACAGAAGGCTTTTGACAATGTGAACTGGCAATTTATGATAAAACAATTACAGACTATGGATTGTGGGGGAAGATTTATAAATATGATTGAGACAATTTGTAGCAAACAATTTGCAAAGGTGATAATAAATGGAGATATGACAAAAAAAGTTAATGTCATGAAAGGAATGAGGCAGGGATGCCCTCCATCCCCATTGTTATTTGACGTTGGAGGTGTTAAATAGAAATATAAGACAAAAGGAAGAGATAAAAGGGTTGAGAATTTAAAAATAAGCATATAAACTGTAAGCATTTTCAGATGATCTAGTGTTTATTTTAGAGGAGCCATTAGAAATAGGACCCAAACTGATAGAACAAATAGAGGAATATGGAGAGGTGGCAGGACTGAAAATTAACAAAGATAAAACAAAGATATTGGTGAAAAATATTACAGAGAAACAGAAAAGAGACTTAATGGAGAAAATAGATATTCAGATTACCAAAAAGATAAGGTATTTAGGAATACAATTAACAGCAAGGTGTGTAACGATTAAAGATTATAATTATTACAAATTGAAAGGACAAATTGAAACGGACCTGGAGAGGTGGGGAAAACTGCAATTATCATTAATGGTAAGAATAGCAGTAATCAAGACGAACATACTACCCAGACTGTTGTTCTTATTTCAAACAATACTGATAAAATTGGAAACGAAAAACTTTGAAAACTTGAACAGAATGATATTGAAATTTATATGGCAGGGAAAAAAAGGTGAGAATCAATATGAAAATATTACAAAATGCAAGGATTTGGCCTACCAAACTGGGAATTATATTACCAAGCAGCAGCACTATCTTGGATAAAAGAATGGATTGTATTAAGAAATACGAGACTACTGTCTTTGGAGGGGCATGATTTACAGTTGGGTTGGCATGCTTTTTTGTGGTATGGGAAAAATAAGATGCATAGTTATTTTCAAAGGCATTATGTAAGAAATGTGTAATTATTAGTATGGGAGAAGATTAGAGAAAAAGATTACCTGAAAATACCAACATGGCTTTCAACAACGGAAGCATTAGTACATCCAAATATTATTAATATGGAGAATATTATAAGATATAAAAATATTTTGTTAGCAACAGGGGAATTGAAAATGAAACAAGAACTAGAAGAACAAGGGATTGAAATGGAGTAGTATACTCAGCTGCAAATACAACTGAGACATGAAAAAGATGCAAAGTTATATGGTTTTTACTTGAAAATGACAGTATTGGATGAGATACTCGCAGGGACAGATGAGAAAATGATTAAGAAATTGTATAGTTATTTACTTGGGGTAAAGTTGGAAGAAGAACAAGTTAAAGAAACAATGATAGCATGGGCAGAAAAATTTGGATAGACAATTGAGTTAGATAAATGGCAGCAATTATGGGAAAGAAACTATAAATTAACAATGGCCACAGCATATAAAGAAAACTTTTACAAAATGTTCTATAGATGGCACATGTCACCAGAAAGATTAACAAAAATGTTTAAAAATAAATCAGCTAAATGTTGGAAATACCATCAGATACTGGGATCATACTATCACATGTGGTGGACATGTCCAGAAGTAAGAAATTATTGGGAAAAATTTGAATATGGTTAGAAAAAATGATACAGCAATATATTGATTTAAAACCAGAACTGTTCCTGTTAGGCATCCTACCAGAGACGTATAGTAAACAAAATATATACTTGATTATACATGTAATAATGGTGGCAAGAATGGTATTTGCACAAAATTGGAAAGCAGAAAAAAATCCTACAAAAGGAGAAGTAATTAAGAAAATATTGGAACGTGCAGAAATGAATAGATTGACATTGGCAATTAAAGAGTCAGAGTATTGCAATATATGGGGAAAATTTTATCAATGGATAGAAAGTGAGTATAGACAATAATGTAAAAGTAAGAATTTTAGGAAGAATATGTTGTAGCATGTTAAAATTAAATGAAAGACGAAAGATAAATGTATGCATTAAGAAAATGATGATAAATGTTGAAGATGATGACACAAAAAAGTTTCAATAAAAAGTTTTTTATTTTTTTTTAACACACACACAGACATACATTTTTTCTGAACAGAATATTGGCCAGGTTTCAAGTTTATACAACTTTTAGTTCTCTTGCAACACATTTTATATGCTTACATTAATGTATTTTGCCTTTTCTCTCTCATTTTTATTTTCTTTCTTTTATTTTTGTTGTATATCTAATCTTACCCTTCACCCTGAATTCTAATCATTTATCAACTTCCCTATTTTCCCCCCTCTCCTTACTCCCTCTAAACCCTTTATTTCCCAATTGATATTTATAAAAATTTATATAAACTACTTATCAAACATTAGAGTCATTCATATATTTGCAATTCCAAAACAACTCATATAATATTAACCATAATCAAAAAAGAAAAGAAAAAGAACTCAGTTAATCTTCATAGTATCATTTCTAATGCTTTAAGTAAATTCCATAATTACAATTAAAGATACACAAATCCTCCCCCAAAATTCACACCGGTCTTATCACTTTAAAGAAAAACTTTTTCCAAAACATATGTTGGTCGTTGTATTTTTTTCTCTCATCTGAGGGTGTCTTTCTCCAATCCACAATTCCAATTAACAAGCTACAAAAGTATCATTTTGTTTTTTAAAACCACATTTTACTACTTCTTCCCCCCCCCAAGAATTCAATTTAAAGTCCGTATCTGAATCTATTCATTTTAAAATCCAGTTCAAGTCCAATTTAATGGGGAAAAGGGAAAGTAAAAGAAGTTTCAGCAGGCTTTAGTTATAGTTCCCCCAACTCTTCCTTTTATACTTCAGTAAAGCATTTGATAAAGTAGACCATAACCTACTACTAGATAAAGTAGAAAAATATGGGTTAGACAGCACCACCACCAGATGGATTCGTAACTGGCTGACCAACCGCACTCAACGTGTAGTCCTCAATACAACTACATCCACATGGAGGGAAGTATGCAGTGGAGTACCCCAAGGCTCTGTTTTAGGCCCAGTACTCTTCAACATCTTCATCAATGACTTGGACGAGGGGATAGATGGGGAACTCATAAAATTTGCAGATGACACCAAACTGGCAGGAATAGCCAACACTCCAGAAGATAGGCTCAAGATACAGAAGGATCTTGACAGACTAGAGCATTGGGTGCTAACTAACAAAATGAAATTCAACAGTGAAAAAAGTAAGGTTCTACATTTAGGCCAAAAAAACAAAATGCACAGGTACCGGATATGTGGTACCTTGCTCAATAGTAGTAACTGTGAGAGGGATCTTGGAGTCCTAGTGGACAACCATTTAGATAGGAGCCAGAGGTGTGCAGCAGCTGCCAAAAAAGCCAACACAGTTCTGGGCTGCAGAAACAGAGGGATAGAATCAAGATCACGTGTTAATACCACTTTATAATGCCTTGGTAGGGCCACACTTGGAATATTGCATTCAGTTTTGGTCGCCACGATGTAAAAAGAATGTTGAGACTCTAGAAAGAGTGCAGAGAAGAGCAACAAAGATGATTAGGGGACTGGAGGCTAAAACATATGAAGAACGGTTGCAGGAACTGGGTATGTCTAGTTTAATAAAAAGAAGAACTAGGGGAGACATGATAGCAGTGTTCCAATATCTCAGGGGTTGCCACAAAGAAGAGGGAGTCAAACTATTCTCCAAAGCACCTGAGGGTAGAACAAGAAGCAATGGGTGGAAACTAATCAAAGAGAGAAGCAACTTAGAACTAAGGAGAAATTTCCTGACAGTTAGAACAATCAATAAGTGGAACAACTTGCTTGCAGAAGTTGTAAATGCTTCAACACTGGAAATTTTAAAGAAAATGTTGGATAGCCATTTGTCTGAAATGGTGTAGGGTTTCTTGCCTGGGCAGGGGGTTGGACTAGAAGACCTCCAAGGTCCCTTCCAACTCTGATGATGAAATAATAATAATAATTATTATTATTGTTGTTGTTGTTGTTGTTGTTGTTGTTGTTGTTGTTATTATTATTATTATTATTATTATTATTATTATTATTATTATTATTATTAACAAAAAGATGTTCTGAAAATTTTCAAGCCTTTCCAAATCTGTTTATGGATTTTTTTCCTCCCTTCTTCTATTTTGTGTATCACAAATTATATTCCAAAAGACCAAAGCCCCTTTTGGGCTTTAGGGCTTGGTATTTCTGTTTTATTTTTTCCTTGCTGTATTCACGTTCCCCAATCAATTTAGCCGCTATTTCACCACCGGGAACCTTTTACCAAATTAAAGTTAATTTCTTTTTCTTATGAGTTGGTCTTCACTCACCCGGCTTCAATATTCTTTCTAAATCACTGTTCCTGGTTAAAGTCTTGGTCCTGTTGCCCCAGCTTAATGATGACCACTATGGCCACCTCCCACGTCATTGAGTCAAAGAGTTTTCTCTGACCTCCGAGGAACTTGCTGGTTCCTCTTGGTCTTCCAAGATGCCTCTCTTTCTTCCCTGTCCCTACAGGTTGGATCTGGTCTGAAGACCACTCGGCATCGGTTCATCAGCCCGGGATTTTGCAGAGCTTATAGAAGCTCACTATTCCCCGACTGTCTCACCATAACGCTTCCAGTCAAATCCCCAACACAAAAATATTCTACCCAGATGATACACAGATTGATTAATGATGTACAGGAATTAAAGAAGAGATGTAATTATAAAGAAAAAAAGAATTTGAAATGAAGATGTACATATGTAAATAGAAAATCAGGGCTGCTCAAATACCATTTTAGATGGAATTGAAAATGGAAAAGAGAGTGGAAAAGGAGAAAGGAGTAGAGAGAGGGAAGGAGGGGGAATAAGGAGGAAAGGAGAGAGAGGGATAGAAGAGAGGAAGAAAAGGGAGGGGAAAGAAGAGTAGGAGAGAGGGTTAGAAAGGGAGGAAGAAGAGAGGAGTGGGGGAAGGGGAAAGGAAGTAGAAAAGAGAAGGAGAGGAGGAATGAGGAAAGTAGAAAGAGATAGAAGAAGGAAGAAAAGGGAAGAGGTAGAGGAAAGTTTGTGGTAAAATAAAGGAGAGGAAATGGTAAAAGAACAGTCTCGAACAAATAACAAATGAAAGTAAAAGGATAAGATGAATGATTAATGGTGGATAAGAGACTGTACATTTAAATATGTTTATGAAAAATAAAAATAAAAAACTTTATATATAAAAAAAGAAATGTAAAATCAAGATAGATGACAACTTTGCCCATGGGTCAGATAAGGTAAGGATGATCCATCTACAAAGCTGCAAAATTCACTAGTCCTATGAGCAGAAGTTATGGCTCCCAGGAATGCATATTGTCAAGGTAGAGAAATGCAAAGCAGTAGACCCAGGTTTGAAATAATGAGCAGTTGCCGAGTAAGGATAATTTAGTGACTCCAAGAGGGAAGCATTTTCAGGGTAAGCAGAAATAAATTGTGGAGACAGATATGACCACTTAATTATAACAGCACAACCCAGGTGCAAAACAGTCAGATAAACCTTTAATGAGGATTTGAAAAGGCACTTGTGTTTATAATTCAAAACCACCACCACAAAACAACAATCCACAATAATGTCATTAGGAAGGGATTGGAATTTAGTCCATTTGGAGAGACAGAGAGAAAAGTTATAAGCAACAGTGGATCAGGATGTAGAATCTTCCAAGAGGTATGGCAATCGTAAAGGAGATGTGGGTTATAATCTTCCTACTCCCAAACATATGAGGGTAGAAATCAAGGTTGTCATGGTCACCATGGAAATGCTATAATACAATCAGTGTTTTTCAGCCTTTGAAAGAGAAAAAAAGATCTTAAAAGAAGCATCAGAACATGTACTGAAAACAGTTTAGTGATTGTTTCCATTTTGTGTAATTCATTATACCTTGAAAAATATGCATATCAGCTCTGCTAGGTTTATATTGTTCATATAACAAGAAGTACTTTGGGCAAAATGAAATAGAAGCAATATAATCCATTGCTTAGCAGTGATAAGGGTGGGGCAGGTGATGCTTATGGTGATAGACCTGGGTAGGATGCTATCATAGCAGCTGCTTGAAAATACCACCTGATAATGCTTGGCTTGAGAGGTAGAATGTGGCTTTAAGATTCGATGTCCTCTTAGAAAAAGTAATCTAACTCGACTAGCAAAATGAAAATATACAGTGCCAATATTCTTTCAACAAGGTTTTTTTTTTTTGGAAGATTGGAATCATTGGATAGCACAGGGTTGTTGTGGTACCACCAGTATGCTGTTGATATCGAATTATACATCTCCACCGTAGCTGATCAGGTGATGAGGCTGAGGTACTAAATCAGTGCTTGGAGGCTGGGTGAATCTGGATGGAAAGGAATCTGCTCTGACTCATCCCTAGGAAGAGTATTTTTGGTTTTTGTGATGCATCAATAGGATTGCACTTCTCCAGCTAGAGTCTGTGTGCAATCAGGGGATCCTCCTGGACTCGCAGCTCAAGAAACAGATGGCAGTTATGGTCAGAGGAACTGTTGCATAGATTTATCTTGTGTGTCAATTATGCCCATTCCTTATATGGAAGTCTTGCTCGTGGTCACTCAAAGCTTAGTTACTTCCAAGTGACTTTTTCTTAAATTGGGCAGTTATAACATGCTCCACATGGAATTGTCCTTGAAGACCACCTTGAAGTTACCACTGGTCCAGGATGTAGCAGTCTGTCAGTATTGACTGCTGTTGTCTGAGCTTGGATAAAGTTGGTGCAGTTCATGCCCCTTCCCTTAAATGACCTAGTTGGATCTAGAAAGTGGTGTCTTTTCCATAATGGGCCCTGACTCTTGGACTTGGCAGTCCCCGATTTTTTTGCCTTGGCTGGCTCTTTATCCAAGTTCTGGGAAATGGTGAGATGGGAGCCTATGATTATATTTGTTAGGGATCTAAGGAGGATGGCTGAGGCATCAATTTTGGGTCTTGTGTTTTTTAGTTTTATTATTATTGTGAGAAACCCAGAATTGTGTTCTAAGAAGCAGCCATACAAATATTTTAAATCTCAGAAACAGGTGGTTTGTGTTCCTTAAATACTGAATATGCTTTCAGACGAACACCGACCAAGTATACTTTATACAACATGCCACCAAAATTCTTACCATCTCTGGTTAATAAAGATGTTTTATTGGCACTATGTTGCCTCCTTCTCTTTCCTTTGGAATGATAGACGGTGTGGAAGTTCTCCCTGTCTGGTGTCCTCCCAGGATCTCTGCTGCCCTCTGGCCCAAAAGGATGAAGCACAACTATCTTCTTCACTCTCCTGCCTTAATTCCCAAACTTTCAGTACTTCATGACTATTTTTTTCAGTTTGCCTTAGGACAGAGCTGAGCTGGTAGTTAAAATATCTTAAAGCCTTGGAGTATGAATTTTGCTTGATATCATTGTCAGTTTTTTCAGTAGAAAAGTTCTTCTTATAACAAAACTGAAAAGTATACGGCATCTTTAGTTAACCAATTTACATTTTACTTATTTATTCAAATGAGTACTCAACATCCCTTTGGAAGTTGTGTATAAGCATACAAGCATCTGTCTTGGTGGGGTGTAATCACTTTCACAAAGATCTCTTTTTACTGATCAATTCTAGAAGGATTAAAATGAACAATTATAATGGCACCTAGCACCTCCTAATTTTTTTAAGCATTGGGCAGAGGGAACAATGATACTAAAAGCCCGCCTACACTCATAAGCTTAAACAAATGAGGGAGAAAATATACATAAAGGGCTTTTTAAATACTACGATGTAGAAGTCGCATATTAGAAGAACAAACTTTCCAAAGAAAAATAATTGAATTAATTGCATGAGAAAAGGAATGAAGATGAGATGAAGAAAGTTTAGATTGGCAAAATTACAAAATGTGAGTAGATCCAAGCAGACATGGGTATGTGACATGACGAAAAAAATATTTTGCATAAGCAGAGACAAAAATATGCAAAAATATTCAGACAGAAAAAGAAGTTACAACAATGTTTTACAAAAAATAAAAGGTAAAAAAAAGGAATAATAATCATTATAATAAATAAGCCACCCAATTCCATTAATTTTCTGCGGAGAAAGTAAATTGATGAATACAAAACCAAAGGAAGAAAGTGAGCAGATAATAGAAGGGAAAAGAAGTGTCAGGAATGAGGAGCAGAATGAAAGTATGAACCATCATTTTCATTTTATAATAGAATATAGTGTATAGAGATCAAGAAATTGAAATGGACAAGAATAGGCAATAAGAATAAAGGATAAAGAATATCATCCTAATACAGGGGATCCTGACAGGGGACATGGTGGCTCAGTGGCCTGAGTGCCACGTAACGGGATGAGCTCCTGTTACTTGTCCCAGCTTCTGCCAACCTAGCAGTTCGAAAGCACGTAAAAATGCAAGTAGGAAAACAGGGACCACCTTTGGTGGGAAAGTAACAGCGTTCCGTGCACCTTTGGTGTTTAGTCATGCCGGCCACATGACCACAAAGACGTCTTCGTGCTGGCTCTTAGGCTTTGAAACGGAGATGAGCACCGCCCCCTAGAGTTGAGAATGACTAGCACATACGGGCAAGGGGAACCTTTACTTTTTTACAGGGGATCCTAAAGGGTTATTGATATTTTATACACATAAGAGTAATACTGATCCTATTTTTTTAATTGATCCAGTAAAAGTAAGGTTTTGCTTGTAATTTTATCTTCATTGAAAAATGATAAAGCTTTTTATAGTTAAGAATTCAGCTGTTTCATGAAGTACAAATTGGAAAAGAGGCATCACAAAAATTACTGCATTTCAAAATAGCTGTTTTCATTTCTGGAACGGAGGGAATTTTGATTGAATGAGGGTGCCTCTAATTATTGAAATATGTTTCTGTGTCCTTGGCCTAAATGTTTGGTGTGCAAAGGTATTATTACAAGAAAATATCTGACAGTATGAAATATCACAGTTGGGTGTTCAAGGCCTTGGATCAGGATGATTGCTTAAATTAGCTGGACTTCGTGATGAATGGCAAAGGCAGATGCTTTCAGGAGAAGCAGAAAAGGCTGGCAGTGATTTGATTAGCTCAGATATATCGGATGTAAAAGAGTTCGAGCGGCACATCTTTTCTCTCAAAATGGCAGAATTTGTATGACTCTGAACAGGGATTAACAAGAGGAGACAACCAACCATAAGAGAAAGTTCAGCCACTGTGATGGGTAATTTGATTGCTAGAAACTTAAGTCAGCAAAATATAAGAGACCATTGTAATTCTCAAAAGAGAAAAAGGAATAGCAGAGAATTTCACATTTCTAAGTTGCTGGATAAAAGTATTTCCAATGCTACTTTCTACTTACACTGCTATTCAGTGATGCTACCTGGCGGGAATTCTGTAACTACCTTGAAAGAAGTCAGGCAAATCTGTTCAATCCCTGTTTAACAATTGGTTAAAAAAAAATCTTGGTTGTGGTGGATGAATTTTAACTTAACGGCAAGAGAAAAAAGAATGTATGGGTGATTTTTCTCATTGTGCAGCATGCCTTACAGAAAAGCAAGCTAAGCAGCTTTAGCCCATTATCATTGAAACACAGACAGTTCTGTGTGCTAAATATTATAGGACTTCTAAGTCATAAATGGTACTATTGGAATGAGAGATCTGACTTTAATACCTGGAAATTACTGTTAATGTGTTTCTTGTGTGTGTAACTGGAAAGGAAATCTTTGCTCATTCAGAACTCTAGATTTGTCTATGCAAAATTTATCTTGACTGAGAGTTGTAACTTAGTAATCAGGCTGACATTTGTGGATTCTGGAGCAGGGGTGAAATCCAGCAGGTTCTGACAGGTTCTGGAGAACTGGTAGTGGAAATTGTGAGTAGTTTGGAAAACCGGAAAATACCACCTCTGGCTGGCCCCAGAGTGGGGTGGGAATGGAGATTTTGCAGTATCCTTTCCCTGGAGTGGGGTGGGAATGGAGATTTTGCAGTATCCTTCCCCTACCACACCCACCAAACCACACCTTGCCCACTAAGCCATGCCCACAGAACCGGTAGTAAAAAAAAATGAAATTCACCACTGTTCTGGATCCCACCCCCCAAGCTTGATTACTCATCAGATGATTCAATTAGCATAGAGGCCAGTAAACATAAATAACTATTTTCTTATTTTAACCAGCTTCCTAAACAAAATAGATTCTGCTCTGAAGACATAGGAAACATGTCTCAAAAAGTACTATAGCAATTTTAGCTACTTAGCGCTTCCATTAGAAACCTAGATTCTTGTATAAGTACCAGGTATTTTCCAGGATTTATTCAAAGCCTTTGTATATAATGTTTACCCAGCATTAATATAATTTTGAATGGAATCCCCCTGCAAGGGCTTACAATAAAAGTTCAGCTATATTTTTGAAAAGAGAAATAGACTGAATGACTTACGGACTCAGGGGAGCATGCCTTAAAGTGTGTTTTCAGATTCTTTGAAAAGTTAGCTAATTAATTAATCAATCAATCATAATACAGATGAAAGGGACCTTTGAGGTCTTCTAGTCCAATCCCCCTGCTCAAGCAAGAGACCCTACACCATTTCAGTCAAGTGGCTATCCAGTCTCTTTTTAAAAAATCTTCAATGATGAAGCACCCACAACTTCTGATGGCAAGCTGTTCCTGTAATTGTCCTCACTGTTAGGAAGTTTCTTCTTAGTTCCAGGTTGTTTCACTCCTTGATTAGTTCCCATTCATTGTTTCTTGTCCTGCCCTCTGGTGCTTTGGAAAATAAGTTGAACTCCTCCTCTTTGTGGCAACCTCTCAAACACTGACATAATTACGATTCAATTTTCAGGTAAGAAAAGGTAAAAATGATTACATCTGTGGAGAATAGCCACTTTAGCCATATTTAACTTTATATGTGATGGATTCATTTTAATTATACTTCAAATCAAGATGAGTAAAAATTTTCCCTGACTCCACTGATTCCATTGGCTTCTTTAACTGGCTGAACTTTTGGATGGTGGCTCCTGGTATGCTCTTCCCAATCTAAAATTGGTTTGAAAATGTCTTCTGGATAATCAGAGAAGACTAAAGAGTCACAAATACACCAAACACTGTCTGGCTCAGTGTTGGTCAGTTCAGGAGGCTAAATTTATAACTTTGTTAAAACAACAACAACAACAACAACAACAACAACAACAACAGGAAAGTGTACTCTTTGAAGCTTGGCCACCTGAAGCTCTTGAGAAGCCCGGTGTGCAATATGCCATTCATGGCAACCATACAACATCTGAGAGTTTGTGATGTGGTTCTGTGTGAATAAAAAGGATGCAGTGGCTCAATGGCTAGCTTGTTGATTGAAAAGTTGGCAGTTCAGCAGTTTGAATCCCTAGTGCTGTGTAATGGGGTGAGCTCTCGTGACTTGTCCCAGCTTCTGCCAACCTAGCAGTTCGAAAGCACGTAAAAAATGCAAGTAGAAAAATAGGGACCAACTTTGATGGGAAGGTAACAGTGTTCCGTGCCCCTTTAGTCATGCCGGCCACATGACCATAGAGATGTCTTCGGACAGTGCTGGCTCTTCAGCTTTGAAATGGAGATGAGCACCACCCCCTAGAGTTGGGAATGACTAGCACATATGTGGGAGGGGAACCTTTACCTTATCTGTGCAAATGCTTCATCAACACCATGACGGGATGTGAAAGAGATTGGTGTATTCAGTTAAAATACTGTGAAGCTAAAGATATTGCAAGTACATACAATTCCTGTCGCTGTGTCATGTAAAAACACGACAGCCCTTCCTAAATGAATGTATGTGGTGCGACTATGATAGAAAATGGTGTCCCTTGCTTGGGTCTGTAAAAGATTTCTGCCTTCAAAGAAACCAACCTTTTCTATAGTAGTGGCAACTTTCAACTGTGCTATATGAGTAGACGCCTGTGAAGTGTTTGGTCAGACTTTAGTGTGTTATTAGTACTGCAGTGGAGTAGGAAACTTGAAAGCCATGAGACGTGCACAGTCCTTGTCTACAAAAAAATATGGCCTGTAGGGGGATTTTGTCCCATTTTTCTCACTGGCCATTAAACCATTAAGTCAACTAGCTTATGGAGAGAAGATTGCCATTTCCCCTTTATTGATTGCATCAGGGACAAGTGATCTCAAGCTAGATTAGTTAGAAGGAGAAAAAAGGGTTCTTTTCCCTGAACTAGTTACAAATCAGTAGTTTTTCACAGTTTCTTGCCAAGGAGGTTTTATGATGGTGGTGGTAGATTATTACTATTTTTTTTCTCTTTCACTTCCTTCCAGATAATCTGTTAAATTTGCTTCTTAACAAGAGGTATGAAAATATGCTGTATCTGTAAGAATGGGAAAGTACACACAAGTAGTTCCTCGACTTATGACTACAACCGGGTACCAAAATTTCCATTGCTAAGCAAGACAGTTGTTAAGTGAGTCATGCTTGATTATACAACCAGTTTTGCCAGTTTCGTAAACCGAATCGCTGCTGTTATTAAATGATTATGTGGTCATTATGCAAATCCGACTTCCTCTATTGACTTTGCTTGTCAGAAATTGGCTGGGAAAGTCACAAATGGAGATTTCAGACCCTGGGATGCTGCAACCATTACAAATACATACCAGCTGCCAAACACCCAAATTTTGATCATGTGACCATGGGGCATGCTACAATGGTCATAAGTGTGAGGACTGGTTATAAGTCACTTTTTTCAGTGCCGTTGTAACTTTGAACAGTCCCTAAATAAATGACTAAGTTGAGGAGTAAAATAGTTGCCAGCTTTTGATCTACATCTTTGCTAAATTTCAGTGTTCCAGAGTTTAGCAAAAGGAAATGAAAAACAAAACAAAACAAAACAAAAATACCGCTACTGAGATATTTGTCTACACACAAATATGGTTAAATGAGAAGAAATTTGAGTAATAATATTTATTTATATTGCAATTACAAACTAAGTGCAAAAAGCCTAAAACTTCAGAAGTCTACAATTATGAAAATAACGTGCAGAGGTTCAAAATATGTTCAGAATAACAATGTGAAATTTATTTATTTATTTATTTATTTATTTATTTATTTATTTATTTATTTATTTATTTATTTATTATTTATTATTTCAATTTCTATACTGCCCTTCTCCCAAAGGACTCAGGGTGGTTTACAGCCAACTAAGAACAACAAATACAAAAATTAAAAACAAATTAAAAGATTAATTTAAATAGGCTGAATATACTAAAAACTATTAAAATCCCCATTAAAACTATTAGGCCAGTCCTGCACGATGGAATAAAAGAGTTTTCAACTCACGCCGGAAGGCCCGGAGGTCAGGGAGTTGGCGTACCCCTGGGGGTAGCTCATTCCAGAGGGCTGGAGCCCCCACAGAGAAGGCCCTCCCCCTGGGAGTCGCCAGTCGACATTGTCTGACCGACGGCACCCTGAGGAGACCCTCTCTGTGGGAGTGCACTGGTCGATGGGAGGCCACCGGTAGCAGGAGGTGGTCCCGTAAGTAACCTGGTCCTAAGTCATGGAGCGCTTTAAAGGTGAGAACCAACACCTTGAATTGCACCCGGAAGGCAACCGGAAGCCAGTGCAGCCTGTGCAGGATAGGTGTTATATGGGAGCTTCGAGCCGCTCCCTCAATCACCCGCACGGCTGCATTTTGGACCAGCTGGAGCCTCCGGGTACTCTTCAAGGGGAAATGCACAGAATTTGATTAGAATATGGCTAAGAATAATTCAGGGAAAAAAACCTCAGTGATTTTCAAATGAATTCTGCAGCTAGCTCTTTAATCAAAATATACTTTCATCTGAAGATTAATCACATTAATTTACAACATGAGTTCTGCATTTACAAATAGTTGATATTTCCTATAATTCTT
This sequence comes from Ahaetulla prasina, assembly GCF_028640845.1. Classification (NCBI taxonomy): domain Eukaryota; kingdom Metazoa; phylum Chordata; class Lepidosauria; order Squamata; family Colubridae; genus Ahaetulla; species Ahaetulla prasina. The sequence goes on from NC_080540.1 coordinate 96,821,981, forward strand.
TATGTTTGTCAAGTCTCTAGGAAAATCCTTTCAAATCTGATTATATTCTTTCATTTTTTCACTCAGCCAGGATTTAACTTGACAGCCATTTTCAATAAGCCTGCCTACAATGTCATGTACATTAACATGTTTACAAGTGTGGCTAGCAATTCAATTAACTGAACAGGGCTCAAAAATGAGTTTTTGAAAAAAACCCTTTTATCATATGTAATATGAAATTCATGACCAGCTGTTTCACTTTTCAGGTGCAGTGAAATATGTAGTGCATATAATTCAGCTACCTATGGCTACATGCTATTATCCATAGAAGATTAAATGGTTAAGTGTGGTTAATCGTGAAAGTAATAAAAACTTTTTCTAAGACTTGTTGTAGGAATTGATAAGGTAGAAGTCCCTGCGGATTTTACTCCGCTGGTCATTGCCATATGCCGCTGGTCATAGGAGGCAGTGCTCATTTCTGTTTTAAGGCCATTGAGCCAGCAGTGTCTGAACACATTTCCATGGTTATGTCATCTGCATGACATCACAGAGCACTGTTACCTTCCCACCGAAGTGGTACTTATTTATCTACTCACATTTGCATGCTTTCAAACTGCTAGGTTGGCAGAAGCTGGGGTAAAGATGGGAGCTCACCCCATCGCATGGTGCCCAGGTCTTGAACCTGGGCTGCCGGTGTTTCCAGGTGACAAGCCCTGTGTCTTAACCACTGAGCCCCTGTGCATTCCAAGCTATGCTCAGGTCATACCGAAGGCAGCATAGTTCTAAATTTTCTAAACCCAGAATTGATAGTGCATTAGAAATATAATGCAAACAGTAGAATAGAATAGAATTTTTATTGGCCAAGTGTGATTGGACACACAAGGAATTTGTCTTGGTGCATATGCTCTCAGTGTACATAAAAGAAAAGATACCTTCATCGAGGTAAGTACTGCTAATACACCTCAGTGTATTTTAGAGGGACCTATGTTTCCTAGTTTGAATGATAAATGCAAATTTGTTATGGAAGGCAGACTGGTGATATTTTCACCTTGATGGTCATCTCTATTTACCAAGCAGTGGTTTGATTATAATACCAACCAGAGGTGGGATTCATTTACTTTCCCTATCAGTTCGCAAATATGAGCACGCACGCACGCGCTGGCTTCAGTTGCATGTGCCACCACTGCGTATATGCACGGCCTCCTGCACATGCACAATAGTCACACATTATGTCCGAGCGGGTGGGTAAAGCCTCCCGCATCGTCGTTACCAGTTCGCCCGATCCAGAGGGAACTGGTTGAATACCATCACTGATACCAGCTGAGTCAGTGAAATGTCGGTATGAGCAGTTAACAGATGAGAGCCTTTTTGGTGCAGTGATTAAGGTACCAGGTTAGAGACTATGAGTGCTAGTCCCAATTTAGACATGAAGCCAACTGAATGACTTTGGCCCAATCATTCTCTTCATTCAATCATTCTCCTTCCTAAGAAAGAGGCAATAGCAAGCCACTTCTGAAACTGTTGCTGCAGAGACGAGTATGCTGGAGTTAAAACTGACTTGAAGGTACCATAAAAGAGTAATGAAGTCCTGGCACATAGCAAATTAACAGCTGATGTTTTTACCTGAAACAAAGCAACGAGGTATTACTATATTAACAATCTATAAAGTAGGACAGGTAAAATAGTAGACTAATTTTCAGTGGGCTGAAACCAGTGGTGGGTTTCAAATTTTTTTACTACCAGTTCTGCGAGTGTGGCTTGGTGGGCGTGGCATTGCTTGGTGGGCGTGGCAGGGGAAGGATACTGTTAAAACTCCATTCCCACCCCACTTCAGGGGAAGGATACTGTAAAATCTACATTCCCACCCCACTCCAGTGGAAGGATACTGTAAAATCCCCATTTCTTCAGCTGGGACTTGGGAGGCAGAGAATAGATGGGGGCGGGGCCAGTCAGAATTTTTACTACTGGTTCTCCAAACTACTCAAAATTTCCGCTACCGGTTCTCCAGAACTGGTCAGAACCTGCTGAAACCCACCTCTGGCTGAAACTTATAGAGCTGTCAAAAATGTTTCTCCATATTTTCTTAATCAAAACATGCTTTTGGTATGTCAATATTTCACATTTACATTATATTTTTGAATATCTGAATGTTTAATATTAACATAACATAACATATTAACAGAGTTGGAAGAGACCTTGGAGGTCTTCTAGTCCAACCCCCTGCCCAGGCAGGAAACTCTACACCATTTCAGACAAATGACTATCCAACATTTTCTTAAAAATTTCCAGTGTTGGAGCATTCACAAATTCTGTAGGCAAGTTGTTCCACTTATTGATTGTCAGGAAATTTCTCCTTAGTTCTAAGTTGCTTCTCTCCTTGATTAGTTTCCACCCATTGCTTCTTGTTCTACCCTCAGGTGCTTTGGAGAATAGTTTGACTCCCTCTTCTTTGTGGCAACCTCTGAGATATTGGAACACTGCTATCATGTCTCCCCTAGTCCTTCTTTTCATTAAACTAGACATACCCAGTTCCTGCAACCATTCTTCATATGTTTTAGCCTCCAGTTCCCTAATCATCTTTGTTGCTCTTCTCTGCACTCTTTCTAGAGTCTCAACATCTTTTTTACATTGTGGTGACCAAAACTGGATGCAATATTCCAAGTGTGGCATTACCAAGGCATTATAAAGTGGTATTAACACTTCACGTGATCTTGATTCTATCCCTCTGTTTATGCAGCCCAGAACTGTGTTGGCTTTTTTGGCAGCTGCTGCACACTGCTGGCTCCTATCTAAATGGTTGTCCACTAGGACTCCAAGATCCCTCTCACAGGTACTACTATTGAGCAAGGTACCACATATCCGGTACCTGTGCATTTTGGTTTTTTTTTGCCTAAATGTAGAACCTTACTTACATATTTGGCAGTTGATGAATTTGGATTTCATTGTTCCTCAAACACTGATGTATGTCAATACTTGTAAACTGCGTAGCTGTGTTTTCAGTACTAGCAACTATTTTAGCTTGTACCAATGTTTGTAATTTTGATTATAAGGATGGATTCCCTTTTAATACTACCACCGTGTAATTTTAGGATTATATGTTAGGATTTTAAAAATATTATTATATATTAGTAATATATGTTTTTGCTAGAATGTAGAATTATTATTATTGGTTTGTGCCTCTTAGAACCTACCTGGAGCAGCAGATTTGTGTTCAGGTCCTCACAATTCATCTTTGGCAATATAACAAAAAATAGCATTTCTGGATTTTAAAGGATAAGTTAAGAGGGATTGTCCGAGTTTTTGTTTTTTAACTGAAAGTGTATAAACAACTACCGTATATACTCGAGTATAAGCCGATCCGAATATAAGCCGAGGTACCTAATTTTACCACAAAAACTGGGAAAAACTATTGACTCGAGTATAAGCCGAGGGTGGGAAATGAGGCAGCTACTGGTCAATGTAAAAAATAAAGATAGAGCCAAGTAAAATAACATGAATATTTATTTGAACGAAAAACAATAAAAGTGCAAAAGGGGGTCCCCAAAAAGAATATGGTATCAAAAATACAGTATCTTTAAAAGTAACAGCAACCAAGCTAACGAGAGCTAAAATCCCTCAAAACTGGAGTTCTCCTCCTCATCATCTGTTTGTCCAAACAGAGCTTCAGCTACTTCAGCTTCTGTGATGTTATCCGCATATACGTTGTCGTCATCACTGAGTTCACAGTCGTCATCATCACTGCTGTCACTCTCATACAATGCGCTGTCTTCACTGCCATCCATAGCATTACTAATGCCACATTTCTTGAAGGCACGTTGCACCATGTCCTCTGGAATATCTTCCCATGCATCACGAACCCACTGTGCTATTAGTTCTATGTCTGGCTTTCTCAGATTTCCAACTTTTGTCAGACGAGCTTGACCAGATGTCATCCATTCATGCCACATCCTTCGCACACGGTCCTTGAAAGGTTTATTTAAACTGACATCTAGGGGCTGCAATACAGATGTAAGCCCACCTGGAATAACGGCCAAAGTGACTTGAGATGACTTTGCCAATTTTTTTATGTCATCAGATGTGTGGGCTCTGAACATATCCCAAACTAACAGTGATCTTCTAGTCCAGTCCCCACTCCTCAAGCAAGAGATCCTATACTGTTTCAGACAAAGGATTGTCCAGTCTGTTCTTTAAAAACCCTCCAGGAATGAAGTGTCCAATAAGGTTCAAATTGCAAGTACCGGTAGTCCTCAATTTAAGACTGCAATTGAGCCCAAAACGTTGTTTTGTTATTTTTCCCTAACCGTGTATGTATCCCCTGCCCCCATTTCGTCAGGCTGCCATCAAAGCGAGCACGGCTGAATATTATTATTATTATTATTATTATTATTATTATTATTATTATTATTATTATTATTATTATTATTATTATTATTATTATTATCATTATCATCATCATCATCATCATCATCATTATTATTATTATTATTATCATTATCATTATTATCATTATCATCATCATCATCATCATCATCATTATTATTATTATCATTATCATTATTATCATTATCATCATCATCATTATTATTATTATTATCATTATCATTATTATCATTATCATCATCATCATCATCATTATTATTATTATTATTATTATTATCATTATCATTATCATTATCATCATCATCATCATCATTATTATTATTATTATCATTATCATTATTATCATTATCATCATCATCATCATCATTATTATTATTATTATTATTATTATTATCATTATCATTATTATCATTATCATCATCATCATCATCATTATTATAATTATCATTATCATTATTATCATCATCTTCATTATTATTATTATTATTTTTATCATTATTATTATTATTATTATTATATGATGATGATGATTTTTTTGCATTGGACAGAGCGAGCTTCAGTTTACCAAACTTTGTATCTTTTAATGAAACGTGTTAGTCTGGAAGGGACTGTTTGAACTCACAAAACACTTGCAACTTTTAGTTCCGTGCTGAGGATTTTGGAAAGCAGCCCAGCAATATTTATTTATTGCTCGGACTGCTCTTATTTTCACTCCCCTTTTCTTTTCCTTCCCTCCCTCCCTCCTTCTCTGCCTCTCTTTCGTCCCCCACCTCCCGGGATCCTTGCGGGTCGAAGGTTCTGCCCTGCCTTACACCAGCCGCCCACCTATGCCAAGGTGTCCCTGGCTCTTTCGCTCTCTGTAAGCAGCGGCTTCTCGGCAGCGTCGCCCCCCTCCCCTCCATGGATCGGCTCCTTCCCCAGCACTGAAGGCATCCTTAGGAATACACCTCCACCTCCAGGAAAATAAAAAGAGGCAGAGAAGGTAAATCGCCCGCCCCGTTCAGAAAGGAAGGGGAGAGGACTCCAATGGAAGAAGGGAGAGGAGAATTACCAATAACAAACACAAAGCGCTGGGTTAGAGGTGCCTTGTCATGTACAAGGAGATCAGAGAGGGCGACCACCGCGAAACAATAATCAGACTCAAAACGGGCTGCTTATTTGCCATTTGCTCTGGGTAGAACGGGTTTTTTTTTAAAAAAAAAATTGGTTTGGAGAAGGAAAGCTAATTTGCTGATCTGCGCGAGGGTCTGCCTCCCTTCTTCTTCCTCCTCCTTCTTCCCACCCTAGCTTGCAATGCCCCCATCTCTCCTCCTCCTCCTCCTCCTGCCCCCCTCTCGGATTCGGCGTTCATTTCTTGCCTTTGCGGAGCGGAGGTGTTGGGGGGGGGAGGGTTTGGGAATAGATTTGGCAGAGGAGATTACCGTAATTTTGCTCACTGTTTACGAGCAAGTCTCGGGTTACAATGTTCACTCGGGGGAGTGAAACGCAAAGTATAGTTAGCCTGAAAAAAAACTGAACCGTGTGACTGGCGGGAGAGAAGGACGGCGCCGGGAGGGGCGGGGGGGAGAAATCGTTTGTTCTTGCCGTATTTCTCCGCTTTCCAAGAGGCTTTTCTTTTTCACCTCTTTCTCCCCACCTCCCCAATTTCCATAGGGGGGAAAAAAAAACCTGGGGAAAACTTGGCAAAAAATAAAATAAAATAAAAAGTACTGAGTGCAAATGTTTTTTTTTTATACTGTAGTTGGAGTTTTCCACGTTTCTTTCACATTCAAGGCAGCATTCTCCCCATCCTCGCTGCTTTTCCAAAACATGCTTTGAAACCTTTGCATTTTATTGGGATGTATTCGTGACAAACGCCCCCTCCGCCCCCACCGCGGGCAAGAGGAGGACGAGTGAGAGGGGGGCGAAAATGTCGAACGCCCCCTCCGCCCCCCGCCCCCTCCGCCGACCACCGCCGCCGCCGCCATCAAAAAGCGGCGGAAGAAAACGCCGGAGGCCAGCCGCCGCCCCAAAACGAGCCGGCCGAGCTGGCAAAGCATGCCGGCAGCATTTGGGCTCGTCCTGCCGGCCCAGCTGTTCCCAAGGGCAAAAAATCCTCTCCCTGGGTCGGCTCTGCAAGGGTAGACTCGAGTATAAGCCGAGGGGGCGTTTTTCAGCACAAAAAACGTGCTGAAAAACTCGGCTTATACTCGAGTATATACGGTAATAACTGTGAATAATATAACAATGTGTCAGATTTGAGGTTTTCTTCTTCTATGTTAATTACGATTAAGCATAATCACTGAGAAAAGCTCTGAAGATGTTCAAGCCTGATTGGAGTGTTGACCTATTGCTGACACTTAAAAAAGGTCAGTGGTGCAACAGTGAAACGTTCTCTTTCTAGACACCATGAACTTTCATCCTGTCCTTTTATGGACATCCTGGGCTCAAAGCTATAACCTTTTAAACTTTGCATGGTTGCAAGCTCTTGAGGGAAAATGCATTTTCTATGTTGTTATATCTGCAAGGTACTGATATCTGTTTGAAGCTAATTTGACACACAGACAATAGTGCCAACTGCTGTTCTGCAGGTACATAATTGTAAACTTATATGGCCTTCCCTGAGACAATCATATTATCGTTTGGGAATAGGTACCATTCAATCCTTCCTCTTCCATAATTAGGTAGACCCAGCTAGCTTTACATGGCTATATTAAACATTTCATACATCTTGCATGCCCTCCTTTCCCAAGACTTTACATGACAGTAGATCCTTCTCCTAATGTAACAAATTGTAAACTGGTTTTGAAACTTCATAGTATTGTGAAAATGATTTGCAATGACGAAAGGAAAGAATGCTCTGGTTGCCTTGTACAGAAAAAGCCTTTTTTCATGGCGATCGAGCAGTTCAATTCCTGGAGGCTGCTATTACTTGTAGAGCTGGGTGATGCCCTCTTTCTCATTAAAAGAAGTATAAAATGATAGGCATAAAATTATTATTTTTTTTTTTAAAAAAATTGACTGGAAAAGTTTGCATTAAATCTTGATACTCCCAGGAAAAGTCTTCCTGGCTATCTCTCCCCAGGGTCAAAACCTTTAAAACTAAGTAAAAATGATTTTTTTGTTACACAGACTCTTCCTCCCAACACACGATCCATAAGTTAAACTTTGTGGAGATGTTTTACTTAATTCTTGCAGATGCCACTTCTTACATATTAAGCTCTGCATTCATTCCCAAGACAAACAGATGGTCAGCAAAACCAATTAACCTTTCTCCCTCTGCCTTTCAGACTCACAACGTCTTCAAAGCCCACAGACAAATGAGCAGATACTATCAGGAGATTTCATGTCAAAGCATGATGAATAGGAAAGACTTGGCCAACGTACTTTGAACTTGCTCAAGTGGACCTCCTGGCCATAAATGTGGAACACCTGAAGGTGAGGTCTTATAATTTGACAGAAACAGGTAACCAGGAAAAAAAGCACAGAAACAAATGATTAATGCTTGCATTTTTCCCCTCTTCTTCCTGAGAGAGAAGATTTGATAGACTTATTTATTTTAAAGAAGAAATGCACAAAGAAGGGAGACCAATGCTTCTCAGGTCTACAATAACAATAAGATAAAAATAAACTTCAGCCACACATTTACAGGAGAGAATTGATGAAGTAATTTTTAAATGCTCATTTTTACTTGAAATTTTGGGGAATGCATAATGTTTATGTCATGCTACCATGATACCACCAAATTCATCTACTTGCTTTAGTTTTTCACTATTGATGCACTTGTATAATTTTGTATACACCCCCAGATCAAAGTCTTTGGAGAATTGCTCAATTTTCCCCAAATTCATCCTTGATTCTTATCTTGTCACCATTCACTGGAGTATATCATGGAATATATCATGGAAAACTGATGTAGGAATTCCTGTGCTTATTTACACCTTTCACACACCTTTACATTTATTTACACCTTTAAACCACAATATTCTAATCAGGGGTTCCCAAACTTGACAACTTTTAAGATGCATGGACTTCAACTCCCAGAATTCCCCATGGTAGCTAAGGAATTCTGGGAGTTGAAGTCTACTCATCTTAGTTGCCAAGATAGGAGACACCTGGACTAGATGATACCAGATCAAGTGTTCTGAGAAAGATCTTAGCTCTTTCTCAGAACCCTACTTCCCTGCATGTATTTATCCCTTCTATTCCACAAGATAAGACGATCTTCATTCCACTCTCTTACAGCCTTCTCTTTTATTTTATTGTCACACAAGCTATGTATTCTTTTACTTATTAATTCATGGTTTTTACACTTCTGACATTTCAAATTGCAATTTGCAACTTGTAGCCAAGTTGCCCATGGTTGTTACTGGAAAGGTCTATGAATGAACTCTATTAGCAAGGTATGCTAATAAAATGTATAATAACCAGCTCTGCCACCTCCATTGTCACTGCTAAGCCATGAGATGTTAATCACCTTATTGGCATGCTAGGCATCGTGGCTGAGCTCTGCTGTCAAATAGCTTGCCAAATTCTGGAAAATTTAACAATTGGCCCTTAGTATGTGCTGGCTCCAGGACACTACTGCCTACCACTCATCAGGACTTTGACCAACTGAATAAAGATCAAACAAACATAGGAAAATTGTCTTGGAATAATATTGTTCTTTATCCTGCAGTGATGGTCAAGGATGAGGACCAGGTTGAGGAGAAAGTTATTTTTTCAGAAATCACAGGTCTCTTCTCTTCAGTCTTCGGTCTTCCATCTTCGGTCTTCCATCTTCTGTCTTCGGTTTTTCATCTTCCTTTCCTTTCCTTTCCTTTCCTTTCCTTTCCTTTCCTTTCCTTTCCTTTCCTTTCCTTTCCTTTCCTTTCCTTTCCTTTCCTTTCCTTTCCTTTCCTTTCTGTTTATTTTTCTTGGCTATTATTATCATTTCTGTTAGCACAATGCAGAGTTACATGCAAAAATGAGGTGTTGTATAATCATAACATAAATGAGAATATTTTGGGAAAGTATTTGGAAAGTAATCATAGGAAAATATTCTACAATATCTTTTAATTCTGGGTAAATGCGAATTTAAGAATATTTTGCATGGGAATACTAGCAAGAACATAAGTATTCCTTATCAAACTCTTTTTTTTCCTAAAAGAAAACCCTGGCATTCTTAATAAATGCAATCTGCAAGTGTACATGCTGCATTTAGCAAATCTATTTGAAAACCAACACATATTTATATACAGTGCACAAAGAAGCTAATAAAAATGGAGGATCAAGCATGAATATATAACCTTGAGTAAATAAAAGGAAATGTTAAATCACATGCTTTAGTACAAACATGTCTGTTGAAACATTACATAAGCTATCATTCACATTTTATGAGAGGTCAGTGACAGTCTGAAAGCACTGTATTTATCTTGAGAAATGCACTGTACTTTTGTCAAAGTTGTATTGAATGGTCTGTAATCTGACGTCTTCACCTATAACCAAAGCTGGTAATGGGTGTGAGTCATGTCAGACGTGTGGCAGAAATCAACATCTAAGAATTCTACAAAATAAGAAAGAGCCATATTTTCTTTTAGAAGCCTGTCCAGAGAACAGAATTGTCAAGGCTTTCTCTGGTATGTGGATTGTTATTTTGGTTTGTATGCAAGCGAAAAGCGCTTCAACTCAAGTAATGCAAATTCATTTGCACAGGTGGTTGCATCAGTGGCTCATTTTAAACTTTAAATTATATTGTATTAACATCTATTTAGCTTGAGTTCATACACGTTTCCATTTCTTATTCTACTAATGAGCTATACCAGTGTAGTAGGTCTAGAGCAGGGGTGTCAAATTCATGTTGTCACAGCGGCATCATGTGATGTATCCGACTTTCCCCCCCTTCATTAAACTGGGCATGGGTGTGGCCAGCACCGGACGCATCTGGCCTGTGGGCTGGGAGTTTGACATCCCTGGTCTAGAGGCATCTATTGCGCCTGTTACGATGCCAAAATGACAACATATGAGAACTATATCATCAAATATAAAAAGAAGATAAGAAAGGGGAATTAAAAAAATGCAAATGAATGAACAAAGGATTTAGAAATGTTACAGAAGTTACAATTTTTCAGTATAACACTGGACGATTAATGTGCCATCAAATCAATATTGATTCTTATTGGCCGCATAGATTTAGTTTTAAGTTATTCTAGACTTTTTAGGTTAGAACCCTATATTGATTTGTTATGATGGATGTGTTCAGAAGTACACATGAACAGTATCTTCTTTGAAAAATACAGATTTTCCATGGGGCCTGGATAAGCAAAGCAAAGGTACAGCATGACCAAACCTGTTTTCTTTTAACATTAAAAAAATGTTCAGCTTAATAGAGTTTAAAAGAAACATGGAAGATGTTCTCATTTCCTGCTTCATAAAATTTTAGGGGAAAAAAAAAATCACCTATTAGATTTCGGAGAATTGAAGGTCTTTGAATTAATTCATTTCTTTTATTTTTCTTTTAATTTATTAAAAGTTTTAAAAAGGAAGATGAAAACTATTGCAAATGAATACAAAGAAGAAAAAGAAAGAAGGCAGACAGAAAGCTAAAAGCTAAAAGTGCAAGAAAAGGGGGGAAATAAAAGAAAAATTGAAAACAATGCAAAAAGATACAAAGAAGTGCCTTCTGATCATTTTCTGTAGAGATGTTACAAGCTCAATTATAAAGTTACCTCTTGCTCTAAAGTTACAGCGTAGCCCTTCTTTCTATAATCTAACTTGTCTATGAGCGGACCACGAAAACTTCAGCTTGTACCATCTACCCGTGAGAAACAGCTGTCTGGGGTGCAAGTGGGTGATCTCGCAATCTCTCCTTTATTTGGAATGACCACACTGGACAGAATTCACCATCTGGCCTCTGATTTCTGCAGCAGTGCCATCCCTGCTGTTTCAGTACACCATAAATCCTACTCATAGTTCTTGCCATTGCCTCTTCTTGAGCGACTGGGACCCATCACTTAAATTCTTGACTGAAACCTCAATTGGCTTTGGCAATGTTTTAAAATCTCATACTTTTTGCTACACCAGAATCTGAATACGGCAGAATCACAGCACATCTATGGACTTAGGAATCTCAAAGCTACCATGCCAAACTTCAGCATCTGTTAGTTAACAGCAGCTCCCACAAGCACCACCTCACAATAAAAGTGAATAACTGCCAGGAAGATTTATAGCTTTATCTTTCTAAGCTCCCAGTCAGATAATTTTTCAATGTCCACTTTTTTCTGCAGTATTGCATAAAATAGGATTTTATAATTTAGAGTTCAGCAAGATATTTCTTCCTTTCTGAGCCCAGGGATAGAGTAGGGAGTATTCAGACAGTGTAATGCAGTTACAGTGAGATATTATACTAGATTGCACTTTGTAAATATTTCTATCAATATAATTTATGTTTTCTTTTCTGCAGTATAGAATGGAAGCAAATGCTAATTTGAAGTTGGGACAGAAATTTACATAAGGCTTGATCACAGTCTTAAAACTACTTTGGCAATCTGGCTAAATCTGTGAAATCAACATTTTTCTGTTTTCCTCTTTTCTGTATCTATTTTGATTCTACACTTGTTGGATATTTTCATATGTGCATCTTTCCATTACAAAATGCATCTTATAGAGTATTTCAAATATAGAAAAGGAAGAGAACAGTACAGAAAAAAAATGATGTCTGGGGAGGTATTATACACGTACATGCATTTGCTTTTTGGTATGAAGATTGAAGTGGTTCTTCTGCAAAATGACTTGACTAGACTTCATTTTGAGAGCTCACTTGAGTCTATAGTTCCTTCATTATTTTAATACCTAATATCACAACTCATCATTATTTAGCATCATATATGCTAATGCCTGGGACAGTAGCTAGTTCCTTAATAGCTTCCTGAACATCATCAGGGAGAAAGCTATCATTCCAAAGGGCAGGTATCACAATAAAGAAGATGTGTTTCCTGCATCACACTTGATAACATTGCTTAATTGATTGAACCAAAGCTCACCCATTCTGCTTAATCTTACTAGACAGACAGAAACAACTGGAGACAAACGTTCTCTCAAATAATCAGGCCCTATGAATGGTTCCATAATGGTAATTAGTGCAGTATGAGGAGCATGGGCATAATAAGACACATCCATCATTGTCTGTACCATTTCATCCTAAACCAACTGTAGCACGACCAATGCTCCCTCTTTATTGTAACCTGGTCTGAAACCCAACTGAAACAAATCCAGATAATCCATCTCCTCCAACTGAAGCTCAGCCACCTTCTCCATGATGTTCCCTTAAAAGGGAAGGTTAAATAATGAATGGAAATTGTTCAGAATTGTTGGATCCAGCAATGGCTTTTGGAGGAGGAGGTGCACTACTGCCTCCTTCCAAGCCTGATGAGGCAAACATCTTCCTCAAAGAAGTAGGTTTGGGGATCCAATCTCAGGCCAACTTTTGTCCATCCACCAGGAGTGATCTGAATCCAACAGTTCACTGAGATCACAGTCTGGAAGTTCCTGTCTACCTCCTTGGGAGTCACAGCTGCAAATTTGCTGCGATAACCCTAAAAAACTCAGCCCCAGGCACCTCTACTGGATCTGTCCAAATGAAGCCCAACTCTGAATGAATCCATGAGACTTCATCTGGCAGATTGAAGAATAGTCCGACCGATTGCAATGGTCCGAGAGATGTTCCTCTGTCTTTTTCTTCCCCGGCACAAAATGAGTCATCTTAAACATGGCTATTGTAGTTATTGGCAGATAGAACAATGGTGGAGAAATAATAAGGGTATTAAGGGTGGAAAAATAGCTGCATCAAAATTCTTGATTATTATAGGATAACATTGCCCTGTAAACGGTAATGGAAGTTACGCTGCTTTAAAAAAATTAAAGAGATCTAGCGATGCATTCTGAAATACAATCCAATTTTATTGGTTTAAATAGTAGAACCTATTTCAGATTAGACTGTAAAATTGTGAAGTAGAAAATGAATACATACATTTTCTGTGCATTGACTTGGTTTTTCAAAATCCCAAAGTTGGCTGGGGCACAGAGGCAGATGTTCTGTGTAATTCCGATAATAAACATACTTCTATCTTGCACTGGAAGTTCTTTTTCCACCCTGTAAAATTGTGAAAGAAAAGAAATAACCTTCACTTACTGTATATAATAAATTTCTGTGTTGCATAACAAAAACCTTTAAGTTTTTAGATGAAACGTAGAGTTTTGCAGGTTTTCTGACATTCCTGAATATTTAATGAAGGTAACTAGACCTTCCATATGGCTAAGTGCAATTGTACTTTATATAAATTTTAGCTCCTTTGCAAAAGAAGTAAAGAAGTACCATTGTGCTGCACAGTGAGAAAGTAGTTGAAATAAAGACCCACTAAAAGAAGTGTGAGAGAAAAAAACCCCATGTAGTTAAACATTCCTGCCCGACAATTTCATCCACCTGGAACTTAGAATCTCTGTCTCTCTCTCATATCTTTCTCCTGTGATATGTGCAACCAACTAATGTCAGTGATCCCAGTGTTTGGAGCTCAATCAGTATCAATCAGAATAGAGGTGGAAGGGACCTTGAAGGTCTTCTAGTCCAACCTCCTGCTCAAGCAGGAGATCCTATACCATTTCAGACAAGTGACTGTCCAATCTCTTCTTAAAAACCTCCAGTGATGAAGCACCCACAACTTCTGATGGCAAGCTGTTCCAGTAATTGTCCTCACTGTTAGGAAGTTTCTCCTTAGTTCCAGGTTGCATCTCTCCTTGATTAGTTTCCATCCATTGTTTCTTGTCCTGCCTACAGGTGCTTTGGTACGTAAGTTGACCTCTTTCTCTTTATGGCAACTTCTCAGATACTTTGTAGATTTCCAGTAGTTCATGTGATCTGTGTCCCCTCTGATTCTGTTCTTCTCACATTGAGAAGAAAAACGTGAAAGGAAAAAGCATTTGTATCTGGTTTCACTTGATAAGGATTTCTTCTTGTTAGATCCTACAAAAACATAAGCAGATTCAACAGCATTATTATTTTGGCAGCTGACATTAACATACCTGAAGGATCACCTTTTTCCAAAAGTCTCCACTTGGCTATCCAGATCAAGCAGAATGGTCATGCTACAGATCCCGTCATCCACAGATTGTTGCCAGGCAGGTGCCTCTTTTTCTGCAGTGGCTCCTGCTCTATATGACATCTTTCCTTCGGAGATTAGAATGGCCCCAATTCTGTTAGCCTTTCATAAGGCCCTAAAAACATGGCTAAAAACCTGGGCCTGGGATGTTAAGGGCTCCATTTTCTAGCTATATTGCTAACTGGCCAAATACCTTGCTATGTGTATTTAATCTGGATGTTTTAGTGTTTTTAATACATACATATAAACACACACACACACACACACACACACACTGTATTTTTTGCAGTATAAGATGCTCTGGACTATAAGATGCATCTACCTTTTTTGGTGAGGAAAACAAGAAAAAGAAATCTGCCTATATATATATATTGTAAGCCACCCAGAGTCATTGTCTGATATGGGCAGCTTTAGAAATTGAATAAATAAACAAACATGAATAAGTAATTATTTGTCTATATTCACATGTACAGCCCAGAATATATTCTCTTTCCAACAGAATGGATTCTTTCACCTTAAAAAAAAAGCGCACCAGAAAATTATTTATTGATATAGTGGTATGAAAATAGAAATCCTGTGAAGCAAAAAAGCTAGAAGGCATGCAACTTTGTGCCATATTAATAGGTGCATGAAAAAAACATTTATTCCAAATATTTCAATGCTGTTTTTCAGTAATCCTCCCTCCATACCCAAAGCCCTTTATATAAAAATTACAATGAATGCAGTAAAAATAGGGAAATGTTAAAATAAGTAGAAACATTTAAAACACTGCTGTCCAAATAAGTAATAAATAACAATCATTGGAACAGTAGGCAGGAAAAAGAAGATAGGAAAATCAAGAAAAGGTAAGATGTAAATACACCACAGTGGAAGCCACCTAATTTATAATAATTAATAATAAGATTATTTAATTATTAATTATTAATTATTTAATTAATTAATTATTAATTATTATTATTAATTAATAATAAGATTCTGGAAAAGATAATCAAGCAACGAATCACCGAACACCTAGAAGCAAACAAAGTAATAACCAAAAGCCAACATGGGTTTGTCAAAAACAGATCATGCCAGACTAATCTTATCGCATTCTTTGACAAAATGACAAAATTAGTAGACCAGAGGAATGCTGTTGATATAATTTACTTGGACTTCAGTAAAGCATTTGATAAAGTAGACCATAACCTACTACTAGATAAAGTAGAAAAATGTGGGTTAGACAGCACCACCACCAGATGGATTCGTAACTGGCTGACCAACCGCACTCAACGTGTAGTCCTCAACGGAACTACATCCACATGGAGGGAAGTATGCAGTGGAGTACCCCAAGGCTCTGTTTTAGGCCCAGTACTCTTCAACATCTTCATCAATGACTTGGACGAGGGGATAGATGGGGAACTCATCAAATTTGCAGATGACACCAAGCTGGCAGGAATAGCCAACACTCCAGAAGATAGGCTCAAGTTACAGAAAGATCTTGACAGACTTGAACATTGGGCGCTATCTAACAAAATGAAATTCAACAGTGAAAAAGTAAGGTTCTACATTTAGGC
Source organism: Ahaetulla prasina (assembly GCF_028640845.1). Taxonomy (NCBI): domain Eukaryota; kingdom Metazoa; phylum Chordata; class Lepidosauria; order Squamata; family Colubridae; genus Ahaetulla; species Ahaetulla prasina. The sequence continues at coordinate 96,838,005 of NC_080540.1, forward strand.
CAAAAACAAAATGCACCAGTACCGTATATGTGGTACCTTGCTCAATAGTAGTACCTGTGAGAGGGATCTTGGAGTCCTAGTGGATAACCATTTAGATATGAGCCAGCAGTGCAGCAGCTGTTAAAAAGCCAACACAGTTCTGGGCTGCATAAACAGAGGATAGAATCAAGATCACGTGAAGTGCTAGTACCACTTTATAATGCCTTGGTAAGGCCACACTTGGAATATTGCATCCAGTTTTGGTCGCCACGATGTAAAAAGATGTTGAGACTCTAGAAAGAGTGCAGAGAAGAGCAACAAAGATGATTAGGGACTGGAGGATAAAACATATGAAGAACGGTTGCAGGAACTGGGTATGTCTAGTTTAACAAAAGAAGGACTAGGGAGACATGATAGCAGTGTTCCAATATCTCAGGGGCTGCCACAGAGAAGTGGGAGTCGGGCTGTTCTCCAGAGCACCTGAGGGTAGAACAAGAAGCAATGGGTGGAAACTGATCAAGGAAAGAAGCAACTTAGAACTAAGGAGAAATTTCCTGACAGTTAGAACAATTAATAAGTGGAACAACTTGCCTTCAGAAGTTGTGAATGCTCCAACACTGGAAATTTTTAAGAAAATGTTGGATAACCATCTGACTGAGATGGTGTAGGGTTTCCTGCCTGGGCAGGGGGTTGGACTAGAAGGCCTCCAAGGTCCCTTCCAACTCTGATGTTATGTTATGTTATGTTAATTCCCACTGGTAGCTTTTTCTCCACAAGATGATTGTCACTACTAAGAATGCTGCCTTCTGCATGGTGACCAAATTAACACCACCAGCTGGACATCCAGACCAAAATGAAAAGCCAATGATTCCCCAGATAACGTGGTTCAAACTAAATTCCTTTATCACCACCTGGAAATGGCTTAGCGCTTGATTGTTTTAAAAACTTGAGGAAAGCTTGTTTTCCTTTTAATCCTCCTTTTCTTACTTTCCATTGTTCAATTAACATTTTTAAACTTGATATTTTTCGTGGAGTAACAGTCATTAAGACAAAAATTAAAAAGTTAATTTCCTATTTTTTGAACTGTGTACTTAAGATTTTCACATTTAACTTGTCATTCAAAAGGGTTGCATTTTCCATTTCTGACCAATGTCATGTTTCAAGAATTATCTAAGTCCCATTTGTAGAGTCTGGAAACCCTAATTCTATCACTGTTATGAAAAGAAAGTTTATAACTAACCCAATGAATAAGTGAAAAGATAACGACTAACAAACTGTTTGAAATAATTCTAACATGATCAGTTGGAAGAAACACCCATAAACCAACTCCCACAAATTACTACCCCCACGTACAACTCACGTCAAACTATTTTCCAAAGCACCAATAGGCAAGATGAGAAACAATGGTTGGAAACTAAACAAGGAGAGAAGAAACCTAGAACTAGGGAGAAATTTCCTAATAGTGAGAGCAATTAACCCATGGAATAACTTGCCTTCAGAAGTTGTGGGTGCTCTATCACCGAACGCTGTCAAAAAGAGATTGGATAACTATTTGCCTGAAATTATACAGGGTCTCCTGCTTGAGCAGGGGATTTGACTATAACACCTCAGAGGTCCCTTCCAACTCTATTATTCTATGTTGTATGTTCTATATACACTTGTATTTGTCATTGGAAGATACATTTCTATGTCCTCTAACAGGTAATATTTGTGCTCCTAAGCAAAATTGTTATATAAAGATATAATGAAAGGTTATTTGAAGTAATGTATTTTGTAGTAATTTAGTTGTCTCTTTTCCCAAATAAAATTGGAATAAAAGGGCATTATCTAAACTTTTAGGATATTATCCAATCAAGTAAAAAAAGTTCAAAAACTCTATTACATTTTCTGCATGGTAAAAACTACTGCAAGGAAGGGAATTGTGCATGCCACCTTCTCCTTACTTTAACAATATTCAGCAAATCTGTCTCTTATTTTGGATGTCTAATTATACAAGCTTCCTGAAAGAAATCCCTGTATCTATTATTGATTTCTTTCTTTCTTATTGAACAGGAACAGGTACATTTCAAGAGGGGTTTAGAACTATACAAAAATGTGGGAAGAGGAGCATATGTGATGCTCCAAAGAGATTTACTTTTAGTAGGATCCCAGACCAAGACATTTTCTTCCTTGTACATTATGAGCCTCGGTGGCACAGTGGTTAGAATGCAGTACTGCAGGCTACTTCTGCTGCCTGCTGGCTGCCTGCAATTTGGCAGTTCAAATCTCATCAGGCTCAAGGTTGACTCAGCCTTCCATCCTTTTGAGTGGGTAAAATGAGGACCCAAATTGTTGGCGGTTGTATGCTGCAGGAGTGAAATGCTCCCGGTTCGGACCGGAATAGCTACTCCGGTAGCGATAGTGGCGGGTGGTTTGGAGAACCGGTAGCAAAAATCCCTCCCCCCTGCCCATGCCCACCCAATGCCTGGTCACCCGCTTCCTCACTTGCTACTTCTTTTAAAAAATGCTTTTAAAGGGTAAAAAAGAGGCTCTGATGATCCCAGCTGAGCTGCCTGATCGTCAGAGCCTTTTTAAAAAAACTTTTAATAGCATTTTTTTACAACCTAGTCGGCCGAATAGGTTGTTAAAAAATACTTTTAAAAGTTAAAAAAATATTGTGCGACACAGCTGATCCCCCCTGCACACTGTTCTACTTACCCCATGCGTGCACTGCACGCACGTACACGCCTTGCATTTGGTGCGTGGTGCGCATGTGCAGCCTTCAAACCAGTAGTAAACCGATTCAGATTTCACCACTGGTATGCTGACTCTGTAAATTGCTTTGAGAGGGCTGTAAAGCACTGTAAAATGGTATGTAAGTCTAAGTGCCATTGCTATTTCTGTCTTCTTGATTCACTTTGCTTGGTGGAACACCTAAAGGAGGTTCATAGTTCTGGCAACTGTGGGCTATTTAATTCTTTTCATTCTTTCATAGTGGCACATTGCTTCTAGATCAGGACCCTTTCTTCATTACTTTTTATTTGTTCCGTTCTTCCAGCCTCCCATAAGGCTGGCATATTCCTTTTCACAGAGAAATGGGAAACCGTACTCCATTACTACGGTGCTGAGGGTCATTAACATTCTCTGAGCCTTTTAGGTTCTCATTTATATGAGAAATGATGCCTAAAAATAGGGGATAAGTGAAGTAAATGGCATTTTAAATGGCTAAATTTGTTCTCATTGCCTCCAATACAGGCACATGCTCGTTCTGTTTTTTTAAAAAAGAACAGCTCAATAACAAATGAATAAAGCATTCTCATTTATTTTCGTTTGTCTTAATTAGCTAAATACAGTAAAAGTAAAGTCTGATGTCCAACATGAGCATATTGTGGCACTGAAATATTTACCATGTGCTCCTAAAAAATTTATTTAAAAGTAAATTGTGCCAAATTCATTGGGAGTCACTGTCTTGTTAAGAAAAACTTATTGCAATTTTTCATATGATATAGGGTGTAAAACTGCTCCTGCTGTGGCCAAAACCTAGCTCACCTAAAGCAATCAAATGCTTTGAAGTTACAACATAATTATATCTGCATGCATACAAACAATAATACAGTATAAAATGGACCCAGAAAAGCTTGGCACCTTGCTGAATAGCCATGAGCAAAACCAAAACCAAGGCTTGCATATCTTTGGCCCATTAAACTACTAGACAAAGAAAGCCCAAGGCAAAATAAAGAAAAAGACCCAGTGGAAATAATAGTGTGACATTGGAATACTTTAGACTAACTCATTTATGTTATATTAGTTATTCCTTCCAATTAGGTCAGTCAGAGTCAGTCTGTTGTAGTGGTTGAGGCATCAGGCTAGAAAACCCATAAATTCTAGTTCCACCTTAGTCAAAAAGCCAGCTGGGTGACCAAGACCAATCACTAGAAGAAGGCAATGGCAAACAAGTTCTGAAAAAAACTTCACCAGCAAAACTGCTGGGACTATGTCCAAGTAGTCTCTGAAAACAGGACATGATTGAGAAGAATGAGGAGGAGAGGAGAGGAGAGGAGAGGAGAGGAAGGAAGAAAGGAAGGAAGGAAGGAAGGAAGGAAGGAAGGAGAAAGTGCAGTACATTAGTCATACTATTTTTGAGATATGGCAAATGAATAGAAACAATTTGGTTTACTGGCCCATAGGTCTTGATGAAGTTTAGTCTCTATGGCCATTCAGGGACATTTCAGCTTGCTGTGAATGTTTTCTTAGAAAGGCACTTCAAGGAATTCATATGTATGGGGCAGGGGTGAAATCTAAAAATTTTCCCTATTAGTGGCTTAATTAGTGGGTGTGGCTTGGTGGTCAGATGACTGGGTGGGCGTGGCCAATAACAGTAAATAATAAAATTAATTAACAAAGTATACAAAACAATAAGAGGTACCAAAAACCAACTTTCACACTTTACACACACACAACACAACCGACTCACACACAATGTAAAAGCAGCTGCACTTCACCCAAAATGGCCCCTGCAACAAGCAGGAACCTCACACAGCTACAAAAAGCTCAAAAACCAACTTTCACACTTCACACACACACAACACAGCACAACACAACTGACTCAAATACACACACGCACACAAAATGCCACATACAGCTTTGTGAGATTTTGTGTGTTTGTGTAGTTAGAGTGAAACACTACAGAAACACACCAAATCTCAGCTGCACAAGGCATGTTTTTGGCTGAAGAAAAACTGCTTTTAAAAGTAAAAAAAAACAAAACCCTCTGATGATCAGCAGGTTCTGACAGGTTCTGGAGAACCGGTAGCGGAAATTTTGAGTAGTTCAGAGAACTGGCAAATACCACTTCTGGCTGGCCCCAGAGTGGGGTGGGAATGGAGATTTGGCAATATCCTTCCCCCAGGAGTGGGGAGGGAATGGGGATTTTGCAGTATCCTTCCCCTGCCACACCTTTTCAGCTATTATAGTTACAAAAATTTTATAGTCTACATTAAGCAGCGAGATTGGCCTGTAGTTCTTGATTTGTTGTGTACTTGTACCTTCCTTTGGGATGAGTGATACTAGTGCCTCCCTCCATTATTTGTGGTAGTTTGGATTGCCCTAGTGCTTCATTATATAAGTTTATCAATAGTACTTCCAGTGGCCCCTGTAATTCCTTATAGAACTCGGAGGGGATGCCATCGGGTCCTGGTGCTTTGTTGTTGTTTTTGTTTCTGAATAGCCTCCTTCAGTTCTGACATAGTAATTCTATTGTTCAACATTTCCTTCATTTCCTCTGATACTGTCGGAAAATTTCTTTCTTTCAAGTATCTATATCTTCCTCCTCTATCTTCTCCTTGGTATATGGTGTTTCAAAGTAATTGTGGGCTATTGTCTTTATTTCATCTGACCGATGGTGGATATTCCCCTCCTCGTCCTGCAGTTGTACTATTGCTCTTTTTTCCTTATCCTTTTTCAATTTGTATGCCAGCCATCTTCCTGGTTTATTGGCATGTTCAATATATCTGTTTCATTGCTTTAAGCTTTTGGGCCATTTCCTCCTTATAAATATATAAATAAAGGCTTTCTAAAATGTATGGTCAAATGTGAGTTTAAAGAACTGTGAAATTATTAGATAATGGGGTGATTACCATCCCTCATCTTATGCCAGTGGAAGTCTTCTAAATGAAGATGAGTTCATGAGTTCATGCAATCATTAATTACAGAGAAAAACCTATAGTTCTTCCTGTCAGGAGCTCATAGCGAGATCTTAATTTTTTTCATAATTAGTTTAATTCATCTCCCACCCATAGATAATACGTTCTGGTAATCATTCAGCTTATTTTGGTCAAGAGAAAGAAATATTCCATTAGTGTTTCAGAAGTTGTATGTTATGGGCATAGCATATTTATTTCTTTATTTAAATGCAAATATTATCAGCTTATCAAATAAAATTAGAGCCTGTAGTCTCAAAGATATATTTTAAAGGAATGCCACTAGTGTCAGGACTTTCTCTGAAAATTGCTAACATGGCTATCGTTCTGGCTTTCTTCAGAGTGCTGATATTTATCTATAAATCCTATATAGCATGACTATAGCTGGGAACTCCTTGCCAAGTCTACTTCTACTTCTTTGATCTGAACATTGGTGGAGAGTCCACTCTGGATATCAAGGGAGGTTAGACTAGGACTACCCACAAATTTCAGGACTTTCAGACAACAGAAACTCCAACCAACAAAGGATGTTCTGCAGTCCCATAAGCTACGATAATGAGAAAAAAGTTATCATAGAACTCCAGAGTCTTTTACACATGCAAATTATAGTGTCAAGGGCTTTCTATCCCCAAAGGATGGATATTTATATATTTTCTTCATATGACAGTGCTAGGATAATTTGATACCTTTATGTTGTCAAGACCTGGAATTATAATTTAACCCAGCTGTTCTGTATATACTAGGAGGGGATGATGGGAATTATAGTCTAAAATACTGGAAGGCATAGGTGGGAGATGATGATTTACATAATATCCTACTCTGCAAGTCATATAGCTTTAAAAGTACTTTTTGCACATTTTTATTAGAAATGCTGTAGAAATAATCAAACCATTTTAACAGCTGTCAAGGAATGGTATATTGACAATAATTATGAATAAGCATTGAATGATGGAAAGTGGGTGAGTGCCTGAAAATACAACAGTTTACTTATCCCTTGTGTAAAATCATATTTTATTAGTGAAGAGCTTGGTTTTAACAGGGGATATGATTTTATAGCTTATATCTCTATTTAATCTTGGATAATTGGTTGAAAGAAAACTTGCAAGAACAGAAACCTTTTTGGCAAAGAGCAGAAGGGTCATGAAAGGAGCAGATAAGGGCTTTGAGATGTCCTTGCGATCCTTAAATATATCTAATTGTCTAGATTAGACCACCCCAACGAAGCGGTCGAAGTGCTGTCCCGGTGCCTGGAAGCTGTACGGGTCTGGATGGGGAGAAACAGACTCAAGCTCAATCCCTCCAAGACAGAGTGGCTGTGGATGCCGGAACCCCTGTACAGTCAGCTGCATCCGCAGCTGACTGTTGGGGGCAAGTTAGTGGCCCCAAAGGAGGTGGTTCGCAACTTGGGCGTCCTCCTGGATGGACGGTTGTCCTTTGATGAACATCTGGCAGCCGCCTCCAGGAGGGCCTTTTACCAAGTTCGCTTGGTTCGCCAGTTGCGTCCCTTCCTTGACCGGGATGCCTTATGCATGGTCACTCACGCTCTGGTTACGTCTAGGTTGGATTACTGCAATGCTCTCTACATGGGGCTACCCTTGAGGTGCACCCAGAGGCTACAGTTAGTCCAGAATGCGGCTGCACGAGTAGTAACGGGAGCCGCTCGTGGCTCCCACGTGACATCACTGCTCCGTAGTCTGCATTGGCTTCCTGTGGTTTTTCGGGTGCGCTTCAAGATTCTGGTTACCATCTTTAAAGTGCTCCATGGCTTAGGACCCGGGTACTTACGAGACCGCCTGCTGTTACCCTTTGCCTCCCACCGACCCGTACGGTCTCACAGAGAGGGTCTCCTCAGGGTGCCGTCCGCCAAACAGTGTCGGCTGGCGGCCCCCAGGAGTAGGGCCTTCTCTGTGGGGGCAGTGACGCTTTGGAACGAACTTCCCCCTGGCCTATGTCAAGTGCCTGATCTTCGGACCTTCCGTCGTGAGCGCAAAACACACTTATTCATTCAAGCGGGACTGGCATAATAATGCTGAATTTTAATTTGGGGTTTTGTTAGTATTTTAAAATTTAAAATTTTAATTTTAATTATCAGCCTTTTATAATCTGCTATGTTTTAAATGTTGTTTTAATTGTATATATCTTGTTTTATATTTTTGGCTGTACACCGCCCTGAGTCCTTCGGGAGAAGGGCGGTATAAAAATTTAATAAATAATAAATAATAATAATAATAATAGATTGAGCTGTATTACCCTTTTAAATTGTTATTAATCACTTTATGCTCAATGCAATGAGTACGAGTTCTTGATAGAAGTGCTAGTTGAGGCAAGGTTTTGTATTGTAGCTAATAAAACTGCTGCTAGGCTAAGCAATGACACATAGACACAGACATACCCAAATACTATTTTAATCTGAGTCTCAGGACACAATTTCAAGTTTTTAAAGGGAGAGGATGATTCAGTTGATGTTTGAAGGTCTATTTTTGCATATATTCAGCACTAAGTCAGAATGAGGAGATATGTTCTTTGAAATATGTGTATTATAATCACATGTATTCTGATAAATAAGCAGGGATAACTGCCTTCCTATTTTTCCTGAATACATCCTGAGGGTATTTTGGATTTCTGGACATTTCAGTGGGAAGAGGAGCTGCAATTTTATTTTATTTTTTGCATTTTTAAAACATTTCTTTTAATACAGTATAGATATTCATCTTCAGTTAAAAATTATGCTAAGACCCAGTTTTCTCCCATTTTATTTTCTTTGCCTTCATGATCTCTATACATTACACATATGAATCATACACCATATCGAATCCATGTTAGAACTTTCCCAGCTGCAGAGGGTTTTTTTTTTTTTTGGTGGAGAATCTCACCTTCTAGTATATATGCTCAAGCTTGTCTAGTCCTCTTCCAACTGCCATTCTGGCAGTGACATTTGAGTATGTTATGTCCTGCACCAGCAGTGGCGGCCCCTAGTGGTGGAGATGGTTTCTTGTTCTGTTCTGATTGGCTCCCACTTTTGACAGCTGAATATAAAAGGGCTGTCAAAGCAGGCCTGCTCTTCTGGTTGTTGCTAGTCTCTGTGAGTTAAAATAAACGTTATGTGTGAACATCTGTGGAGCCTCAATTATTACGGAACCCACAGAATATAATACTGGCAACGAGGACTGAGGAAAGTACGGTTCCCAGGAAAGATCGTGGGAATCACCGGCCCGTGCTCATACAGGGTCGAGTTGGATGAGGGTAGAGTGTGGCGCAGACATTGTGACCAGCTCAGGGCCCGGCGTCAGGTTGGGGACTGGAAGCTGCCAGAGTGGGGCACTCAGGAAGAGCCAGGAGATAGCCCAACCCAATCATCCCGGACAGAGGAACTAAGCTACAAGGGAATAAGACGCCCAGCCCCTGTACCTGATAACCCAGAGGAAGCCTTGTCTGCTCTGCCGGTGGAGGGGCTAAGGGTCCCTGGGCCGGAGACGTCCCCCACAGAAGAGGCTGAGGAGTTGGGCCAGCCAGTTACCATGGCTACAACGGAGCCACGAAGGTCCAGCCGAATTAAGCGGCGCCCAGCTTATCTCCAGGATTACGATTGCGCAAGCTAGGGGGAAAGAAGTGTTATGTCCTGCACCGGCAGTGGCGGCCCCTAGTGGTGGAGATGATTTCTTGTTCTGCTCTGATTGGCTCCCGCTTTTGACAGCTGAATATAAAAGGGCTGTCAAAGCAGGCCTGCTCTTCTGGTTGTTGCTGGTCTCTGTGAGTTAAAATAAACGTTATGTGTGAACATCTGTGGAGCCTCAATTATTACGGAACCCACAGAATATAATAGAGTACTTCTCCATAGCTATATTAAAATGGAACACTGGAGAAGGTGTTCTTTTCAATCCTGCATTCTATAATTCTGCCTTTTTGAAGGAAGTTTGTGGAGGAAGTTGAAATGAGAGTTATCTTATGCCTGTTTTAACTCTGTTTGGCCAGAGGTATATGGTGGTTAAAGTATATTTTAGGAAAAGCATGAAGTGTGGCAGCAAATTGACATCTAACAAAAGGATATTGTTATCTGCCTTTCGGAAGGGTTTGTTAGGCGATAGTTGTCTACACTGTTAAAAATGTACAAAGCTAGGCTGCAAAAAAATAATGCATTGTGTTTTCGTATACTTTTAAAATATTGTTTAATGCCTGCTACAGACTCATGCATAGAAGGCATAACAGCATTCTATGATTTTGGATCAAATGGAAGAGGTCTATTTCCAAATTTCAAATAAATCACACTATATGATAGTTATTTTGCTGGTATTTGTAAATAAGGCTGATGTGATGGCCTTTAAGCAATTTCGGTGCACAGGCAGGCTGTTAACTGTCTGGATACAAAAAAATGAAGTGTACTTCCATAGACTACTTGTGCAGAAAAACGGCATGGTACTGCAATTTTATCTCCATAATGGGCTGATTGTGCAACAATGCTAACCCTAAGTGATTTGGTAGCTTCTGATATTGCCTTTTTGTAGTTGTTGTTATCAGCAAAACTTTCATCATGGCTTACAAACCAGCCACTGCACCCAGTCACAGTGCTGTAATTTTCCTCTTTTTTTTCTCTCCACTAAAACTGCATCCTGAACAAGGCAGGGCTGCTTCAGTGGGTGATTTTGATTCTTCAAAGCAATGGGGACTGCAGTTGTTCCCAAATCAACATACAAAAGAAGCAATTACAAGAGTTGGAACAAGCAATGAACTATGGGTGTTTACTGAGCAGCCTATGTTTTGCAACACAACACAATGGACACAAGAGGATTGTCAATCTATTTAGGTACAAAAGAAGAATACACTGGATACTGAACCTGTTTTGATTCACCCTTCCATTGATAGAAGAAGGTGAAACAAATGAAAACACACTGCTGGTTAACGAAAAACAAAAACAAATCTCTGCCATTTCATCAAATCAAAGACATCTTCAGAAAATTATAAGCTTTTTAATATATTTCTTGAAAAAGAAAAAGTAATTGCTTGGGTTGGGTTAAAATATCTTTAAGATATTTTAGCAGAGAAGGAATAAAGTATGTGTTTTCAAAAGTGGAGTCCCCCCCCCCTGCTACTCCTGATTGAATAATAGTGTAAAAGCTCAATAATCAAATGGAGCTCAAGAACCACAAAACTACTTAATAATTTGGTTTCTGAGATTACAAAGATTTGTGGCTGACAGATAATGTGAATCACCTAGGCAACCAATTCTGACAACTCTTTCTAAATGGTTCTTGCCCTCATTCGCATTAGTTAGATTATCAACATTAGAGAACATTAGAGAATTATATCGCCTATGATTGGAGCCTTGATGAGGCAAAAGAGCTTGTTGCGGGTAAATAAAATAATGAACTATGTTGTCAGACATGTATATGTCCAGAATGGTCTCCCATGGTGAATAGGCCATGATGGATACCCCAGAACAAACACTAATCAAACCCTCAATGGACCAACATAGCAGATTATGGTCTATTCCTTCCACATCCCAATATAATCTCAAAAATGGCCCTCATTCCCTGAAGGCCCTAGGGCAACTACCCATGCAGTGGGAAGATTTGCCTGAAGGCAGAGGGTGCTAAGAATCACTGGGTTAAATCAGGTTGCCTTTGAACTTCGCACATCGGATCAGTCAACATTCAAACAATGAAAATGGATGCTCGACTAGAAGAACTGCTGATTGAATTAAATAAATATGCATTGGGATATCATTGGATTATGTGAAACATGACAAAAGGTGAAATTTTAGTTGAACTTGATAGGACTGGGCATTTATTCTACACTAGAGGTACCAAAGACGAATGGTGTGGTGAAGTTGGTTTTCTCATCAACCAAAAGCTGAAAGACTCTGTAGTAAAACTTGACTATATCAGACAGAGTAGCCCAATGCAACATTCTGTCAACTTTTTGTAGACTTTAGTTCAGCATTCAATACCATCATTCCAGACATTCTCCTAACTAAGCTAAACCAGCTACAGGTACCGGAACAGGCTTGTAAGTGGATCACAAGCTTCCTAACAAACAGGAAGCAGCAGGTGAAGCTAAGCAAGATCACATACCTGTACAATTAGCACAGGGGCCCCCCAAGGCTGTGTGCTCTCCCCACTTCTCTCTGTATACCAATGACTGCATCTCCAATGATCCATCTGTTAAGCTACTGAAGTTCACAGATGACACAACAGTGATTGGTCTCATTCGAGACAATGACGAATCCGCATATAGACGAGAGGTCGAACGACTAGCCTTGTGGTGCAACCAAAACAATCTGGAACTGAACACACTCAAAACCGTAGAAATGGTGGTAGACTTTAGGAAAAACCCTTCCATACTTCCACCTCTCACAATACTTGACAACACAGTATCAACAGTAGAAACCTTCAAATTTCTGGGTTCTATCATATCGCAAGATCTCAAATGGACAGCTAACATCAAAAACATCATTAAAAAAGGACAACAAAGAATGTTCTTTCTGCGCCAACTCAGTAAGCTCAAACTGCCCAAGGAGCTGCTGATCCAATTCTACAGAGGAATTATTGAGTCTGTCATTTGCACCTCTATAACTGTCTGGTTCGGTTCTGCAACCCAACAAGAAAAACACAGACTTCAGAGGATAATTAGAACTGCAGAAAAATAATTGCTACCAACTTGCCTTCCATTGAGGACCTGTATACTGCACGAATCAAGAAGAGGGCCGTGAAAATATTTGCAGATCCCTCGCATCCTGGACATAAACTGTTTCAACTCCTACCCTCAAAACGACGCTATAGAGCACTGCACACCAGAACAACTAGACACAAGAACAGTTTTTTCCCGAAGGCCATCACTCTGCTAAACAAATAATTCCCTCAACACTGTCAGACTATTTACTGAATCTGCACTACTATTAATCGTTTCATAGTTCCCATCACCAATCTCTTTCCACTTATGACTGTATGACTATAACTTGTTGCTGGCAATCCTTATGATTTACATTGATATATTGATCATCAATTGTGTTGTAAATGTTGTACCTTGATGAACGTATCTTTTCTTTTATGTACACTGAGAGCATATGCACCAAGACAAATTCCTTGTGTGTCCAATCACACTTGGCCAATAAAAAAAAAATTCTATTCTATTCTATTCTATAAAAAAAAAATTCTATTCAATTGAACAAACAATACAAATTTCAAATCATCCAAATTTACGTGCCTGCAATAAGCTATAGTGATGATGAGGTTGAAGAGTTTTACAATGATGTGGCCTGCCTTTAAGTCAAGAAAAAATGCCGGTACAAAATAATAATGGGTGAATTTAATGCAAGGAAAGAAGGAACAATGCCTGGAGAAAAAGGATTGGCCCTATAGAAGTAGTGAATGAGATAGTAAAGGTGACAGACTAGTAGATTTTGCTGAAGGACAGGAACTTTACATCATTAACTCATTGTACAAGAAAAAAGCTAGCAGGAAAAGAGTCCATCTGGGCATACAAGCAAAATTGACTACATCATGTCAAGCAATAAAACCATATTCTGCCAATTGTACTGTCATCAATCATTTTAACATTGGAAGTGACCATTGAATGGTACAAACTAAAGTGAAGATAAACTCTCAGAAAGAGCATATGAAAATGATAAAGACACCACGAAAAACAAAAATAAAGAGTGATAAGCTGTTAGAGGAGATCAGCAATTTTGAGCTTAATCTGCTTTGCTCTATTGCAAGACTTGGAAGATATTACAGACCAAAATGAACAAATAGTCAAAAACATCCTTGAATCTGCTACATCTATAGCACTCCTGGAAAAACACTTGATACAATCAAAAATCTCTGATAAAACTATTGATTCAATGAAAAAATGATGGACAATGAGGAATACTTGAAGTTCCACTAATAAACTGGAATACGTTGAACTTTGTAAGACCGAAAGAAATCATATCTATCTGGACCCGTTCCAGTCCGGTTTTTGGCCTGGGTACAGCACAGAGACAGCTTTGGTCGCATTGGTTGATGATCTCTGGAGGGCTCGGGACAGGGGTTATTCCTCTGCCCGGTCCTGTTAGACCTCTCAGCGGGTTTTGATACCATTGACCATGGTATCCTGCTGCACCGGCTGGGGAGTTTGGGAGTGGGAGGCACTGTTTTTCGGTGGTTCTCCTCCTATCTCTCTGACCGGTCGCAGACGGTGTTGGCAGGGGGGCAGAGATCAACTGTGGGGCGCCTCACGTGTGGGGTGCCACAGGGGTCGATTCTCTCGCCCCTCCTGTTCAACATCTATATGAAGCTGCTGGGTGAGATCATCAGTGGTTTTGGGGTGAGTTATCAACTGTACGCTGATGACACGCAGCTGTACTTTTCCACCCCAGGCCACCCCAACAAAGCTGTCGAAGTGCTGTCCCAGTGTCTGGAAGCTGTACAGGTCTGGATGGGGAGAAACAGGCTCAAGCTCAACCCCTCCAAGACGGAGTGGCTGTGGATGCCAGCAGCCCGGTACATTCAGCTACAACCACGGCTGACTGTTGGGGTGAGTCATTGGCCCCGATGGAGAGGGCGCACAACTTAGGCGTTCTCCTGGATGGGCGGTTGTCTTTTGAAGAACATTTGACGACCGTCTCCAGGAGAGCTTTTTATCAGGTACGTCTGATTCGCCAGTTGCGCCCCTTTCTTGACCGGGATTCCTTATGCACAGTCACTCATGCTCTTGTCACCTCTCGCTTGGATTATTGCAATGCTCTCTACATGGGGCTCCCCTTGAAGAGCACCCAGAAGCTCCAGTTGGTCCAGAAAGCAGCTGCGCGGGTGATAGAGGGAGCTGCTCGTTGCTCCCATATAACACCAAGCTGCACTGGCTGCCTGTGGTCTTCCGGGTGCACTTCAAGGTGTTGGTTACCACCTTTAAAGCACTCCATGGCTTAGGACCGGGTTATTTACGGGACCACCTACTGCTACCATTTGCCTCCCACCGACCCGTGCGCTCTCACAGAGAGGGACTCCTTAGGGTGCCGTCAGCCAAGCAATGTCGGTTGGTGGCCCCCAGGGGAAGGGCCTTCTCTGTGGGGGCTCTTACCCTATGGAACGAACTTCCCCCTGTACTCTGACAACTCCCTGACCTTCGGACCTTCCGCCGTGAGCTGAAGACGTACTTATTTTTCCGCACAGGACTGGCATAGAATTTTTAGACGTTATTATTGGGTTTTTAATTTTTTAATTGGGTTTTATGGTTTTTTAAATGTATTTTAAATTGGGGCCAAATTTGAATAAGTTTTTTAGTTATTGTTTTATTTGTATTGTGTTATTGTTGTTGTTTTTACTTGGCTGTAAACCGCCCTGAGTCCTTCGGGAGAAGGGCAGTATACAAATTAAATAAAAAAAAACATATCCAAGAAGAAACGTGTCAGTTTTAATGTGAAGGTTGTGAAAAAGGCAGTTGAAGAAACAAAGGGATTAATAGAGCAAAATGCAAGCTTTTAAATACAAGAAAGGAGGTGTTTACATTAAAACATGAAGATGGCCCTGTGTGTAGAACATGACAGGAAATGTTAGAAATTATTGGAAAATTCAATTCAGAGCTATACAAAAACACTCAAAAGTAACAAACATCCACAAAAGAGGAAATGTGAGATATTCAATCAATGAAAAATGGCAAAGCTTCAGGAAATGACTGTGTTACAGCTGAACTGCTGAAAACTGGCAGTCACAGTTTACACAAGATAGCAAAACTACACTAGAGGTGCCTCAGAGGAAAAAAACACAAATGCATGGAAAAATGCTGAAGTGATTCTTCTACACAAGAAAGGGGCCCAAGATGATTTAAAGAACTAATTTCCAATAAGCCTATTTTCAATCATCTATAAGGTTTTCACCAAGAAAATAGCAAAAAGAATCTTGAGAACATTAAATGATGGACAGCCAAAGGAGCAGGCAGGGTTCAGAAATGGCTACAGCACAATGGATCACACCCCGGTTCAGCAAGTCATTGAAGTGTACAACAAATACACTATGCCTCTGTGCATGGCTTTAATTGACTACGAAAAGGCACTTGATTCAGTATTCCAGCAACCAGTAATTAATATATTGCTCGACCGATGCATAGACACTTACATAAATTCGCGACAATCAATATATGAAAAAACAATGGTGACAATTTGCTTTAATGATCTTAAAGTAGAATCAACATAGAACGAGGTGTATGACAAGGCGATACAATATCACTTATCCTTTTCTCAGCCTGCCTTGAAGAAATATTTCACAAAGTAGACTGGGCAAAAGTTGGAGTAAAAATCAATGGCGCCTATTTAAATCACTTAAGATTTGCAGATGATGTTGTTTTCTTCTCACAAGATCCAGAAGAGCTACAAAGACACATACAAGAGTTGCACAAAGAAGGGAAACAATTTGGTTTAAAAATAAACTTGAAGAGGAGCCAGGTTATGTTTAATAAGTTAACCAGAGAAAGAATTCTTTTTATATCTGAAGAAGAACTAGATATAATAGACCATTACATATACCTTGGCCAATGGATTTCAATGGAAGATGATACAATAAAGGAAGTTGATTTGTTTGTTAAATGTGCTTGGCAGGCATTCGGCAAGCTAAGCATAATTTTCAAGAACAATGCCTGAAGAGAAAAGTTTTTGATCAGTGTGTGCTACCTGCTCTAACGTATGCCAGTGAAATATGGACACTAACCTCACAATCGATACAAAAGCTACAACTGGTGCAAAGAGCCATGGAAAGATACATGCTCGGCATTAGAAGACAAGATAAAAAGACCTGCACATGGATTAGAAGGTAGAGAAGGTAACAATTAGATATAGACTATATTCATTCATTATGGAATAAAGATAACTTTTCTGACCCAGCTCCCAATCACAACAAGCCCTTTGTATTTAATGAAATTTTCTCTTTATTAGGAGCACCAGCAACCGCTCTCTCACAGCAGGCTAACAAAGTCTCTAAGTCTTGTAGAAAGTGATGCTCACTCCCTTTCCCCCTGAAATTGTCCCAACATACCAGGAGTCTCTCCCTCTCCCCAAAGGAAGTCCTGGAAAGTGTGTTTGCTTTCTTCCAGCATCAGACACACGCACTCAAAGGGCGCTGCAGATTCCAAGAAGAATTCTGATAATGTTGTGACCCAGGTTCCCGGACTCGGACTCCTGGAGGATGATGATTCAGAAAGTGAGGAGGAGGAACTGGCAAGGCCTGCTTCCCCCGGGCCCTCTCCCTCCCTGGCACCCACCCAGGAGGAGGAGGAGGGGCTGGCAAGGCCTGATTCCCCTGGGCCTTCTTCTGATTTGGCAATGCCCCAAGAACAATCTTGGCTTGATGCAAGACTGTGCAGACGTGACCGGAGCACGCAGCAGAGCAGGCGTTGGGACAAAGTCAAAGAATGATGAGTCATGGAGTGACACCCACAGAGGCTATAAAGCAGGAGGTGGAACTTCCTGGCTTTTTGTCTTGGACAAAGCAGTGAATTTGCACGGGCAAACTGTTTCAATGGAGGGAAGAATATATTCGTAAGTAACTCTGGCCTTATCTATAATTTCCTAGTTATCTGCAGAGACTTGGCAGGGCGTGGGTAGACATGGCCAGAACATTTATTTATGTAAATAAACTTGAAAAGAAGGCCTTTGACTGACTCTTTGTTGGGAGTACTGGGGAGGGAAACAGAACAGATAATTCCCAGACAGGATTCTAGAAGTTCAGGCTATCAGTAGTTGACTGGCAAGGAAATGAATAGTTGTTTGTCACACCTATTCATCTCTGCCCCCTGCCTTTTATTCCGAGAGCTAGGGTGGGGCTTTGCTAGCAGCAGTGATGTCAGGCTGGGCCACCATCCAGTCAGATTCAGGCTTGACAGATGATTCTTTCGTCCCAAGGACCGGCCCATGGATTCCCTTTTGCGCCTTCTTCTCTGCCTTCTGTGCATCCATGCATCAGGCATTGGACCCAGCTGTGGGTCAGACAGCACAATTAATCCAGTCCCCAATCCCCTTCTTCAAAGCCCTGACCTTCTATGATTTCTCACTATTAATGTTGAAAATTCCTTCTACAGAGGAATTATTGAGTCTGTCATTTGCACCTCTATAACTGTCTGGTTCGGTTCTGCAACCCAACAAGAAAAACACAGACTTCAGAGGATAATTAGAACTGCAGAAAAAATAATTGCTACCAACCTGCCTTCCATTGAGGACCTGTATACTGCACAAATCAAGAAGAGGGCCGTGAAAATATTTACAGACCCCTCGCATCCTGGACATAAACTGTTTCAACTCCTACCCTCAAAACGACGCTATAGAGCACTGCACACCAGAACAACTAGAAACAAGAACAGTTTTTTCCCGAAGGCCATCACTCTGCTAAA
This sequence comes from Ahaetulla prasina, assembly GCF_028640845.1. Classification (NCBI taxonomy): domain Eukaryota; kingdom Metazoa; phylum Chordata; class Lepidosauria; order Squamata; family Colubridae; genus Ahaetulla; species Ahaetulla prasina. The sequence continues at coordinate 96,856,013 of NC_080540.1, forward strand.
CAAATAATTTCATCAACACTGTCAGACTATTTACTGAATCTGCACTACTATTAATCGTTTCATAGTTCCCATCACCAATCTCTTTCCACTTATGACTGTATGACTATAACTTGTTGCTGGCAATCCTTATGATTTATATTGATATATTGACCATCAATTGTGTTGTAAATGTTGTACGTTGATGAACGTATCTTTTCTTTTATGTACACTGAGAGCATATGCACCAAGACAAATTCCTTGTGTGTCCAATCACACTTGGCCAATAAAATTCTATTCTATTCTATTCTAAAAGAGTGCATGATAGTTTGGCCCAGTTGGTCTACTTGATTTTATGACTGTGAAATCCTGAGCAATATAATCACATAAACTATTTTCTTCTGTTTTTTATATTTTTATTTTTTATCTCTGAAAAATGCATAACCATTTCAGATAGGGATTTATTGGGTGTTATTGGGTGGCCTCTTCCTCTCAGGCATTTGGCCAACTTAAAGATTTAGAAAAGCTTGGCCACTTTAAGATGTGTGAATTTCAACTCCCAGAATTCCCTGGCCATCTTAAAGTGGCTAAGGTTGAGAAACACTGGTTTAGAGGGATCCTAAAAACAAAAGGAAATTTATTTGTTCCTTTTAAGACTTCTTAAAATTTAGAGTAGAAAACGGCCATGGGGTTGCTGCTCCCAGCTATAGGCTTATTTCCTGTATAAGCTTTTCTGATCTTTCTGAGGCATACAATTATGCTTATTCAAGCTTTTGACCCAGATCTGGATTATAACATACAGTCATGAATATAAAATCAAAGGTAGAGATTTGAAGATCAATGCCAATTGAATCCTGTAGATACTATTGTATTCCAAGTTGTGTGTTACAAGCTTTTAATTTTCAACGTGTTTTTAATCCTTATTCTTCTGCTTCTTACTGCAAAAAAAATGCCTTACTGCCTTTACTTTTCAGGCAGCTATCTTAAGTCTTCCTGATTCCTGAAGTAAAAAAAAAAAATAGTTTAATGACAAGGTACCTGAAAAATAAAACTTTCAAATAAATATTCAGATGATACTCTCCGATTTTTAAAAGTGCACCTTTTGATTTGCTCCTGATATCACATTTTTGAAATGCCTTTCACTCAGTGAAAAGTATGCATGATTCATAGTTCATTAGGTTTTCAAGCTAGATGCTATGGAAAAGAAAAAGTCTGTCAGGCTGCTATAAATTCTGTTCACAGTGACAAAATTAGCACCTTCAGTATTTTCATTTACTTAATTTCTTAGCATGGCTCATGAGGATGCATATATGGATAATACAATTAAACAGAAGTATCACTAATTTTCAGCTAATGCTAAAGAGAGCGTTTTCAATAATACCCATTTCTTTTTCCATCAAGTCTGCGTCTCATTAAATCATGAGTAGGTAATTTGGATAATATTGATCTCACTCAGAGAGATAGATATGAGGACTAGATAGATATGCTGTGCTTTCTAAGAATTACATTTCTTTACATTTCCTTTACACCTTGCAGTGGGGGTGGGGTGGGGGGACGGGACAGCAAAAATGTAGTGTTTATACTTTAAGCAGATAAAGAAGATCCATGCTGTTAGACACTGCAGATTGTGACTATTAATCTATTATTAAGATATTCTAGTAAAAATGGGTGAACACCATTTCACCAGTCTTTAAGTGGTAGCTTTATGCACAAATGCTCTCTCACTGTTCTTACTGTTATTAATAAATGCCAAAATATATTAATGAACCTGACCTGGGATTATCAAATGCTGATCTAAGGATAATAAATGATTGCTGGTTAAATGTTTTCAGTATTTTTTGACCTCCAAGTTTATATTGTTGACTTTTTGAAATAAATTATAGCTTCTCGATAAGAAGGTTTGACCTTGGGTATGGACACGCATTATTCAGCACTTAACTTATCCAAGGCAATCAGGTGAATCTATGCATCATTGGTTTATACTTTCATTAAACAACCTCTGTAATTAAAAACAAACAAAACAAGATATTAAAATCCAACTTCCATGTGTCGGAGGACTTGGAGTAAAGGCCAGCTAGCAAACTCATGCCCTGAAGAACAGTTCAAGTGTGAAGATCAAAATCCAGTGACATTCATGTTCAAGCATCTCTGACATAACTTTATGATCACCCAGCAGAAATAGTCTAGACCAGGGGTCTCCAACCTTGGCAACTTTCAGACTTGTGGACTTTAACTCCTAGAATTCCTCAGCCAGCTTTGCAACTTCAACTTCAGCTTTGCTGGCTGATGGACTCTGGGAGTTGAAGTCCACAAGTCTGAAAGTTACCAAGGTTGGAGACCCCTGGTCTAGAATGTATATTGATCATGCTGAATTGAAATATGTGAGAATGATGAATTTTGGAGTAAATTTAATGGAACGATGTCAGTCCCAAAAATCTCCTGGGCATTGTGTGCAAATAGAGTATCTATTGTTGGTAGTGGACAACAGGCAAGAATACTTCAAGTTATGTAATAAACTTCAAGACACCAGTGTCTAGAAGCCCATCTAAGGGATCACTTATATGTATTATTGAATAATTGAGAGCTAAATAACTAAAGGAAGTGATATTCTGATTCCTCTGACAGAGCCCTTCAACAGTGTCTGATAAGTTTGACAAAATATAGAAAAGATACGTAACATTTCAATTCCACCTAAATGCATATTCATTTGAAGTTATGCCTTTGATTATGAAAGCATACTTTCTCATGTTATACTTGTGTTGGACTATTTGTCTAGCTGTAAGCTGTCTCCTAGATTATTCTTTACATCATGATATGGTGCAAAAGGACCTAAGTATCTATTTCTATCTATTCTGCAAGCAATTATAAATGGGTATTTTGGAAAATATGATAGGAGTAGCTTTCTGCTCTATTACTCTACTCTACTCTACTCTACTCTACTCATCAACTCAGATACAAGATAAAGATTCAAAGAAGAGTCAAGAACCCAGTTTAAAATACTAGTGGTTATGTTTAGAGTCCCGCTCCACTAATATTTCTCTGCTGCTATTTCTTTCAACAAACTAGTTAGGTTCTAATATTTCTGTGACCAGAGCCTTCCTTCTCTACCTTGCCTCAGAGTCAAAATTAGACTCTACAATTGGCTGCCTTGTCCTCTTCGTTTCTCAAAGTTGAATGGATTTTAATGGGTTAAAGACTTTATTTGTTAGGTGACTTAAGTAGGGTCTGATTATCCATCCTTTTCTAACACCTCAGTGTTTAGTTTATTTTAATAATCAATATATACACACTTGGGCATTGCTTTAAGTAAGCATGGTTGTGTGTAATTTGTCTTAATGTTACTATCTGGCTTATCTGTTAAGTTGTGACCTAATTTTGCTTGATTGATTTTGCAATTACTGTGTTTTTCTGAATTGTACAACATCTTGGTCAAGCACATCATCATCATCATCATTGCTATTGCTGGTCTAAACACTCAGAATAAAATGCATAGGATATCTGCCCATCTTTATTGTATTTCCATGGTCTTCTAGGGGAAGTTAGGCTTCTTGCACACAATTAAAATCAAAACACAATGCTATGAATCAATAAACGAATACAATAAATCGATAATCTATTGGTCATGTCTTGGTATTGGCCCTGTGGAATTTAAATTAAAATGTAAGGTTTGAACTAGGTTTTTTTTTAAAAAATAAAATCAGTGAGAAAGTGATCTTATGATGCATACATTTTTGAAACAATGAAGTTTGGCATTAATTGGTATTTTATAGGGCTCTTTCTGTCTTCACACACATATAGACTGAAGAATACAAAGCAGAAGAAACCATTAGCCATCAGCTATATACTGTTTCCCAGGTAGCTTTAAGAATTTAAATATTTTTTACAACTTCTGCAAGTCTTTGACAACATGATTGTTTCCCCAGGCCTTGGGTTAGGTTGGTTGTTGAGTCTATGGCTGATTTTTTAAATCGTGTTGTGTACATTTTATCTGGGTGCATATTTTCTTCTTCTTTTAAAATTTTCCTTTTGTTTAGCCATTCTGAATCAATTGAGAATGAGGTGGCTTTCTAAATGTAATAAAATAAAATAAATTTTAATTGTGAATTAGAGATATCAATGGATCATATTATTATGTTATGTTTTAATTATATTCCTTGTAGTACGATCCAATTTTTAAAAATTCTTCTACTGGTGATGCTGCATGGTTGAGCAATGAATGTTTGAAGCCCTATGCACTCTCAATTAAAAATTAAATATCTCCAGTACTTTGCATGGAAGGAAGGAAGGAAGGAAGGAAGGAAGGAAGGAAGGAAGAAAGAAAGAAAAGAAAGAAAGAAAAGAAAGAAATAAAGAAAGTTCATTGCAAGGAATTGGATCATCTCCTGCAGTACCATTATCATTTCCACTCACCTTGGTCAGTAATCTACAAGGCAGATGTTTGTGACAGATGATGAGAGACCTTACTGTGATGGGACACTAACCTGATACAATTTTATGCTCTACTATAAGTCTGTGACACTAGCTCTATACAATTTTATGCTACTACTACAAATTATAGACAAATGAGATGGAATTTGGTCCCGGCTTGTTTTTATTATTGTAGCTTTACTGCTTGTAAAAAAGTTTTTAATATTCAAAATACATCTTTATTCTTTCCTATTGTTTATGCCTGCTTCAATTCCTGATAGACACTAAAAAGCTGGTTAATTTGGTTCCCATTTCCCCCAGTAGAGAAAACTATTTATAATTACCACTCAGCTAAAGGTTACTTGAACATGTGTAGCTGCTAAAATGCTCTGCATAATAATTAGTTAATTTTTAATGCTTAAATAACATTTTATACAAGAACTATAGTCTTAATAGTCTTGAAAACATTTAGGAGAGATGCTCATCAAGTGGTAAAACATAACTTTTAAATAATTTACTAAATCAACATGGTGTGCTAATTTACAGCTATATTTGGGTGCAGTACAATCACTTTTTGAAGCAATGTTCCTCACAAATTGAGAAAGTTAAGATAATGTGAGAGGAACTGGGGTGGGAGCAATGTGGAGAAGCAACAACCATGGCTGCTACAAAATGGCATGTATGTCTTGCCACCATGACAGAAATTAGTTTTTAGAAAGAAGTTGTAAGTAAGTAAGGAATGAAGGAAGGAAGCCTTTGGCCTGGTTTTGTATGGCCCTCAGTTGACTTTCAAAATCCCAGGAAGAAAAAAAGAAAGACACCAAAAGAAAAGAAGGACTAGCAGGACAAATTGAATAAAGAAAAGGAAAAGAAATATCAGGAAGAGAAGAAGGAGGAAGCCAAGGCCATATCTACACTTATCACTTAAGTTGTGTGTGAGAAATACCTGGAGAAGAAAAACCTAGCACTCCTCTCCCTTCTCTGCCACTAAGTCAAGACACAGATTAAAAATCTCCAAAACTTTATTAAGAGTCTGCAGAGTCTTTGTCAGACATGCAAGATCATGTTCAGTAATGTTCCCAGATAAATGACCCCATAAATATACAAGCAAGTTTATATTGTTAGTTTCACGCAAGGCCTTTCAAATGGCAAAATTGCACTGGGTAATCCATATTTGGCTATTTACACAATTCTCAGTAAATGGGAAAGCCCTAAAAACCTTTGCACATATGTCTAATAGTGGCATAACTATTTCACAGCATTGCAACTGATCTGTTGTGTGCTGTTTGCATCCTACTAATGAAGCCTGTTTGGTAAAGGTTAAATTTTTTCATTAAAATTAAGTTGCTTATAAATCCCTCAAACTCTCATGGGTTCATCCATCTTTTATATTGTGTCCATGTCAACTTGACTCTAAGCCATTTTTCTAATTGTCCATTTAATTCATCTTCCAAGTCAGCTTTTGCAAGGACTTTTGTTTACAGTATGAATCATAATTGATCCAAACATACCATTGCCACATGGAAAGAAAAATGCCAGATGTTCAAAATGGCTTTAGAAAAGATGGAAGAAGAAACTTTATTGCAGATGCATGTTGGATAACTGAAAAAGCCAAAGCATATCAGCAAGAAGTTATGATGTGCTTCATTGAATACAGAAAGACCTTCAATTCTGTTGATCACATCGAACTATGGGTTTTTTCTTAGGAAAATGGGAATTTCTGGTTATTTTCATGCAAAATCAATAAATAAGTCAGGAAGCTACAGTCCAAACACAACATGGTGAAACAAACTGGCTGCAGTTCTTCAAAGGAATGAGCTAAGGCTATGTACTCTCTCTCCATTTATTAATTATAACCCACAGTATATGCTGAATATATATTGAGGGAGGTTAGATTGATAGAAGATCAGCATGGCTTTAAAACTGGAAGCAAAACATCAATAATCATGCAATGCCAATGACACTACTCTGAAACTAAAAAATGAGCTGCAAATTTTGGTAATGAGAATCAAGGAGCACAGTGAAAAAATAGACTAAGATTAAATATGAAGAAGGCTACATGACAAAAGGTACAGCAAGTGTACAGCAAATTAACAATGGTTAATTAAGAGACTGAAATAGTGAATAGCTTATGACGTTTAGGATTGACCACCAACAGAAAAGAAGCCAGCAGTCTAGAAATACACATTGGATAAGCTTTTGGAAGAGTAGTAATTGTAAAAAAATATTCAGCTGTTGCGATGTGTCTATACCTACAAAGTTTGATATGGTAATTGTTTTTCCTTGTGACATTCTATGGAAGTGAAAGTTGAACTTCCAAGAAGCAGAATAGGAAAAAATATTCATATTTTTGAACTTTTCTAAGAATGCTGTGGACAACCAAGAAAAAGAACAAATGAAACATGGAGCTAATCGACCCAGATTTTTCACTCAAGGCTGAAATAACCAGACTCAAATTATCGTATTTTGGATAGATGATGCAAAGGCCCAGGTCTCTTAAGACGCTCGAGAAGAAGATGATGAGTAGCAGCAAGGTGGATGGACACCATTAGAGTGAATTTTTATGTAAAGCTCCACCAGTGAGTCGGTTCTGTGTTTTCTAGAGTCATTTGAATGACTTACAGTTGTGCATTTTCTGCCTGGTTTATGTTCAAAGATTTCTTATAGCACCCCCTTTCACCTTAAGCTATTCCCCTTTTCTTGCTTTTTAATGCATACTATATGAGGGTGCAACTGCCTTCCTCACCTGCTTTTGAAAACCAACAACTAATATATGTCTATGCTTTCTAGAGCTTTTTAGCAGCAAAGAACAATAAAAAAAGAAAGATTACTGAACATTACAATGGGGAGTTATTGTATCAACAGTGAAAGGAAGGGGGAAACAGCTGCATAAATGAGCAATAAAAAGCCTTCATAGCTTGGAACATATAAAAAGAATTTGCAACATATTATAATTAGTCTGCTGTATATAACCCTCATATAAAAACATGAAGGAAAACACAATGTAAAGGTTTATCGAAAACCTTCTATTTCTAATATCTTTGAAGAACCATTTGACTTAGAATTATGAGAGATCAAAACTCCAGTGAGACATTAAGTTTTAAGTCTTTCATGCTCTTTGAAACAGAATACTGTAGAATTGATCAGTTCAACAGTTTTGTCCTAGAGATGGCTATCACTGCTGTGCTAGAATAATGATGGGATACTAAGTTTCTTTGTGTGAATAAACCATAGGGGCTTTCCTAAGCTGTTTTTCCTATAGCTTCCTGTAAGTTCCTCCAGGAGTTGGGTAGCCCTGAGAATGAGGAGGACCAGCCCAAGACATTTTATTGTATGAGGTGAAGTACAACACTCTTCTTCTCCATCGTCTTACTTTAATAGTAACTGCATCTTTGCTATAACTGAGGCATACATTGCTATCTCTTTCAGCAGAGGGGAAGGATTATAGAAATGTGGTGCCAATGATCCTCATTATGTTTGTAGACATATCGGCAGATGACCTTGGAGCTATCTGTTCCACCCGACCATCTCCTCCTCCTCCTCCTCCCAATGGCAGTTTTCCTTGGTGACTGGGCTTGTGTGGTCCAATGATGTTGCGTGATATACTGACAAAAGCCTATCATAAGGATCACACAAGCTGACAACATCTTCTTCTTCTTCTTCTTCTTCTTCTTCTTCTTCTTCTTCTTCTTCTTCTTCTTCTTCTTCTTCTTCTTCTTCTTCTTCTTCTTCTTCCTCCTCCTCTTCCTCCTCTTCCTCTTCCTCCTCTTCTTCTTCTTCTTCTTCTTCTTCTTCTTCCTCTTCTTCTTCTTCTTCTTCTTCTTCTTCTTCTTCTTCTTCATCATCATCATCATCATCATCATCCTTGCTTTAGAAGCTTTCTTAGGTGGCTGAGCTTGTATGGTGTTGAGTGGTATGCGAACCAAAAGGATTTTAACAGGTGTCCCAGAATATGTGCCTCCCATAATCCATTGCAATGCTGAATGTTAAACAATATATCAATTTTCATATCAGATCAGTTATTGCTTGGGTCAACAAGGGTCACATTTGAAACTGTGTGTCCTGGGCATTAGATGTCAAATGAATTATCCAGCTTGGTTGCCTTTGCCAGGTTGGGAGATATGGAGGAAGAGACAGCCGCAATTTATGTGAGCTGTTGAGTCTTAAATTACATTTATCTTCTTATGGAGTAATCTTTAATGCTAATTACAGGCATACTTTGCTGAGGGCTCAAAAGATGATTAGCATTTTTTAGCAATAAAGTATTTTTTAATTAAGTATGTACTTTTTTTGGACATAATGCTATTGCACACGTAATAGACTATAGTATAATGTAAACATTACTTTTATATGCACTGGGAAACAAAAATACCCCTGTGATTCGTGTAATATTGTGCAACTATTATTGCAATATTCGCTTTATTGCAGTAGTCTGGAACCAAACCCTCGGTATCTCCAAGGTATGCCTTTATTTATGAAACTTTATCTTGGGCTGCTCAGGGGGAGAACAGAGTAATAGAAATAGAAAGCCTCACAAATCGTAAGCTGGAATCCCTTCAAATAAACCTAACTCTAAAAGTAGAGAAAAAACATATGGATAATAGTGTATTTCTGTTACAGCCACACAGAATAAAAATTCAATCTATAACAACAAAATCCCATACCACAATGCAACTAACAGTAACCCTAACCCTTCCACCTATATGGCTTAGGGCAGGGTAAGGGTTCAGCTAGTTTGGACCAGTTTGGGTGAACCAGATGCTAATTTTACATCTGGCTCACCAAACCAGTAGTTGCAAGGACTGGATGCCCCTCCCACCCCATCCTGCCCCTCCCAGGAATCTCCACGTAGCCAGTTTTGGATGCCAGGTAAGTGCAGTGCCCGTGGGTGGCTCTGTGAGGGCGAAAAAAGGGCCTCCTGAAAGTTCCAGAAGTCTGGAAATGGGCCTGTTTCTGGCCTCCAGAGGGCCTCCAGAGCCCAGGGAGACTGTTTTTGTCCTCCTGGAGGCTCAAGGAAAGTCTCTGGAGTTTGGGGAAAAAGACTTCCCCCGCACCGTGGTGCAGGAGGCCAAGTAGGCCACACCCACTATGGCCACGCCCACCCAGCAACCAGACAAAGAACCAGTTGCTAAAAATTTTGAATCCTACCCCAGCAAACCAGGCAAATGATTTGAGGTATTCACGGGATTCCTGTTTGCAAAAGATAATACAAGTCTTGGTAGAACAACATGAGGCTTTTAACAGGTTTTCCATGTCATCATATGTATTACAACTGAAAGCATTTCTATCTGCTTTAAATGATCCACTAATACCCCTTACCAAATTATTTTCAAATTGGATTGGACTACAGAAAGTTGCAGTACTTGATGATAATACACAAGTGGAAAATCAAGTATGGAAAAGTAAGGATTGGAAAAGCACTTCTGTTCCAAGGAGGCATCTAAACTATAACAATCCTTTTAAATTTTGGGGAACAGGTGACCAAAGGAACAACAGACCAACTAAAAAGCCACCTAGGAAGAAGTTGGAAGCAAATAAAATAATGACGGAAGGAAGACCAATAGTAAATTTGAAATGGCCGATATAGATCTTCTAATATAGTTATGTCCAGTCATTGCAGAGGATTCTATAATTAAGCAAAATCATCCAGCAAATATAATTCAACGAACTCTGTTCTTCTGACTGCTCAAAACTGAGTTCCATGCAGATAGTGGTGCAGCTAGTCCTCGCTTAACAACACTAACTGAGATCAGAATCAAATTCTGTCATTAAGTGACATGGTTGTAAGTTGAAAAACCATGTAACTGTGCCATTTAGCAATGCCCCACTTACTGTTGTTAATCAAGGACTTGTGAGAACCCATCAGGTAAGGTCTTAAATTATGTTCATGTGACTGTGAGCATGATACGATGGCCATAAGTTTGAGGATCTGTCATAACTAACCTCTCATTCAGTGCCATCGTAAATTTGAACAGGATGCATGGTCATTGCACAAGGATCACCTGTATTTGCAAATAATGAAAGCTAAACTGGCATTTATTCCCCCCCCCTTCAAAAAAAAATCCTAGAGGTTTGGTTTCACAGATGAAATGAACATCTGGGGCATCTATTTCATATTTTTCACTCTTAGAATTCTTTCAGATGGTATTTTAAAGGTAGAACATTGTATTACAATGATGTGGCAGCAAAAGCAATGTTAACTTTTGCCCCTATGGAACAAAATAGCTGAATTGTCCTGGTTAAGATAAGAGTTGATTAAAATAGGCATAGTTAGTTACCATGTATAATTTCAATTCTCAAAAAAAACAAAAAAACAAAAACAAACCCACAACCTGAAAAGGAGGGGACAATTCCTGAGACAGTGGCAAATATAAAACATAGGAGAGTAAAGGCAAGCCAGCCCTGCAACCTTGGACAATCCAGCAACCCCTTTGTTGGGTGATCCAGGAAGGAACTGCAATGACAAAAATGCAATCAGGGTCTCCCTCTGTGGAGCAGGATGTCTTAAAATGCTATATTTATTTATTTATTTATTTATTTATTTATTTATTTATTTATTTATTTATTTATTTATTTATTTATTTATTTTGTCACATAGTATATATAAGCATACGTCTGAAATAACTATACAATATATCAGCATATATATGAGTATGAGTATGTAATAACTATATTAATTGGATATAACAAAAGGAAACAATAGGACAGGAACGGTAGGCACGATTGTGCTTTTATGCACGCCCCTTACAGACCTCTTAGGAATGGGGTGAGGTCAATAGTAGACAGTTTTTGGTTGAAGCTTTGGGGATTTTGGGAAGAGACCACAGAATCAGGTGTATTCCAAGCATTAACAATTCTATTACTGAAGTCATATTTTCTGCAATGAAGACTGGAGCAGTTAACATTAAGCTTAAATCTATTGTGTGCTCGTGTATTGTTGCAATTGAAGCTGAAGTAGTCTTCGATAGGAAGGACATTGTAATAGATGATTCTATGAGTTAAACTCAGGTCATGTCGAAGGCGGCGTAGTTCTAAATTTTCTAAACCCAGGATTTCAAGTCTGGTGGCATAAGGTATTTTGTTGTATTCAGAGGAATGGAGTACTCTTCTTGTAAAATATTTCTGGACATGTTCAATTGTATTGATGTCAGAAATGTGGTATGGGTTCCAATCAGTTGAACTGCATTCAAGAATTGGTCTAGCAAATGTTTTATATGCTCTGAATCCAATCCCTCAGCAAATAGATTTTAAAAAATGGATGCATCTCATTTGGAACAATCCAGGATTCAGCTATTACTGTACAAATCTCAGGGCTCAATGAAGTCTCAAAACCCAACATCTTTAGAGAAATTGAGTTGAATTGGAAGGTGAATCAAATGGGCAGTTGAAAAAAGTGAGCAATTGGAAATGCATGTCAGAGGCTCTTTCACTCTACCAGTGGAAACAGGAAAGGAGACTCAAGGTTCACAAGACAATGTTTTCTTTGGGAAGAAAATGTAGCAATTTGTAGAAAACAAGCAATCAAACCTAACCTATAATCAAGAAGAAGTAGCTGAAAAAGTTGTTAAAAGGTTTTCAAAATTAACGAGAAGAATGGGGCTGTCTTAAAACAAACAAAAGTAAGGCTTTGGGCTGAGATACATAAACTAAACACTGGAAATCATTTCAAATCAATCAATAGTAGAAAAAAGGCAACTTTTTTCTAATAAATTGATTGTGTCATTACTTACAATCATGTCATTAATAAGCAGAAGCAAATACAAGTGGTAAACCTAAATGAGAAATTAGCTTAGAATTGAATGTGACAGAACTTTAGGTAGATGTGAACAACTTTAATAAAATGAAAAAACCCTGAAAGCTGAAAAACTGAAGCTGAATTTATAAAATATACAACATTCAATCCAAAATCAGATCTGATGTTCAAGATATAACTGAGGAATGAAGCATTGTCAGGAAAAAGCAATTAGTATGATGCTCATCTAAGTCCATAGAAACAAAATTGACAACTTAGAACAACTCTGGATCAGTCTAAGCATCATCAAAGTGAAAAGAAAAAAGAAGAAATTTTATGTTCCAGAGAGACCTGGCAGATTGAGCCATCAAACACAACTAAGAGGGTATTGTAGATTTACACTACAAAAATAAATTAAAAGGGGAAAAATATAGTAATAGTAAAAAGCAAACAAACAGGTGAACTTGAGACTGATGAATTACATGCATTTGGATGAAAAAATGAGCCAAATGAAAACTGAATGACAACTGGGAGATTCTTCTTAATAATGAAAGAAAATAGAAAAAGAATGGAGTGGAGTGGAGTGGACCAAAACGGAACGGAACGGAACAGAACAGAACAGAACATTCTTTATTGGCCATATGTGATTGGACATACAAGAAATTTGTCTCTGGTGAATAAGCTCTCAGTATACAAACAAGCAATAAAGCAATAAATCATAATATACAACCATAAATTATATGATAAAACCAAAAAATGATAGTCATAAGATACCAATAGGAGTAAATAATAGGAAAGGTGAGAAAGATATTAGTAATACTACATGATTAACTATCTTTAGGCATAAGACAGTGCTGTGGAAATTATGTGTTTAGCATAGTGATGGCTTGGGGTGGTGGTGAAAACTGTCTTTGTGTCTAGTTGTTTTGGCATGCAATGCCCTATGGCAGCATCCTGAGGGAAGGAGTTGAAACAGTTTATGTCCAGGTTGTGAGGAATCTGTAGATATTTTCTCAGCCCTCTTTCTGGCTCGTGCAGTATATAGGTCCTCAATGGAAGGCAGGCTGGTTGCAATTTTTTTTCTGTAGTCCTAACTATCTGTTGAAGTCTGTACTTCTAGGAGCCATATCTCAAAACTTCAGATCAATACTTAGTTTGTTCAAAATTCTTATTGGAATAAAACATTTGTCTGAAGGAAAATTCTTCAATTGAGCAAAAGGGTAATGACAGAAATGTATGAGGAGTTAAAGATCAGTACTTATTGATGAAACAATCATTATAAAATCAAAGTAAGATTGAGTGAATTTAAGTATGGCTTGGATTGAGTACAAGAATGTATTTGATTCCCTTCCATTAATAGGATTATGAAAAGTACAGAAATGTTTGGGGTCAATCAAAATATCCAAGGTTTTGTAGAATTGACCATGAAAACATGGCAGACAAATGCTTAAGGAGGATGGGTTACATGAAGTAGAAATAAAAAAGGGGGTATTTCAGAGTGATTCCTTATCACCTTTATTATTCACTTTTGTAATGATCCAGATGACAAGGATGCTAAGTAGGGGAAAATCTGGCTAACAATTTTCAAAGTAAGGTGAAAAAAGTCATGCTTTTTTTACATGGATAATTTAAAATTATATGCCAAATTCAAAGTTGAATGGGAATGATTATGAATTACTGTTCAGATATTTAGTGGTGATATTGTAATGCAATTTGTACTCTGGGTACTTTCAGAAAAAAACTTAAAATGGTTATATAGCAGCTTATGATTGTCCATCCCTGCAATAATGCTTCAACCACAACAATACACGAGCACACAATAGATATAAACTTAAGGTAAACCACTCCAAACTTGATTGCAGAAAATACAACTATCAGGCCTGGAAACCATACTAGACCATAGGTTTCCAGACGCTGCCACATTTCTCCCCTGAGGGGAAGAAGGGAGGGTTGATGGGTATGGTAACATTCTTCAAGCGGTCAAGGTCGGATTGTGTTTGCATCTGCAGAAGGAGTGGCAAGAAGAGGTTTCGAATAAAGTGGAAGAACGTTGGCCCATGTGACCAGCAAAGGGGTTAGGGGGTGGGACTCTTGGGGTTTGTATAACTGGGAAAAGAATCCGGAAGTTTCAGTTTCGGAATTTCACTCATCATGTGCCAGTTTCCTTATGCTAGTAAAGAACTTTCAAGGACAATGGCTTCAGAGATTTTTTTATGCAGAAGAGGTTTTTCTGGAACCCTGACAATGACTTCAGCAACATAGTGGTCAATGCCTGTGTTATGTCTAACAAAGTCCTCGGGGTTACGACCCGCCTGAGCCTTGACAACAGCCAGGCGGTCTCTGATTGGTTAAGACGCGCTGGAGGGAAGAAGCGGGAGTTTGGAAGTCCTGTCATTGGATAAAGTTCCTGAGGCAGCTAGTATATAAGGGCTGTCACCCGGAGAGTTAGTTTTTGAGCTTAACATGTTATTCCGTTGTGATTAATTGCGAGTTAAATAAAGGTTGTGTTCCTTACAACCTCTGTGTGAGACTCTTTCTGGACCCACTAGTCACGGATTTAATACTGGCGACGAAGGTGTGGGGAGTCCGCACAGCGCAGCAACCTAATTATTGTTTTTTCGGTTCTGCGGTTTCACTCGCGATCACCTCAAGATGGAGAAGGCCCAAGCATTCCTGCCGTTTGAGCCAGCAGCTGAGACATGGGATTCGTTCCTGGAGCGCTTTGAGTGCTTCTTGCACTCCCAGGACTATGTGGATTTGCCTGCCTCTCGTAAGCGCGGCTACTTCCTGAGCCTCTGTGGCCGTGAGGTTTTTGCAACGGCCAGGGTCCTGGCTGCCCCATCGCTAGTTTTTGAAATGCCGTGGGATGATTTATTGGCCAAGCTGAGGAGCCATTACTCCCCAACGCCTTCTCGTATCGCCCGGAGGCTTGCGTTTCGACGGCGTGTCCAGCGACCGGGGGAATCGATCAACGATTATATGGCGTCCCTGCGTTCTGCTGCCCTATATTGTGAGTTCCCGGAGCTGGACGATGTCCTTCTAGATCAGCTGGTGGCTGGGACCACTGACCTGCGGCTGCAGCGTCGACTGCTAGCCCGCTCAGACATCACCTTGGCCACAGCGTTGGTTGAGGCGCAGGCGGCCGAGTTGGCGGAGAAGTCCGCGGCGGAGATTCAGAGATTCCGTCCACCTGAGACTCAAGCCGCACCTGGCCTGGCGGTTCACCACGGGGAGGCGCAACCATCGGAGACACCATATGGCTCTTCGGATGAAGACGATGATGTGCGCCGTCTCAAGTCCTTTCCTCGGCGCGGGTTGCCGGCCGCCAAGTCTTCTCCGCTGAGTTGTGCTGGCTGTGGGGGAAGCCACGGAAGGGCCGATTGCGGTTTAAAATGCCGTTTGCCGCCGTTGTGGAAGCGTGGCCACCTAGCCCGGGTCTGCCGGGCGGGGTTGCCTATGGCTGATTCCCTGAGAGATCCTGCTCCCCGTCGGAAGTCTTCTGGCCTGCCGGCCACCCGCAAGGATGATTGTTTCGCTGTCGGGCATGCCACCGTTGACCCTCTTGGTAATAAGATCTACCTTACGGTGAATCTAGAGGGCAAGCCATGCAGAATGGAACTGGACACTGGCTCATCCAAAACCCTAATGGCCTGGTCCGCCCTCAAGCGACATTTGCCAACTTTCTCCAAGTCTCGTCTGAGGCCATGCCCTGTCACCCTCAAAGACTATCAGGCGGGTTATTCCAGTTATGGGTTGTTGCAATGTCCCTGTGACTCATGAGGGGTTCTCGGGTGGGTTGCCTCTAATCGTGGTGAGGGGTAACCTGCCAACCTTACTGGGGTTGGACTGGTTCAGGGCTTTCCGCCTGAATGTCATAGGGTCCATTCCACTGTTCCCGACTGTTACGAGTATCATCCGTGACTTCGCTGATGTTTTCAGTGATCAGTTGGGTAAATATACGGGTACCCCGATATCGTTTAATTTGGACCCCCAAATAGCGCCGATTCGCCTAAAACCTAGGAGGGTGCCACTTGCATTGAGGCTTAAGGTTGACGTATTTGCAAATAATGAAAGCTAAACTGGCATTTATTCCCCTTCAAAAAAATCCTAGAGGTTTGGTTTCACAGATGAAATGAACATCTGGGGCATCTATTTCATATTTTTCACTCTTAGAATTCTTTCAGATGGTATTTTAAAGGTAGAACATTGTATTACAATGATGTGGCAGCAAAAGCAATGTTAACTTTTGCCCCTATGGAACAAAATAGCTGAATTGTCCTGGTTAAGATAAGAGTTGATTAAAATAGGCATAGTTAGTTACCATGTATAATTTCAATTCTCAAAAAAAAACAAAAAACCAAAAACAAACCTACAACCTGAAAAGGAGGGGACAATTCCTGAGACAGTGGCAAATATAAAACATAGGAGAGTAAAGGCAAGCCAGCCCTGCAACCTTGGACAATCCAGCAACCCCTTTGTTGGGTGATCCAGGAAGGAACTGCAATGACAAAAATGCAATCAGGGTCTCCCTCTGTGGAGCAGGATGTCTTAAAATGCTATATTTATTTATTTATTTATTTATTTATTTATTTATTTATTTATTTATTTATTTATTTATTTATTTATTTATTTATTTATTTATTTATTTTGTCACATAGTATATATAAGCATATGTCTGAAATAACTATACAATATATCAGCATATATATGAGTATGAGTATGTAATAACTATATTAATTGGATATAACAAAAGGAAACAATAGGACAGGAACGGTAGGCACGATTGTGCTCTTATGCACGCCCCTTACAGACCTCTTAGGAATGGGGTGAGGTCAATAGTAGACAGTTTTTGGTTGAAGCTTTGGGGATTTTGGGAAGAGACCACAGAATCAGGTGTATTCCAAGCATTAACAATTCTATTACTGAAGTCATATTTTCTGCAATGAAGACTGGAGCAGTTAACATTAAGCTTAAATCTATTGTGTGCTCGTGTATTGTTGCAATTGAAGCTGAAGTAGTCTTGACAGGAAGGACATTGTAATAGATGATTCTATGAGTTAAACTCAGGTCATGTCAAGGCGTAGTTCTAAATTTTCTAAACCCAGGATTTCAAGTCTGGTGGCATAAGGTATTTTGTTGTATTCAGAGGAATGGAGTACTCTTCTTGTAAAATATTTCTGGACACGTTCAATTGTATTGATGTCAGAAATGTGGTATGGGTTCCAATCAGTTGAACTGCATTCAAGAATTGGTCTAGCAAATGTTTTATATGCTCTGAATCCAATCCCTCAGCAAATAGATTTTAAAAAATGGATGCATCTCATTTGGAACAATCCAGGATTCAGCTATTACTGTACAAATCTCAGGGCTCAATGAAGTCTCAAAACCCAACATCTTTAGAGAAATTGAGTTGAATTGGAAGGTGAATCAAATGGGCAGTTGAAAAAAGTGAGCAATTGGAAATGCATGTCAGAGGCTCTTTCACTCTACCAGTGGAAACAGGAAAGGAGACTCAAGGTTCACAAGACAATGTTTTCTTTGGGAAGAAAATGTAGCAATTTGTAGAAAACAAGCAATCAAACCTAACCTATAATCAAGAAGAAGTAGCTGAAAAAGTTGTTAAAAGGTTTTCAAAATTAACGAGAAGAATGGGGCTGTCTTAAAACAAACAAAAGTAAGGCTTTGGGCTGAGATACATAAACTAAACACTGGAAATCATTTCAAATCAATCAATAGTAGAAAAAAGGCAACTTTTTTCTAATAAATTGATTCCTTTTTTTACTCTTTTCATGTATCCAAATTATGTTTATACTTTTACCAATTATCTTATATATTATTGACAAAATAAATAAATAAATAAATAAATAAAATAAAAATTTCATTCTTGTAGGCCAGGGAGAGAATGAATACTCTGTCGGGCAGAGGACACAAGTCTTTTTCCTTCAGAAAAGGAATGCATGATAAGTCTTCTGCCTCTCCAATTCAGCAGCATGTAGTCCATTCAGCATCTTTGGCTTTTTAAAATTTTGAGATTAATGGATTCCGATTTAAAAAATTGACAATTAATATAATACAATTAAATAGAAGGCAATAGAATCAACCTATGTGCATATCCAACTGGTCCCTTCCAGTCTTTCTACACTCTTTCTTCTGTCTGGTATTTTGCTCCTTTCATTTTTTTCTTTTCCCATTGTATATAGGCATGAATGGCTTGCCATGTGCTAATAACTGTGAAACTGTGAGGTATGTAATCAGTGAGGTTTTTTGTCCTGTCTGTGAGATGGATGGCTGTCTAAATATGAGGAATGAATACATAAATAAAACCATAACACCATTTCTCGCAATTCTTAATAGAGCTGCTAACCGGAGTTTTCATGGGAATACTTAACATTATGAGAAGGATAGCCTTCTTTACAGTACTTTAAACAAGAGCTGTGGTAATTCTATTTCTAACGAAGCAGAAAGAGACCAGACTTTATTGATTAATTTATCAAATGTGCATGTTGCCAATTTCATTACAATTCCTGGAACAAAACGGAACAAAGAATTATCAGATATCTGAATGTGTGAAAACACTTTATCTGCTTTAAATTTAAGAGCTTGGCTACACTTCTGTTTTGGGGAATGTCTGATGTGCATTTATGTAAATATTCAGACTGACAACACATGACCTAGACAATCTGATCAGATCTCTTAACAGATGATTTCACTATAAGACTGACTCATATAAGGTCAGCTTGGAATGTGCATTCATATAGATATGGTCATATTATAGCTGGGAATAACAAAATGAAAAAAAAATGAGGGGAAGGGTGGACTGATGAATTCTAAAGAAACATTAAGGAATAACAGACAGCAATGACACTGTTAAAGAGAAGAAGGAAGGGTTGGAGAGATTAAGGAACTTAATGGGGTTAAAAAGCAAGAATATGACCCATCTTGTAAATGATCAGCGTGTTCGCATTTAAAACAGGTTTCCTCTTTTTTACTTCTGTGATTCCTATCTTTCTTTCCATGGGGGTAAAGGTAGAAAAAGAATGTCAAATATCTTCTTGGCTAACTCTACTACATCTTTATGCCAAAGTGTTTATAAAACATTTTATAGTTTTTTTGTAGAAGGCACAAACTTGAGAATGCTAAGTTCTTCTTTACAATGAGATATTGAAAGAGACATTGTTCATAGTTTTTCAAAATTAACAAGAAGAATGGGGCTGTCTTAAAACAAACAAAAGTAAGGCTTTGGGCTGAGATACATAAACTAAACACTGGAAATCATTTCAAATCAATCAATAGTAGAAAAAAGGCAACTTTTTTCTAATAAATTGATTGTGTCATTACTTACAATCATGTCATTAATAAGCAGAAGCAAATACAAGTGGTAAACCTAAATGAGAAATTAGCTTAGAATTGAATGTGACAGAACTTTAGGTAGATGTGAACAACTTTAATAAAATGAAAAAACCCTGAAAGCTGAAAAACTGAAGCTGAATTTATAAAATATACAACATTCAATCCAAAATCAGATCTGATGTTCAAGATATAACTGAGGAATGAAGCATTGTCAGGAAAAAGCAATTAGTATGATGCTCATCTAAGTCCATAGAAACAAAATTGACAACTTAGAACAACTCTGGATCAGTCTAAGCATCATCAAAGTGAAAAGAAAAAAGAAGAAATTTTATGTTCCAGAGAGACCTGGCAGATTGAGCCATCAAACACAACTAAGAGGGTATTGTAGATTTACACTACAAAAATAAATTAAAAGGGGAAAAATATAGTAATAGTAAAAAGCAAACAAACAGGTGAACTTGAGACTGATGAATTACATGCATTTGGATGAAAAAATGAGCCAAATGAAAACTGAATGACAACTGGGAGATTCTTCTTAATAATGAAAGAAAATAGAAAAAGAATGGAGTGGAGTGGAGTGGACCAAAACGGAACAGAATGGAACAGAACAGAACAGAACAGAACAGAACATTCTTTATTGGCCATGTGTGATTGGACATACAAGAAATTTGTCTCTGGTGCATAAGCTCTCAGTATACAAACAAGCAATAAAGCAATAAATCATAATATACAACCATAAATTATAAGATAAAACCAACAAGTGATAGTCATAAGATACCAATAGGAGTAAATAATAGGAAAGGTGAGAAAGATATTAGTAATACTACATAATTAACTATCTTTAGGCATAAGACAGTGCTGTGGAAATTATGTGTTTAGCATAGTGATGGCTTGGGGTGGTGGTGAAAACTGTCTTTGTGTCTAGTTGTTTTGGCATGCAATGCCCTATGGCAGCGTCCTGAGGGAAGGAGTTGAAACAGTTTATGTCCAGGTTGTGAGGAATCTGTAGATATTTTCTCAGCCCTCTTTCTGGCTCGTGCAGTATATAGGTCCTCAATGGAAGGCAGGCTGGTTGCAATTTTTTTTTCTGTAGTCCTAACTATCTGTTGAAGTCTGTACTTCTAGGAGCCATATCTCAAAACTTCAGATCAATACTTAGTTTGTTCAAAATTCTTATTGGAATAATACATTTGTCTGAAGGAAAATTCTTCAATTGAGCAAAAGGGTAATGACAGAAATGTATGAGGAGTTAAAGATCAGTACTTATTGATGAAACAATCATTATAAAATCAAAGTAAGATTGAGTGAATTTAAGTATGGCTTGGATTGAGTACAAGAATGTATTTGATTCCCTTCCATTAATAGGATTATGAAAAGTACAGAAATGTTTGGGGTCAATCAAAATATCCAAGGTTTTGTAGAATTGACCATGAAAACATGGCAGACAAATGCTTAAGGAAGATAGGTTACATGAAGTAGAAATAAAAAAGGGGGTATTTCAGAGTGATTCCTTATCACCTTTATTATTCACTTTTGTAATGATCCAGATGACAAGGATGCTAAGTAGGGGAAAATCTGGCTAACAATTTTCAAAGTAAGGTGAAAAAAGTCATGCTTTTTTTACATGGATAATTTAAAATTATATGCCAAATCCAAAGTTGAATGGGAATGATTATGAATTACTGTTCAGATATTTAGTGGTGATATTGTAATGCAATTTGTACTCTGGGTACTTTCAGAAAAAAACTTAAAATGGTTATATAACAGCTTATGATTGTCCATCCCTGCAATAATGCTTCAACCACAACAATACACGAGCACACAATAGATACAAACTTAAGGTAAACCACTCCAAACTTGATTGCAGAAAATACGACTATCAGGCCTGGAAACCATACTAGACCATAGGTTTCCAGACGCTGCCACATTTCTCCCCTGAGGGGAAGAAGGGAGGGTTGATGGGTATGGTAACATTCTTCAAGTGGTCAAGGTCGGATTGTGTTTGCATCTGTAGAAGGAGTGGCAAGAAGAGGTTTCGAATAAAGTGGAAGAACGTTGGCCCATGTGACCAGCAAAGGGGTTAGGGGGTGGGACTCTTGGGATTTGTATAACTGGGAAAAGAATCCGGAAGTTTCAGTTTCGGAATTTCACTCATCATGTGCCAGTTTCCTTATGCTAGTAAAGAACTTTCAAGGACAATGGCTTCAGAGATTTTTTTATGCAGAAGAGGTTTTTCTGGAACCCTGACAATGACTTCAGCAACATAGTGGTCAATGCCTGGAATGCACTATCTGTGATTTCTTCCCCAAACCCCCATAATTTTAACCTTAAACTGTCTACTGTTGACCTCACCCTATTCTTAAGAGGTCTGTAAGGGGTATGCACAAGGGGCATGCCTACCGTCTCTGTCCTACAGTGGTGGGTTTCAAATTTTTTTACTACCTGTTCTGTGGGTGTGGCTTGGTGGGCGTGGCATGGCTTGGTGGGTATGGTAGGGGAAGGATACTGTAAAATCTCTATGCCCACCCCACTCCAGGGGAAGGTTACCACAAAATCCCCATTCCCTTCCAATCAGCTTGGACTCAGGAGGCACATAATAGATGTGGGCGGGGCCAGTCAGAATTTTTACTACCGGTTCTCTGAACTACTCAAAATTTCCACTACCGGTTCTCCAGAACTGGTCAGAACCTGCTGAAACTCATCTCTGCTGTCCTAATGTCCCTTTTTACTGTATCCATTTCATGTATTCATAATTATGTTTATACTTTTATCTGTTATCTTATATATGCTTGACAAAATAAATAAATAAATAAATAAAATAAAAATAATATATACATACACACACAAACATATAATGATATATAATGATAATGATATAAGAGATACCTTTGTGCAAAATGTTTGAGACTCTATAAACTTCTAGATCATTGTTTCAGAAGGTGTGGAGACTGACATTATAGTGGGGTGATTTCTATAGAGTAAAGTCATCTAATTGAGACTAGATATATATGGTGTCACTAGAACAATGTAACTCAATTAAAACAAGTCACAGTGCCTCGTCATCTTTTTCTCCCTTTTACACTTCAGAATATTTCCCTTATTTGTA
Source organism: Ahaetulla prasina (assembly GCF_028640845.1). Classification (NCBI taxonomy): domain Eukaryota; kingdom Metazoa; phylum Chordata; class Lepidosauria; order Squamata; family Colubridae; genus Ahaetulla; species Ahaetulla prasina. The sequence continues at coordinate 96,878,584 of NC_080540.1, forward strand.
TATATGTGTTATATATGTGTTTTCCTATATATTTGTCTGTGTATTTCATGTAAGAAAAATCAAAGTGCTAACTTGGCCTCCTTTCTAACAGGATCAACATATTGTGGCCAAACATCTGCTACTTTTCTGCAGTGGGCAGTAATAATGAAATGATATTGTAGTATGGTTGACTGACGAGTCATACAAGATTATTTCAAAAAATGCTAAACACAGCACTGTGTAAGGAGGTTCTAAAATGGCCTTGCTAAGAAGATTAGATGTGTCATGCTACGGATTAAGTTTTGGCCATACTGAAGGTTGAATTTATTTTATAATGATACAAGCAGGAGAGAAACTGTCCATCAGTTCACAAAGTCATTTTTTTCATGCTCTGGTAATACTAAAACAGTTGTTATATTTTCTTACATATTTGCCTGTGTGTATTTCATGTTTAGGAACGCGGTGGCTCAGGGGCTAGGACATTGAGCTTGTTGATCGAAAGGTCTGCAGCTCAGCGGTTCGAATCCCTAGTGCTGCTGTGTAACAGGATGAGCTCCCGTTACTTGTCCCAGCTTCTGCCAACCTAGCAGTTTCGAAAGCACGTAAAAATGCAAGTAGAAAAAATAGGGACCACCTTTGGTGGGAAGGTAACAGCGTTCCGTGCCCCTTTGGTGTTGAGTCATGCTGGCCACATGATCACAGAGACGTCTTCGGACAGCACTGGCTCTTTGGCTTTGAAACGGAGAGGAGCACCGCCCCCTAGAGTTGGCAATGACTAGCACATATGTGCGAGGGGAACGTTTACCTTACCTTATTTCATGTTTATAGCTTGAGTTGTGTCTTCAGTAAAAAGAAATCTGAGCTTTCTGGCAATATGGGACAAGGAAACCTATGAAACACTTGTGACTCATCTAAATGATCTAGTGCCATCAAGTGGAAGTCTCACCTGAACTAACATATAATTTTAACAATTGTTTTAAGGTACGAACCTGATAATGTTTGAAAATAAAGGAAAAATATGCTGCACATGATACTTTCTTTTCTGGATACCTATACGTGCATCAGTACTGATTTAGCTCACACATTCAAAGAAAATCTATTGCTAAATATCATGAAGCATGGTCCTATGAATACTGTATATAGGTAAAATTAGAAGATTTGCCACAGGACTGGTACATAGTTGAGCCAATTTATTGTGTTTCAACCTATTGTTTTCTCCTAGCTGATCACTAGGTGATATTCACAGCATTTTAAAATTGGTTTTGATTAAATAATTCACCTTGAGTGGAGATCAGCTTTTCCAATTCTTTGAATGGCCCTTGTCACACAAACTCCATTATAAGAATATTTCATCCACAATGATGAGATGACAGCTCTTGAGTGTTTTTGCAGCTGAACTATTGTGAAAACTGAAATCGATCAGGAACCAGAATTTATTAACAGTCAGCAGGGCACCTAAATTTTTAGTGCATGCTTTTAAATGGCAAATAATCCATTTATGGTGATAGTTCTTTTTTTGTATGCATGTTTCCTTCCAGGTTTTAAATCTACAGGTCAACGTTTTTGAATCGAAATTCCTTATTACAATCCACCCAGAAGCTATTGATGTGACAGACTTCACTTCTGATAATCTTGCAGAACATTCCTGCAGGTTATTTGGAATCTTTTTATTTAAAATTCACTCAGTTTTGTTCATTCACTCTGGGCCAAATTAGACAACATTTTTCTAAAGCCTGCAGTCCAAGGTACTGAATGTTTTGGATGTAAGGGGCGTGCATAAGTGCACCTGCATGCCTACCGTCTCTGTCCTAATATTCCTTTTTATTTACTCTTTTCATGTATCCAAATTATGTTTATACTTTTACCAATTATCTTATATATTATTGACAAAATAAATAAATAAAATAAAAATTTCATTCTTGTAGGCCAGGGAGAGAATGAATACTCTGTCGGGCAGAGGACACAAGTCTTTTTCCTTCAGAAAAGGAATGCATGATAAGTCTTCTGCCTCTCCAATTCAGCAGCATGTAGTCCATTCAGCATCTTTGGCTTTTTAAAATTTTGAGATTAATGGATTCCGATTTAAAAAATTGACAATTAATATAATACAATTAAATAGAAGGCAATAGAATCAACCTATGTGCATATCCAACTGGTCCCTTCCAGTCTTTCTACACTCTTTCTTCTGTCTGGTATTTTGCTCCTTTCATTTTTTTCTTTTCCCATTGTATATAGGCATGAATGGCTTGCCATGTGCTAATAACTGTGAAACTGTGAGGTATGTAATCAGTGAGGTTTTTTGTCCTGTCTGTGAGATGGATGGCTGTCTAAATATGAGGAATGAATACATAAATAAAACCATAACACCATTTCTCGCAATTCTTAATAGAGCTGCTAACCGGAGTTTTCATGCGGAATACTTAACATTATGAGAAGGATAGCCTTCTTTACAGTACTTTAAACAAGAGCTGTGGTAATTCTATTTCTAACGAAGCAGAAAGAGACCAGACTTTATTGATTAATTTATCAAATGTGCATGTTGCCAATTTCATTACAATTCCTGGAACAAAACGGAACAAAGAATTATCAGATATCTGAATGTGTGAAAACACTTTATCTGCTTTAAATTTAAGAGCTTGGCTACACTTCTGTTTTGGGGAATGTCTGATGTGCATTTATGTAAATATTCAGACTGACAACACATGACCTAGACAATCTGATCAGATCTCTTAACAGATGATTTCACTATAAGACTGACTCATATAAGGTCAGCTTGGAATGTGCATTCATATAGATATGGTCATATTATAGCTGGGAATAACAAAATGAAAAAAAAATGAGGGGAAGGGTGGACTGATGAATTCTAAAGAAACATTAAGGAACAACAGACAGCAATGACACTGTTAAAGAGAAGAAGGAAGGGTTGGAGAGATTAAGGAACTTAATGGGGTTAAAAAGCAAGAATATGACCCATCTTGTAAATGATCAGCGTGTTCGCATTTAAAACAGGTTTCCTCTTTTTTACTTCTGTGATTCCTATCTTTCTTTCCATGGGGGTAAAGGTAGAAAAAGAATGTCAAATATCTTCTTGGCTAACTCTACTACATCTTTATGCCAAAGTGTTTATAAAACATTTTATAGTTTTTTTGTAGCAGGCACAAACTTGAGAATGCTAAGTTCTTCTTTACAATGAGATATTGAAAGAGACATTGTTCATAGTTTTGACTCAATAAACTTAAGAGGATTTGTGAAAGCCTCATCAGTTCCTAAGGCTTCTGGATATTAATAAATATAATACTGACTATAAATTGATTCCTTTTTTTTGGGGGGGGGAACCCTATTATTCCTTCCTGCCCTTGATTTTCTTCCTGCCTGACCTGCCAGAAGATGAAGCTTATAATGTGGTTCAGCCATTAGCTTTGACTACTCTCCTGGGAAAGACAGGAAGTTGTAAACTCTTGGTTTATCGCTCCTAATGGAGGCAAATGCAGCTTCTTCTCAACAGTTTCCTTGAGGTTTCATATGATATTTGCATTTATTTATTTGTAATCCTGACTTGGTCCCCCTTCCTGTGCCACCTAACTCAGCCTTTTCCCCAGTCAGCACAGTCCATAATTCATGTTTGGTGAAGAGGATGTAACCAACTAATATGCATACTTATATCGTTTCCATTTAAGCAGCCGTGCTGGCAAGCAGCTCTTTTAAATCTCAGCCCTAAATGAGGATAAGGCTGGGGCAGTGAATTCCAGCATCTTTTGTCAACCTCATAAAACAATTGAACCCCCAAATATCTGTCCATAAGATATCCATCAGATGTAGGGATTTATTGCCATTCCTTCTTAATTTGTCAAAGCAGCAGCGTGCAGAACATAGGCCCATAGTTTGAAGATTCTGCAAAGTGTTAACATCACATTATAGAAAAACATTCTCATTACATTAAAGAAATATTTGATCTTACTGAACTTGAAAAGGATTTCTAATATTGAATGCTGCTTACTTTTTGGAGGAAAAAAAGGAAGCACTGGCTGTACTGTACTTTTCAATATGGAGGTTTATAATAAATCTAATGCTCAATTTGTATCACAGATATAGAATTAAGTTTTAAAATATTTCATGTTAATTTAAAAGCTGGAACGCAGATTGGACAGCCAGTTTGCAGTCTAAATAATGTTATCCTTGAATTTGAAAGACTTAGTAACTTGGCATCAAGGTAAGGTCATTTAAAATCTTTTCCGCATTGCAGATCCAAATCCAATGGCACTGAAACTTTAGCACATTATTTCTTACTTTTCAAAGGGGTCAATGGGAGGTGGGGAGATACAGGCAGTCCTTGACTTGTGACCGGTTGCTTTGCGAGTGACTTACAACTGATTGCTTAGAGAAAGTTACGATGGACCCTGCCCTCCAAAATTACTTATGATCTATTTTCAAAGCTTTTATGGCTGCATTCCCCCTGCGGTCATATGATCACATTTTAGATGCTTGGCAACTGGCTTACTTTTTCAGTTGTTTGCAGGATCCTGCAGTCACGTGACCATGATTTTTGACATTTTTTGGCAGTTTCTGGTATTTACTGTACTTCTGGTTTTTGACAACAAGTAACCATTAAATAAAGTGGTTTCACTTAATGATCATGGTGTTCAATTAATGACTTCAGCAAAAATGCTGAAGAATTGGATTTGGTCATGTGATGCCTTAACTTAAAACCACAACAATATACAACCACCATTCTGAACTCAGTTATGATCATAACTCTCTAAGGAGAGTTATACAATTACTCTATGTCTTCTCATTGTCTATCACTCAGCCTATTGTTTGCTGATTTCAGTTTCAGCCTTTTTTTTACCAGGCCCACACACATGGAAAGCATGCTTCTTTTAGCCTCCTCCTAATAGAAGATTGCTAGTTAGGAGTTAGATTTTGCTTATCCCCATAAAGTGTTTTGTCAGATTAAAGGTAAAGGTTCCTCTCGCACATATGTGCTAGTCATTCCTGACTCTAGGGGGCGGTGCTCATCTCCGTTTCAAAGCCGAAGAGCCAGCGCTATTTGAAGATTTCTCCGTGGTCATGTGGCCGGCATGACTCAACGCCAAAGGCGCACAGAATGCTGTTACCTTCCCACCAAAGGTGGTCCCTATTTTTCTACTTGCATTTTTTACATGCTTTCGAACTGCTAGGTTGGCAGAAGCTGGAACAAGTAACGGGAGCTCACCCCGTTTGTCAGATTAGTGTGCATCATATAAGCAATGAATAACATTTCAAAAATATTATATTCTATAGTGTGTTGTTTGACTTTGTTAGTAGGCGGTAGTGTTTAAAGATATTCTGTATTTAAGTCTGTATGATATGATGTCATATACTCTTTCTTCATGTTGGTATATAAAGAATAAAATATCAGCCATATTAGAAGTATCATCCTGATTGGAAAGTGTCTGGGTGAAGTAGCACAACCAGACCTAAAACACTCTGCTAACATATTCCCAGAAAATAAATCTCATTAAAAAAAATCCTTATAAAACCTGTTTCACCAAACACTGCACAGGTTAGATTCCTATTCTGAGAGATGTTCATATGCATACATAGACCCCTTCAATCTCTAACTGTGAGACATAGTGCCCATGGGGTGGGGGAGTGACAGACTACAGGATGAAGTGTCAGTTTCCCAGAAAGCATGCTCCACAAAGGGGAGGGAGACAAGAGGCAGCCCAGCCCAGAGCTCAGATAAGACACAGAGGAAGAGAGTAAGAATAGCCACTCATTAGAATCTCCAAGTATATCTGTTAGGCTAGGAGTAGTAAAGCTTTAGTCTGGCAAGATTCTGTCTGCCACATCTAAGCAAATGAAATAACCAACTCTGGTTGAATTGTTCCATTTTGTTCTTGGGCTAAGCCTGACACTAACCCTCTGAGGGTCCAGTTGCAGAGCTAGTGCAGGATGGCTGCTGTTCAGCCATTGTTGGGCTGTGTGTGTCAAACCAGACAATATAATAATCATGGCACCACAATCTAAGCCCTACCCCTTTTATACATGTTTTGATACTCTACACAGATAAGTGAGGGAGGAGGGAACCTTGATTTTGCTGCTATGCCTGTCATGCTGTCTATTTTGTGATCCCTGAGGATGTTACTGCTGCTGTCAAGGTTTTAGTTAAGTAATTTTACATTCTGGGCTTAGTGATTTTCCTGCAGCGAGAAACAATTTTCTCAGGATGGTTTTGATATTTTACATATAAACACCTAATGTCTGGTCTGCTTTTTGCTGCTCTCCTAATCTGGGTGATCATTTGGCTGCTGGAATGTTGCCTTTTTCTCTGTGGCAACCAAATGATGGCAGGTCTCCTGGATAATCTGATAATCTGTCCTGTTTTGTTTATCTACAAGGTGAAATCTCCTCTCAGATTATAATGCCAACTGATGGATCTAGAATCACATTTTAATGGATGAATGGATTGATTGTTGTTTGGGGGGATTTTAATCACTGCCCTGCTATTTTATTTGCTATTTGTTATTGTTCTCCAAACTTATGTTTATTTCGTCTTTGTTTTCAACCATGTTAAAGTATGTGTGAAAGCTGGAAAATCATAAGCCTCTAAAACAAAGCTACCCCATTCCCTAGTATGTGTAGTTTTAGTTATGGGATCCAGTGGAGATAGGAAACATAGAATTTCTTAGGAACAAAGGGGTGAGAGAATGTTGCAGCTCAAGACTGTCTTGTATTTGACCATGTGATCTAGCCAGTCCCACAAGGATTCTTTTGCTAGGGGAAGAATACACTTTTTCATAGTAAATTTTCAGAAGGATGGTAGACAGAAGCTTAATATGGGCTAGGCTAGTAAAAGGGAGAAGGGAGAAGAAGGAAAGATGAAGGCTAGTGTACCATGTACATTGTGGGACCTTTTGTAAAGAGGAAATAGTCATTGAACCTTTGTCATGGTCAGATCACTCTCTTCTTCGTCTGGACTTTCTGACCGCCATTCACCACCGCAGGGAGACGGAGCCGACACGTTGGGTCCGTCCCAGGCGCCTGATGGACCCGGAGGGTTCGGACGGAGCTTGGGCCATTTCCTGAGGGTCTGGCTCACGGCTCGGCTGAGGAACTTGTTGCGGCCTGGGAGCGGGCGCGGCGGGGCCTTAGACCGTGTCGTGCCTTTGCGACCTCTGACCCGGCGCAGGTCCCAACCAGCTCCTTGGTTCTCCGAGGAGCTGAGAGGATGAAGCGCGGAGAAGGCGCCTAGAGAGTTCCTGGAGGTCTAGCCGTTCAGAAGCTGATCGGACGCTAGTGAAGTCCTATACTAGGGCTTACCTAGTGGCTACGCCTCCTCCCTCATTGCATCGGCAGATAACCGCCCAGCCGCCCTGTTTGGGTGACCGCTCCCTCCTACACCAGGGGCGGGATGACCCGTTGCAGGGCGTGCTGAGGAGTTTAACGGTTATCTATCGATAAAATCGTTCAACCGGGATGGTTTGGACCAAGATTGCGGTGATCTGGTGAGGCGGCTGAGGTGGTCTTGGTGACATTGTATGGGATGAGTTTGACCCTGTCGCTCCGAGGACATGGACAGGTTGTTGGGGAGGCTGAATGCCACCACATGTTTACTGGACCCGTGCCCCTCCTGGTTGGTGCTGGCCACGCAGGAGGTGACACGAGGCTGGCTCAGGCGATTCTGAGCGCTTCTTTGGTGGAGGTGTCTTTCCGGCCGCCTTGAAAGAGGCGGTGGTGAGGCCCTCCTCAAGAAGCCTTCCTGGACCCGGCTGTTTTAGGTAATTATCGTCCGGTCTCCAACCTTCGCGGCGAAGGTTGTAGAGAGTATGGTGGCATATCAGTTTCCCTTGCACCTGGATGAAACTGTCTATCTAGACCCGTTCCAGTCCGGTTTCCGGCCCGGTTACAGCACGGAGACGGCTTTGGTCGCGTTGGTGGATGATCTCTGGAGGGCCAGGGATAGGGGTTGTTCCTCTGCCCTGGTCCTATTAGACCTCTCAGCGGCTTTCGATACCATCGACCATGGTATCCTGCTGCGCCGGTTGGGGGGGTTGGGAGTGGGAGGCACCGTTTATCGGTGGTTCTCCTCCTATCTCTCCGACCGGTCGCAGTCGGTGTTGACAGGGGGGCAGAGGTCGGCCCCGAGGCGCCTCACTTGTGGGGTGCCGCAGGGGTCGATTCTCTCGCCCCTTCTGTTTAACATCTACATGAAGCCGCTGGGTGAGATCATCAGTGGTTTCGGTGTGAAGTACCAGCTGTATGCGGATGACACCCAGCTGTACTTTTCTACACCGGACCACCCCAACGGTTATCAAGTGCTGTCCCGGTGTCTGGAGGCCGTGCGGGTCTGGATGGGGAGAAACAGGCTCAAGCTCAATCCCTCCAAGACAGAGTGGCTGTGGATGCGGCATCCCGGTACAGTCAGCTAAATCAGCGGCTGACCATCGGTGGCGAGTCACTGGCCCGATGGAGAGGGTGCGCAACAAGCGTCCTCCTGGATGAGCGGCTGTCTCTAGAAGATCATTTGTGGCCGTCTCCAGGAGGCGTTCTACCAGGTCGCCTGGTGCGCCAGTTGCGCCTTTGTGGACCGGGAGGCCCTATGCACGGTCACTCACGCCGTCGTGACGTCTCGCCTGGATTACTGCAACGCTCTCTACATGGGGCTCCCCTTGAAGGGCATCCGGAGGCTACAGTTAGTCAGAATGCGGCTGCGGGTGATAGATGGAGCCCTCGTGGCTCCCGCATAACACCCATCCTCGCAGGCTGCACTGGCTACCTGTGGCCTTCGGGTGCGCTTCAAGGTTTTGGTGACCACCTTTAAAGCGCTCCATGGCATAGGGCGGGTTATCTGGGACCGCCTACTGCGACCAGATACCTCTCACCGACCCGTGCGCTCTCACAGAGGGACTCCTCAGGGTGCCGTCAGCTAGGCAGTGTCGTCTGGCGGCGCCCAGGAAGGGCCTTCTCTGTGGGGCTCCCGCCCTCTGGAACGAGCTCCCCAGGACTCCGTCAACTTCCGGACCTCCGAACCTTCCGTCGCGAGCTCAAGACACATTTATTCATCTGTGCAGGACTGGCTTAGATTTTAAATTTTATAGGGATTGACACATTGATTTTAATATTTATATTTCTATTTTAAATGATAGGGCACTGGAATAAGTTTTTTAAAGATTATTTTAATTTTGTATACTGATGTTTTATATGCCTGTAAACCGCCCTGAGTCCTTTTGGGAGATAGGGCGGTATATAAATTTAAATAATAAATAAATAAATAAATAAATAAAATAAATAAATAAATTCCAACATGAATTTGAAAACATGTCATTAATTGCTTTAAATCAATCACTTGATCTAAACTTGGTAAAAATATTACATTAATTATAATTAATCATTTAATCTTTGCCTGCCTCCAGAGTAACCAAGTGTGTGTGGGAGAACAAGCTGAAACTAAATTTGGATGATTCACAGTTGATTGTAAGAGATGGGCTTCAGTATTGAGGTGTGACTCTTTTCTGAATGGAGCTATATCTTCCTTTAAGGAGCATGTTTATGGCCTAGGTCTGTGATGGCGAACCTATGATACGCAGAGTCCTCTCTGCTGGCACGCACTGGTGTTTCTTTCATGAGCTTCTGTTTCCCTGCAAACAATGAAACAGAAGCTCACGAAAGAAAAAAATCTTACCTCTTGCGACACTGCCGGTGTTGGGATGCCCTGCCTCCTGCCGGCCAGCTGGTCTTCGGGTCTTTGCTGCACATGCGCACATGTCCAAGCATGCGCAAATTTGCACACGTCCAGGGATAACATAACATAATAACAGAGTTGGAAGGGACCTTGGAGGTCTTCTAGTCCAACCCCCTGCCCAGGCAGGAAACTCTACACGATTTCAGACAAATGGCTATCCAACATTTTCTTAAAAATTTCCAGTGTTGGAGCATTCACAGCTTCTGGAGGCAAGTTGTTCCACTTATTGATTGTTCTAACTGTCAGGAAATTTCTCCTTAGTTCTAAATTGCATCTCTCCTTGATTAGTTTCCACCCATTGCTTCTTGTTCTACCCTCAGGTGCTTTGGAGAATAGTTTGACTCCCTCTTCTTTTGTGGCAGCCCCTGAGATATTGGAACACTGCTATCATGTCTCCCCTAGTCCTTCTTTTCATTAAACTAGACACACCCAGTTCCTGCAACCGTTCTTCATATGTTTTAGGTCCATGTGTCCATGCATGCATGTGTTCGCATGTGTGCACGCACCTTTCAGTTTGGGCATGTATGTGGGCACAGTTTGGGCACTGTGTCTAAAAGGTTCGCCATCACTGGCCTCGGTGGTCTTGCAAGATCTAGCTTTGATATTAAATGAACTAAGTAGCATCTGTGATATGGAGCTTCATAGATTTGGCTCATAAACCAGACTGTCTTTGTTTGGAGGAGGGAGAGTTGGCACTGGGTATGCAATGCATGCTTGATAACTTCAAGCTTGAATTATTATAACTCATTCTTGGTGGAGTGTTCCTGAATTACAGTTTCCCCAGAACATATTATCTTCCGCTGTTTGCTTTTTGAATTAAAAACTTTTCAAAAGTTATTTGGTACACAAATTCATACATGGTTAAGGTCAAGTAATTTACCAAACTGGCTATTTTGATGCAAACCAGTGCAGATACCTCTGCAGGATACGATCACTTCTAGCATTGGATCCAGCCCTAAGATTAAGGCAGGAGGCTTGGGTAACAGCTTTATAATATTGTAAATAGGTATTTGTAAATCAAATAACCTGCATTATTTGATCTGGTTGCTTTCCAGTGGTTAATGGGCCTCTGTGGCTCAGACTGCTAAGACAGTCTGTTATTAACACAGCTGCTTGCAATTACTGCAGGTTCTAGTCCCACCAGGCCCAAGATTGACTCAGCCTTCCATCCTTTATAAGGTAGGTAAAATGAGGACCCAGATTGTTGGGGGCAATAAGATGACTTTGTATATAAATATACAAATAGGATGAAGACTATTGTTAACATAGTGTAAGCCGCCCTGAGTCTTCGGAGAAGGGTGGGATATAAATGCAAATTTAAAAAAAATGCATTTATGTTTAAATTGAACTGGGACTTGCCAGTCTTTGAAACAGTGGAGATCCTCAATTCGAGGATCATTAACTAGCAGCCCTTGAAGCAGAGGATGATACCCATTTTGAAAAATATAATATATCCCTCCTATCTGACAGTAGATGAGCTCTAAATAGCTAGACAACACCACTAATGCTTGTCTAGAGCCTTTCCCCTGATCCCTGCCCAAGTATTTAGTTCTTGGCAGCCTAATGACTGCCAATTTAATCTCCATGTTTTTCTGCAGCCAGAAGAGAATCATTGGTGGAATAGATTGGTCAGTGGGATACTACAAATGCCTCGTATATGTCTGGAACTGAGTAGGTCATGTCTGGGACTGAGAAAACTCATACTTTTATTTGCTTATTTATAATTCTGTTTCTCTTCTGCCTTTCTCCTTAGAGCTCAAGATGGGTCCAATGGCAGTTTCCCCAAATTTAACTATTAGAACAACAATTCTGGTGGCTCAGACTGCTGGTGGCTCAGACTGCTAAGACAGTCTGTTATTAACACAGCTGCTTGCAATTACTGCAGGTTCAAGTCCCACCAGGCCCAAGGTTGACTCAGCCTTCCATCCTTTATAAGGTAGGTAAAATGAGGACCCAGATTGTTGGGGGCAATAAGTTGACTTTGTATATAATATACAAATGGATGAAGACTATTGCTTAACACTGTGTAAACCGCCCTGAGTCTTCGGAGAAGGGCGGGATATAAATGCAAATAAAAAAAAATTCTGTGAGGCAGCTTGGTCAGCGAGTTGTTGCTGTCTTGTCAAAATCACGCAGAGGGTTTTGGCTTAGATTGAGCAAGGACTTGAACCTGAGATTCTTCAAGACTATTCAATACCATTAGTGTATGTCTCTTAACCATTACATTGTAATTTCTCCTAAAAAGTTTGACACCTCCACATGTCCTCTAATTATTCTAATTATTATTCTAGGATCTCTTAAATGTCAAAAATGTCTGTGAATTGAAAATTATATCCCAGCAGTCTCCATGATACATTGTCAAGAGATGCCCTTTCTCTCCTATGCATGGTGTGTTAGGTGACTAAAATGCACTGGGACATAGTTGGCAGGAGTAAATACCATACTTGGCAGAAATACCTGCAGGCAAGGAATAATTTCTTAGCTTATTAAACAAAGCATCAAGTCCAGTTTGTTATCTGTCTCTGATTAAAGAAAAGTTGGTAGGGTAATCTGATGACTTTTCCAACCTGTTTGCTTTCTGCATTTAGAACCTAATAAGAGAAACACTTTTTTCGGTATCCAAGAATTTCAAGTTCTTGACAGTTTTCAAGATACCGAAAAAATTATCTACAAATCAATAGGAAAGATTCCCAGTATTTGTTCTGTCTGACAATTGGAACAGGTATAGTGGTTCTGTACTTATTTATATTCTCCCAAAGTACCCAATACTGACAACTAATGATGAGTGTTATCAGAGATTTTCAGGAACTGGTCAATTGGAGAGGACAGTGGCAACAATCAATAGTGTTCTATCACCATCGCAGCACTATTCATAGAGCTTGTATAAAGAGGCTGTCAGCATTTCCATTTACACCTTTCTTTGTAGTTGTTTCAAAGACTGGAGATAGATGATAGTTTTTAACAGAGTTGAAGGTAATATGAGAGAGAAAGAATTATCGCATGTTGTACAAACTCTTTTCTGTTTTGTTTTAGCATCTTCCCCCAAACAATTTTTAAAGATTTATTACTTCTATAATGCTTGCAAAATCTATGATCAGTATCATTATAACTTGCCTACATTCATACCACTATCAGGGTATAAATGTGGCTATCCTGACCAGCAGTATCTACTGTTGTACTACAGATGTAGAACAATACAATGTAATGGTGTGAACCAGACAGATTGGAGATTGACCAATGAACCAAAGTTTTAGACTATCCTTTTAGCACTATAAATGTGCACCAGCCTCTTTCTTAAAAAAAAAAAAAGATATTTTGATCCAAACCCATCTGAGCTAGCAAATCAACCAGCAAAACAAGAGAGCCTTTCAATGTGAGACTAGATTTGTCAGGTTTGAAATATTGTGATTTCTTAAGAGATAGAGAATGACTCTTAGATTCATTTTGCATGGATGTTGCTGTGAAATAACTGCATGATTCAGACATTAGAAAAAAATGGTCCAAACAAATTTAGCCTTTATGATGGGGAGGAAGCTGACCTGGTTTTTGGTGACATGTAAAAAACATTTTGTGCTGGAATAGGTTATGGGACTTGGGCATGATTTATATTGACATTCTTTTCTGTGATCAAATTGATGTATTGCTTGGGAGGTTTTTTTAATCCTGTGTTAGCCCCCTGGAGTCAGAGGTGGGATTTGGGTGTTCAAATAACTTGATATAATTAATAAATACAAGAAACCGAAGTATCAATAATCTTGATGCAATGCAGGGAGACTCAGCTAACCAGTTTGTTGAAAATTCTTCTGAATGATCAAAATGCTTAACTTTAATAGAATTTTCCAAGAGGCAATTACAAGCGTCAGATTCCTCAGCTACATAAAGATTAAGGAATGCAAAGATTAAGACTGAAAACAAAAATAGTTCTGCATTATTGTCTTATTTGTCTCCCCCCCCAAAACTGTGCATTCTTCTGTATTGTATTGTATTGTATTATGCAGATTCTTAATTTGCAGATGTTTTGAGTTACAAAGATTTAGTGTAGTCTAGAAGCAAAGGATGAAGAAAAAAAAATTGTAATCGAAATATTAGTTTGATTTATGTCCTATCTTTTCTCCTTGCATTAGAGCAGGGTACCTTGTACTGTGTTCTCCCATTTTTGTTCTTGTAACAACAACTCTCTGTGGCAGGTTGGGCTGAATATGATTGCACCAAACCCACACTACATGTAACTGAAAGAAGATTTTACTGTGCGTCTCAACACTTTAGCCACCAAATCACAATTGCTCTTTGTATAGGGGACAATATCCAGGCATTCTGGGAGGAAAAACAGAAAAAATATTGGATGTCCCAGCCTTTCTGTATGTATTCATAGCCACAAATAACATTTTGTAACTATGGTTACGCTAGTCTTTAATTCAGAGTGGAGAATGTAGGCTGCTGGTTTACAATTCCATTGCTGATCACTGGCTAGGTATGATGGGAATTAGAATTCAATAACATCTCTAGGCCACACATTTCCCATCACATCCTTAATGTGAGGTGGAATACCAAGGAAAGAAGGGAAATTGAAACAGCCTTAAGACTAAGGCTTAATCCACAACATAATAACCACTTTCAAAATCCCATTATTCTAAAACACTGATACTGAAGTTGAAAATGCCATAGGACATATTGTTAACACCCAGAAACCAAGTGCAGGCCTTGCTCTGAAACACCTGGCACCCCCTGAGGAAAGGCAGTGAAAAATGTGATGCTTGTGATTGGATTTTGTGTTTACCATTAAATACAGTACTTCTGCTTCTTGGTTGTTGCTTCCATCCCCCCCCCACCTCAAAAGTGGCAATAGTAAAACTTGCCAGCTGAAATAGGATTGTATTTTTTTTTCCAAGGAAGGTTTTCTGTAGCTTTGCTGTCTCACAGGACATCCATCAAAAACTGCATGGTGGCACAATTTGTCCTTTTCCAATTGCTGTGATTTATTTTAACATGATTTTGTAATTTAAAGAAGCCAAAAGTTTGTACATTTTCCTAATGTACAAATGTTAGTTTCCTCTCATATCCATGCTTAGTTATTTTATTTATTTATTTATTTATTTGGCATATTTTTAGTATTTTTTAAAATAGACACATATAGCTATGCCATTTTCTCCAGCATATGCTATTTTGCACCTGTGATCCTTTTTTAAAGGACTTTATTACAATATACTAAGATGTATGATTGACCAAAGATAAGCTGTGTTTTGCATATTGTTTTACAAATTTGGAAAATTGTTATTAAAATGCATATGGTTAAAATGTTTTACATAAGGTAATGTAAAGGTTCCCCTTGCACATATGTGCTAGTCATTCTCGACTCTAGGGGGTGGTGCTCATCTCCGTTTCAAAGCCAAAGAGCAAGCGCTGTCCAAAGACGTCTTCGTGGTCATGTGGATGGCATGACTAAATGCTAAAGGCAAACGGAACACTGTTACCTTCCCACCAAAGGTGGTCCCTATTTTTCTACTTGCACATTTTACGTGCTTTCAAACTGCTAGGTTGGCAGAAGGTGGGACAAGTAACAGGAGCTCACCCTGCTACGCGGCACTGGGATTCGAACCGCTGAACTGCCGACTTTTCGATTGATAAGCTCAGCGTCTTAGCCACCGAGCCACCACATCACTAACATATTCCATTGCGAGCATTTTATACTTTTTCCAAAGAGCAGAACACTTTTTGGGCATTCTGGTGGATTTTACACAATTACACAGGAATTTTTATCTCGCATACTAAAGTCAAGGTAATTGAAATAGCATTGTGGCAAAAGACACAATTAACACAACTGACAAAATTAAAAATGGAAGAATGTTCCCTCTTCCCTAGTTGCCATTGCACTGATATTTTCCATACTCATCACTGCTTTTAAAGAAACAGAGGTGGCCTCTTTCCATCCATGTGGTGGCTGTCAATGCTGTTCTAGAAATTATGCATCCTATAACTATTAGCATCATGGCCATATGTTTCCTTGAAAGTGTTTTTGAAGTGAAGCCACCACAAGGAGATCTACATGGAGAGTTTCTGGGAGTTGGGTGAGATATATATTTAATAAATTATTATTACCCACAACAGAATCAATAGCACAGAATCAATAGTTAGTTGCTACTACATGATATGGTTGCGTGGAGAAACTTAGCATTAAAATGCCAATCTTCATAATGAAGGTAAACCTGATTCTTACTGATAATGAAAAACCTGAATCTATAATGCACCATTTTAGCTTTGATCAGACTTACTTGATGAAATGTTTCTCTGTCTTAAAAATCAACCTCTGCATAGAACATTAGATGTCAGGCGGAACAGTTCTAACTCTACCTTTTTTCTGGCAGGCATTTCTTCATTATATGGAGAAATTTTTAATCACATCAGCTTACAATTTGAAATGATAGAATTGTGAAAAAAAGTGGTTGAGCATCTTGAGAACAAGGCTTTAGATGAATGATAGAAGAAAGGAATACAAGTTATTTTGGCATGCAAACAAAATGAGATTTTTCCCCATCAATTTTAAGTATAAAATGTTTTGAGGAGGTGGAAGATTGCAAAAATATTTTGGATGTCAGAATCTTGTCCTTGTTAATGTCTCAATCTTTCATGTTAAGATGTTATACTGTAGTACAAATATTTCATTAAATATCCCTAATATTAATCATAATCATAGAAACACTTTCTGATAAAACAATGCACAGATAACCGCTGGATGCCTTAGAATGTGAAATGTGAAAACATGCATCCAACTTAAAGGCATTGAATAAAATGTATGAAATATATTGCTATTTAAGTTCATACGTAATTAAACTGATATTTGTATGAATCAATGCCTGAACATTATTTTCTGTGGAATTAGTCTAGAAAAAAAAAGGATATGAGTCAGATCACAAGCTGCTCTTATTTCTTTCCAAGTACTTTAAATAAAACTGGCAGAAAATGTGCAATGTTAGTTGATTATAATTAATGTTGTCATTCTTCAATTAGTGAGTTTAAGTAGCTATATTAACACATCATATAAAGTAATAAGATTTGACAATCCATGTGTGATTTAGATCTACTGGGCAGAATTGCATAAGAAAATAAATAATTTAACATTTATTGGGAACTGGAAATTTTGATATCTTCACCTGGCTTCAGTGAAAGAGGTGTTGCAGTAGAAGTAGCATTTAAAACCCAACTTCTCCCCCTGGAGCCAGGGGAGAGCAAAAAACAGGCCGTCCCCACCACCCCCAGGCTCTCCAGATGTAGGAAACAGCCTGCCAGTGGGCCCAGAAGGACTGAAAATCAGCTGGCTGACGCACGCATGTGCATTGGAGCTGAGCTTGCGTTCCCACCAATATAGCTATGCATGCCACCTGCGTCACACGTGCCATAGGTCTGTCATCATGGCCTATACTATTTCAGGGAGATGGATGTCCAGTCTCTTCTTAAAAACCACCAGTGATGAAGCATCCACAACTTCTGAAGGCAAGTTATTCCACTGGTTAATTGTCCTCACTGTTAGGAAGTTTCTCCTTTATTCTAGGTTGTTTCTCCTCTTGATTAGTTTCTATCCATTATTTCTTGTCTTGCCTTCTCGTGCTTTGGAAAAGAAATTGTCCCTGTCTTCTTTGTGGAAGCGCCTCAAATACTGGAATACTCCTATCATACCCCTTCTTTTGTCTAGCCTAGTCATATCCAATTCCTGCAACTGTTCTTCATATATTTTAATCTCCAAGCCTTTAATCATCTTAGTTGCTCTTCTCTGCACTTTTACCAAAGTCTCAACATCTTTTCTGTAATATGGTGACCAAAACTGGATGCAGTATTGCAGGTGTGGTCTTACTACATTTTCAGGCTGCTGACAATTGGGTAGGTAAATATAAGAATCAACTTTAAGATGACTGAAAAATTCCAATGTTCATATCTCTAGAAGTCTAAAGATTCTTTTTGAAGTTGCCTGGAGCTTCAGGTCTTCAGAGTTCTGATCTAAAAAGGACACAACACACAGCAGAATTTCTCTACTGCCAAGAAATAGAAGATCATTACTTCTTAGTCCAGCAAACCATAAGTGATTGCAGAATTAGTTAATTCCAGTATTTGCTAGAGTTTCAAACTTGATTCTGAGTTATTATTATAATGTTTGTTTGGTTATCTATATTTCTGTGCCCTGCCATTCCAATTAGTACATGCATACAAATTGTGCATTCAATGGCTCAGTGGCTAAGATGCTGAGCTTGTTGATCAAAAGGTCAGCAGTTCAGCTGTTTGAATCCCTAGTGCTGTGTAATGGGGTGAGATCCCATTCCTTGTCCCAGCTTCTGCCAATTTAGCAGTTCGAAAGCATGTAAAAAATGCAAGTAGAAAAATAGAGACCACCTTTGGGGGGAAGGTAAGAGCGTTCCATGTGCCCTTGGCATTTCCTCTTGCCAGCCACATGACCACAGAGGCATCTTCAGACAGTGCTGGCTCTTCAGCTTTGAAACGGGGATGAACACCACCCCCTAGAGTTGGAAACGATTAGCACATATGTGCGAGGGGAACCTTTACCGTTAATGCTTCCTTTAACTTGCAAAGTAGCTCTCATATCGCAAAATATATTTGAGTTAAAGAACTGTTGCTGAACTCTTAGTCTGGTATTGGAATGAAATGTTGAAATAATACCTTTAAAAACAGCTTGGTTTAGTAAGGAAGATCCATTTAGAAAAGGCATATTTTGCTGATACTTCCATTAGGGCCATGGGAAAGAAACTTTATTTGAATTTTATTGTAGGTAAGTGATACCGCAGATGGTCAATATCTACTTTTCTATTGTACTATTTTTTTTCTTCAATTCATACATCAGCATTGGTGCAGCAAATTTTTCTTAAACTGTTTATCCAGATAAATATCGTGCTGAGGTCTTAAAGGCCATATTACCAATTACTGAAGTAAGAAGAGAATAATTTCTTAGACTAGGTTCATGATAACCTTGCTATCCACAGAAGGGTTATAAGGAGCGTGCATAAGAGCACAAATGTGCCTACCATTCTTGTCCTATTGTTCCCTTCATTATATCCAATTAATATAGTTGATGCATAATTTTAATTATATATATATATATATATATATTCTTCAAGATATGCTGTTTTATCTATGACATTTGTTTGTGTATACTATTGTGACAAAATAAAAATAAAAATAAAAAAAAGTAAGTAGCTGACTGTTTTTGTGATCTAAGGACACTTGACAGAAACTCTTATACAAAACTGCAAGGAAATTGTAGGGCACAAATATTTAAGCAAAGTTATTATTCCTTGTTTTGCCCCTTTTGGGGAAAATGCCATTTTTAAATTAAGCTTCCAAATGTCAACAACTAACAGCCTCCCCTTAGGAAAAGAGGACTGTTAGTAGGTCTTGCATTAAGGCTGAATTTAATCCTTTCTAATGGCAGCAGAAAAATAATGCTTAAGGCAATATAGTAGGGTAGGAGAGGATTCAGGTGCACAGTCCTATAAAGAGTCATTATTAGGGAAAATGTTTCTAGCGGAGAGAATTAACTTTGTACAATATAAAAAGAGGTAATCAGCTTGGCACAAAATCTATAAGGTCTTCACATTTTATTTGATGCCAATCTTTTCCATCAGCATAGTCAGCTCATCAACATCTTTCCAAAATCAAGACTGGATACAGAATTTTTATCCTGTTAACTGGATTGCCCTGACAGCTCAGAATGCTTCTGTTTAGGCTGGGAGGTAACATCTGTTGCATCTTCCTTTCTTTTAAATCTCCACCTCCACCCACCACCAATTCTTCCAGTTGACAGAGACCTCAATCCTTAATGCGGGTATTGTACGGTAGATGTGAGGAATTGCAGGGAAAGAAGACAATTTGCCACATCATCCCCCCTAAAAACCCTCAGCTGGTTATGATTATTTGAAGAGATTATAATCAGAAGACAGTTAGTCTGTAAATGTAAAAGGCAATCAATTCTTAAAAGCCTGCAGAGATGTAGCACCCACAATTTCTGAAGGCAATTTGTAACACTGGTTAATTGTTCTCACAGTTAGGAATTTTCTCCTTAGTTCTAGATTGCTTCTCTCCTTAGTTAGTTTCCATCTATTATTTCTTGTCCTACCTACAGGTGCTTTGGTAAATAAATTGCACCCCTCTTCCTTGTGGCAGCCCTTCAAGCATTGGAAGACTACTACCTTATCATCCCGGTCCTTCTTTTCACTAGATGTTTTCTTTTTACATTACTTTTAATAACAATATATTTTCCTCCTTTTGTAGGGATGGAAGAAAATAGACACTGTTGTGTGGATGGACCCTAATGCTAGAACTGAGGAGTTTTAATTTATTTAGCATGATTGTATGCTATTAAAACCAATGACAAGAAAATGGCTGACTTGCCATTAGAAAGGGTACTATGTAATGATGTTTTGTAAGTGTTACTTCCTTAATACATTCCTGAACGTAATATTAACCAGAACATCTCAAAGCAAGCAACTCCATCTTATGGGCTTGGTCTATTGTGGGACATCTTGTAAACGTAGTGCTTTTTTATGAGAATGATGTCTAGTCCATCTTTATTCAATATTCTATGTTTCTGTCTATGGTAAAATCATTTCAGAATCTGAGACATTGTTATTATTGGAAGGAGCTTAAATTATTGATCAATGTCCCAAAGGTGCTTTTGCAAAGAGGCAATTGCAGCTGGTCATTTGCATTCTTTCAGCGAGTCTTTAAGGTCACCTGGAGGTTTATCTGTGTCATCAGGATCACCTGAGTAGTGCAAATGGGTGTGGAGCCTTCTTGGAATGATGGAATTTGGACTGACCAGCTGTCTGCAAGGAGTATAAATCCTTCCATTTCCCAGTCAGTGCTGAAGAAGCTTCTTGGATGAGAAGTGAAATGTTTTCAAAGAAAAACCAGAAAGTCCAGTTGCCTCTTGAAAAAAGCACCTTTGGGACAACCATGACCTGGATGACTGAGAATTTCTATAGACATATTGGTCAATGTATTTCTGCAATTAATTTGGGGTTCTAGACTTTCTTTCATTGACCCCCTTTCTGTTCATTATTTTCAGAGTACAGCACAGGATCTGAGCTATGAAAAGATAAAGTCTCCTCTGAATCATGATCAGCTCTTGGTTACTTTATGGAGACATTATGCAGGGTCAAAGAAAGTCATCCAAGTCATGCTAGCTGCTGGGACTTGAGATATAAACATGATTGCAAATACAAATCTTGCAAAAATTGCCCCATTTTTTTTGTGTGTGTTCCATGCCAAAGGCTATCAAGATATGTACCGGATTTGGATTTGCACTGACCTTTATCTGTTTGCTTCCACATCAACAAAACTATGATAACTTGACTTTGTTATTATTAAAATAAAGTTGCTTGCAGAATTCCTGCATCAGATTTCTTCCATTATCACGGAGCTAAAATCTAGTCTTGGTACTAATGAGATTAGGACAACTAAAAATTAGAGCAACTTGATTTTATCAGGATTAAATGGTATCTTTTTGATTTATGGATTCCAGTTTAAGTAAGGATGTTTGTTTTATTTATTTAAAAGAAAGTGACTTATTTGACACATTTCAATATACATTCCAAGTTAGAGCTTCCAGATGATAAATTTACAGAGCATAAAATTCATTTTTGAATAGAGGACAAAATAAAGAAGTTGAACAAGGGAGCTCCATAAATTCAGCAACCTGATACCACAGAGGCCAATTGGATGTCAGGATATGTAGGGAAAAAACATCCCTCTATTGCTGCTGTTCCCTAACAAATGGATTTTTATGGCTCTGTTTATGAAATTGTAGGTTCTAAATAGTTATTGTATCTAATTGCCAATTGTAAATTTTGGCATAGATACATTACGGCTATATTTAGGCCACATGCAACTTCTAATTAGTCTGAGAATATACTGCCAACATTCAGGGGCAACATAGCCAAGGTTTTGGCAGATGTAATCCTCTATCAGGAGAGCCTGGGAGGATACGGTTAAAAAAATTAAGATGGTAGTAGCTGTGACAGTGCAATTGAAGCTTCACCTGGTTTTTGTAAAAATGTATGTTACATGTAAAAAAACAGACAGAGATTTAGTCACACTGTGGACAGTCGTACCTCCATCAGAATCAATGGGACATGTGAGATCATAAGGTATTTATTTTATTTATTTTATTTTATTTATTTGTCACAACAGTATACTGTATATAAGTATAAGCATGAAATAACTATTCTATATAAAGCATATATATAATCATAAGTATGTAATAACTATATGAAATTGGATACAATCAAAGGGAACATTAGGACAGGAACGGTAGGCACATTGGTGCTCTTATGCACACCCCTTACAGACCTCTTAGGAATGGGGTGAGGTCAATAGTAGATAGTCTTTGGTTAAAGCTTTGGAGATTTTGGGAAGAAACCACAGAGTCTGGTAGTGCATTCCAGGCATTAACAACTCTGTTGCTGAAGTCATATTTTCTGCAATCGAGATTGGAGCGGTTTCTAGAGGTATCTAGAAAGTGACCTGTTCTTACTACCCCCTTAAGAAGTCTACCAGAAGCTCACCAAAACTTAAGTTTTTCAGAATAATTGCAGATCATTTTTTAATTTTTGGAATGGGAGTTTTGAGGATAGAAAGGGGGACAAGAGAATTTTGTGAAGCAAACTCCCCCATCCCTGTCTTTAACTCACAACCAGACCTATTACTCTGGGAGAAAAAAATGACAGTTTTGATGCTTTGGGGTGGTTGAGAAATTCTAGGAATGGGAACAGGAATGGCTTGCCTTCAGAGATAACATCCTCCTCTTAAAATCCTGAGAAAGACCTGGAAAGTATTGACCAACATCATCCTGATGATGTCACCTCTTCATTGGGTTCCTACTATGTTCTTCTGGAGGATCAGGAGGCTGAACTGGATGTTGACCACCTTAATTTTATTGAGTCTACTTGATAATCCAAGTAGAGGCACCCACAATTTCCCTTTCATTAATCAAAATATTTGTTGTTAGTTGCAAAATCAACCCATTGACAACATTCCTCCAGGCCTTCCTGTCATCTACCATCCTCTGGAGTACATTTCAGCTCATGCCTACTGCTTCAGTAACTCTATCCAGCCACCTTGTTCTCTGCCGTACCGTTCTTCTTTTGCCCTCAATCTTTCCCACCATTAGGCTCTTCTCCAGTGAGTCCTTCCTTCTCATTAGGTGGCCAACTGGAGAAGGAAATGGTAACCCACTCCAGTATCTTTGCCATGAAAACCCCATGGACAGTCAAAATATATGATAGTGAATTTTGTATATTAATTCTGCTCCATTCAGTGCAATTATTTTCTTCTATTTTTCTTAAATTTATAACCAATATCATTAAATGAACCAAAACCTCGTGTAATAACACACAGAGGGAAAAAAAAATTCAACTGCGCACTGAAGCATATAACACTTTACCATTTAGTAGTTTTTCAAAATAGTCCCAACTGGCAGAACCTTCTTGACCTTGACCAATCTTAGAAAAATAGTGGGTACCTTTGGATCTAGAAAAGCACTTGGATGGGAGAGCACTTTGGAGGGATAGACATCCCTCCAAAAGCAAAAGCCAATCACTTTCACTTATTGTTGCCAAGAAAACTATCTAGACCAGGGGTATCAAACTCAAGTCGTCATGGCATCATCATGTGATGTATTGGGATTTGCCCCCCCCCTTCGCTAAACCATGTGGGCGTTGACAGTGCGTGATGCATCTGGCCCATGGGCTGGAAGTTTGACAGCTCTGATCTAGACAGATCTATTTGATCAGCAGGAGTAATGAACAACTTGAGGGACCCTATCTTTTTCAAAAACAGCACTAATCACCAAAGAAAGCTGTAGTAAATCAATAAATCAGAAACCAGTTCATTTCTACTGTGAAAACTACACATTTGTTCTTATGGGATGACAATTATTCTGCACTCACACTGTCAAGTCAGCTTGAAGAATTCATCTTGCTAGGTTTACTTAACCATAATGGTTTTTTTTTAAGAACAGGGTGTCTCCCATTCCAGTCCCTTAACATCTGGGACTCCAGCTATGAGGCTTTCATCTTGTTCCCTACTCTCCTGTACTGGTATTACTGAATCTGGATTGTCTTTGTGACAGGATGATAGCAGTCAAGCCTGTTTACAGTTTATTTGTTCTGTTGATCAGGACATAGACAAAAAGGCTAGAAAAATAGTGGGTACCTTTGGATCTAGAAAAGCACTTGGATGGGAGAGCACTTTGGAGGGATAGACATCCCTCCAAAAGCAAAAGCCAATCACTTTCACTTATTGTTGCCAAGAAAACTATCTAGACCAGGGGTATCAAACTCAAGTCGTCATGGCATCATCATGTGATGTATTGGGATTTGCCCCCCCCCTTCGCTAAACCATGTGGGCGTTGACAGTGCGTGATGCATCTGGCCCATGGGCTGGAAGTTTGACAGCTCTGATCTAGACAGATCTATTTGATCAGCAGGAGTAATGAACAACTTGAGGGACCCTATCTTTTTCAAAAACAGCACTAATCACCAAAGAAAGCTGTAGTAAATCAATAAATCAGAAACCAGTTCATTTCTACTGTGAAAACTACACATTTGTTCTTATGGGATGACAATTATTCTGCACTCACACTGTCAAGTCAGCTTGAAGAATTCATCTTGCTAGGTTTACTTAACCATAATGGTTTTTTTTTAAGAACAGGGTGTCTCCCATTCCAGTCCCTTAACATCTGGGACTCCAGCTATGAGGCTTTTACCTTGTTCCCTACTCTCCTGTACTGGTATTACTGAATCTGGATTGTCTTTGTGACAGGATGATAGCAGTCAAGCCTGTTTACAGTTTATTTGTTCTGTTGATCAGGACATAGACAAAAAGGCTAGAAAAATAGTTTGTGTTTATTTTGTTAAATGACATTTAAAAATAAAGGAATTGAGTCCAAATTCCTTAGAGCTAGCATTTCTCCTTTGAAGGGGAAGTTATCTTCCCTAACATTCAATGTTTTAAAATATAATTTGCCTTTGTGTGTCCTTGTATTGTGTTGCTGCCTAGTTGCTAATTATGTTTTAGTCACTCAGTTAGCAGAATGTAGCCTGACCTGTTCTTGAATCTGTTCTACTTGAATCAAACATGTCATGTTCAATAACTAAAATGTTAAGGCACTGAAATGTGACAGAGGGACCAAGGCAATAAAATTTGTTAGTGGGACCATTGTGATTATAATCTGATCATTCACTATTAAAGACTTATTACATTTCTATTAAAGACTGATTTTTTTTAACAAGTGCAGTCAGACAGATAAGCTTTATACTTGAGTTCTTGATAGATGCACTATAACATCACAATAATCTTACTCAGCATTGACAGCTGGAAAAGAAAAATAATTCTGGAGAATTTTTGTTTTAAAAAAGGACAATTGGAAAGAAATGTAAGATCAAAAATCAAATAGAATTATAACCTTAATAGAACTATATAATTACATGTAATTGAATGCTAACTTGTTGCCTGAGTACCTAGAGGAACAGCAGATATAAATCTAAGAAATCAATAAAATAAATTTACCAGCCTAACTTCAGCATTGCAGAGGAAAAAAATATTTCCCCTCACAAATCAATTCATAGAGAGTGTAGTGTAGTGTGATGTAGGGGGTGAATGGGTTGAACTAAGACTAAGACCAGGGTCATGTTCTCCCTTAGCCACAAAAGTTCATTAAGTGGTTTTGGGTAGTCTCAAAATTTTTTCCAGCCCATATTACTTCACAAGATGGTTGTAGGGGAAGGGTGTCAAACTCACATCGTCATGGCGGAGTCACGTGATGTATCAGGGCTTTTCCCCCCTTTGCTAAACTGGGCAGGAGCATGGCGCATACCTCCCATGGGCCAGGAGTTTGACAGCCCTGTTGTAAGGTAAAAGGAGCTGAGGGAATAGTTCTTACGCATGTGACACATTTATCACCTAATATAAGACCAGAGTCTTTGAGGAATGCAAATCAGGGTGAACTTAAGGAACATTAACCTAAATAGTCAGGGGTCTTTCATGCATGTAAATACTTAGAACTATAATTCCCTGCTAGGACCAGGATCATGATGGATTTGCCTTTATCTTAGGTATTTTGAAAAGTTGGTTTGGATCACTCAGTATTCAATTGTCCATATAACGGAAATGAATAGAGCCATATGAGGATCAACTTTCCAGACATTTGGCTGAATGTGTAGAGAGCTGGTTCAAGAAGCCTCATTCTGTACTCTCTCCAATATTCATGTATTCCCAAAAGGAACTTTGGTTATCTGAACTTGGTTACTTTCTATACAATCCAGAAATAAATCAGGATCTTGGATCATATGGAATAACTGTGCCTACAAATATGAGCTGTCTTTCAAACCTCCAGCTGAAAATATGCAGGTTAGGGAGAAAAATGATGCGGCCAGTATACCTGATCTCAGTCTCATGCTAGGTTGACCATAATTCATATGTTCCCTTGAATCAGTGGTGAAACCCAGCCAGATATATCCAGCTCATGTAAACTGGTCGCGTCGGTGGCAGGAGGCTCCGCCCACCTGCCAGGATGTCATTACATCCTGTTTTTGACCCTCTGTGCATGCACAGAAGATGCACTCCTGCGTGCTCCTGTTCCCGAACTGGTAGTGAAGATAAGTGAATTTCACCGCTGCCTTGAATACCTAAAACACAACCATGTGACCACTTTTTATGTATCCCATCATTCTGTGGTTTTCTGGAAAAGTTAAGGGTGATGAAAAAGATGAAGAGATATCTGGAGCACTGCTGGAGGTCAAAGAACAATGAACTCAACTGAACATGGTTAGAGGTAAATAAAAGCCTGCCTATTAAAGCCTACCTTTTGACATTAAGGGGAAAAGAAGTGTCAGTAGTTGTTTGTCCTTACTATGTCTATTGGTAGCCCTGTTTAGAGTGACTACAGCCTGTTTGGGTGCATCTCACACCCTGGCCAGCACTTCTTTACCCTCCTACCATTGGGAAGGAGATATAGAAGCATAGCCAGCCGCACAAACAGGCTGAAGAGCAGTTTTTATCCATGGGCTGTCAGACTCCTGAATGCGAAATAACATCATAACTATGTAGTATGATGGACTTGCAGGGCCAGCACAATGTTAAACATGTTCACACTGGTGCAATAGGATTGGGTGTTTGTTAATATGATTTATTGGGTTAGGGATTTTCTGTGTTCACTGTGAGTTGTTTTGTGTTGTGGGGTCTGCACTGAGGGAGCTCAACCAATCTCATTGTACATATGTTGTGCACTGACTATAAAGGTTTGAATTTGATCTATAGAACATAGTGGAAGATTTTGCAGAACATCTGTCAGACAAAATTCCTCTTATTCATTTCCAATCATATGCCGCCATTTGAATGGCTCCTGTGGAGGTGTACTCAGGGTATAGCCCAGCCATATTAACTCAGAGAAACTGGCAACTGTTGGACCTCAGAAACAGATTGTGGTCTTCATGACCCTGAGCTCAGGTAACTGCCTATTAGACTTATGCTCCTCCTGGCTGGTGAAGCTTCCTGGCAGCAATGAATTAAGTCTGCTAAAGTTTCATTGAAAAATGAACCATGAAAAATGGTTGCAGGAATTGGATATATCTAGTCCAGTGGTGGGTTGCTACCAGTTCACCCTGGTTCAGGTGAACCTGTAGCAGCGGCGGTGGGAAGCTCCACCCACCCACCCGGACGTCATCAAATACACACTGCACATGTGCAGAAGTGGCGTGTGCGCAAGTGAACCAGTAACAAAGGTAAGTGAAACCCATCACTGGTCTAGTCTAGTGAAAAGAAGGAGATATGATAGCACTGTTCCAATATTTGAGAGGCTGTCACAAAGATGAGGGGGCAAACTATTTACCAAAGCATACTCAATTCCTGCAAGACAACAATCAATGGATGGAAACTAATCAAGAAGACAAGCAACCTAGAACTAAGAAGAAATTTCCTAACAGTGAGAACAACAAACCAGTGGAATGCCTTGCCTTCAGAAGTTGTGAATGCCCCATCACTGAAGGTTTTCAAGAAGAGATTGGACTGGACTTGTTGGAAATGGTGTAGACTCTCCTGCTTGAGCAGGGAGTTGGACTAGATGATTTCTAAGGTCCCTTCCAACTCTGTTAATCTATGTTCTATAAATTCATCTTATAAAGAGGACCAGCACGCATAGCTCTCCTGCTTTAGGGAGATAGTATATTAGTAGTACTTATCCCTTTTCTCATCATATTGCTGTCCTAATGCCACATAATAATTAATGCAACATGGTCTTCTTCATGGCTGTAATGTCTATATATAATTAAATTTGCCCAATGCCGCTGGGTGAGAATTTTATTTGGATCATTTCTGGATAAGAACTCATTAATATTTGCATTTTTTTTTCATAGAAGCGATGTAAACAACATACTATGTATTGTATCACTTATAGTTATATAAATATAAAGATACGCAATGTGATTAACAGAGTTGGAAGGGACCTTATAGGTCATCTAGTCCAACCCCCACTTAAGCAGGAGACCCTACACCATTTCTGACAAATGGCAGTCCAATCTTTTCCTGAACGTCTCAAGTGATGAAGCTCCCACAACTTCCAAAAGCAAGCTGTTCCATTGGTTGATTGTTCTCACTGTCAGAAAGTTCCTCTTAATTTCTAGGTTGAATCTCTCCTTGGTCAGTTTCCATCCATTATTCCTTGTCTGGCCTTCAGGTGCTTTGGAAAATAGCTCCATCCTCTCCGTGACAGCCCTTCAAATATTGGAACATTGTTATCATGTCTCCCCTGGTCTTTTCACTAGACTCTCTCTGAAACATTCCTATGGATATTAATTGTTATGGGTAATTGCTATCATTGTTTTAAAATCTTGCTAATGTATAAGAGAGAACATATTTTCTAACCTTTTCTTCTTACGTGGACATCTTGAGAATTTCTTCATATGACTTCTGCTTGTTTTGATATAGCAAATGCATTCTGGCAAATCTGCCCACCTGGACAGTAATAGAAAAATCATATTATGAAAAGTTTTGCCAGCCCAGACAAGCTATTAATTTAACAAGTGGACTCTGAGGACTCATCTGTAAAAAACAAATAGGTAATTAATAGGTAATTAATTTCATGGATGCAAATGCTGTGCTTTGTGGGCAGACTTTATTATTATTTTACAGATTTTATTACAGTCCACAAGCTGAAGGAAGGAAGGATCAATGAAAGAGGAAAACAGATTAGGGGAAAAAAAGAAACTATACAGGTGAGAGGAAAGTGTTAAAGGGCAATATAAACAGGAAACAGCATGAGAAGCAACCTGCTTGAATAAAGGGCAATCAAGTGAAAATCTGATATAAAAGTCAGACCTCCTACAGAAGCTCCCAGGTTCAGGTAGGACGGCTAGAAAAAACATTTTCTGTATTCGTCAATTACTTCTACCAGAAGCCACAAAATCAGCTTCAGAATAGATTCATGCTACTTTAGGGATTAGGGACTAAAAACAAGAATGGTATGGAAGCAGGAGTGAAATGCTCCCGGTTCGGACCGGATCGGGCAATCCAGTAGCGATGGGGGGCGGGTAGTTTGGAGAGCCGGTAGCAAAAATCCCTGCCCCCCCTGCCCATGCCCACCCAATCGCCCGGTCCCCACTTGCCTACTTGGCAGCTTGCTGCTTCTTTTGGGCTCGCTTGCTATTCCTGCCTTGCTTCGGCTGCTGCAATCAATTGCATCAGCTAGCAACTCAATCTGCCTGCCTGCAATCCATCTCATCGGTGAGCAACTCAATCTGCCTGCCTTGTCCCTTCAATTGGGTAAGTAACTGAGGGGGAGCTTTAAAAAAATAGTTAATTGGGATTTTTTAAAGAAGTTTTATTTATTTTTTAGACATAGCAATTTAAAGTTAAGAAAGTTTTAAATTTAGCTGCTTTTATCTAAAAATATAAATAAAATAAAATAATAAAATAAACTAATTGTGCAGCTTTCTGAAATTTGGTGTGTCTCTGTAGTGTTTCACTCTAACTACACAAACACACAAAATCTCACAAAGCTGTATGTGACTTTTTTTGTGTGTGTGAGTCAGTAGTGTTGTATTGTGTCTCTGTGTGTGTAAAGTGTGAAAGTTGGTTTTTGAGCTTTTTGTGGCTGTGTGAAGTTCCTGTTTGTTGCAGGAGCCATTCTGAGTGAAGTGCAGCTGCTTTTACATTGTGTGTGAGTCAGTTGTGTTGTTTTGTGTGTGTGTAAAGTGTGAAAGTTGGTTTTTGGTACCTCTTATTGTTTTGTGTACTTTGTTTATTATTTTTATTATTTATTGTTATTGGCCATGCCCACCCGGTCACCTGACCACCAAGCCATGTCCACCAATTAAGCCACACCCACAGAACTGGTAGAGAAAATTTTTAGATTTCACCCCTGTATGGAAGTATCCCAAATTCATCTTCACCTACTTTTCCTTTTCTATTATGAGAAAGATATCCAGGAAAATAGGAAGACAGTTTGGTGCAATTGTTAAGGCACAATTAACAATTAAGCCGCAGGAGACTATGACTTCTAGTCCTGAAGTTAGCTAGATAAGTTATTCTATTTTGGTCCTAGGAAAGAGGTGATGAATTTTTTATTTTTTATTTATTTATTTTTTATTTATTTTATTTCATCAAATATATATTTTATGACAGATACAAGCATAAACATAATTATAAATACATTTAAAGGATATGAGTAAAAGAAAACATTAGGACAGGGATGGTAGGCATGCTGGTGTTCTTATGCATGCCCCTTACAGACCTCTTAGGAATGGGGTGAGGTCTACAGTCCATGGTTAAAGTTCTGGGGATTTGGGGAGGAAACCACAGAGCCAGGTAGTACATTCCAGATGTTGACAACTCTGTTACTGAAGTCATATTTTCTGCAGTCTAGTTTGGATCAGTTTACCATGAGTTTGTATCTATTGTGTGTTCTTGTATTGTTTTGGTTGAAGCTGAAGTATTCATTGGCTGGTAGGACGTTGTAGCAGATGATTTTATGTACTATGCTTAGATCAGACTGAAGAAGGCGTAATTCTAAGTTGTCTAAGCCCAAAATTACAGGATTCTTTTTCATAGATTAGCCCTTAGTTTATCTTTTGCACGAGCTCTTTAACACATCAAACCAACCAACCAAAACTATTGAGCTGACAATAAATGGAAGAAGACATCTTGCCAGATGTCACTTCTTTCCTTCCCAGCTCAGCGACTTGGCTCAGAAGAACCAGGGAGATATTGAGAAATTATGCTCTTATTTGCAATCAGTACAAAAAGTGCTGAAGTGACTGTATTGCGATCATTCATTCTATTAATGAGATAGCAATTTCACCAAGTCAGAAGTGATAAAATGGAATAACTGAGATAGAAGAAATTTCTCGCCTTCTTTTATTCTGCCTTTACATCAATCTATTCCTTCTTCCAGTAAGTAGCCTTGCCTTGTGGGATGGTGTTTTGTTTTGGTTTTTTTGCCCCATGCCTACCATTATTCCTGTTGTTTCAATAACTGTGAAACATACTCTTTTAATTGCAGAATTCACAGCAGGTAAGCTGCAGTTTCATCCATGCTGAACGTTGCAGATCATAAATGTGTATCCCCCTGTTGCTTCCCTAGAAAAGCTGGCATTTGCTGAATTTGTAATTAGTTGTCAATGATATCTAGAACACAGTAGTCTTTATTAAACTCCAAAGCCCTTCGGGGTCGTGTACTGTCTCTCATTTCTGGTAGTGCCTTCCAGCTGGAAAATACCAGCTAGATAAGTTCTAATAATACAGGGGACTTTGAACTGGACCTAAAACATTGAGCTTTTTTGATATAAAAACTTTTATGAGGGAAATTATTTGTTTTCTCAGGATTATATGGTTGTTTAATATAACAATGAATGCTGAAGGGTGTAGAAGACACAAATCTTTTCTACAAAGAAACATAGAAAAAAGCTCATGAAAGTTAGCACAACTCTCAGCAAAACAATAAAACTGTCAGTTACAACAGCCATATATGTATGTTTGAGAAAGAGAAAGACAAAGAGAGAAGGGGTGTTTTGTCTTTGACTTAAGTATGAATGCAGAATTCTAACTGTTTGTAGCGCTTGAATTTTTTTTTGGAGAATGTGAGTCCAATTTCTTATAATAGCTATCATTCCCTCATTTCCCCATCTTGAATAATGAATATTTTCTAAATCCAATTTCTTTGTGCCTTATACAATTCTCTCTCTCTCCTCCCTCTCCCCACCCCCCATGTGTGTATATCCCTCCCTCCCCACCCACCCACCTGTGTGTGTATATCACTATTTTTATCATCTATTGAAATTTTGGATTTTGAAAACACAGATCATTTTATTATACATGACAAAGAAGCATGCTTGTACTTGAAGTTTAAAAACTGTAACTGAATCCAAGTTTGTTGCCAGTGTAAGGCTTGGATGTTTATAATGTGTCCAAAATTAGAATTTCATCTACTTTTAATGTTTTCATCTAATTTAAAAGTTATAAACCACACTGTGACTTTGACGAGAATGTTCTGATGTTAGGGCATTTTGTTGAATTTAAAGTCCTTCTGGTAACAGATCAAGTGGTCCCTGATGATTTTAAAAATGCCTTAATGATTTTAAAAATAAAAGATTAGTTGTCATACTAAAACAGAAATCAAAATAATGTTGATGTTAAGGAACAATATATTTAACAAGTACTATGCGTAGAGGAAAGTTGCCCACTTTAGAGTCTCTCTGAAAGTAAGTCCAGCCCATTAAAGCAAAAAGCTAACCTTCTTGGGTGAAAACTGATGCATTTTCTCATTCATGGCTAAGTTTTGATATAATGAAATTACAAGCTATCACATTATTTTTTTGTTTTTTTTAATGGAAATTAGTAATTTTATTTCAAGGCTAAAGAAATAATAGTGGGCAAAAAATGTTAATAAAACAGAAGCTTGCCTGAAGAGTTTGCTAATAATAGCAGTTCACAGAAGAATAGTCCAAATCCAATCCAGAGTTCCAAGAGCCAAGTTAGGGTTGTCAGTCAGTTCAGAGGTCCAAACAGAGGTCCTGTTTACACAAACAGGATTCATGGGAATGATGCAGAAGAGCCATATTATTTTTTTTAATGCTTTTGAATTATTTTTAACTCCTGTGGCTGCTTAGAAAATTCCTTCAGATTTTCTTGACAGCACTTTTGGAAGTGATTTGCTACTGCTTTCTTCATAGGGTTGAGACAGTGCGACTGGCTTAGAATTGCTAATTTGACTTTGTGCCTAAGGCAGGTCTAGAATTCCCAGTCTCTAACCTGGTGTCTTAGCCACGGCATCTTTCCCCCTTTTTTTAAACCTGATCATCCTATGCATATTTCAGCTGGAACCATTTTGAAAGATGAATGTCATCAGACCAAAAAAAAAATACAAAACAAAACACAATCATATGCAAAAGCCAAGGTCAACATTTTCTATTGGATGGTCTGTTAGGTGTACAGGTCAGGCAGGTAGGCAATTACAAAACAAAGAAGAAGAAAAATGGTTTAGAATCACTTAGTATGTAGGCTTTGTACGAATAAATATAAAAAGGAGCCAAAGCATGGCTTTGGGGTGGGGTGGTCTAGGTTTGTCAAAAGATGCTGTTGGACTGAGAGGTAACCACAGACAGTAGGATGTGGGTCAGTCGGGAACCAGTTGATCCATGGCCAGAGGGAGGAAGAAGTTGGGAAGAAATCAGGACAACTGTTGGTAATGGAATGTAATATCTACAAGGATAGCAAAAAGGAGAGCACAACCCTGGAACATAGACAGTAACAAAGCAAAACCCCAGGTGCTTCAAGCATTGGAAAACTGGACCAGAGTGGGTTAAGAAGAAGAAATCTTAAACTCCTGTATAGTAATAGCAGTTGATCTAGTTGGCATTCCTGAGTATATTTATGGAAGGAAGGAGATAATCACCAAGCATTCTGAATCAAAAAAGAAAATGTAACAGCAGGACTTGGAATCATTTAGTTAATGTTCTGTTAATCTTGAGTAAATTTTGTTAGTGTACAGTACACTAGTGTAGTGTATTCTCTTTCCCTCCCTCCCTCCTTCTCTCCCTCTCCCCTCTCCCCTCTCCCCCTCCTCCCTCTCCCATCCCTCCAGCACACTAAAAACTCTTGGGTCAAATGCAATGGTGAAATCCAAATTTTTTTACTACCGGTTCTGTGGGCGTGGCTTGGTGGGCATGGTATGGCATGGCTTGGTTGGCGTGGCAGGGAAAGGATATTGCAAAATCACTATTCCCATCCTATTCCAGGGGAAGAATACTACAAAATCCCTGTTCTCTCCCCACTCCTAGGGGAAGGATATTACAAAATCTCCATTCCCACCCCACTCTGGGGCCAGCCAGAGGTGGTATTTGTGTTCTCCAAACTACTCAAAATTTCCGCTTCCGGTTCTCCAGAACCTGTTGGATTTCACCCCTGGTCAAATGTGTCTGCTACTTTCTTCCTCTGTTGTTGTTTTTTTAATTTTATTTTTGGCAGCCAACTGCCTCCCTCCTATTTCTCTGACTAAATAAATGCCTGTTGAATATTTTTACTCTAAAATAAACTCTTATTTCAGTCACTTGTCTCTTGTAAATCTTATACAAGGCTAATGGGTTTGTTCTACAGTGGTACTTTGGTACTGAACTGCTTTGAAACTCATTGCATTTGGTACTCAGTGCATGTTGATGCAAACATTTTGTCCCATTTTGTACTCATCATTTGTTTGGTACTTGACGCACACATTAGAACTTGTCGGTGTTGGCTGCCTTGTGATTCGCTACATTATTCCTTATGGGAAATGAGTTTGTACTCAGCATTTTTGGTACTCATTGCGCCTCCTGGAACCAATTAACAATGAGTATCGAGGTACTGCTGTATTTGTTGCCCTTTAACCCTAAGGTAGTATCTGCAATTAAAATCAATCCATAGTTTTCAGTACAGAAAGTTTGGATTTTATTTGTAAAGTCACACAGCAGATAATACGTTACATTATATCATGTAGTTGAATAATGAAATCCAAAGGACTTCTATGAAGTGCATTTGCCTTAAATGTTGCACTGATACTTTTACCAGGAAAAAGAAATTAACGACAGGGGAACTTTCTTCTTGGAAGACAGTTTTGTAAGATCTTTCTAAGTCAGAGACATTAAAAGTCTTCTCCATCCTCCAAGGATAACATGAATTATTGAATTAGCTTTTTTTCTGGTATTAGAAGAGAATTACTGTTGATAGGAAAAGAAAGAAGGGTCTTGTGGCACTTAAAAGAGTCAGACCAGAATTAAAGCTGAAGGTCTGAAGGACTAGAGCCATCTTTAATCTGTACAGCTCCTTTTTTCTCAGCTTCTGCACCACTTGACATTATTAATTCCAATGTAGGGTTTGTTTTGTTCTTAATTTTCACTTATATTACTGATTTAGCAAATGGAAATGCATCCATTTGGGTATTTAGATACCATTTCTGTCTACGAACAAGACATTTAAAGCGTGGAACAGCTTTTTAAGGTGTATTTCTCTCCCTAGCAACTTCTGAAGACATCCATTGCTGAACCAAAATTACAGTAATAAGGACAGGCTTCATGTCACTCCATGGCTGATGCTATGAAGACAGTAAATATCACTAATGGGGAAAGGAGCAAACTCACCAAACATTACCATTTTCCCCCCTGCTTGGTTGTGACAATCCTTATTGTCAGAGCCAGAAAACATATATGAAAGCTCACATTTCTATACACCTTCAGTTGAATTATCTTTTCACTTGGGATTAGCCAGTTAATGCAGGTAATGCAGCCACCTCTAAGGAGTTGGTTAGTAATTGTCCTGACTGATATGCTTGCTGTAACCTTCTGAGCATATTTATTTATTCAATTCTATAGCTGACTATCTCAGTCAGTTTCTCTAACAGGCTTGATCTGGGGTCCAGTCATTCACATTGTCTGTCTCTCATGCCTGGATCCCAGGAGAAGAAGGGATGTGATCAATGAATGAAGATCTAGAGTTCTACCCCAGCCAGACCTATGCAGCAAAACCATTGAGGACTTTTCAAATGCCTCCAAGGTGACAAGGCAGCCTGGAGTGTGCTAGAAATTTACTGTTGGCAAAAGCTATGATTTGAGGCACATAGGTAGTCCTTGACTTACAAAAGTTCATTTAGTGACTGTTTGAAGTTACAATGGCATGGAAAAAAGCGACAAGACCATTTTTCACACTTGTGACCGTTGTTGCATCTCCATGGTCACATGCTATACATTTGGATGCTTGACAACTGTTTCATATTTATGACAGTTGCAGTGTCCCGGGGTCATGTGATCCCCTTTTTTTCTAACCTTCTGACAAGCAAAATCAATCAACAACCAGGTTACTAATTTAATAACTGCAGTGATTCACTTAACAACTGTGACAAGTTGAAAAGTTGTAAAATGGGGCAAAATTCACTTAACAAATTTCTCACTTAGCAACATATATTTTGGGCTCAGATGTGGTCATAAGTCGAGAACTACCTGTACAGCCTGTTTCTGCCATAGATTTCTGTTTTCCCTTTTAAGAAATTGCAACCAAGATCAGAATAATTTGATGGGACATTGTAATCAGGTATTTAGTACCATGAGAGTGCTTTGTGCTTTTCCAATCCTTTTTCAATTTGGAAGCAAAAGTAAATTTACTATACAGGGGTCAGATGCACTATGAGTGTAAGGAGTGCCTATTTAACAATAATCACTAGCTATATTGAATTCCTAGCCACAAAGTTTTTATTGCCATTTTGTTCCTGTTACTCTAAAAGGGGCATACTACAATAAGTGACAAATTCCAAGGTCTCTCAAGAACAAAATTAGCAAATAGAGCAGAAGGATCAAATCAAAAGCAGACAATGTACAATAAAAGGCATTAGCATCATATAATTTTGTATCCACAGTTACTATTTACTACCATCTTTTAGGGGGGGAAATTCTTTGTTATTTTTATCTAAAGGGATCTATCATTACAAAGTTAAACAAATGATTTTGTATGAAATGTTACTTAAAGTATTAAGGTTCTGGAGTGGGCCAGATTTACACATATAGGTCTTTGAATGAGTATTTCATGACTGCATAAGCCTGAAGTGCTCAGCTTTTAAAATTCATCAAATGTTTAAAATTATGGTATTGACTCATTCTCCCTTCAATCACATGATTTTACAGGGCTCTCTCAAAGCTTTCTTTGCCTACAAAGCTATGTTTTCCAAATAGCAGAGGTGAAATTGTTTTTCCAGCAGTGTTGATGTGGGAGGAATTGTAGATATGTAGACTTGTGTGTATACATTTCAGTTAAATACACTCTATATAAAGTGTGTATCAAATGCATTGTACCAGCAGGGCAGATGATTGCAAGATCTATAGCTATCAAATTCTCATATTACAAGTTTAATTTAGTGCCAGAACTTATAGGAGTCTGAACCTCAGCTTTTGTCTCTTGATTGGTTTTACACACACTCACACCCCCCCCACACATAAACATAAACAGACACAGACACACACAAACACCACGCACATACACAGACACAGACACAGACACACACAAACACCACACACATAAACAGACACAGACATAGACACACACACAAAGACACAAGAAATAAACAGACATATTCAGTCTGTTTCATGGCCAATTATAAAACGTTAGGAGGAGGATCCATTCAGCAATTTTATACACTGTATGATATCAGTACACATCATCCATCTTAAAAATAAAGCTGAAAAAGAGCCAGGTTATGTTTAATAAATTCATCAAAGAAATATATATATATATATATTTAATATCTGGAGAAGAACTAGATGTAGCAGACCACTATCTATACCTTGGCAAATGGATCTCAATTGAAGGTAATACAATAATGGAAATGGCTAAAATGATGATGATGATGACGACGACAACACATCATCTATTGCACAGACTTTCTTTCTGGAACTTTTGAAGATATTGTTCTGAAGTTTGTCATCATCCACAGTTTGATTTCTGACCTGTTATTGGTCTTTCCTCTAAGAGGTCCAACAAGCTGAAATCCAAGTTTGCAAATACTTTTCTTTATTCCACCTTTCCTATATTTGACAAAGTGCTGGAAGACCTTTTTATTTTCTAGTCTTTCGCAAGGTCTATTTTCTGTGTACTCCTTGCATCCCCTTTTTCTGTTCACTTTTAAAATTGGATTTAATGTGTTTTATTGTATTATGTAAAACTGCTAGACTGCCAAAGCCATTTTATTATATTACACGTACCCTGCTGTGCACCTATAGGTCAAGGTGGTTGGGTGATGCATAAATTCTTGTAATCTTTGGCTGAGTAGGTGTTTCACCCTTCTGAAAAACATTAAGGAAACAACACTAAATTTCAAGGTTAGCTGTAGCACTTAGACTTATATACCACTTCACAGTGCTTTACAGCCCTCTCTAAGCAGTTTACAGAGCCAGTATATTGCTCTCAATGATCTGGGTCCTCATTTTCCTGACCTCAGAAGGATGGAAGGTTGAGTCAACCTTGAGTCTGGTGAGACTCGAACTGGCTAACTGCTGGCAGTCAGCAGTCAGCAGAATTAGCCTGCAATACTGCATTTTAATCACTGTACCACCACGGCTCATAATAGAAAAGGATGAATCACTGAAAGATGTTGAAAGACCATTTTTTATATAAACACAATGACACATGAATTACATTTTGGGTCAGTGATAGATTCAATCACAATCTGTGGCAGTGAATTCCACAAATTAATTTGCATTCTTTTGAAGAAATGCTTGTTTTCATCTGACTTGGGATGGTTGCATTTGTCAGTGATGAAAGGCCAATTACATGACTTACCACTGTAGATAGGTTCATAGCTTTTATTAAACTACAATTTCATTTCTTTAGTATTGACTTAACGTGTTTTGTTAAATCTGCCATTATGGATTGAAAACCATAATTTATGGATTAGCATTCGCTTTATCAGGACAATTATGGCTGTTTGACAAATAATTATTTAAAAAAAAAAGATTTACCATAGTGTGTGACTCTATACTTCATTGCATTGGCTGTTGTTTACTGCATCTGATACAGCCTGAATGCTCTCGTCCTGTTCATAGACCCCTATTTAAACTAGTAATGCCATTTGTGAACAGAAGGGATCGAGAAATAATTTGATCATTTCCCCCCTTATTTCATTTAAACTATAAAAATTAATTTTAATAACTTAAGCAACTTTGAATCTGTCTGCCCTTGGGCTAAACTGACAGGGGCTTTTTTGTATTCTAAAGTAGGAAGAGCAGAAGCCAATATTGTAACCAAAGGAATTATGTTGTACAGGTGAGTCTATATTATTGCTGCTTTGGTATACAAGATTCCTACCTTTCCTACCTTTAGTATTGCAAATCCTTATGTCTGCGGTTTCCCTTCTCATATCTAATATAAAGAGAGTATAGTTCACACAATTTCTTATCTACTCCTCCTTTTCAACATGCAGATATTGGGATCTGTGAAGAGTGCACTCAACATAAATGGGAGTGACATCACTATTCACTAGCTTATTTTTGCTTCCTTCTAACCCAACCTTCCTGGCATATTCCCAGGTAAATCAACAGAATAGGAATTAGGCAAGTAAAATATTTGTGCATATGTGGAATCAATCATTCTTGAAGGGAAAAATTTACATATGCTTGTATAGAATGTAATTATCTGTGGTATTTAGAAGTGTCCAAATGGAGTAGGGGAAAAAATTGCAATGCATTACGAATAGGGTGAGGCTTCAGTCACCTAGCCTTAGCCGCTATTATTACTTCTCTGATCATGCTTTCTCACAACCCTCCAGGAGATTTCTTAGGGCTTTCTTATTATGATCAGGAATCCTGATTTTCCAGAGCTCAGTCAATATAGGAAAGAAGTGACTCTAGAATTAAAGTCTTGTATATTTTGAAATATTCTGGAAGTTGTCAGGGGCAAAATAGAAACTCTCACAGAATTACATTTGGCTCATTTACATATAAACTAGCACACTAGCAGGATTAGGATAAAGTCAGTTCTGATGATCTTACTTCCCTAAATGCATGCACCCTGGATATAACATGGGAGAAGTTCATTTATCTCCAATTTATGTGCCATGATGGAGACTGTACACTTCCATCACTTGTATGTATCTGTCAGTGGGGCAGTAAATACAATTAACAATAATAACCTTTCTTATTAAAGTTTCACAATTTTTTTTTCTGTCAAGGCTATGAATTTTAGCTATTACATCTACTGCTTTCCTTTTTAGGTTTTGAACAAGCATGGTGGCACATTTTCTGAGACCAACTGATGCTGCTGTCTACAACTAATAAAGGGCATCTTTTTCTGCAAGAGCATTTTTTTATTGTTTGTTAAAAGTATCCATACGTGGGCAAGAATCCAACCACTTGATAAACAGTATTGTTACATCCCAACCCACACAGATCAAAACACAAGGCTGCTGGCAAAGGTTTCTGTTTGTCTCTCATTAACCTTTCTCACTTTTGAAGAAGAATGAAAACAAAGAGCCAAAATTCAGCTCATGATTAAACATGGAAGCAAACAAACTCTAGAAGGATATTTTTTTAAAAATAGGGAAAAATAACTTGGAAGATAATAACCTTCTTCCAGCTAAGATGGAATCATGTACTGGAAAGAATGGAATAGGTGCATATCAGAGGTGGTATTCAGCAGGTTCTGACCAGTTCTGGACAATCGGTAGTGGAAATTTTGACTAGTTCGGTGAACTAGTAAATACCACCTCTGACTGGCCCCGCCCCCATCTATTCTCTGTATCCCGAGTCCCAGCTGATCAGGAGGAAATGGAGATTTTGCAGTAACCTTCCCCTGAAGTGGGGTGGGAATGGAGATTTTACAGTATCCTTCCACTGCCACGCCCACCAAGCCACACCCACATAACCGGTAGTAAACATTTTTGAATCCCACCACTGGTGCAAATTAACATCTTCATTCTTCTACTGATTCTGGTCACAAAAATCTGATCATGCAACACAATTAAATAGAACAACTTTAATAACAGGCATTTCTGTCTTTCCCCCCCACTCCTATAGTATGTTATTACCTACTCATCAGAAGATCTTTGGGAGCTTTATTAAGGCTAGATGCTAGAGATTTTCTTATTTTTCTAATTTTGCAAGATTTGGAACCAAACTTCTTAATCACTACTAAGGAATCTGTAATTTAATTCCTATTAACTTGCTTGAAAAACCAAATAAAAGCAATGTATAGTTACAGAGCAATACTGAATAAGGCATGGGAGTGACAGGTATTTTCGAAAACAATTTTTAAATAAAAACATTTAATAATACCTTTGCTCTCAGATGGCTTTTTGCTTTTTCTTAATCTTTCCCCCATTTATGTTTATTAACAGATAAAAGTGAATAGCTAGCTGGTGCTGTGGGATCTTTTAAGGTTATTCACTTATGGCCTATACAAATTAACATAATTCGAGAGTCTTCTTTTTTTAAAAAAAAACACAAAATTTTCCCATTGATAAATTTTTGATACATATCCTTGTTTTGAAATATATGAATGAAATGGAAATTAGCTTAATCCCTCTGGTGATTTTTCCATTCTTTAATGCAAAATATGTGAGATAAGGAAAGTTTGTTTAGATGGACTGTTTTCAAATGGAAATCAGAGTTTGGGCTGAATTCAGAAGAGGTTCTATTTAAATTGAAGAAATTAATCCTGTTTCTGTTGCCTGACTTTCTAGCTGTTTTCTGCTCTTTGCAAAATACAATTATCTTTTTTCAATTTCATTCTTGAGAAGTTTCAAAAATTGCTCATATATACTTCTGGTTGTCTTTTAGATCTTCCTTTACAGGTTCAAAGTTGGTAGAGGGTTCTGTCGTTGTTTTCTGATATGTATTTCTCCATTGCTCTTCTTCCCACGCTTTTCCATCTGAAAAACCCTCACAAAGGATACATGGGATTTAATGAGGGCTGAGAAGCAAGGAATAGTGCCGACAGTGAACTGACAGTGAAAGACAAGGTATGCACATATCATCCTTGTGTACCATGTAACTAGTCAGTACATGAACCTTGGATGACGTCCATGTGAATTTGACTGAAATGTTCTTCTCCTCTGGAAATACAAGCAAACAAAGGATGTTACTTTCCCATCATACTGAATCAGAACTGTTTTAAAAATGTAGACGTTGTGCTTGAGACATCATAAGAAGACAGAAGTTTCTCCAAAAATTTAGAAAGGTAATTAAACTTTGGCTGTATTCCATGTGACTTCATTAATAGCTTCTCATAATTTTCTTGGCAAGAATATAGAAATGGTTTTTCTTTATGTCTATGTATATATGTAAATAAAATAACTGATGTTAGAAATATATGTATAAAAGATACATTAGGATAAGGGAGAAAAAAATGTATAAGTATTGGTTACCAACGTGAAACTGTTAAAAAGAAAAAAGTGTCAAAATTTCTTTTTGTTTTTAAAAATGTTTAATAAAAATATTTTTTTTAAAAAAAGGAAATGGTTTTTCTTTTCTCATTACTTTCATCTGGAACGTGTTTTTGTTTTCCAGTTCCCCTTACAGGTTGAAATTTTCCAGTAGTTTTAATTCCACATGCTACCTGAGACAACTTTACTTTTATTTTATTTTTTATTACAAGTTGGCTAGATTTTGCCATTTTACTCCATCAAGGGTTAATGTTACTATTTAGGAGGCTCATGTGTTTAATATAGGAACGGGGAACTTTTAATCTCCTCAGGGTAGTGCCCTGTGTTCTTTCATAAGTATAAATGCAGGAACACAAGTTCTGTAGAGGAATGCAGAAATGGCCTTGAAGAAGTTATTCAACAGCCATGAGGTAAACTCCAGCTCAATCTTGAAAGGGAGGAGGGAAGGAGGAAGAAACTTAACATTGTTTCACCTTGATTCTCTTTGGTAGATCTCCCTCCCTCCCTCCCTCCCTCCCTCTCTCTCTCAAAAAATTCTGTTAAATGTTCATGTCCACACTGATTCAAAGGCCCTAACTAACAAACAAGATCCACAAACATGCAAGCATACCCACATCTGCTGATAAAAGGAATGCCTTCTGTGCTGATACCAAATGTTCACAGCTGCACATATAATTTCTCTCCTTCCAGAATTATAAAGATTAATTAAGATATCCTTGTTGGAATTGCTGTGGCCCTGATCATGTTTTTGTCTCTTGTACTGGCTGGATCTCTTTAGCAAATGTAATTTTTATTGTATTTTTACAGTACGACGATTTGAGTATGTAATTCACTGAACTTTAAAGATTTACTGTTGGATCGTTATTGAATGGTTCGGTTTTAATGAATTTTGCACCATACTAAAAAGTTGTTTGTTATAT
The DNA here is from genome assembly GCF_028640845.1 of Ahaetulla prasina. NCBI lineage: Eukaryota > Metazoa > Chordata > Lepidosauria > Squamata > Colubridae > Ahaetulla > Ahaetulla prasina. The sequence continues at coordinate 96,921,653 of NC_080540.1, forward strand.
TCCAAACAAAGCTACACAGAAAGCTAATGTCAGCATAATACAGTAGCTAACAAAAAGTGTTGAAACAGGTTTCTGGGGGCGCTATGTAATAGGATCTGGTGGAGTCATTTAATTTGAAAAAGAAAAAAAACCAAATCTGTTTCCTGTCCTTTTATTCAATACCTTTATTAAGAATTGTATTTAAAAAGATAAAATGAAAACAAGAACTTAATATAAAAATACAATTTAAAAAAAGAGAAAAATAATTAAAAGAAAATAGCACAAAAGCTGGTGACTTCATCACCAGCAAGTATATTCAAGTATATTCAATATTAACAATTTATCACTGCCTCTTAAAATTCAATCAAATATATCTTCATTATATATCTCACCTCTTTTTCTATTATCTCATCTCTAAATCTTCATTTCTCCTTATTAATCTGGAAAAGTTCAGTAAAAATTAATAGAACTGGCTAATAGCATAAGTATATAATTTCCATTTTATTTAATTTAAATCCCTCTCATTCCTCTCTTTAATAATTAAACTCTAATCCCAATTTGCAATTAAACATTGCAAATAATTAAAAAAACTATTAAACACTACCAAAAATAGTTACTTCTTGTTTACATATCAAAAATGTATATATTGCAAACTAATCCATTACACTCAGTGAAACATTGTCCACCCTCAACCCATTATTCAGTCAAGATAATCATTAAGCATCATCAGAGATAGAAACTCATTTAACCATAATCAAATAAACCAATTTTTAAAAAATTACTCCATTCTTCCTTCCAGCCACCCTTAATTTGCATAAATTTGTGAGAAAAAGAAATGTTCCAAGGGTTGACTTGATGTGCTTTGTCAGGAAGAAGACAAGAGATCAGGTTTTACAGCAGTATTTTAATACAAGATTGAAAATTGATACCCTGTTTCCCCCAAAATAAGACATCCCCTGATAATAAGCCCAATTGGGCTTTTGAGTGCATGGCAATGAGGCCAAGCACTTATTTCAGGGTTCAAAAAAATATAACACTGAGTCTTATTTTCAGGGAAACTCGGGGTAGTATAAATTTAAATGTTCTTAAATAAATTTCAGTTAGAATTTTGTGTAAGAGAGAAGAGTACTTTTTTATTGGTAGATTAAAACAGAAAATAATTCCATTTTAGTGGGATAAATTGGAAGGTATGATTTTTTTTAACTTTTAAACAGCAGGGCTTTCAACTGAATTCTGTCCAAAAGGAGAGAGAATTTCTAGGAAAAAAATATTAAAGAATTGATGATGGAGATGTCGGATGAGACTACCCAAAAACCTAGACAGGTGCAACAGGATACTGAAAGAATAATATTGACCTAGTTGAGTCAAGTATTGACTCATCAGGTGCCCTAGGAACCAAGAAAGACACGTGGAGTTACTTCTGAGTAGTTTCCTTTATTGTTCCTCATTTACAGGCAGAAATCTTGCCCAACTAAAGCAACTATTTGTATTGATATAGATATACTCTGGGAATCACTAGGGAGAAATCTTTTTAATTTTCTTCTCAATTAAACTTTCCATGCTTCGCTGCCTCTTTGTCCTCTGGAATTCAACTCTTCCCTCCAAGAATCTAAACCACATTCCAACACATGACTTTTCCAAATTTTGGGCTTGATTATGGATTACAAATGCTTAACGTGGAATGGAGCATATGCTCTTTAAAAGAGAGAGAGAAAAATAATTATTTTTAATGATTAAAAAATCAGTCAAGGCACAAGTTTTATATAAGGTTATTGAACACCTGTTCAAGTCCACCAAATATACCAATATTTTTATCCATCATGCAATATCTTATTTTACTAGAGTGATAAAATTAAAAAAATTTGTATCTATTAAACATCATATCTTGTTAAGAATAATTATCCCTAGGTATTTTATGTAAATATGGCAATAAACAAAATGGAATAAATGGAACACCATGCCAATTGGTAATAAGGGACTCATGGAAGTAAGAAAAAAAACAACCATTTTATTGTGTATCCGGGTTATTCATTATATTGCTGTGCCATTTCTACAAAGCAAGGTAAAGATTGGTGATTATCATTAAACGGACACAAAATACAATCTGCATATAACAATAAGCAGCAATTTATATTCACTTTCTGATCTACAACCAGCTTGAATATCATCAAATTGTCTTATTAAACAGACAAAAGTTTCCAACGTAAAATTATATATTAAAGGAGAGTGTAGGCATCCTTGATGTATTTCATATCACATCTTGATTGTGGGGAAGATTATCCTGTTGGTAATTACCTGAGCAGAAGGATAATGATGATAATTTATCCTACTTTATTTTATAAATATTTGTAAATAACCTTCAAAGTATGGGTCTTTTCCCAAAAGGTCCTGTATTCTATTTCTTTTCTTTTATGTACACTGAGAGCATATGCACCAAGACAAATTTCTTGTGTGTCCAATCACACTTGGCCAATAAAATTCTATTCTATTCTATTCTATACTATATCATATATAGAAGCCAAGCTGTCTATTCTATCTATCTATCATATAGCTATCTCTATTATCTGTCTTATTGTATGGTATCCCACCTGGCTCCAAAGCCTTTCTGTATGTCAAATTTTTACTAATTTCAAACATTCCAGTAATGTTAAACATATGGCTCAATTCCTTGAGTGGGCATCCAATATCTATGGAAGATTTAGTCCATCTTAAATAACATTCATCTGTTCATAAGATAATTCACTGTAAAATACAAATTTGTATAGAACTCCATGGATGGAGAACTAATTTCATTTCAGTTATTGTGAAATATCCTCTGAGTTGTCAAGCGTTCCCAAAGGTGCTTTTTTCAGGTGGCAACTGGACTTTCTAGTTTTTTCTTTGAAGACATTTCACTTCTCATTCAAGAAGCTTCTTCAGCTCTGACAGCAGAATGGAAGGACTAATATTCCTTGCAGACAGCTGGTCATTTGCATCCTTTTAGAGGGTCCTTGAGGCACTTGGAGGTTTATCTGTGTCCTGACTAGAGCTCTGGGTTCCTGTGGTCTGCAATTGTTTTCTCTGGAAATCCATTCCTACTCCCACACCATTCAAAGGGCATTCATCCCAAATTGTATAGCTAAAAGTCTATGAGAAGCGAAATGTCTTCAAAGAAAAAACAAGAAAATCCAGTTGCACCTTTGGGACAACCATGACCTGGATGACTGAAAATTTCTACAGAATACTAGCTGTGATGATGTATGGTGATATCATGACACATTTTACCCGTTCATACTTGTGTCACAACACTGCACACAAGTGCATAAAGAGAATAATTTTCATCATGACATTACCAGTATAGTTTAGCTGGCCATCTCATAGCAAACGATTCTGGGTGGCTTCCAGCATGAAAACTTTAAAAACCTAACAAATAACTATCTTTAAATAGAAATCCCAATCAAGATATAGTTAGAAGATGGAGAGGGAGGAAACAGGATGCCTCTTAGTGCATGTTTTATCATTTGCCTTCCCCTCCAGTTGTCCAAATAACTTCTTATTGTAAGGGTTATATCACCATGTTTCAATTATTTCAAAGGTAAACACAATAATTTAGCAGGTTTATCCTCGCAAAGCAACTGCTTTATACAATTTAATATTCTTTTCAAATCATATAAGTGATCAAGTTTTAATATGGTAGTTTTAAAAGCATAATCATTTCAAAGGGTAGATTTTGGCATATAAATTCAAAGCTTCTTTTGTCTCCTTTTGTAACTTTCCCTGCCATTCTTCCAAGAAGCATAGGCTACTACCCTACCACATATAAAAGCTTTAGAGTCATTATTTACATGCTGAAGAATATCTATAAATGTTCTGCAAATGTCAAGGGGAGTAAAAAGATTACATGTAAACACATGCAAATGCACACATTGATAATCATAAGTAGACAAAATGTATCTTCAGAAGAGAATTTCTTCCGCTGTGACTTTGATAGTGTTTCCCCAAATGCCATTTAACGAAAACAAGAATCAATCTATACCAAACATTAGTTGCAGTTGCTATTTCTTTCTCAAGTATGTATTCTGGGTACCAAGTGCACACTTTTTCTGCATCAGGAGGCCCTATTCACAGTAATTTGTGCCCTACTCACCTACTGTATTATTGTTTTACTATAGTGCATACTGTAGTGTACATGGGTCTGCCCTTGATAAGCGAAACTGCTATTTGTTCAGAATGCAGTGCTACAGGCAGTTATGGGTGTCTCACGATGCATCCAGCGCACTGCAGCTCAACCACCATTGCTACTTGAACTGCAGTAAGCAATTCAAAGTGCTGGTTATCCCTGATAAGACCCTATGTGATAGGGCTATTGTGTTTGTAGGTCTGCCTGTTTCCAGCTGTTTCAGTTTGCCCTGCCAGACCCAGCAAGGAGGGTCTACTCTGGATCCCTTCTATTAAGCAATATCCATCTTGTGATACTCAGGATCATGCCTTCTCTTTGTCAGCACCTGCCCTCTGGGACAGCATCCCAGCAGGGGTCTGGATGAGTCGAACCCTTTCGGTTTTTCAAAATGCATTGAAGTTGAGTTGAGTTGTTCCCTCAGGCATTTGAGCCAGGATGTTAAGTTCAGCCCTTGTGGCTGAATTGTTTGGTTTCTTTACTGATTATGAATATGGAATGGGTTGTTGTTTTTTCCGGACTGCAGGCATGTATTATACTGACAGTTTTCAATTGTTTAGTTGAACAAATTGTGCTGAGCTATCTTTTGGTTTTCATCTCCTTCAACTCAAAATGTACTCCATTTATCGAAAGGTTAAGCATCTGAAACATTTCATAGAGCTATTCACTTTATGTGCGGCACAGAAAATGGTTCAGCATTTGTTATTATGAGTTTTTTTTTTTAAAAAAAGAGTTATTTTGCTTAAATATGTTTCATTCATTCAGCATCAGAAGAAAGGGAAGAAGGAAAGGGAACTGCTATTTTTTTTCTGAAGGGCTTTATATAATTGCCACATCAGCCAAATTAATGGTAAATCTGCACTTTCTGATTGGGCCATCCCCAGTATAGATGATTTACCCCTTCCTGGGTGCAGGAATAGATGAGTTTATTGTCTTCCCGCTCTGAGCCATTCATTGCAAATGCACAGAACACCTGTGTTTTCCAGTTTGATTAAGCATGATTGTTTTCTGATCTGAGCCCGCCAATCCTAAGCGGATTGTCTCCAGCACTTCGTTCCATTCCAATAGCAGCCCCAGCTCTGATTGGCTGCAGTGTTTGACATGACCTTCTTCCTCTCCAGGGGGTTCTAAGCTGCTATGTTCTTGTGTGATCAGCAGGTGTTACTTTTTTATAACCTTGTCATTGACTCAACAATGATGTGTTAAATCAATAAACCATCCTCAATCTTTTAAGTATATACACTAACCAACCTTTACATCTCCCTGGGGGTGCAATTTTGGTTTCTGCCTACACTGGGTGAAAGAATGCTTAATTTCCACAAAACTGCCAACAGTATTGCAAAAACCTCCCTTCCCTTCTTTTTTAAGCAAGCAATTTTTTAAGGTGCAATGTAGGGACATCGCTACTTCATTTTTGTAAAGCTGAACTATTAATTCTTCATTGGTCCAGAATTTATTATTACTGCAATAGAGCAATGATGGTACCATAAAGGATTTTTTTTTTAAAAAATGGACCTGCATTAATGACAGAAAAAGTAGGTGGGAAGGAGATATGAAGGCATCCATCTGGGAAAAAAAAAAAGTCAGGTAGGCGAGTGAGGAGAGACCCTCCTGAAGAAGCAAATATTTGCTCCTGAAGAAAAAAAGGCAAATATTCCAGTCAGATCAGTCTGCACAAGTGAGACTTGCCCTCCCTTCTTGATGGGAAAAACAGAAAACGGAAACAACCAGGTTTTTCAGTAACTGGATTGTGTAGCAACCAGGCCTTTACCCACTCACTGGAATTTAGATTGAAATTTGATTTGAGAAACAAATGAGGATAGCATGAAAGGCAAGCAGTTTAGGTTGCACTGCTGAATTGCCCTAGACCAGGGGTGTCAAACTCAATTTCATTGAGGGCTCCATCAGGGTTGTGTTTGACCTTGGGGGTCTGGGGTGGGTATGGCTGGCATGGCCAGCTCGACATCATTCATGTTGAGGCACCTGTGGTGGCCAAGTGCTAAGGCAAGACTTCCCTCAGACCTTCCCTCTCCTTATAATCTCTTTCTTTCCTTCCTTCCTTCCTTCCTTCCTTTCTTCCTTCCTTCCTTCCTTCCTTCCTTCTTTCCTTCTTCATCATCGGCCATCGTCAGCCATCACAGCCAAAAAGGGAGCCCATGAGGGCTGCACACAACCTTCTGAGCTCTGTTTTCACTGGCAGAGGCAACGCGGGTTGTTTTCAGGGTGGTCCTGTGGGCCAGATCTAAGCACCCCACAGACCTCATCTGGCCCATGGGCCTTGAATTTGAAACTCCTGTTCTAGACAATGATTTGAATTGTCTTTCTTTATCTAATGCAGTGTTTCTCAACCTCAGCAACTTTAAAATGTATGGAGTCAACTCCCAGAATTTCCCAAACACTTGTTGAGGTTGAGACACACTGATCCAATTGAACTTTTTTATAATTTAGTGTAACTTGGAATCTCCATAAATGCTTATGCATCAGGGGTGAAGTCACATGCAAAGCACATATCAATATTTTGTTTAAAATGGTATGTTTAATAATTGCTAATTATTTTGGTGTTACGTAGTTATTCAACAAGATAAATGCAGTCTGACAAGATGTAATGAGAGAAGGATTTCTTTTCCCTATTAACGGACCTTAAAAGAGTAGCATTGTAGTAGCAATGCTAACCTATAATAAGTGTAGCCACCTTCAAACAATAGTTTATTTCCAATTTCGCAACAGTTAAACATTTCTTACTTGTCCATTTTTTCTCCCCTATTTCAATGTATCCTTTATACATGTAAGTCTAATATTAATTTATTTACATATATACATATAAATAACAGTGTACACAATTTCATTTCTACAAACTACATTTCTTCTGTTTAAAGATTCTTTTTTGTTTTTAAAAAAAATAAGTGTACCCACCTTCAAGCATCTCTTCCAGGAATTCTAGTATATTCTTTCTGCAATTATTTCCTTTTAGATTAAACACTTCAGAAAGGAAGCCTAAATTGAAAGCCAGCATGCTAGTCAGTTTAAACAGAGTACTGAAGAAACAAATTGATCTATCAGAGTGACTGAATGGAGCAGTTGAACACTGCCTGCCATGATAAGCAGAGAACAAAAAGTCAAGAAGGGCTGAACTGTTGGCAGAAAGAAAAGCTGGCTAGGTTTGGACTTTCAGGGAAGAATGGATGATGGTTGGTGAGCCATAAAGAATTAGACAGCTTTGGCTACTGAAGGCTTGTCTGTTCCATAATGAGCTGGAAGAAGATTGTTTATTCCAGAATGGGTGGAAGGCCACTGAAGAAATCTGTAGAATCAAAACACTGTGGGATCCTATCCAGAGAAGGAAAATCATCTGCCATGGTATCCACATTCAAGTCCATAACATTCTGCCAGATTGAGAAATTGCCAACTAAGTGTAATTCATGTTCCTTGCTTAGCTCTTGAGAGGCACTGGGATGTAGAAATAACATACACACACAGACTTAAACTACGGCAAAGACATAGTTAGTGTATGTGCAAGGAATTACTGCTGAATCCCTGTTCTTTTATGGCTGATGCAGATAAGGATGCACAAGAAGGAAGAAATGTTTGTTTCACTGTCATAACTGCATAATTAGCCTTATGGAGCTCCCAATAAAACTAAGAAGTTTGGTTATCTCTGATATTACAAATAAAATAAAGACAAAAAAACCCACAGGTAGGTATTTATATAGTGGTGTCTGATCATTTTCTGAGCATCACAGGGTTCAGACACACTCTTCCTGGCATTTTGCCAAGAATGACTATGACAAACTTCAAGGGTCTTACAATTTAAAATAGATACAGAGAATGAAAGTGAAAAGTGGGACAAATAGAAGAGTGAACAGGAAAAAAAGGGGAATAATTCATTTATCTGATCATTTACTTAGTCATCTGTTCATTCATTCTACAGTACATTTTAGCCTATTTTTCACTGAAAGCAATCCCAATGATGGAACTACAATAACATGTAGGGAGTTGGAGATGGTCCCTGAAAACTGAACTTTGTGGAAGGACTTGAATCAGAGAAATGGCCACCTTGAGATTTTTGGGGAGGCAGTTCTAAGCACAAAATAAAAGTGAGAAAAAAATGACTGAAGTCAAGTCAGGGAGCAGAGGAAGATGGGCTCTCTGGGTAAACAAAGATCACTGGAAGAAATTGGCTAAGATAGATATACAATGATTTATACCGCTTTCATCCAATTTCAATTATGTCAAAAGAACAGTTTCATATGGCTTCAATGGTAGTTGGGAAAAGTTATAAAGAGATGGTATGTCACTAGTAGGGAAATGTCTAATGCCTGGAAAGCTTTAAGAATAAGAGTAACAGCAAAACTCCATCAATATCTGGTAACTGCAAAGAGCTCTTATTAATAAATTAATGGGATTACAGGGAGTAATTTTTTTTACTACTGGTTCTGTGGGTGTGGCTTGGTGGGCGTGGGATGGTGGGCATGGCAGGAAAAGGATACTGTAAAATCTCTATTCCCACCCCACTCCAGGGGAAAGATGCTATAAAATCTCCATTCCCTCTCCACTCCAGGGGAAGGTTACTGCAAAATCCCCATTTCCTCCCAATCAGCTGGGACTCAGGAGACAGAGAATAGATGGGGGTGGGGCCAGTCATTTTTTTTTTACTACCGTTTCTCTGAACTACTCAAAATTTTTGTTGCCATTTCTTCAGAACTGGTCAGAACCTGCTGAAACCCACCTCTGACTACAGGTTGGATATAGTTTCCCTGCTTTCATCAGTGGGCAGTGCCTTGTATCTTGAACAAGGACATAGCCATATATAATCATATAGTCGTAGAGCAAGGACATAGTCATACACAGTCATAGCTATAATCTTTCCAATAAATGAGAAAGACCAAAAAGGGAATCCTTATTCAGACTAACTGCTTCACACTAAACTTGTTTAACTTTATTGCTTGAGCTCACCAAAATCAGTTGAAAACTGTGTGGAACAAAGTGGTTTTCACATTTGAGAAGATTGGAAATGGTCCCATATTCAATCGATCATTTGCTTAGCAATGTCCCATAAAGTGAACATAAAGGATTCAAGTTTTGGGGAACTGAAAGTGATAGAAGAGCATGGCGGGTGCAAAGCAGATGCCCTAGCAAGATGTGAAATTGTCAACCTGCCTGTTTGCTATTTTACTTCAGAGGAGGTGAATTTTGCCACATGCATTTTTATAATAATAATAATAATAATAATAATAATAATAATAATAATAATAATAATAATAATAATAATAATAATAATAATAATAATAATTTAATTTTTATACCGCCCTTCTCCCGAAGGACTCAGGGCAGTTAACAGCCAGATACAATACAGTACAATACAATACAATACAATATAATAAAATCACTATAATCCCCCTGGGGGTTGCCAGCCGACACTGTTTGGCTGACGGCACCCTGAGAAGTCCCTCTCTATGGGAGCACACCGGTTGGTGGGAGGCATGTGGTAACAGAAGGCAGTCCCGAAGATATCCCAGTCCTAAGCCATGGAGTGCTTTAAAGGTGGTAACCAGCACCTTGAAGAGCACCCGGAAGACCACAGGCAGCCAGTGCAGCCTGCGCAGGATAGGTGTTATATGAGAGCCACGAGTGGCTCCCTCTATCACCTGCGCAGCTGCATTCTGGACCAACTGGAGCCTCCGGGTGCTCCTCAAGGGGAGCCCCATGTAGAGAGCATTGCAGTAGTCCAGGCGAGAGGTGACGAGGGCATGAGTGACCGTGCATAGGGAATCCCGGTCTAGAAAGGGGCACAACTGGCGAACCAGGCATACCTGGTAAAAAGCTCTCCTGGAGACGGTCACCAAATGATCTTCAAAAGACAACCGTCCATCCAGGAGAACGCCTAGATTGCGCACCCTCTCCATTGGGGCCAATGATTCACCCCCAACAGTCAGCAGCAGTTGCAGCTGACTGTACCGGGATGCCGGCATCCACAGCCACTCAGTCTTGGAGGGGTTGAGCTTGAGCCTGTTTCTCCCCATCCAGACCTGCACGGCCTCCAAACACCGAGACAACATTCGACAGCTTCATTGGGGTGGTCAGGGGTGGAAATGTACAGCTGGGTATCATCCGCGTACAGTTGATAACTCACCCCAAAACCACTGATGATCGGTCAGAGAGATAGGACAAAAACCACCGAAAAACGGTACCTCCCACTCCTAAACTCCCCAACCGTCGCAGCAGGATACCATGGTCGATGGTATCAAAAGCTGCTGAGAGATCTAGGAGGACCAGGGCAGAGGAATAACCCCTGTCCCGGGCCCTCCACCAACGCGACCAAAGCTGTCTCCGTGCTGTACCCGGGTCGGAAACCGAACTGGAATGGGTCTAGATAGACAGATTCATCCAGGTACTGGGGTAACTGATATGACACCACACTCTCAACAACAACCTTCGCCACAAAGCGAAGGTTGGAGACTGGACGGTAATTTCCCAAAACAGCTGGGTCCAGGGAGGGCTTCTTGAAGAGGGGCCTCACCACCGCCTCTTTCAAGGTGGTGGGAACAACACCCTCCCTCAAGGAAGCATTAACAATTCCCTGGAGCCAGCCTCGTGTAAACTCCCGGGTGGCCAGCACCAACCAGGAGGGACACGGGTCCAATAAACATGTGGTGGCATTCAGCCACCCCAGCAACCTGTCCATGTCCTCAGGAGCCACATGCAATTTTGCCACATGCATTTTGAAGAGCTAAGACATGCAGTCACTGCTGCTTAGAAGCAAGGAAACCCTTCACAGGTTGACTTGAGAGGGTTGCCCAACTTGGAACTTCTTCCAAGCAAAACATTCCTTAAAGCTTCAGCCACTCCTACAATGCATGAATTGTGCAATTCCTTTGTATTTCCTGCTATAATGTGCATATGATCCTGGCCACTATGTAAACAAACTTGTTAGGTCAGGTGTATAGGTCCTGCTGCTCTTGTTGTGAGCCTACCTCTTCTATCCAACGCGAAGGAGAATCCCTCTCTAAGGGAGATGAACAGTTCAAAACTGTGAAAAATAAATAAATAAATGAAAAATATTCCCAGGTAAAGTTTTCATGAAATGCCATAGATCTTTCATCTTTTCTGATCACCCTACAGTTTTTATTTTAAAAGCCTCAAAGATTTTACATTTCAGAACTAAGCCCAGTTATAAAATTAACCCAAGATTATAAGATAGTGCAAATTTCAATTTTTTTTAACCACATTTTTTTCCATTTGTATATTATAACTAGATTTTATGTCCCTTTATCATACATTCTTTCACTTGTTTTTAAAAATTTAATAGAAGTTCATATATTTTAGCAACTGAATGTTTAGCATTTATACACAATTCTATTTTAAGATCACTCCTACAGTGTACAATACAATAAATTCTTTTGCCTAATTTAAATTTTTATGATAACTGTAAATAAGGAAATTATGTCAATCATATCCCTCTGCCACCAATTGTTCTCTTGATTTTATTTGGTATTCCCTTTGATAAATGCTAAAACTTCACAATAAATTAGCTATTTGTGTTTGCCTGTTGTTTCTCATCTATAAAACATTTCTTGTATGAAGTCACAAACAAGTTTTCAGACACAACCTGAGTTTATATCTGTTCCATATGTTCACTACGTCTAATATAACAATTTTTTTACTTTCAGGTTATACCTTTCTAACTCTAAAAGTATTCTATTTGTCAGGAGCACCCATTCTTTCATACAAATCAAACAGGAAGCTTCAAAATACAGTTTCAAATTGGGTAAACCCAATCCTCCTCCTTTTGCATCTTGTAACATCTTTAACTCATGTTTTTTCCTCCTGCCACACAAATTTTACAGACTCTTCCAAAATCAACACCAACTCATCTGCAAAAGCCCTTACCTTAGAGGTTCTTTTTAAAGGCTTATTCTCACTTCTTCTCATCTTGTTTATATCTCTACTAATTATTTAAAAAACTAAAATAAACAAAAGAGAAGATTGGGCATATCCTTGTCTTGTTCCATTTTGTAGAATAGAATTTTTTATTGGCCAAGTGTGATTGGACACACAAGGAATTTGTCTTGGTGCATATGCTCTCAGTGTACATAAAAGAAAAGATACGTTCATCAAGGTACAACATTTACAACACAATTGATGATCAATATATCAATATAAATCATAAGGATTGCCAGCAACAAGTTATAGTCATACAGTCATAAGTGGAAAGAGATTGGTGATGGGAACTATGAAACGATTAATAGTAGTGCAGATTCAGTAAATAGTCTGACAGTGTTGAGGGAATTATTTGTTTAGCAGAGTGATGGCCTTCGGGAAAAAACTGTTCTTGTGTCTAGTTGTTCTGGTGTGCAGTGCTCTATAGCGTCGTTTTGAGGGTAGGAGTTGAAACAGTTTATGTCCAGGATGCGAGGGATCTGCAAATATTTTCACGGCCCTCTTCTTGATTCGTGCAGTATACAGGTCCTCAATGGAAGGCAGGTTGGTAGCAATTATTTTTTCTGCAGTTCTAATTATCCTCTGAAGTCTGTGTTTTTCTTGTTGGGTTGCAGAACCGAACCAGACAGTTATAGAGGTGCAAATGACAGACTCAATAATTCCTCTGTAGAATTGGATCAGCAGCTCCTTGGGCAGTTTGAGCTTACTGAGTTGGCGCAGAAAGAACATTCTTTGTTGTCCTTTTTTAATGATGTTTTTGATGTTAGCTGTCCATTTGAGATCTTGCGATATGATAGAACCCAGAAATTTGAAGGTTTCTACTGTTGATACTGTGTTGTCAAGTATTGTGAGAGGTGGAAGTATGGAAGGGTTTTTCCTAAAGTCTACCACCATTTCTACGGTTTTGAGTGTGTTCAGTTCAAGATTGTTTTGGTTGCACCACAGGCTAGTCGTTCGACCTCTCATCTTTATGTGGATTCGTCATTGTCTTGAATGAGACCAATCACTGTTGTGTCATCTGCGAACTTCAGTAGCTTAACAGATGGATCATTGGAGATGCAGTCATTGGTATGACTTGTATCTCACAAGGCTTTGCTAAATGTCCATTAACAATTATTTGGCTTTTTGTGTGGTATAAATTGATCTTAACCATTTCATAAAGTTTTCCCCAAAGTTCATATCTTCCAAAACTTTGAACAAGAAAGACCAGTTTAAATTGTCAAAGGCCTTCTCTGATTCTAAGAAAATCAATGTGGCTTGTTTTTCAATATGTTGGTTCAAATATTACAAAATGTCAATCACATTTATAAAATTGTCTTTTAATTGTCTTTTAAGTTAAAAATCAACATTTATCTTCATTAATAATTTCTTCAATTTTTTTAGCTTATCAGCAATAATAATAATAATAATAATAATAATAATAATAATAATAATAATAATAATAATAATAATAATAATAATAATAATAATAATAATAATAATAATAATAATATTTTAATTTATAGACCGCCCTTCTCCCGAAGGACTCAGGGCAGTGAACAGCCAGTTAAAATACAAAAAACAAACCCATACAATATTAAAAACTACCCATAAAAAACTTATTCAATTGGCCAAGCTAAAATACAATTACACCCTATAAAATCACTAAAATTAAAAAACCCCAATAAATCAATTTAAAAGTTTAAAAATTAAGCCAGTCCAGCAAGACAAAACAAATAGGTTTTAAGTTCGTGGCGAAAGGTCCTAAGGTCGGGCAGTTGTCGGAGTCCAGGGGGAAGCTCGTTCCACAGGGTAGGAGCCCCCACAGAGAAGGCCCTCCCCCTGGGGGCCGCCAGCCGACATTGTTTGGCTGACGGCACCCTAAGGAGTCCCTCTCTGTGAGAACACACCGGTCGTTGGGAGATTGAAGCCGGCAGAAGACGGTCCCGTAAATATCCCGGTCCTAAGCCATGGAGCGCTTTAAAGGTCGTCACCAATACCTTGAAGTGCACCCGGAAGACCACAGGTAGCCTGTGCAGTCTGCGCAGGATAGGTGTTACATGGGAGCTCCGTGCTGCTCCCTCAATAACCCGTGCAGCCGCATTCTGGACTAACTGGAGTCTCCGAGTGCTCTTCAAGGGGAGCCCCATGTAGAGAGCATTGAAATAGTCCAGGCGAGAAGTAACGAGAGCATGAGTGACCGTGCATAGGGCATCCCGGTCCAGGAAGGAGCAAAAGTGGCGAATCAGGTGAACCTGATAAAAAGCTCTCCTGGAGACGGTTGTCAAATGATCTTCAAAAGACAACCGCCCATCCAGGAGCATGCCCAAGTTGTGCACCTTCTCCATCGGGGCCAATGACTCGCCCCTGACAGACAGCCGCAACTGCAGCTGACTGTACCGGGGTGCCGGCATCCACAGCCACTCCATCTTGGAGGGATTAAGCTTGAGCCTGTTCCTCCCCATCCAGATCCATACAGCTTCCAGACACCGGGACAGTACTTCGATAGCTTCATTGGGGTGGCCTGGGGTGGAAAAGTACAGCTGAGTGTCATCAGCGTACAGCTGGTATCTCACCCCAAAACCACTGATGATCTCACCCAGCGGCTTCATATAGATGTTGAACAGGAGGGGTGAGAGAATCGACCCCTGCGGCACCCCACACAGGAGGCACTTTGGGGTCGATCTCTGCCCCCCCGTCAACACCGTCTGTATCCGGTCAGAGAGGTAGGAGGAGAACCACCGATAAACGGTGCCTCCCACTCCCAACCCCTCTAACCGGCGCAGCAGGATACCATGGTCGATGGTATCAAAAGCTGCTGAGAGGTCTAATAGGACCCGGGCAGAGGAGTAACCCTTATCCCTGGCCCTCCAGAGATCATCCACCAACGCGACCAAAGCTGTCTCAGTACTGTATCCAGATCGGAAGCCGGACTGGAACGGGTCTAGATAGACAGTTTCATCCAGGTACTGGGGTAGCTGACATGCCACCGCACTCTCTACAACCTTCGCCGTAAAGCGAAGATTGGAGACTGGACGGTAATTACCTAAAACAGCTGGGTCCAGGGAAGGCTTCTTGAGGAGAGGTCTCACCACCGCCTCTTTCAAGGCAGCAAAATCACTGTAAATAACTTGTATTCAATAATGGTATCAGCCAATAGTTTCTTGTTAAAGTCAAATCTTGTCCTTCTTTAAGTATTAATGCTATGTTGGTCTCCTTCCAACTTTCTGGCAATGTTCTTCCCTGTAAAATAGAATTCATTGTATTTTGTAAAGGTTATAAAAGTTCATCTTCAAAACATCTATAATGAGAACTACTTAATCTGTCGGGTCCAGACACTTTTCTTGCTTAATTCACTTTATAACTTCATGGCTTCCCAAACTTTATAGCGTTATAGCTTCCCAAACTTTCCTTATTGTTATAGATGCATTCATAATCTATTTCTGTTCCTCTGTAATCTTTGGCAAATTTTGTTTCTATAGATATTCATCTGTTTTCATCTGTTTTCACTTTCTTTTCTTAATTTATATGCCAACCATTTCCTTGGATTGTTTGCAAACCCAAAGTTTGTTTGCTTAGTTCATTTTTAATTTTCTTTTCTTTTATTGTTAATGTAAATAATTAGCTGATGTATCTATCACCCCCTCTCTCTCCATTCTGAAATCAGAATTATTTTCAAAAAATTATTTTTATTTCTTTTTACAATCCTCCACTATTGCTTCCTTTTCTAGCAATGTTTTATTTAGTCTACAAGTAAAAGAAGTGTATTTCCTTTTAAAATCAAAATTGTACGATTATGATCCAAAAGTCTTTGGTAGTGTCACTACTTTACAAACCTTAATACCAAATTCTTTGAAATCCAAATCCCAACAAAAAAAAAATAGAAGAATCAGGCTTGGGACAAAGACAATTTGGAACAAATTTCTTATGTTTCTAATAAGGATACATCCCCCAAAGTATGAACTGAAGAAATAAAATAAATTATCAGCATGGAGACATTTTCATTAGTCAAGAGTAAATGTTTTATAGACCACAGAATTAAAGAAGATGAAAAGAATATTAGACTTTAACAAAGGACATTTTACCCTGCCTGACACCAGCCACACAGTTAAATCACAAAATAAGCCTGGAGACCATCAGCATCCTGGTATGATGCAACAGATATTTCTCCACAGTTATTAAATCAATAACAAAGATTTATAAACATCCATATAACTTAAGCAGGGAGAACATCATCCTACAGAACTGTGAGCAATGGGTGTTCCACTCCAATCAATAGAAAAATTATGTAACGAGGTGACATCTGTTGCCATGTAGCATTTCAGATCTGCTCTCAGGAGGTATTCTTAGCCAAAGGTCAGCCCAAATTCACTGTCTCAACCAGCATTATCCAGAATTCATTTTGCCAACAATTAATTTCAAGGCTGCCATGAAAACTTATACTCTGATATTATAGGTTTTTGAAGTGTTCAGTGCTTTCTTTCTTTCTTTTTTTGCTAGTACAGCTGATGAAATATAGTAATATTAGAGTATTTGGGCAAACTTGGTGGTTCCTGGAAAGATGCAACATTCAATGATTGCTTAGACTTGAAAGTTAATATCTTTCTATGTTTTGTTAGTTAAAGTTACTTAAAGTTGCCAGTTCATGTTTGCAGTAGACAGTTGATCAAAAGAACAAACTTCATAGAGATGGTGAGATTATCAACTCTTTCTCCCTTATAACTGAGAACTGATTTTCAGTTTCTTTCAAGTCCTCAATGCATTTTTCCAAGTCACAAAGTAAGTTCATCTTTCACTTTCCAAACCCTTAACTCCCAAATCTGCCCCAAATATTCTTTCCCTTTCCCTTACTCACTTTTTAAATAATAAGGATATGTGCAAAAATTTAAAAGAGAGAGTTGGCATCTTTCTCTCCTCATAGTAATGCTAATTACTATGTTGACAGAAAAGTATTGGACATGTATTGCCTTTAGAATTATGTACTGAACTGAATGACATGAATAATTTTCCTTTTCTTGACAGTTGCTACTTGGCGTTGTTTCAATTTGGGTTTGTATATGATGTATCTGTATGTCTATGTCTATGTGTATGTATATGTATATTCAACAAGCAAATACCACCCTGGTGCCTGTTTAAAGGTTTTTCCATTTGTGGCATAATATAAATGGAATGTGACTATTGGACTAGACTGGGATGCTTGGCTGAGAATATCCTGATAATGTCGTGATACTTAGAGACAATAAAATGCTTAATGTAAAATAGAAAGAGCAATGTCTATTCTTCAAGGACAAATTTGATACTGATTAGATAGGCTAGGTTTATAGAATAAAAGATTGTGTGGCAGCATGTTTTTTTCTCTCTGTTGTTCTTTAGATTTGTATACTTTAAATTACATTGCAGCATAATGCTGTGCTTTGAACATTCAGATATCGGAATGATGACTCACACAATACATTTTCAAAGTGCTTCTTGAAAAACTGTATTGATTCAGTCAAGAAAACATTTCATGTTCATTTGATGGCTGTTGCTGTTCTATTTATTTAACTGAACCAATCATTGTTATACAATCCAGATATATTTATGGCTTAAGGTTTACAGATAATTTTTTTCACAAGGGATCTTTAGAGCACTGTGTAAGATTCCACTTTTGTTCTGAGCTATAAGTTTATAGCATAAATTCTCCTTTGCTTTTGGTACTCTATTGGGTTCAGGAGGATAGATATCATTTTCTTCTGTTAAATAAATTATATTTCTAATTGGGAGCAGCAGTTTATCAGAACCTAGTATTAATTTGATAGACCCAAAGATTACAAGGAATTTATATATTTGATAAATGGGTATATTAATATATGTATGAAATTGTATAGAAAGGTAGAGAGCAAGAAGTATATTATGAACATAAGTAGATATGACTTTAAATCATATGATACTTTTTAATATAATAGTCTTAAATCTTTATTACTCTGTGGGTTTCTTATAGATATAAACTAAGGCTTGGTGTTTGTACTGTTTCCTTGAACTTATTAAAGGAATTTAAAGGTGTAAAGATCAAGGTGACATAAAATAAATTTAATTCACTCTCTTGAACTAGTTAACTATTTTTCTTCCTAGCATCACTTTCTATTCTACAAGACACCTAACCTGACCTTGGCAGATCTTGAGAAAGTAAGACAAAGTGGCCTTGGTTAGTACATGTATGAGAGCTCACAAGAAAATTGCAGAATTGAAGGCTAGAATGAAAAGTTTAAAACAATCAAGAAAAAGACAGTAAAAAGTCATTTCTATATTCTTGCCATGAGAATATGTCCACAAAGTCACCAGGACTGGATAACCAAAACTAGATAGAACACTATTATTCCATTAGAAGTCAATAAACAGTGACTCAGTGATCAAATGGTGTTAGGTGAAAAGAAAGTAGGTTTGAAGGGAAAATGCATTAAAAAAATTAGATGTTATTGATTAGAGATGCAGAGGATTGAACTATTTAATTTAGTCATTCTTTAGCTGTTATAAAATGTTTAGTTTACAAAGTCATAATTTTGTCACTCTACCCAAAAAATAACAATAATAGAAGTATTTTCATAGAATGTAATGTACTTTTGAACTAGCTTTGCCTTCCTACTAATCTGGGGGAAAAAATCATATTAAATTGGAGAAAATCAAGCCAGTTTTAGAATAGTTCATGGAAGCTGACTTCCGGAGTACAGATATTTTTACCAATAAGCCCCAAATGTGGTTCTTCATGATAAAGTGAGGCTTCTGCTGTGGGTTTCTTGCTTCTCTTCTAGTCCAAGAGAAAACCAGTAGCTGCTGATAGAAGGAAAGTGAATAAGAAGCTGAGGCATTGTAATCTAGTAGCACTGACAGCTATTTACAGCCTTTCATTCTAAATCAAAGATACATAATCTGAAGTTGCATGTGGTTTTTGAAAACCTTAGTTGAGTTCCATTTTAATTGGTGAAGAAAAAGAAAAATTATTAAACACACAACTGTTGAGCAACATATTTATATTTTCACAAACATTAGTCATATTTATGAAATATGCTTAATGTTTGTTTACTATACATATGGAAAATGAAATAATATCCAACTTTTGTTCTAGAGTAACCTGCCTAGGTTTTGCAATGTAGTCCTCAGCTCCTCATTTTGTTTCTCATGACAACAACAAAAGGATTCTGAGCCACTTTTTTAAACAGACTCATTTGTAGTCATAGGTAAACTCAAGCCTGCTTGTACTTTCTTCAGTTACATTTTACTGATGCTCTTTGAGGTGTCCAAAATGTCATTTCATTTTGATGTACTGATTTTGACTCATAAATCATTTTGATACAGACACTTTCCATCTGAAAGTTGTGGCTTGTCAGTTTGACCTTGATTTCCATAAAGTTATTTTAGGAAGCCTGTTGCAGGGAGTATGTGTACCCCGTACCATAACACCTGGTTTTACCAACCTGCAATCACAACACTTCGGGTCTGTTCTCCCCACAATTTTCAAAATTCTGAGCAGCACCGAGAAAACTGGAATTTGCATCACAACATATCTAGCATCAGACTGTAGTCTTAATTTTCGGTGGTCAGTTGTATCTATTTTGTACTGTTATACTTTTAAATGTTTTACATATGATAAGCATTTCTGCCAGGGTAGAACACTACATATGAATATGCACATTAAAAAATCTACCTATACTTTTCCTTTTCAAATGGATATTTAATGTGTCACAAACCAATATAGTGCTAAATTTCAATCTGTATATTAATATGACTGACTCGGATCAAGATCATAAAAAGCAAATTCCTTGGTATTTTCTATTTAACTTGATTGAAAACCCTAAGTACAAAAACACCTGACACTACAGATGTACTTGTTCTCAATACTACTTGTGGCGGTTTCTTTCCTAGAGAATGTAGATATAATTTATCACTGTTGTGTAGTTGCTAGTACTAGTTGTGATAACTCTTTCTTAGAGAAGATAGGTATAAATTATCACTGTTCATGTAGATGCTAGATGGTCTGTTGATGGCATTTTAGGAAAGAAACAGACTTTCAAGTTTTCTTACAAATAAAACAATGCCTTTCAGTCTCTTTATAAAATTGGATTTTGCAACACCATAGGAATTAAAGAAGGGCATAGAATGCAGAGGTGGTATTCAGCAGGTTCTGACTAGTTCTGGAGAACCGGTAGCAGAAATTTTGAGTAGTTCAAAGAACTGGTAAATACCACCTCTGACTGGCCCCACCCCCATCTATTCTCTGCCTCCCGAGTCCCAGCTGATTGGGAGGAAATGGGGATTTTGCAGTAACCTTCCCCTGGAGTGGGGTGAGAATGGAGATTTTACAGTATCCTTCCCCTGCCATACCCAAGCCACTCCCACCAAACCATGCCACTCCCACCCATTCACGCCAACAGAACCAGTAGTAAAAATTTTTGAATCTCAACACTGATAGAATGCAAAAGATATCAATAAGAAGGAAGAGTCTAAAGGGGCAACTTATAACATAGGGTTCTCTAGATATAGAATAGAGCTGGAAGGGCTCTTGGAGTCCTTTCAAGCAGGAGACCCTATACCATTTCAGGCAAGTGCTGTCCAGTCTCTTCTTAAAAATATCCAGTGATGAAGTACCCACAACTTTTGAAGGCAAGCTGTTCCATTGGTTAATTGTTCTCAATGTTACCCTGAATTTCAGGTTTCTTCTCTTCTTCATTAGTTTCTGTCTATTGTTTCTTTTCCTGTCCTCTGGCGCTTTAGAGAATGAGTCGACCCCCCTCTTCTTTATGGCAGCACCTCAAATACTGGAATACTGCTATCATGTCACCACAGTCTTTCTTTTCTCTAGACTAGCCAATATACATATACCCAATATACAATACATATCTCTCCATATACATCTTTCACTATTTTCACCATTTGCAATGCTGGTGGGAATTGGAATTCAGCTGCAACTGGAAATTTACAGGCTGTCCATATTGCGATGAAGGATTATTTTTTAAAAAAATACTGCATTAAGTTACAGGAGAGTGATAGCTCATCAATGCTCAACAATTTGCAACTATTCTGACACATTGCAGCTTCTGGGATAATTAGAAAATTAGAAATCTCTTCCCAAAAACGGACAAATATTTATTTGCAAATCCAAAAGAAATTATGTATTGATCAGATTGCAAAAACATATGTCAATGATTCAGTGGACCTATACTATACTATACTATACTATACTATACTATACTATACTATACTATACTATACTATACTATACTATACTATACTATACTGTATATAGTTTATAGTTTATATAGTATACAGTATGCTATATACAGTATACAGTATAGTATACAGTTCAGGGGAACTATAATAAGGGTGTTTACAATTATATTCTTGGTACAAGACAAGATTTCTTGCGTCCCTCTGCAATATTCAACACATGCACCAAACAAACTGTCAGATCTTGAATTCAGGATAACAATAGTCTGCTGCTTGCAACAGATCCTTTGATCCCAAATACCAAGCATACAAAGCTCTGGAGTTTCCATATGACTTATAGCAGTATAGTGAGTACACCTGAAGAAAAATATCTATAGGTAACTTAAATAGACTAGCATATTAACACGGGAGCAAAACTTTCTTCCAAGACATATTAAGCTTTTGGGATGTTAATTTGTATGGAGCTATAAAGGTAATTAAGATCATTCTGATTTGTCATCAAGAAAAGCCACTGAATATACCAAAATAATAGTATTTTCAAAATGACCATTAACTTCAGTCAGGAATAGTTGCAGAATCAAATGCTGTTTCTGAATAATCTTCAAAGAAAAACCCACATTATCAAAAGTCTAGAGGTTAAGAGCACAATGGTGGCCAGTTTATCTTTTGAAACTGAGCTCTGCTTTGAAGTATCAATATACTGGGATTCTGGACACAAGCAAGTACTTGTACAAAAATAACTGAAAATTTTTGCCAATAGGCTTTCAACACTGGGCATGTCATATAGCAGTGGACTTCAGATTTTAGTGGCTATGGTGTTGGCAATAGATTTCCTGACATGTTGGTATCATCCAAGGTGAGATGGTCTATTGTGCTATGCTATACTGACCACAGGCAACTGAGCAAGGTCTGCCTGGGCTCTTCCTCTTTATAGTCAGGTGTCCTGATTTCTAACTGGTCTACCAACCTGCCTTCCATTGAGGACCTGTATATTGCACGAATCAAGAAGAGGGCCGTGAAAATATTTACAGATCCCTCACATCCTGGACATAAACAGTTTCAACTCCTACCCTCAAAACGACGCTATAGAGCACTGCACACCAGAACATCTAGACACAAGAACAGTTTTTTCCCGAAGGCCATCACACTGCTAAACAAATAATTCCCTCAACACTGTCAAACTATTTACTAAATCTGCACTACTATTAATCTTCTCATCGTTCCCATCACCAATCTCTTTCCACTTATGACTGTATGACTGTAACTTTGTTGCTGGTAATTCTTATGATTTATATTGATATTGATTGTTCCTGATTCTTATTTGGACCCTATGATTATCATTAAGTGTTGTATCATTAAGTGTTAATTTTGTGCCCTATGACCATCATTTGTGTTGTAAATGTTGTACCTCGATGAATGTATCTTTTCTTTTATGTACACTGAGAGCATATGCACCAAGACAAATTCCTTGTGTGTCCAATCACACTTGGTCAATAAAAATTCTATTCTATTCTATTCTTTAACAGAGGTGGTTTCTAATTGGTGCCGGTTGATGAGGGATCATCTCTGCTCAGTTCTTTTTTTTTGTGCCTAATTCTGAATAGTCATTTAGATGGTATTGATTCCTGACAGGTGCTTTGTTCATAGTAACTTTTATTGGTCATTTCTGGGGAGGGGGGGACTAATTCCTGATTGGTTCTTTGTTTGTGCTAGGTTCTGGTTGGTTCAACTGAGCAGCCTAGTTCCAATTGGCCCTTGTCCAGGTAAATTTCTGATTTGCCCATTTGGAGGAGCTGATTCCTGGTTTGTCCTGCTTTTCAGCAGGATCTTGGTGTGGTACAAGGCAGGTATCCATGAAAAAAGGACCACTCAAGAGCCAAGACTACAAAAATGATCAATAAGGATTGGGCACAAAATGCCTCTTAAGATGACAGCCACAGTTACTGATGGAACATCAAGAAATCTGTTGTCTAGTTCATGGCCAATAAATCTTGAGCCCAGCACTTCTAAAGAGAGGGGTTTTTCTTATAAACATGATTGGCCATTTCAAATTTCTGGGACTGTAGAATTATTGCTGATGACTCTGTACAGTAAAAAAAAATCCATCCATTCATCCTTCCTTCCTTCCTTCCTTCCTTCCTTCCTTCCTTCCTTCCTTCCTTCCTTCCTTCCTTCCTCCCTCCCTCCCTCCCTCCCTCCCTCCCTCCCTCCCTTCCTTCCTTCCTTGCTTCCACAACAATTCAGCAATCCAGATTCAAGGAGAAACGATTGATTCAGTGCATATAGGAAAAATGTTTACTTCTTTGTAAGCACTGTGCCTTTTTTATCTCCTGAAATTCAGTCAGAAATAGTATTAGAATCCTTAATTTGTTTGGCTGCTATAAAACATGTAAAAATGCTGTTGTGCTTTAAAACAAACACATTATTCTCCATGATACTTCTCATTGAGCATTATGCACTAGCAAGTATGCACTGAAGCATGAGGTATATCCAGTCACAGTTCCCTGATTATGTATATGACATACACATTAGGGAAAAAAACCAGATAGTTGTTTTCCTGTTATATTTCTGGAAGTATTTTTAAGAGCAGCTTAGGTATACAGCAAATGTAATACTATTACCTTAAACAGCTCTTCTTCCTAGGTTACACTGAAAGTGGTAGTTGTGCCTTTTGTCCTCTGGGTGTCTATGCTGCCACACAGTTTTCAACATGTGAAAAGATGAGAGAGGTGATAAGAAGTGTTGTTTTTTGTCAAGGTCAGAGATGCACCTGAAACAAAAAGGCTTACATAATTCTCCCATTCAAACTGTGATACTTTCTTGCTTTGACAAATATGGCCATTAAATTCAGACTACTTCAATCAGTGATCAGATTTTTATCCATGACTTTGGCATAAATCTTCTGAACTTCCAGAGAACATACACATGCACACTCTTTGTCAGAAATACTCATATATCTTTAGGCTTGGTGTATCTATCTTCTGCATGCTAGTCAACAACTAAAATAGTTTCTTCTCTTTCTATTTTCAGCATGTGTACATATCTCAGATTTTTGCTCGAGTTTCAAGTGATATATATGGAGATCTTCCCCATTTTTATCCTTCAAAAACAACTCTGTGAGGAAAGCTGGGCTGGGAGAGTGTGACTAGGCCACAATCACTCAGTATGTCCCATAGTCAAGACAAAACTAAAACTTGGGTGGTCTTGATCCAGTGCCCAAACTTTCACTAGCTCCTTCTGCTTTCCCTCTCTCATTATCTTTGCTACACGTACCATTTTAAGCCTCCACATTCATGTGATTGGAGCAGAAGAGCAGATTGCATTTTTTAGCTGTGTCTGTTGATACATGCAGTTGGTGATTTATACGGTGGGTGGAGGAAGATAAATCTAATAAAAAATCTTTTCTAGACACATTGAGTCCTTCCAGAGGTGGAAATTTGTGTAAACAAGATTTTGCATCATCAGCAGAATAGAACTCACCTGAAGTGATGACAATTAAAATACAAAAACGAAGATGGTGCCAGTGATAGTCGTCTTATTACATATGAACATAATCCCATGAAAATGAAAACCTGGGAAATGGACATCAGAGTATTCTGGAGGTAAGCAGACAGATTCTGAAATGTTATTCTTCTCACAGGTTAGAGTTCATTACAATACAATGCTACTTCAGTCATACTCAACAATTTTCAAGTTTCTAAAAACATTTTCTTGAATGTTTGATTAACACGAAATCTCTTTAAGGACTTTTCATTGCTCAGGACTTTTGTTGCTCTTGCTTGATTCCAAGTCTAGCCCTAAAATGGTTAAGTTCTTTATTGCCTTTGTCTGAATTCATGTAACTACCCTGATGTTTGAATATTTGTCTTGTTCTTTTGCCTCCATCAATAGAATCTTCTTATTTTCTCATCTAGCACATGAAATTTTAGACCATTCTGCATTATTCTTACCTATTGATGTGATGGTTCTCCAAAAATGGGGGAAGCAGTGAAAAATTTGAAGGGCTAAAAAAATAGGAGGAAAATGTTTTGGTTTCTGGTTTTTTTTTAATTCTAGTTCTGCTTTCTAGTTCTTTTATTTTACTTGATTGATCCATTTACCAATGGAACCCTTTACCATTTGTGAAGTTATCAAAGCCTGATTTTGTACCTAACAAGATTATGGTTGCTTGCTCTGCAAACAATGCTTATTGATATTTAATGGAATTTTTTGTAGAGAAATTTCAAGTTGGTGACTTATTTAACTACACCTGTTAAGTCTTTTCAAATATAGTTAACAACAGCTTTGTTATGACCCAAATGTCCCTAATAAGAATTTGACCTCTTTCTCCATCTATATTAACTGGAGGCTGACATTTAGAAAAGCCCTTTTCTTGTTGAGTTTTGGAAATATCATTCTGAAAGAAATATAATAATCTTGAGATCTTTTAACCTTATCTTAATTTGAACTGAAAAAGATCAATGATAGTTAATTTTTTTTTCCTGCTGAGGGCCACATTCCTTTAGGGCAGTGCTTCTTAAATTGAGGATAATTCTCGAGACAATGGACAATTTGCAATTACTTATTTGTGAATCGAGGAACCAGTCACTGTCATTGCTTGTGGGAGGTGGGAGGTAGGTAAAAACATTATTTGATAATAAGGAACGAGCAATTGGTCAGTTTAAGGACCATTGCTTCTGCTAGCCATGAGGTCCCTGACACTACTTAAAATCAGAACTATAAACTGGAAAGACACCCAACTTTCCTTACCTTTAGCAAATTATATCTGATGTTTCCCTAGTGGTTTCTTTTTCTCAGAATTTACCAAATGTAATTTTCTGCTTGTGTGTTTCTTATTTCTTAGTAAGGATAAGTTGCTCAATGTGCCAGTAGTTGGGCATACAAATCAAGTCATTTTTTCCTTTCTGTATATTAGTATTTCCCTGTGGGTGTTTTATAATCCACCTTTATTATTTTTATAAATAACTCAGGGTTGTGAGCATACCTAATACTCCTTCCTCCTCCTATTTTTCCACAACAACTCTGCAAGTGGGTTGAGTTGGGTTGAAAGAGAGAGTCCAGAGTCACCTAGCTGATTTATGTAAACATAATGAACTCGTAAGTCTAACACTTCGACACTGCCTATAAATGTTATCTAAGTTAACAATTGCTTATAATTTATATCTATTATCTTTTATTGAATAAACTAATAGACTGTTTTTCAATTTTATTAATGTAAAATGAGATAAATCTGTGCATCACAGCTTTTTGCAAAGTCTTTTAATGATAGACAGATAGATAGACAGGTAGAAACCAGTCTAGAAACTGGGAGACCATGATTTTTAGTCCCACCTTAGGCATAAAATCAGCTGGCGATCTTGGGCCAGTCACCTTTTATCAGCCTAAGAAGCAGGCAATGGCAAACCATTTCTGAAAAACCTACTCCTGCCACCCAAAAAACCCTGCAGAGGCATGAACAGGCAACCATCAAGGGTCAAAACTGACTTGAAGGCAGTTTGTATGTGTGTATTTAAGGCAACATGAGCAAACATAGGTCAGCAACTGAATTATAGGCTGTATGCTAAGAATCAGGACAACTGAATTAACCAAGTCCAGATAGGCCCATGTATGCTTTGGGGCATGCAATTAATAATGCTTTGAGACTATTCGGTTTCTATGAAAAGTGTTAGAAACCGACTATCATACTAGCATGGGTATTTATATTTATCCACCTGGTCAGAAAAATGTGTCTCTGAAATCCGAGTTAAGATGCAAAAAACATGGAGGGTGGGGAAAACAAAGGCTGAGGAAGGATGAGGTCTGGAAAACATTGGCAAAATTGTAATTGTTGGTGAAACAAATCTTAAAATTAATATGCAAAAAATGTAAATCTTAGACAGCAGGAATCTGCTTTTCCTATAAAGGAGAATGGATTTGCAGACTGTTGGGTCACATTCCAAGACCAAGAAACTCAATTATAATAAGTAAATACCGGGAGTCAGCAGAAAGATCCTGACAAGGAAATTGTCCAGTGCAGGGGTCTCCAACCTTGGTCCCTTTAAGACTTGTGGACTTCAACTCCCAGCTTGTGGACTTCAACTCCCAGCTTTGCTGGCTGAGGCACTCTTGGAGTTGAAGTCCACAAGTCTTAAAGGGACCAAGGTTGGAGACCCCTGGTCAAGTGGGTATGTTGGAGCTTTAAAAGTCAACTTTGGTCCCATCATCAGATGAAATAAAGCTTGTGGCTCTGCCCTTGGGAGTCATTACTAGTTAATTTGTGAGGTGGTTCTCCATTATCCTCAAACTGGCAGCCTGCAAGCCGGATGCATCACTCACAGGCCATAGTCACCCCAATTCCACAAATGGGAAAAATATTGCAAAATATCACGTGATAGCAAGATGACACAACAAGTTTGACACCCATGCTCTAACAGGTTTACCCACCATGTCCCATTTATCCAGTGTTATTCTATAAGCCATACTGAGAAGTTTTACCCTTATGGTCATTTAAAAATATTTCCAATAATATGAAGCAATAAAGATTGCTAAACTTTGCCTCTTATTTTATAGGAGCTGTGGAAATGTTCTCCGGTTTTATCAAATCCTAGATTCATTCTAGGTAGGAAGAGATGATGCTGATGGCCAGAGTAACCAATACTATTTTAGCTTAGGAATAGGCAAGCTTTGGGTAATTGCATGTAAATAGTTAAAGGGCTTCAAAGGTACAGTTGAAGAGGTGATGATGCAACATGGGCCATCATGTATGTGGAATGAACCAGGATTTTCTCAGTTTCTGGTTTTGTTGCAAGAGGTTCCAGCTTTCCTAACTATAGATTAAAACTAAAGTTTTGATTTGCTTTCCATGTCAATAACTCAGTGATAAGCTAGAAAAGACTCTAGAGGCCGGTGGGCAGGATGCATCAAACGCAGGCCACGCCTATCCCAGCTCTACAAAGGCAAAAAACATCATTATATGTCACATGACGTCATGTGACACGATCAAGTTTGACACCCATGCTCTAGAGGCTGAAACAAAGGAGCTAGGAGACTGCAGGTTGCCTACTCCTATTCCAGATGGTCAAGTCATCCGACCGATTTAAAGCAACTTCTCAGAATCACATCAGGCTCAGTGAGGAGCAAATTAGTGCAAGCCCTGAGCATAGCTGTTTCGAACAGTGGAATCCTTTTCTTTCATTAGACCCATTAAAAGAGGCATTTAAAAATGGTTGTTATCCCTTCAAATCCATTAGTAAGAACATATAAAAGCCAACATTGTTTTTCATTGTTGCTATTTGAGGAAGCAATGAAAGGTGATTCAAACTTGTCCTCTAGGTATCACTCTTCATTAAGTCTCCTCTTGATCTGTTTTGAGTTGAGGTTGGAGTGTTGCAGAAACATTAGTAAGTGCATTGGCATAGGTTTCTTCTCTCTCTGTTCTTTACTCTCGTAGCACTTTTCAGACGATAGGACAGTTTTAAACAGCTTGTTACAATTATGCCAGAATAAATGTATTACTAGGTTGAAGGACACCAAGTCCTTAATCTTGTTCTCCTTGGAAGAGAGATGCAGGGATGGGTCCATTTCTACAGTATACGCAATTTCAATTTAAGATGCTGGTTTGATTTGGTATCCATTCCTATCAGTCTCATAAGACGAGGTTATCACATCTGAATTAGAAAAATCCACTAGATGGCAGCAAAACTCTCTGCTCCCATCCAATCATCATATCCTTTTAATGACCCTTTTGCAGGGTAGAGTCTGGGCAACTAAATGGAGCTGAGTGTTTACTGGCCAGATGCCTTTCCTCTCGCCAATGCAGAGTTATGTTCAGCAGATATATTCTCATCGTGCCCAGAGAGAGAAATATTTGCCTCTAACTTGGGTCGAACTCACAGCCTCCTGATTGTGAGGCAAGAGCTCCACCTCTAGGCCACCGCACCTGCTCCCATGCAATGGCTGTAATTTTTTCAGCCTAGCTATTGTAAGCCTAATTATTACAGTTTTGTTCTTAAAAAGTAAGTAAAAATATAAGTACATTAAAATTTATTTATAGGAATTTTTTTTAACTATTGCTAATAAATTTGTATTCATAAGTAGCTAAAACCAGTCATCTTAAAGAACTAGCTGATCTTCAATAAGAAATCACTGAAGACGAAAGGATTCAGTTTAGGAACCATACAGGTTGGGACCCCACGGATAGAGATAGATAACAATAGGCCAGTGATGGAAGCAGTGAGAAGGAAAAATAGAAGATTTTGCTTAGTGCCAAACAAACAAAAAACAGTCTTGTAAAGAATGGGAATAGATGGGTGACACAGAGGTCACAACAGGCATCTTGCTAGATAGCCTTTCAAATATGTTGGTGTTACGGTAAACAAAATCTAGACATTTTTCCATAAACCTCAGCACTTCCAGCATGAACAGTGTCTGGTTGTAGATTTATACACAGATATAATCATTAGAGAAAGCAATGCTGTTACAAGCAGTGAATGACTTTATTTCTTCAATTCAGTCTCTGATGCCTGTTTGCTACTTATTGTCTAGTTATGATTCCAGGTCATACCTATGTGTAGACCCAATAGCTGAAACATTGTGCTCCTTCATGTATCTAACATACCTCTATTAAAATGATAAACAGTTTCTAATTTATTTAGGAACCGTGCAATATCAGTATAATCCAGGGGTGAAATCCAGCAGGTTCTGACAGGTTCTGGAGAACTGGTAGCGGAAATTTTGAGCAGTTTTGAAAACGGGCAAATACTACCTCTGGCTGGCCCCAGAGTTGGGTGGGAATGGAGATTTTGCAATAGCCTTCCCCCAGGAGTTGGGTGGGAATGGAGATTTTACAGTATCCTTCCCCTGCCACGCCCACCAAGCCACG
Organism: Ahaetulla prasina; assembly: GCF_028640845.1. Taxonomy (NCBI): domain Eukaryota; kingdom Metazoa; phylum Chordata; class Lepidosauria; order Squamata; family Colubridae; genus Ahaetulla; species Ahaetulla prasina. The sequence continues at coordinate 96,951,766 of NC_080540.1, forward strand.
CCCACCAAGTCACACCATGCCCACCAAGCCACGCCCATAGAACCAGTAGTAAAAAAATTTGGATTTCACCACTGATATAATCCTAATGTAATTGTTCTGGTGCAGCTTTAATGCTATCCTATTTTCAGCAGCATTCGTGACACTGCTGTTGTCAAAGCAATAGGTGGAACAGTGCAAGGGTGTATATACATGTGTTTACATATGCAAAGATCAGAATCAGACAGGAAATGATTTTGTCTGTGACACTTTATCAAAGCAAATGTTGGACTTCGAAAAAGCAGAATAGAAAGAGTATTCATTCTTTTGAACTTTGATGGTGAGACAAGTTCTTTGAATACCACTGATAGCCAAGAAACAAACAAATGGATCATACAATCAATTGCTTCAGATTTCCAAGTCAAGGCACAATTGACCAGGGTGAAATTATCATATTTTGGATACTATGCAAACCATGGCTTCCTTGAGAAGACAATAATGCTGGGAAACAGAAGAGCACGAACACTGGCAAAGTAAATGAATTAATTACTTAGCTGCCCTGTGACCCTTCCCTGTTGAAGACAGGCGCAGGCTGTTGGGGATGAGTCTGTGTTGTCTGCATCTCAAACTGAAGTGCAAATGGTTCCTGTAGTCTGCAATTTTTCTGGAAATCCATTCATACTCCTATACCATTAAAGGTGTTCATCAGTGGTGGGTTTCTACTAGTTAGTTCTGGTTCAGGCGAACTGGTAGTGGTGGCAGCAGGAAGCTCCGCCCACCAGCCCGGATGTCATCATGGATGCTTTGCACATCCACAGAAGCACTGTGTGTGCGCTCCTGATTCCAAACTGGTAGCGAAGGTAAGTGGATCCCATTACTGGTGTTCATCCAAAGTGCATAACTAAAAGTCTATGGAGATTCTCAGTCATCTGGGTTGTGGTTGTCAGACAACCATTACCTGAATGACTGAGAGTCTCCATAGACTTATTAGTCTTGGATATAACAGATGATGCAGCAGGACATCGTTTAGAAAAGGGGTTTTCTTTTTTTTTAACAATTTATCTGTTCCTTAAATATAAAAAGTCAACACTCATCTTCAAACAGCACACAAACAGGCTACAGAATTCTGTTTGAGACAAGAGCTGTTCAATTAACCCCTTGTTGTCTAAAAAGCTTATAGAAGTAGTTGAGTAGCGCTTTTTCAGCTGTAGCAGTAGCCTTTGCTTCATGCCTGAGAGTGACTGAAAATCACTTTTCCGGTTGCAAGATATGCAGTAATTAAAGAGATAGCTGTCTCTTGCTCCAAAGTTATTGCTTACTCTGCCCCCCCCCCACAAAAAAAAGTGTTCATAAAAATTGTCTGAATGAAACTAAGAGGTGGATGAAACTTTCAAGAGTTTAGTTAAAGTCAGGTCAAGAGAATGTAGTTTATGCCTCAGTGGGCACAAATGGACAATCTTGACACTGTAATCTTATACTTGGGGTGAAAACCTGCAGAAAAGAGATGGAAAAAAAAACATATCAAGGGTCAGGTGAGGAAACCAGGCTTGTTTAATAGTAAATCCCACTGGGATTCATGGTGCTGATTCCAGGAACTGAACTGCACTCTAAGAATTGCTATTATTATGGTTCATCGAACAGACAGCAATATGTTTAGACTTGATTTAGCATTTTATCTACCTATCAAGTCCTTTCCAGGGATCTAGAATAGGCAGATATGGATGTTTGATGATGCTAAAGACATTGTCACGGGATATTACCATTATTACTATGGTTCGTCGCACAGTCAGCCAGGTGTTTAGACTGGATTTGGCATATTTATCTACTACTATTTTGGTTCATTGCACAGTCAGCCAGATGTTCAGACTGGATTTCGCATTTTTGTCCACTCACCTGTTAAGTCCTTCCCAAGGACCTGGATTAGGCAGATGGTAGAGATTGGATCATGTTAAAAGTATTGTCACAGGATGTAAGCTGTTTTCAGTAAAGCTGTCTTTTGCAATTGGCCAATGGTTATTTTGTCAATGCTGATGCTGTTGAAGTGGTGCTCCAGTTCACTCATCTTTTGTCTGCCCCTTGGGTGTTGAATGTTTGGGTGTGTGTGTATCTTGGTCTTTTTGTTTCTTTTTTGGCTTGTTGATTGTCTCATGGTATGTAGATGCAGTTTATGGCTGTGTGCCTATTGATGGCTGATTTGTCACTCCTCACTGTCTACCAGCATTGATGATGTTACCTAGTAACGTACTTCTTTACAATTTACTAATTCCTTTTTGTTATTCTTTTCTTGGACACTAACATTTATAGTAATTGTTTTAGGACTTCTTTTTGACACATTGCTTTAGCTCTTTTTATGTGCTTCCATCAAAATCACTCTGAATTTTCTCTGCCCTTTTTATATTAACCACCCTCAACAACTATTTTCCTCTCTATACAGATACCATCTATGTCTATTTCTTCCCAAACTTAACTTCCCATACTACCAAATATGGTATATTTCACATTCAGAAACTCTGATCATGCTAGTATCTTTCACTAATTCTCTCAAACTTTCATCATAAGCAAGTGCATAATGCTTTGAAAATTATATTCATTCCTTTGCCATGAGGAGACTGTGCTTAAATCTTGTATTAAAAATAAGCTTTTCTTCTAAGTAGATATCTGCTATTCAAGTTGTACTTTCCTGGATTTCTGAATGACCCAATTCCTTTTTCTAAACTTTCTTGTTTCATTCCACCCATTAATCCATGTTACCTAGCAGAACAATTATATTCCTGTTGATTGCATTTATTCAGAAAGTTGTAGATTTTTTTAAAAGTTCTTTTCTAGCGCTTCCATTTTGAACATTCAGTAGAGTATAACACACAATTGTTACCAGTTTATGAATTCCTGCTTGTACACACAATAGCAACCTTGGTGACACCATTTTTGTTATATATATAAAATAGCTAACCCCTTTCATTCATCATTAAAATTACATCTTCACAACCCTGCAGGTGTTCATTAACTTCACTTTGCAGTTCCATTTTCAATCAGAACTGTAACATCCTTCCTCTTTTTTTAGATCAGACAGCAGCATATTTCATTTCATTCCTGTATTTATGCTCTGTAGTTTTTAGTTCTCTTTTTCCCCAAACTCCCATATAACATGATAATCACTGGAATGGTCCTACAGTTGTTGCTCTCTGAAATTCCTCATTGCTCTGATCAAATGAAGCTTTACCATAATGCTTTTTAGTATCACAGACACAATGTAAACTAGGTGTAACTATCCTATGTTTATCATTGATATAGTACTGCAGTGTGTTTTTCCTTTGGTGTCTGGGAAACACCTTCTGGCCTGTTATTGACCATGTTTAATAACATGATGTTGCCAATTCATTCATTGCATTTTTAAAAAGTTTTGTCTGTTCCATTTGGTAGCACCATCCTCTTAATCCAAGATCACTTCCTCTTTTCTGGGAGTAGAACTGTATTCAGACCATGCTCTAAAAAGTAATGGGGGTAGGGTGGGTTTCCCAAGAGCAAAAATCTTAATTTATTTCATGTGGATTTATTTATAATTAAATAAACTTAATATTTTATCTCTCTGGACATGTATTAATTATACCTTTCCTCCTGTCACATTAAACATGATGGGTGGTAGCATCAGAAATCAGTAGGAGCACCAATCAGAGTTTCATAAGATGCCCCTTTCTCTTCAGGTATGTCACTCAAGCCTGGATTCATTTTTATGCTGAACAGGTAGCCTTCTCCACCTCTTGCCCATTGATTCTCAAGCCATTTCTATAGTCATTAGCAAATTGAATGAAGGGATGTAGCTATTCTGCAAGTGCAAGGAAAGTTAACATTTTATCCTATCTTTTTTTCTTCCTGTCCTTTCTAACAAGTCATTAACGTTATTAAGTGACTCCTTCAATGGACTCCTTTCACTTCTAAAAATGACCAGATCATCAGGATGGGATATATATCTAGGTTCAGACCCCCTTTTTTTCTTTTCTTTCCTGACAAACCACTCTCCTTCACAGTTTTATCTTTATAATTGATGAACTGTATATGACATAATTTACAGTCTTGTCAAGCAACCTTCAAAATTGCACACCAGCTTTTTCAACACTTTTAAGTTTGGCTTGCTCAAAGACTCATTCTATTCCTATCAGCAGTATTTTTTCTTCTTTTGGAGCCCAACAAAATAATCTGGGATATTGCATTTGAGAGAAGAACAAAATTATATTACCTTCCTGGGAAATATATTTGGATTTCTCAGTTCATATTTTGATGTGCAGGTCTAGAATCAAGGTACTGCAACTGGTCACAGTTTTATATTCTATATTATCACAACATAATGACAGAAGGACAAAAGGTGGTTATTCATGCTTAATCTTCCGGCTAAAAGGACACGACTAGAATGAAAGGGACAAAGCCTGAAGGACAACACACATAATCCTTGAAAACTTTGTGTGTGACTATCATACTCCCACATGTATGAATTAGAAATATTATGACGCATATAGTTTATCTCATTTTGAATTAAGAGCACACAGCAACTCTAAACCTTTCACTGGAATGTTCAAAGTGATCTTATTCAAATGAAACACAATTTAAAGTTGGTTGAGCATTCTGTGTCCCATTAAGAAAAATGTAAGTGGCTTTCCCTAGCAACTTTGATCGGAGCATATGTCTTCTTTGATTGCTGCTGTTCTTGGTACTGGTTCTTGCTTACCTGAGTGTTGGTTAATAGGTATCTGATGAAGAAGAATGTGTTTAGGGCTATTTTCCCTTCCCTTTCCTTCCAATAGTAGTTATTTTAATGAGACTATAATTTGTTCTAATCTTTACTTTAAGTCAGGGGTATCAAACTCAAGGCCCATGGGCCAAATCTGCCCCACAGGGTGCTTAAAACTGGCCCAGGCCATTCTGGAAACAGCAAAGGACCAGCCCATGGTGCCTCTGCCAACAAAAATGGAGCTTGGGAGGGCCACATGCAATCCTCCCAAGCTCTGTTTTCACCAGAGCCTCTGTTGTAAGAGGCTGTCGCAGCTGAAAACGGAGCTTGGGAGCCCGTTTTTGCTGGCAGAGCGCTCGGGCCACCACGGGCACCCAGACACAAGTAACACTGAGCTGTCCACAACCCCCCCTGGCCACCCCCCACCCCCCCGAGATCAAACACAACCCCAATGAAATTGAGTTTGACACCCTGCTGTAAGTCATTGATAGTGTGCTCATCCAGGCTTAGGCATTATCATTAGAATTTTTCAGCTCTTTTGTTGCTCTATTTTCTGTCCTATTGCACATCTTAAACTGGCAGAATTCTTCTTGTCACCCACACTGCTATGATATGAGGCTAATTTTTAATATTTTTTGAAAATATTAAAAAGAATCCCAGACAGATCATTGAAACAATAGTTTCGAATACAAATTAGCTTGTATTTAAATAAACTCCATCTGAGGCATTGAACTGGCATTCAGTAAACTTATCAACAGGCTCTTTTCCAACTTGTTTAGCATCTTTAAGACAAGGAAGATATAATGACTGGTGGGTTTTTAATATTTTATTTTCCAAGTAAATAAATAAACGAGCTCCTTCACCAATTTTATAGTAGATTGATTGCAAATGGCAGTTAGTTGGACTCTCTACATAATATGTTCAAACAACTATGTGTTTTGCATATTGCTGGGTTTTTTTATTCCACATTGGAAATTTGGCACACTAACTGACATAAAAAAATGGCTAAACTCATAGCCTCCATTTCACTGTGATTGGAATGACTAGAATACATATCACAAACTTAAGGTTATGTATTTTGGCCAATTAAACTAGCAGAGAAAGTCAAACCCATTAGATAGCTTGTTCCTAACAAAGGACATACTGCAACATTTCACATAATATATGTCTTGTATATGAATATCTCTTGACAACTAAGCTAACCTCTAAGATTCTGCTAATATTAACTTAGCTTAACATCCAGAAAACAAATTGACTTTAATCAGCTGCTAACTTGTAGTACAAGCAATGGCACAAACATAGCCATTCAATTAGAAATGTGTATGTGCTGATCTGACAAAAGGTAAAATACATATCAGTTTCTCCAGCAAAATAAAGGTAATAAAGGTAAAGGTTCCCCTCGCACATACGTGCTAGTCGTTCCCAATTCTAGGGGGCAGTGCTCATCTCCGTTTCAAAGCCGAAGAGCCAGTGCTGTCCGAAGACATCTCCATGGTCATGTGGCTGGCATGACTCAACAACAAAGGCGCACAGAACTCTGTTACCTTCCCACCAAAGGTGGTTCCTATTTTTTCTACTTGCATTTTTTACGTGCTTTCAAACTGCTAGGTTGGCAGAAGCTGGGACAAGTAACAGGAGCTCACCCTAATTCGAACCGCTGAACTGCTGACCTTTTGATCAACAAGATCAGCGTCTTACCCACTAAGCCACCACGTCCCCTTAGAGGTAATAGGCACAAATATCATATGATATCCTATGAAGAGGAAATATAGGGGATCCTCGCTTAACAGCCATTTCTTCAGTGACTGTTTGAATCTACAATGGCACTGGATGAGTGGTACTTATGACTGGACCTGAAAATTCTGACTATTTCAGCATCCCCATGATTATGATCCAGATATGTGGTGACTGGCTCACAATTACAATATTGTAGTGTCCTGTAGTCACATGATCACGATTTTCAATGTTCATTGCCAATGTCTGACAAGCAAAATCAATAGGGAAGCCAGATGGAAGTCACAAATAGCAACAATTTAATGTTGTGCTTAACAGCAGAGTGGAATTTGTTCAATAATGGCAACCAGAAATGCCTGAACTGCCATCGCTAAGCAATGCAGTCACATGATGTCACATTTTATATTTGTGTTGCTTAGCTTGATAGAATATAGTTCACTATATTTTTCCAGCATCACAGCAGAAAGACACAATCATCTTGCCTATCTGCCTTCAAATCCTAAAAGGACCTATAATTCTGACCCCACACTCTCTTCACAGCAAAAACAAACAAACAAACAAATCTTTGAATACGTTCAAACTCTAGCAGGATAGAGTTTAGAGGCAAACTAGACAAAGCTGACACAGTTTTTGCAGTAAATGCATTGTGAACAGCTTCAACAGACCAGAAAAATAAAGAACAATAAACATAAAAAGCACCTCAACCATCCCAGAGTTTTTGTATTTTTAAACACTCTAAAGGGTCTGCAATTAACAGACTACAAGATTGTACACATAGTGTGATAATATTGAACAGTTCAGCAAATCAACTCTAACCCCAAACCCTGATATTTGCATTTTTAAATACATTGTGAAAGATTTATCATCCAATACTCAACTATCCAACCTAAGTAGCATAGAAATGTATTTTTGAAAAGATTATACACCGTCTTGTTGAACTCAGGCCTCCCTGCGCACTCTTATGTGCATGTTCTTGTGATGGTTGATGCTGAAATTTAGAATGGATTTAAAAATGAAACACGTATTGATATTCAAAGGCAGTCTGAAAGTTCAACATCAGCAGGGCACAATAACACTCACAAATTGGATGACAGCATCATCTCTGCAGACCAACTTTGCATTTAGTCATGAATTTATAACATTGAGCACTAGTATTTGTGTGTAAAGCACACACTTTTGTATTTTGCTGAATTGTGTTCTGCATTTTTAAAACTTCGTTTTATAGACTACAAAGCAGTAAACCTGTAGATTCCCTGGCCATTTCATGTGTGGCTCAGCAGGCCAAAGTATACTAAATTTAATTCAACTTTGGAGTTCAGTAACTATTTAAGTATCACCAATTGTTGACTACAAATCTTGATCAGGGCAAAGAAATAGATACAATCTACATAGACTTCTGTAAAGCTTTTGACTCAGTAGTACATAATAAACTTCTCCTAAAATTAAAATCCTACGGCATTTCAGGACCCCTCCACAATTGGATAACAGCTTTCTTGTCAAACAGACAACAAGTGGTCAAAATTGGCAATGCTCTATCAAATCCTGTTCCTGTCAAAAGTGGCGTTCCCCAAGGCTGAGTTCTTGGACCAACACTCTTCATATTATACATTAATGATCTCTGTGATCATATTACAAGTAATTGTGTTCTCTTTGCTGACGATGTCAAACTATTTAACACCACCAACAATACAACTACCCTTCAAAAAGACCTTGACTTTTTATCTGAATGGTCTAAAACTTGGCAACTCCAAATCTCAACCAGCAAATGCTCAGTCCTACATATTGGAAAAAAGAACCCAAACACTAAGTACAAGCTTGATGGACATTACATTACAGATGACCGCCACCCTGTTCAAGACCTTGGAGTTTTCATATCAAATGATCTAAGTGCCAAAGCCGACTGCAACTACATCGCAAAAAAGGCTTTAAGAGTTGTAAACCTAATCTTGCGTAGCTTCTTCTCCAAAAACACTACACTACTAATCAGAGCATATAAAACATTTGCTAGACCAATTCTTGAATACAGCTCAACTGTCTAGAACCCATACCACATTTCTGACATCAATACAATTGAACGTGTTCAGAAATATTTTACAAGAAGAGTTCTCCACTCCTCTGAATACAACAAAATACCTTATGCCACCAGACTTGAAATCCTGGGTTTAGAAAATTTAGAACTACGCTGCCTTCGACATGACCTGAGTGTAACTCATAGAATCATCTGTTACAATGTCCTTCCTGTCAAAGACTACTTCAGCTTCAATCACAACAATACGAGCACACAACAGATTTAAGCTTAATGTTAACCGCTCCAATCTTGATTGCGGAAAATATGACTTCAGTAACAGAGTTGTTAATGCTTGGAATAAACTACCTGATTCTGTGGTCTCTTTCCAAAATCCCCAAAGCTTCAACCAAAAACTGTCTACTATTGACCTCACCCCATTTCTAAGAGGTCTGTAAGAGGCGTGCATAAGAGCACAAGCGTGCCTACCGTTCCTGTCCTATTATTTCCTTTCGTTATATCCAATTAATATAGTTATTACATACTTATACTTATATATATGCTTTTATATTGTATAGTTATTTCATGCTTATGCTTATATATACTGTGTGACAAATAAATAAATAAATAAATAAATAAATAAATAAATAAATAAATAAATAAATAAATAAATAAATAACTGAGCTGGAGGAAGGAGTCAAGTGGGGAATTAGTCCAGAATCATTTCACAGGCACAAGAGGGCAAGTCTGACCCCTCCTCCCCCAGTGCAAACTGTCAGTGTGAGAAGACTGCTGTGAAATAGGCACTGGAGCATTAAAGTAGCTAATTTGAACTCTTCACATGTGGGTTTAGTTGCCCACACCTGGCACCATAGAAGGACGAACACAATCCATGCCATTGACTAGCAGCGTGGTATTGAGCAGAAGTCCCCATCGGCAGGGTCTCCTTGTATCTTCTGAGATAAAGTGTTAGAAATGGTGTGAGTAGAATAAAAGTATCCAATTTGTCTCAGATATCTGGCTTTGCTGAGGCAGACTACACATACCTTAACTTTCTCTCATTGTGCGCTCATGGTACACTAATCAGGGTAGCATGAAAACAATGGAATATTTGCCACCAGAATTGCTTACATTTCGTGCTCAGGTACAAGCAGGTGACCCATTTTGAGAGTGAATTGTTTGCACCTCCCTAATGTGCATCTGCATTGGCTGTTTTGAAACCTAATTCATTGTGTCTTTAAGTGGAGAGTTGCAATAAACTTGAGTAAAAGTGTAAAACTGATACAAACTGGCAGAGGTGGGTGCCGAGGGTTTGTAATTAGCAGGATATAGAAAAGAGGTCCTGAATGTCAAGAAGAAATGAGTTCCAGTTAAATCCCAGGATGAGCTAAGGGGTAGATGAAGTGGAATCTGAAAGAAAAGCAAAATTGGGAACTTTTCAGTAGGGAAAGGAAAGCTGTCTCATAGAATTGAGAGGGAAAATTGAAATGAGAGTTTGGGGAAAGAGCGTGGTACTGTAGTGTGCATAGAAAAAATAAATAAATCGAGAACAAAGAGCACTGGACTTAGGAATTTTACTTGGGGCACACAGGATTCTCCCTCTTTTGATACCAGAAACAATGAAAGAGGAAGTAAAGAAGAAGAGAAGACAACACAGCAGTGGTGAAATCCAAATTTTTTTACTACTGGTTCTGTGGGCGTGGCTTGGTGGGCATGGCTTGGTAGGCATGACAGGGGAAGGATACTGCAAAATCCCCATTCCCTCCCCACTCCTGGGAGGAAGGATATTGCAAAATCTCCATTCCTAGCCCACTCTGGGGCCATCCAGAGGTGGTATTTGCTGGTTCTCTGAACTACTCAAAATTTCCGCTACCGGTTCTCCAGAACTGTTGGATTTTACCCCTGCGACACAGGTTTGACCCAACAAGACCACATCTGGAGGAATGGGCAGGAAAAATGAGAGATAATGATTGTGGAAGTATAGAATCAGTTGTGTGATTGCAAAACACAAGGGTGTAAGTATAACCTTTATAATGCACTACAGAACTATGAAGCAAGAATTATTCAAGACAAGCTTGATTTCGTATCTACATACAATGCAATGCTACCAACTAGCATTGTCTGCAATGCTACCACTGGCACCAGAAAATATGTGGGGCTATTTTATTTGTTTAATTCATTTGGAGAGTTGTATGTTACTCGAAGTCAGTTAATGGAAATGGTCTATAAGCCCATAAATAAAAATAAAATAAAACAGAAAGAGAGAAGTTAAGACTATGTAATGACATTTTCCCTTTAATTGAATCTTTCCAATTTCCAGCATTTGTGAAAGATTAATTTTAAGTCCCTTTCCAATGCATATTTAAGTTTTCATGGCTGAGATAGTTTACCAGTGAAAAAACAGAAGCGGCTCTTTTAGATGGTGTCATAATGAACATAATAAAGCAAAGTAGGCATGGCAAAATTATGCAGAGCAAGTACTCTAAAATGAATATCACTGGAACTATCTACTCTTCATTCAGACAATGCTGTGCATTGCATGTTAATATTTTATGCAATGTTATATTGTAATTTTTAATGGAGAAAATACTTAGGCTAATTTATTATTCAATTGGAATGGATCCTTCAGACCAATGATCCAATTTGCTGCTGAAAGGAAATTTAAGCATTGTTAACAGTTAGTTGTTAACTTCCTTCAATGAGGAACCAACCACTCTCCTAGATAATAGAGGACACCATAAAACTGTTCTTCATGGAAGTTTTTCTTAATGTTTAATTGGAATCTTCCTTCCTTTCTGCACATATGTACGCTGGCCACTTTAATACAGATAGTCTGAAGTTAAAATGGCAATTGGGACTGGAATTTCTATTGCTAACTGATGCAATTACAAAGTGTGATATCAAGTTTTATTTTTTATTTATTTATTTTGTCGAGTACATATTAAAGGGAACATTAGGACAGGGACGGTACGCAAGCACACTGGTGCTCTTAGGCATGCCCCTTACAGACCTCTTAAGAATGGGGTGAGGTCAACAGTAGACAGTCTTAGGTTAAAGTTTTGGGGGTTTTGGGATGAGACCACGGAGTCTGGCAGTGCATTCTAGCATTAACAACTCTGTTACTGAGGTCATATTTTCTGCAATCAAGTTTGGAGCAGTTCACTTTAAGTTTGTATCTATTGTCTGCTCATGTATTGTTGTGGTTGAAGCTGAAGTAGTCATTGACAGGAAGGGCATTGTAGCAGATGATTCTATGAGTTAAACTCAGGTCATACCGAAGGCGGCGTAGTTCTAAATTTTCTAAACACAGAATTTCAAGTCTGGTGGCATAAGGTATTTTGTTGTGAGCAGAGGAGTGGAGAACTCTTCTCGTGAAATATTTCTGAACTGTCTCAGTTGTATTAATGTCTGATATACAGTGTGGGTTCCAGACAGATCAGCTGTATTCGAGAATTGGTCTTTGCTTAGAACTGCTTTGCTTAGGGACAGTAACCCCAGAACAGCATGGGTTGTTAAGTGAAGACCTCATGGACCATGATGTGAGAAGAGGTAGGATTCCCAGGCAAATGGGCTGGGAGGTAAGAGCTGTGAGTGTCAACTTTGTATAGGGGGTTGGGTGCTGCAGGCAGGTGCTAGGGAGCATGGCCAGGGGGGCATCTGTTGGAGGTGGACCTAGGGAATGCAGGCAGGTGAGTGCTGCTGCCTCACCAGGAAGGAAAGGGGCCAAGGCTACAAGCCGTCCCCTCCATGTACCACTGTTAGCTGGGGCAATTGTCCCACCAAGGACAATCTGGCAGCAATTCCTGGTAGCTTCTCAGCCAAGAGCTTCCCATGTAGCAAAGAGTCCAGAGGGGAAGGCAATGATGAGGGGCAGAGGGTGCCTCACACTGTCACACAACATGGACAAAAGAGCCTCTGCACTGTAGGGCTTGAGGCCCATCTATGCTGGTGACCTCAGCAGAGAGAAGACAGGTGAAGAAGATAAGATTGTCAGCCGGGGGCTATGGCAGAGGGGGAATTTTGATAATGTGATCAGGGAATGCCGTGACAGCCAAAACTTTGAGGAACATAGAACATCAGAGTCAGAAGAGACTTAGGAGGTCTTCTAGTCCAATCCCTTCTTAAGCAGGATACAATATACCATTTCAGACAAATGGCTCTCTAGTCTCTTCTTAAAGGCCTACAGTGATGGAGCATCCACAACCTCTGAAGGCAAGCTTTTCTACTGTTTGATTGTTCTCACTGTCAGGAAATTTCTCCTCAAGTCTATGTTGCTTCTCTCCTTGGTTAGTTTCCATCCACTGCTTCTTGGTTTGCCTTCTTGCCTAGCCTGATTGTGTGATGGATGTGTGTGTGCGCTGTGAGAGCCAAAACTTTGAGGACCATTTAAAAGTCCAATTTTTTTGCACGGTCATAACTTTGAGCGGTCGCTGAACAAATGGTCATAACCTGAGGACTATCTATAACAAACAAATTAGAATTGCTAAATTTGAAACCTCTCATTGTTTTCCACTAGCAACACTGATACTCATGCTTGCTGCTGAATACCTCTGACCTACTTCTAAATTTCCAAAATAAATACTTTCCAGAAACTCAATAGAGAACAGTTCCATACTGTTCTTTGTTCTCTATTGAGCGTTGTTCAGCATTGTTTTCACAACTTCAAAGAAAAGTGTAAAATCAACCCACACACACTTTAACAGGTACTGGTCTTGAAATAATAAAATTAAATGCTCCGGTGAGAGAAAGAGCTTCCATTCGTGGAGGATCAGAGCGCCCTGAAGCTCCACCAAGTTGTAGGGTTACAAGGGAAAAAGAGGAGGTTTGTTATTAATTTGTTGTGTACATGGCAGCTGAACTAGTAGTTCCCACTCTCTGGTAGCACCCTGGGAATGGATTAGCTTGGAGCTGATTTCAAATTGCTGCAACCTTTTTTTGTTTTTTTGAGGAAATGATTTTAGTAAAAGAATAAAATGATTCCAAAATTTTGAGTTATAGTTTCTACCACAGTGTTAATGTACTAATTAAATTCAAGGTATGTGGAATTCTGGAAAAAAAACAAGTCACCAAATACCTACGGGGAAGAAAATCAGGGTTTCATTGCTTTGAATTGCTGCCTTATACTAGTGACAATTAGAATAGTTATTGCAAGCTACATATCCTTGTGTGTAAAATGAAGGATAATTAGCTTTCTTCTTCCATCTCCTTGTTTTTAAGAGCCATGTTCCCAAATGGTTAACATTGTTTTTAAGGCAGACAATTCAACGTTTTATTTTATTTATTTATTTGTCAAGAATGTCTTAGGTAATAAGTATGAACATGGATTGGATATATAAAATAGATACAAATAGAAGAAACATTAGGATAGGACCGTAGGCACGCTGGTGCTCTTACGCATGCCCCTTATTTCAAAGTTCGTATATACAGCTCAGAGTTCTCAATATAGACCATCAAACTAAACATTCACTGATTTAAAAGACTCAATGAATAAAGGCTTGGTTTATCAAAATTTCTCAATAAATAAAATGAATCAATCAAGATAAAGTTTTTGCAAGCTGATCTGTAAATGTGATCCTCTAACAAAAAGAGACCAGTGCATCTTAAGACTAATCAATTTCATTGTAAAGGACCAGTATTGGGCCATTGCAGTGTGGCCTTCCTGACTTACGAGGTCACTTGGACTGTCTGATGTCACAGATGAGTTTATAATTTTTAAAAAATTGTTGGGATATTAAAACTCGTCTGTTGGGTTTATCAGTGCATACATATATCCTGTGTGTCATGTCAGTGCATATTCTTAATATGTGTCCTGAGTGAGCATGGATACGGAACTTATTCTTAGTGACATCTAGACTGGGATCTCCAACCTTGGCAATTTTAAGACTTGTGGACTTCAACTCGCAGAAGAGTTGAAGTTCACAAATCTTAAAGTTGCCAAGGTTGGAGACCTCTGATCTAGATAACAGCATGTTTGCAATTCAGTTGATATTGTTGTGGTGTAATCTTGTAGAGATGAAATGGTGAACATATGCAAAAAAAATAAAGCTGTAGATTTAATTTTGAATGAAAAGACAATGTGTATGTCTATGTGTATGTATGCACGTGTGTGCATGTGTGTATATCAAAAAGTATAACTTGGTGCTAAATTGTGAGTGCATATGAAAATAGGAATACATAACTTGGTGTCAGTAACATTTTATGCTTCAGAGAATTGTGATAATGGGAAAGTCAAATAAGATTTGGGAAAACTTTGGATTTAGAAAAAATTAAGCAACATTTTTGTTAAGTTCGGGAAGTAACGAGGCTGGAGACCAGGGTAGTGACAACAGCTCTTTAATATAGGGTGAACCCAGCAACTGGCTGGGGGAAAAACCTCTCCTTTTATACAGTTCTACTGGAGGCTTCGTCCAATCAGCAACGTGCTGATTTCCCGCTCAAATATTTAAAGGTACAAACATGAATACATAACACTCCTCCCCTCCCAGAAAACACTTTGCCTCTATTTACATATTTATTTACATGTTATTTTTCGACGTAGTCACGCAAATAACCTGGGCGTCTCCTAGTTCTTTCTGACCTGCGCGGTTCAGTTCTGGGTGGTGTTTTGAGCTGGTCGGAGGGGCTTTTTTCTCCTCCCAGCTCTTTCTCTGAGCCAACGGGCTCCGGATTATGGGCCGACTCTTTTTCTTGGCCATCCGGCCCTGGATTACTTTTGAAACTGTCCTTGCTGTTTCCCTCGGGAACCTGATGGCGTCGCTGGAACTCTGGGACCTCAGCTAAGTCTTGCGCCTCCCCCGGGTCATTGTCAGCTGTGAATTCAAATTGGTATTGGTCATGATCTGTTTCACTTGGTTCGGTTTGATCAGTTATCCGTTTCCTTATCTGATCTATGTGGCGCCTCCACACTCGGTTGTCTGGTAGCTCTACCACGTACGATTTTGGGCCGGTTATCTTTATTATTTGTCCTGCGAACCAACTAGGCCCGTCCCCATAGTTTCGGGCCCACACCCGGTCGCCTATGCTCATTTCCCTTGTCTTTTCTAGTTCCCCCTTGTAACCCTCTGGTGTGTAATGGGGATTCAAACGGTCAAGTGGGCATCGGAGTTTCCGTCCCATTAGTAATTCGGCTGGGCTTTTCCCGGTGGCCGTGCTTGGGGTTCTGTGCTGGACGGCTAGGAAAAAGTCTATCTTTGTTTGCCAGTCACCTGGCTTGAGCCTGGACAATGCCTCCTTAGCGCTCCGGACGGAACGCTCTGCAAGGCCATTCGACGCAGGGTGGAAAGGCGCAGAGAGGGCATGTCGGATGCCCTCCTCTGCCAGGTATTCTTCAAACTGGGCTGCCATGAATTGAGGCCCATTGTCGGACACCAGAGTGTCCGGCAACCCGTGAGTTGCAAATAGGTGGCGCAGGGCTGCGATTACTGCTTCGGCCGTAGTGGATTTCATGAGTATGATCTCCAACCATTTAGAGAATGCATCAACAACCACTAGGAACGTTTGGCCGTGGAAAGGGCCAGCAAAATCAATGTGGATTCTTGACCAGGGGCCCTGGGGCTTTTCCCATTCCCTGACTGGGGCCGTTGGGGGTAGAGGTCTGGACTCTTGGCAAGCCTGGCATTTCCCTACCCTCTCAGCAATCTCTGCGTCCATGAGTGGCCACCACACATAGCTTCTAGCTAACCCCTTCATCCTTACGATCCCTGGGTGACCCTCGTGGAGGAGGTCCAATACCTTTCCCCTTAATTTATCAGGAATTATTACACGATCACCCCATAACAGGCACCCCCCTTGAGCCGAGAGCTCATCTCGTTTTTTAACAAATTCTTTGAACCGTTCGCCCGGCGCAGCGGGCCACCCTCTCTGTACCCAACCGAGTACAGTCCTTAACACAATGTCCCGGTATGATGCCCGAGCCACTTCCTTAGATGTGACTGGGCCAGAGTCCAAAGAGTCAATAAGTAGAATGGGCGTCCCCGGAGTGGGGTCGTCGGTTGCCCCTGGTAGTGGGCATCGGCTTAACGCGTCTGCATGCCCCACTTCTTTTCCTGGTCGATGCTGCAGCTTGTACGAATAAGCGGCTAGGAATATAGTCCATCGGGTCAGTCGTGGCGAAAGTGCCACAGGCGTTGGGCGGTCGCCAGCCAGTATCCCTAGTAGCGGTCTGTGGTCAGTCACGATTTCAAAATTCCGCCCAAAGACATATTCGTGGAATTTTTTAACCCCTGACACAATGGCTAGTGCTTCTTTATCTAGCTGGCTATAGTTTCTCTCTGGGGAGGACAACGTTCTAGAGTAAAAAGCTATAGGGGCTTCTGTGCCGTTTGGGAGTCTATGGCTGAGTACAGCTCCCACCCCATAAGGGGAGGCATCGCAAATCAGCACTAGGGGTAATGAGTTGTGATATTGGATGAGCAGGCTATCACTTGAGAGCAGGTTCTTTACTGCTTCAAAAGCCCTATTTTCCGACTTTCCCCAAGACCAAACAGTATTTTTTCCTAAGAGCCTATGCAGCGGTTCCGCAACGGTTGCTTTGTTCTTTAAAAAGACCGCGTAAAAATTCACCAATCCCAGGAATGCCTGCAGCTCTGCTTTGTTTTTGGGCGCTGGAGCCTTCCTAATTGCCTTAACCTTGCTCTCAGTGGGGTGAATTCCTTTCTTGTCTATCCGATAGCCCAAGAAATCGACGGATTCGACCCCTATTTGGCATTTGCTTGCCTTGACTTTTAATCCGGCTGTCCGGAAAATGCCCAAAACCTTTCTTAACCGCTCCCCCAATTCCTCCATGTTTTCCCCTGAAATTAGGACATCATCGAAGTAGGGAACTACCCCTGGGAGCCCCTGCAGTAGTCGTTCCATTAGGTTTTGGAACAGCCCTGGTGCCACACTAACCCCAAATTGCAATCGGGTGCACTTGAAGGCCCCCCTGTGCGTTACAATCGTTTGGGCTTCGGCTGTGCGGGCGTCTACGGGCAGTTGTTGGTAGGCTTGGGCCAAGTCTAACTTTGCAAAGACTTGCCCTTGCCCCAAAGAGTGCAATAAGTGTTGCACCACGGAACCGGTAAGCGCTTTTCTGTAAGGCTTTGTTAAGCGTCGCCTTGTAGTCAGCGCAAATTCTAATTGACCCGTCCGGCTTTATTGGGGTGACGATTGGCGTCTCCCACTTTGCGTGATCGACTGGCACCAAAATCCCCTGATTTATGAGCTTGTCCAGCTCCTTATCGATTTTTGGTTTTAGGGCAAACGGGACTCTCCTCGCCTTAAGCCTAATGGGGGCTACCTGGGGGTCTAAGTTGAAGGAAATAGGGGTCCCCTTGTACTTGCCCAGGCAGTCCTTGAAGACATCTTCGAACTCGTTAAAGAGAATGTCTTTCAGGTTACAGTCACTCCTGTAGATGCCAGTCACTCCCATGCCCAGGGCACGAAACCAGTCTAGTCCCAACAGACTGGGCAGAGTTCCTTTGACGATCGTGATGGGCAGGGTCTTCTTGTGTGGACCGTACTCGACTCGGACGGAGGTGGTCCCTCGAACAGGGATGCGATTCCCCTGGTAGTCGTGGACTCGTAGCCGTTGTGCTTGCAGGTGGCGCTTTGCGACAGACGGCAGTGACTTCGCCAAAGTGTCCCAGGACATGATGGTGATCGCTGATCCCGTGTCTACTTCAAGCCGGCACCGTACACCCTCTATTTTTGGCTTGGTGAAGATCTTCTTCTCCACTCGGGTCGAGGCGCGGCCTATGACCACAGTTGTTTGGTTGGAATCCGCGCCTTTTTTGTTTGAGCCAATCGCGGGTCGCCTTGCCGATTCCGCGCTCTGATTGGCCGATTTGAATTTTCGGCGGGAAGGTTGGGCGCTCGACAAACTTGAGCTAGGTGCCCTTTCTTCCCACACCGCCGCAGGTCGCGTCTTTAAACTTGCAGCGTTGCGCTGGTGTTGACCACCGCAGCTCCGCATTCATCTCTGTCCCTTTGTCGCGTTTCTCGGTTCGGCAGACCCTTCCTCATCTTCACCGTCGGATTCGGTCTGAACCTCCTCCTGGTGCACGGGGTTGCCTTCGCCGCCTTTGGTGGGACAGGCTTCTGCAGTGTCTCCGCCGCTTGGGTGGACATTTCATGTGCTCTGGCTTCGCCCAGAGCGTGGCCAGCGTAGGTTGCTCTTTGCTAGCAGCCGTCGCCGCAAACGGATGTCTTTGACGCCGGATGAGTTGCTCGAGGAGCACCTCGTCTAGGTCGCGTATCCGCAGTCCTTGGACGCTTTTCTTAGGGCGGCCATGTAGTCACCGATGGTTTCGCCTCCATCTGCCTTCGCCTCCGATTCAAACCGCCGCACGTATTTGGACGGCGTTGGTGCGTGGTTTTTAGTAAAGTCTGTAGAGTTGGCCATGACACCGACTGCAACGGGCGTTGGCTCTGCCAGGGCTTCCGCGATATCAATGACCTCCGACCACAGTGGCTTAAGAAATAAGCCCTTTTTCGGTTATCTGGAACTCCTTGCAGTTCGTTGGCTTCTAGAAAGCTTTCGAAACGGGTCATATACGTTCCCCATTTCTCCTTAGCCGGGTCAAACGGTGCGGGCGGAGTGTAACTGGCCATCTCCGCTTTTCTGCCCTGAGTTTGCTGGGTTCGGGTCTATCGTGCTTCAGCTCGGTTCTGGTTCTCCTTAGCCTCAAAATCCCACCTTCGTCGCCAATGTTAAGTTCGGGAAGTAACGAGGCTGGAGACCAGGGTAGTGACAACAGCTCTTTAATATAGGGTGAACCCAGCAACTGGCTGGGGGAAAAACCTCTCCTTTTATACAGTTCTACTGGAGGCTTCGTCCAATCAGCAACGTGCTGATTTCCCGCTCAAATATTTAAAGGTACAAACATGAATACATAACAATTTTGAATGACTGAGACCCAAGGGAAAGACACCCTGTTAGGTTAGTAAAAGAATGAAATTGGACAAAGTAATCATGGAAGAAAATATTTTTTTAAAAAAAAAGCTTATTCAGTTTTATGCAATTCATAAACTTATTGATTTATTTAAAATATTTTGGAGTCACCTATCTTATATTAAACTCTGCATGCTCCCAATCAATAATTAAAACAACATCAATTAAAAACAGCATAATACACATATCTATCTATAAACATTAGATCTCCATTTTATTTCCTTTTTTTGTTTATTTTATTTTACTTTCTTAAATTTTTCTTACAATAAAATAAAAAATGTTCAAAAAGAAAAGAGTACAAAAAGGAAATAAGTAAAACAAGCTAGGGTTAAAGTAAAACAGCTACAAAAAAGGAAATTGCGAGGCTTCTATAAAGAAAGTATTAGTAATAAGATTGTTTTATTATATTATTCTATATTTTAACATTTTATGTATGTTTGTATGTACATATATAAATTTATTTATCTATTTATTTATTTATTTATTTTTAATCCCACTTTTATTACTTTTATAACTAACTCAAGATGGCGAACTCCTTCTAATACTCCTTCCTCCTTTTCCTATTTTCCCTGCAAGAAGAAGCGTGTGAGGTGAGTTGGGCTGGGAGAGAGTGAGTAGCTCAAAGTCACCTAGTCAGCTTTCATGGATAAGGCAGGATTGGAACTACAGTCGTATTTTGTTTTTTTATTGTATGCTGGCCAGAGTCCCTGTGTCCCTGAGGAAAAACTATGAAAAATAAATAAATAACTATACAAATAAATAAATACATATTTTTCTCAACAGAATGAATGAAAAGTGGATGCAATGAAAGATAACATGGAAATTATTTGAAATAAAATGAAAATAATTATGTGAAACAGAATAATCAAATATTCAGAATTACAGTAACTGGAAGTATGAAAAGGGGCACTTAGGATAATAAAATAAAAAGGCAGAGAGAAAAAAGCATATAAAAATACTGTAAAAAATGAGAAAGAAAGATGTATTGTTTTGGAGAAGAAAAGAGTAAGGTTGCAAAGAATAAAATAAAAAAGTTTAAGCCAGAGAAAAAAAAGAACAATTATGATGGAAGTTGGTGAAAAGGGCTAAACAAGGAGCTTCCAACAGAGTGAATGAAATTAAAAAAATCAGTCATGGAATGATTTGGGATGAAATAGAAATGTGGAAATGCCGGAATTTTGAATATCTGAATAGGAAAGATACTGATATGGAAAAAATGGTATTAAAATAAATGTTATAAATGTTAGTATAAGGACAAGAAAAAATGAGAAGATACAATTAATGCTTTGAAAATGTTGAAAAACTACATCCTGCTGATGTAGATAGGGTAAGCTTGAGAAATGTTAAAATAATGGTGTGTTTTGCTTATGGAACAGTTTAAGATTTGCTTTGTGTAAGGACTTCATTCGTCCTGACCATTGGATGAAAATAAACAAAATTTAGGAAATGCAATTTCTTGCCAGTCAGAGAGTGGATGAGTAGAAGATGAAGAACAGTTTTTGTTCTTCAGCAGATGTTCCAAGGATGTATGCATCCAAGAAAGAAAATTTATTGTGTGCTTAGCAAAAACATATGGTAAAATGAGTCAGCTTGAATTGTGGAATGCTTTGGATGAGCCTGAAGTTGAAGGTTAGTTGCTGAATATGGAACACGAGTGCTACAGGATACAAAATAAAATATTTGAGAGAATAAATGAAATGCTCAGCAGAAGACTGAACTAGGATATGTATTCTCTCTTTGTTGTTTAATATATCTATGGATAAATGTATAAGGAAGTTAGAGGTGAACTGAAGAATAGATCTGAAAATTAACATATCAAAGACAGTGGTAGTTGTATTTGACAGAAAAATTGAGCAAAAATTTGCAAGCTATAGATAAAAGGAAAAAACAGAGCAAGTAGATAAATTTGTATACATTAGTCAAATGTTTACTAAGTATGGGAATAGGATTGAAAGAATTATGATGTGCAAAGGGTGGCAAAAAGGTTTTGGATAGTGTATCATCTGAAGAATATGTGTTTGTTGAAAGAAGGAGAATTAGTTTTGTATAAAGCCCTGATCTGCATGTTTTAATATATTTGAAATAAGAGTTGAGAAGTCAAGAAAAACATAAAAATAAGTTGAATTCAGTGTGAGAAAGTTATTTAAGAAGCATGCAATAAAACAACACAAGAAGACCAAGACTAAATGGATGCTGAACCAATGTGGATTTTACTTTATATAAAAGTGAATGATCAGTATAAAAGAAATACATTGAGATGTTTTCCTTATAATGAAAGAATGAATGAGCATCACATCATAAAACAAATACATAAACAGATCATTAGAAATGTCTGAGAAAGTTAATTTAGCTAGTAGTTATTTCATAATAATTATAATATGGAAGATGTAATTACCCATGCTATGTTCATTTTGGGAACATATGGGCATGTACAAATGTATGTATGTAAAAATAGTCAAGAAGAACATATATGTAGACAGACCTATAATCAAGGAGCAGTTGAAGACAGAGATCTAGTATGGCACCAGGTGAAGCTCTGTTTAGTGCCAGATAATGATATATGAGTATTTTCTTCTTGCTTATCTAATCCCTGATGCTGATATTATGTTTTGTTTACTACAAATCTCTTTTGAGATTTTTTTTTGTCTTTCCTGTTGTGTATATTTGCATTTGTGTGTGTGTGTGTTTGGGGTGAGGGATGTATACTGATTTTTTTTTGTTTTCTGAAATCCTTAGCTTCTCTTTATATAAGAATAGAAATTGATGAGATAAAATGTGGAAAATAAATAAGCACAAGTATAATAGGAATGTACATGAACATAGAAGGTACATACTTCCAAGTATGAATATCTGGAAAATTAGGTCTTTTGTATTACACATTTATATATCTATTGGCTAGATCAAGCAAGGTCATTTGTGATCTTAATCCAGTTAATTGGATTGTGGAGTCCTTGGTGCCTCTGAGCTTGGTTGTTTTCTTGCAGATGTTTCATTGCCCAACTAGCTAACATTATCAGTGCTAGAAGGGATAATCTCTGTTTATATAGTAACACTGTATACTGCATTGTATACCACTGTATACTGCATTGGTAAGACCACACTTGGTCCCGGTTTTGGTCACCATGATACAAAAAAGATGTTGGGGTGACATCAGGGGTGAAATTTATTTATTTATTTATTTTATTTTATTAGATTTTTATACCGCCCTTCTCCCGAAGGACTCAGGCGGTGTACAGCCAAATAAAACCCCCACAATATACACATTAAAACAAAAACTTAAAACCAAGCATATTGCATAAATGGCCAAAATTTAAAACAATTTAAAACCCTAAAATTCATAAATAACCCCAATTAAAATTTAATAAAACTTTTAAACCAGTCCCGCTTGAATAAATAAATTCAGCAGGTTCTGACAGGTTCTGGAGAACTGGTAGCAGAAATTTTGAGTAGTTCAGAGAACCGGCAAATACCACCTCTGCCTGGCCCCAGAGTGCAGTGGGAATGGAGATTTTGCAGTAGCCTTCCCTGCCATGTCCACTAAGCCATGCCCACAGAACCAGTACGGGAAAAAAATTGAATTTCACCCCTGGGTGACATGATAGCAATCTTCCAATATTTGAGGGGTATTACGGAGAAGAGGGTCTCAGCCTAAGTACTTGAGGGCAGGACAAGATGTAAAAGATGGAAGTTTATCAAAGAGAGATCCAACCAGTGGCAACAATTAATCAGTGGAACAGCTTGCCTTCGGAAGTTGTGGGTTCTCCATCACTGGAGGTTTTTAAGAAGAGATTGGACAGCCTCCTCTCTGGTTTGGTATAGGGTCTTCTGCTTGAACACCTGTGAGATCCCTTCCAACTCTGTTATTCTGTTATATACAAGTAGTGTGCCCTGTCATTTACTGAGAATGTTGTTTTCCTCTTAGTACTTCATTGGTTAAGCTATGGTTGAATTATATGTTCTAGGAGTTTAAGGTAGGGAATTTCCACTTTCCTTTCCATCTTTAATTTTTATGTCTTTTATGTTTATGGATGTTATTAATGATCCATCCCTCAAATTTCCTTGTAAAGTGGATAATGTATTAAAACAGAAAACACTTCCTATTCCAGGGAAGGAAATCACTGTTAATCATTGAGATTGCATAGAGCTATTTTAGAATGGTTCAGTGTAGTTAAGTTGACAACATAATGGCAGAGAATGGTTTTCTTCTTCATTGGCTATAAATTGTTGAATATACTTTGTGGGATGCTTGTTACTTCAAAGAGAAATGCCATATTTAATATTCTCATTCATTTTGTGCAGGTTTTCAAAACTGACTGAATAAAATGTATACTGTGAAGAAGAAGAAGAAATGCCGCCTAATTAAAATTTAAATGCACATTTGGAATGTTTAAAAAATCCATTTTCCCATTCATTTGTTTTGAAATCTTTTCCCCCAGATTAAGAATTTTGGATTTGGAAAGCTTTGCACTTAATTTCCTGACTTGTTCTTGAGGCCGCTGTAAAATTGCTCACAAAACAAAAATGCTGGTCATAAGCCCTAACATATGCCCATAAACATCATATTTAATATGCACATCATTCCTCACAATTGCCTGCAGGATTATGCCTATTTTAAAAAGCTTTATAGAGTCCACATAGGACGGTATTCTGTTCATGCTATTAGGTTTTGATGGGGTTATAAAATGATAAAGATAACATCTCTTCAAAATTTTAACAGTAAAAGTAATTCCTCTGAATTGTGGGAATGGCTTAATTTGTTTTTCTTAACTCTGTGAGAGGAAGGATGGATAGCAAAGAGATCCTTGACACCTTGAAAGAAGATGTGAGAAATAACGATAGCTATAGGACAAATCCTAAGAGCTGTCATAAGAGCAAGTCCTTCATATATTCACATATATCTTGATTATTTATTGCTGTCAGTGGAATAAAGTGTATTTTTTTTATTTGCATTTATATCCCGCCCTTCTCTGAAGACTCAGGGTGGCTTCATTAAACATTATTTTATTTCAGGTTTGACATTTATATACCATAAAAGTATGATCTAATATTTGATATGTCAATTAGGCCATTGATTTTACACATGCATGTAACTAGTCCACAGTGTAAGTATACCATCAAATTGTTCTTCCCAATGCTTAGAGGCCAGAAAGTTTGGAGAAGGACAAGGAATATATTTCTGAGAGAGAAAAAACATGATTACTCCCACAAACGGGGCTGAATGTAAACCCAGGGCATTTAAATTGGTACTGCCAATAACCTCTTTATCATGTTTTCAGTGGTCTATGATTCCATTTCCCATCTATCTATCCCTCTTTCACATGCTGCTGAGTTAAAGTGTGAGCTACTCTTCAGTTAGCAGAAAAGTATCGCTCAGTTCCATTTCACCTCCCTCCAGTGGTGGGTTTCAAAATTTTTTACTACCAATTCTGAGGGTGTGGCTTGGTGGACATGGCATGGCTTGGTGGGCATGGCAGGGGAAGGATACTGTAAAATCTCCATTCCCTCCCCAATCCAGAAGAAGGTTAATGCATAATCTCCATTTCCTCCCAATCAGCTGGGACTTGGGACGCAGAGAATAAATGGGGGTGGGGGCAGTCAGAATTTTTACTACCGGTTATCTACTCAAAATTTCCGCTACCAGTTCTCCAGAACTGGTCAGAACCTGCTGAAACCCACCTCTGCCTCCCTCCCTTTGTTCTGAATCACTGCCCAACCAATATTGTTCTAATGTGGTGTGTGGCATGAGATAAACACAGTGATTGCTCTATTCTTCCAGCTTTCCCGCCCACCACTGTTTTGTACATTATCAGCTGGTAAGAAAAGTATCTTCCAAACATAGTCCTGTAGCAGAAAGCCTACCTGAAGGATTCTTTATCTATCATCTCTAAGCTTATTCCTTTGCCTTTTCAATTATAACCTAAGATGAATAAAAAAAAATATCAGAGTTTAAAAAAGGAGTTGAATCACAAGCAGCATTTTATGATTTCTCTGCCATTCCTTTTTTTATAAAGACAACAAACGCTGATTTCTGGATTCCTTTGTGTCCAATTCTTTAGGGAAACAAAAGCAAAATGACAGCAGACAAGGCTGGCTGGAGTTGGGAAGAGCTGCTTATAACAAGCTCAAATGGCCAATAAGGTCCTCTGATTCCACCCCTGTTCATCACTTAACTCTTTTTTTCTGATATAACAGATGATGAAACCTAGCAGATGTTGCTCACATTGCAGCAATCATTAAATACGATTGGCTTGAGGGGTGAAACACTACTTTAACACTTGCTATAGCTCAGAGCAAATAAAACTTTGTCTCAGAGACTGTAATAAGATGAAGTCAACACCATGGGAACACAGATGAAGAACAAGGTTGCCAGAGAATGTATGACAAGTCCCTTATTTTGTTATGGCACAAGAGTGCCTCAAAGCACCCGATAAACTAACCATATATTGAGAAGTCTGAATAAATGGAATTTCCCAGAACAGTGTCTCCTCTCTATTCCCATTTATATAAGGGCAAAACTGGTGAAAATTACATTGTCTTTTGTATCTCCATCACAGGTAATTTGGAAGGTGGATGTAGCCCTATATATATTTGATATCCTGTCTAGATGCAGGAATGCTTCATTAATGCCCTTGATCAACTCACTTAAGAATAAACTCATAGAACTCCACTTATAACACGGCAACTAATCCTAATTTCAACAACCTGATTTCCTAGCATTCCGGTTGTTTCTCAACATAATTCCGTATCAGGTTTCACAAGCTTCATTTGTTTTCCAACATTTATTGA
Organism: Ahaetulla prasina; assembly: GCF_028640845.1. Taxonomy (NCBI): domain Eukaryota; kingdom Metazoa; phylum Chordata; class Lepidosauria; order Squamata; family Colubridae; genus Ahaetulla; species Ahaetulla prasina. The sequence continues at coordinate 96,977,920 of NC_080540.1, forward strand.
AAGCCCCTAAGTAACACATTTAGTACACTGGAAAAATGTGCAGAAAGAAAAAACAAATGAAGAAGAAAGAAGAAGAATCAAGATGGTCCTCCTATAAGACACATAAGAAGGAGGCTCAAATCACTCCAACTATCCTGGTTAACCCTAACCCTAACCATCTAAGATAAGCATGAAGTCCAACATTTTCTATAATGAGGTAGTAAGTATCAAGCAGAGTCTATTGAGTTAATTTGGACTTCTGCACCAGTGGTGGGTTTCAAATTTTTTTACCAATGGTTCTGTGGGTGTGGCTTGGTGGGTGTGGCTTGGTGAGTGTGGCAGGGGAAGGTTACTGCAATCCCTATTTCCTCCCGATCAGCTGGGACTCAGGAAGCAGAGAATACATGGGGACGGGGCCAGTTAGAATTGTTACTACCGGTTTTCCGAACTACTCAAAATTTCTGCTACCGGTTCTCCAGAACTGGTCAGAACCTGTATTCTGCAAACACACATTTTCTGTTTCCCATCGCTTCCGCTTTCCTCAAATAAATTCCTATTTAAGTCTGTGGATTTGATTTCATCCATTTTAAAAGATAATTTCTTATTTCTTATTTCTGTATAAAACTCCCCTCATGGAAGATTGCATGGTTATGTGTGTTTCAAAACTGACACAAGATTTGTTATATTCTCTATTTCTAGATTTTCGACAAGAAAATCTAAAGCCTAGAGAAGAAAGACTGAAGAATCATCAGGTGAACACATTGGGAAAAGAAGGGAGGGGGGAGTCTGGTGGCACCTTATTATCTTTTTCCATGAAATCTTTTTTTAAAAAAGGGTGTCTCAGGAACATGTTTTGGTTTGTAAAAGTATATTTACATCATGGTTAGGATTAGGTTTAAGTGAAAGTGTTGAAAGGCAGCATGCCTTGTTATAAATGGATGTCACTTCTAAATGATTCCCATTCAGAGATGTCACTGGGCCTGAAAAGATGTTGCAGGTGAATTAATGTCTGCTACTTTTGAATGGAAGACAGAATATCTATCATGTGCCATCTTAGAGGACTACTGCATTTGGAATAATATAACATGGTAAATAACAGGCAGATAATGGAGCCAAATTCTGACTCAGCTCACATTTAGATGTGTCTGTGACTGTGGAGGTCACCCTGGCAGTGAAGAGGTCAGTATAAACTGTAGACCCTTGAAAATCATCTGCCTCCTGCTCTCTGTTCTAAGTGTGAAATCATAGATTAAAATATCATATTGTATTATTTATAAAAAGAATAAAAATATCCTCGGCAAAGTACATGAATGTAAAGTGCAGTTACCAACCTCTGGATTCACATTCTAACAAGGATATGAAAATGAGAAAGGAAGGCAAAACTTTTGTGTTTGCTGAAGAAGACACACTAAAAGCAGAGAAATATTTTTAGAATGAAATCCATCAAATACCTGTACAATTAGCACAGGGCCCCCCCCAAGGCTGTGTGCTCTCCCCACTTCTCTTCTCTCTGTATACCAATGACTGCATCTCCAATGATCCATCTGTTAAACTACTGAAGTTCGCAGATGACACAACAGTGATTGGTCTCATTCGAGACAATGACGAATCCGCATATAGACGAGAGGTCGAATGACTAGCCTTGTGGTGCAACCAAAACAATCTGGAACTGAACACACTCAAAACCGTAGAAATGGTGGTAGACTTTAGGAGAAACCCTTCCATACTTCCACCTCTCACAATACTTGACAACACAGTATCAACAGTAGAAACCTATCATATCGCAAGATCTCAAATGGACAGCTAACATCAAAAACATCATTAAAAAAGAACAACAAAGAATGTTCTTTCTGCGCCAACTCAGTAAGCTCAAACTGCCCAAGGAGCTGCTGATTCAGTTCTACAGAGGAATTATTGAGTCTGTCATTTGCACCTCTATAACTGTCTGGTTCGGTTCTGCAACCCAACAAGAAAAACACAGACTTCAGAGGATAATTAGAACTGCAGAAAAAATAATTGCTACCAACCTGCCTTCCATTGAGGACCTGTATACTGCATTAATCAAGAAGAGGGCCGTGAAAATATTTGCAGATCCCTCGCATCCTGGACATAAACTGTTTCAACTCCTACCCTCAAAACGACGCTATAGAGCACTGCACAACAGAACAACTAGACACAAGAACAGTTTTTTCCCGAAGGCCATCACTCTGCTAAACAAATAATTCCCTCAACACTGTCAGACTATTTATTGAATCTGCACTACTATTAATCGTTTCATAGTTCCCATCACCAATCTCTTTCCACTTATGACTGTATGACTATAACTTGTTGCTGGCAATCCTTATGATTTATATTGATATATTGACCATCAATTGTGTTGTAAATTTTGTACCTTGATGAACATATTTTTTCTTTTATGTACACTGAGAGCATATGCACCAAGACAAATTCCTTGTGTGTCCAATCACACTTGGCCAATAAAAAAAAATTCTATTCTATTCTATTCTAAACTATGACTATGGAGAAACAAGTCCATCAATTGCATTGACTTTGGCCAATTTTTATTTTCATCCTAGTCTGCCTCGCTTCTGCTGCCCCCACCCCACTTGACTCATGCAGTAAGTTTAATGTGGCTCATGACCTGAAATTGTTGCGAGTGAAAAATTACACACCATATTTTGAATGTTCAAAGAATGCAGCATCATTCAAAAAAACTACCATTCATTTTAAAAAGATGGAGCTTTATTGCTTTTTAAAACCAATTATTCCCATGTAATTAAGACAATTTGTTTCTTTATGCTGCGTATTGCTGCATACTTTTCCATATGCTGCTAAGATCTGAGCTATTGGCAACAACTCCCAACATCAAACTTTTAGCCATCTGTTTTCTCTTTTTTTTTATTCTTTTCTTTTCTCATCACTATATTTTAATGCTATTCAATATGCACAGTTGATAACAATATTTTATTTTTGTCACAAGATGTTCTCTAAACCTCAATTTAAGACTTGGTGCAATTTCAAAATTTAGCTTCTTACTATTTGCCCTAGATCATGAATTAAATTGAATTGTTATTCTCTGAAGCAAACCAATGCAAATTAAAGAAGCAAATATCAAGGCTACAAAAGAGACAATAGTAATATATGAACAGAAGACAGAATAGTCCCATCTATTTCTAAAATGGATTTCTATATCAGAATTATGTCATTTAGTTTAGGTGGTATATTTTTATTGCAGTAATGTTGGCAATATATTCAGTTTATCTCCAGAAGGGAAACAATAGAGAATAGATTGTATCTGCTAATGAATAACGAGACTGTGCAAGAACCACAGATTCTGTCAGATCCTTGGTTCTGAAAATAATCTATTTCCCTTGAGCTCATCCAGAATGGAGCTCATCCTGATTTTGGAGCATGAATAAGGCTTTTTTAGAAATCAAAAGACAGGTTTCAAGTTACCACAGTTTTACTATCCATTTAAATATCTGTCAGTGGAATCACTCTAATCTGATCTCCTAATCCATTATCCCTTCCCCCACCTCTCTATTCTGTTTTTTATTCCCTATCAAGTTCTTTCTCTTAATCATTAGGCAGGAAAGCTTTGTTCACTTCCTTCCTTTCCTAAGACTATCCCAGCGTTTGCACTGCTTCATAACAACCATGGAAACAGAACAACATGAAGGATTTTGAATGCCTGATGGGAGCAAATTGTTACCATGCCTGCCTGATTTAATTAAAAAACAACCTGAATTAGCCCCTTGTATACTGAGTTGAAGTATCATCCACATAGCAGGATGACTTATGTAAAAGGAAGTCTTATTCCAGGGGTGAAATCCAGCAGGTTCTGACAGGTTCTGAAGAACCGGTAGCGGAAATTTTGAGCAGTTCAGAGAACCAGTAGCAGAAATTTTGAGTAGTTTGGATAACTGGCAAATGCCACCTCTGGCTGGCCCCAAAGTGGGTGGGAATGGCGATTTTGCAATATCTTTTCCCCAGGAGTGGGGATGGAATGGGGATTCTGCAGTATCTTTCCCCTGCAATGCCCACCAAGCCACGCCCACAGAACCAGTAGTAAAAAAAATTGGATTTCATCACTGCCTTATTCCTCATGCTTGTACAATAGTAGAGATTCTGTAGTAATCTATAGATAGGCATAAACTTCACCTGAAATTACATTTTTAGTTATATGAAATGCAATTCACATAATAAAAACAGGACTTTGGTGTTCACTCAAAAATGCATGTAGCAATTGGAAGGCATAGTCCACCAGTTCTTCTAAGGCAAGTATAGGCTGAAGTTTTAGATTGCAATTCCCATATCTAATCAACAATGGTTGTCAAGAATTATGAAAAACTTTTAAAGTTTTGCTTAATTCTAAATGAATCTCCTTATATCTCCTTATATGAGTAGGAAACCTCTAGAAGATTTTGTAGTGATTCTCATCAGTCATTTTGTAGTGATTCTCATCAGTCATTGCCAGCATGGCCACTGACCAAAGATGATAACTTCTCTACTCTAATAACATAGAAGGGGTTACTATTTCGCTCCTCTTTATCCACAGGAAACTTCAAAAATGACTGAAATCATTACTTGTTCTCTCATGAATGCGCATCTCCTGGCCAATTTCCACATGCTTATTATTTTAGATTTACATAGTAATGAAGAATTTTCAGAAAGTTCATTTTAGTAAACACCTGTTTACAAAAAAGAGAGTGCCTGTAGTATAATTTTATCAGTTTAACTAATAAATGAGCATTTTACATAGTGATAAAACTTCATTGCTACTTGATAAAAGGTAAAATGAGGTAAAAACCAGAGTTAGTACGTCTTCTTCCCTACAAAATTACGTCTTCTTCCCTACAAAATTCTTTCCCTTTCTCAAAATTATCTTCCTTTTTTTCTGGTTAAAGAACAGAATATCACAAAATTACAATAACTGACATTCACCACGCATGTATTCATGGTAATCCTGTAATTTGCATAATAATATCCGAAGCCATCAAATCTCTTATATAATAAAATTGGGGGAGGGGAATCTATGGGATAGATGTTTAAGGTTGATAACTATTATCAATATATTTGAAAATAATAAACTTCTATCTCTTAACTTAATTAGCAATTATTATTTCTTTTACCACAAATATTAACAACACACTTGTTCCAACACAGGGAGGAGTAAAATTCATTCAGCTGAAAAATTGATAACTCAGAAGAACTTTATTTTATCATAACTATAAGCAACATGCCAGTTTGTTCAAGCCTAAGGAAGAGATGAAATTCATTATGTAGAAAAATGAATACATTATTTTTTCAATTCACACTTTTAGAACCTTTAAAGAAATACAATTAAATACCATAATGTATTATTTTTAATTTTGCAATTTAATTTATAGTTAAAAAACATGAAAAATGCATACATTGTGGAAGAACAAATTAAATGGTACTCAGAAATCGCAACTGGTGCAAATTATAATAACAAAAGTTGCTAATTTGTTTAAAGTACAGTGATCATATAATGGCTGGATTGAAAGAGTTGTACTGCCTACCAACTTTTTTTAAAAAAAATATTTATCTCTTCATAACTCTCTCTCTCTCTCTCTCTCTCTCTCACACACACACACACACACACACACACACACACACACACACCTTATCTATCATCTATCTATCTATCTATCTATCTATCTATCTATCTATCTATCTATCTATCTATCTATCTATCTATCTATCTATCTATCTATCTATCTATTTTCCCGAAGGCCATCACTCTGCTAAACAAATAATTCCCTCAACACTGTCAGACTATTTACTGAATCTGCACTACTATTAATCGTTTCATAGTTCCCATCACCAATCTCTTTCCACTTATGACTGTATGACTATAACTTGTTGCTGGCAATCCTTATGATTTATATTGATATATTGATCATCAATTGTGTTGTAAATGTTGTACCTTGATGAACGTATCTTTTCTTTTATGTACACTGAGAGCATATGCACCAAGACAAATTCCTTGTGTGTCCAATCACACTTGGCCAATAAAATTCTATTCTATTCTATTCTATCTATCTATCTATCTATCTATCTATCTATCTATCTATCTATCTATCTATCATCTATCTATCTATCTATCTATCTATCTATCTATCTATCTATCTATCTATCTATCTATCTATCTATCTATCTATCTATCTATCTACAGTATCTATCTATTATATTTATGTGCCCAACAACTCCTGATGAAATGCAAGGTTTTAATGCTGATCAATATAGCTTTAACTGGTTTAAGATTTCTCCTGCTATGAGTTTGCTACCCTGCCAGTATTTACAAAAATGACAGTGACAGGTCCTTCTAACTATTCCAAGGACCAGAGAAAGTTTAGAGTAGCGTGGGATGAGATGAAGCAACATGGCTGTTTGGTTTCACTCTTAGAAGCAAAAGGCCTAGGTTACCCAGCATAGTAGCTCTAAGGGAATGTTTGCTCGCATCTTCACTGAGGCAAAGATACCCTTCCAAGAATCTTACAGTTATACTTGACAGGCAAACATATCTTTATTCAAACCACAATTAAATGGAACTTCTACTCACACATGACAGTCTTGTGTTCAAGAACATCTTTTAAGTCTTATTATTCTTTTACTTTTCTCCAAAAATGTTTATGTTTTATTTCTATTGTTCTTCATATTAAGAACAGTGCAAATTTGGTCCCCCAAAGTATTTGTTGTTCCTTTCTAGAATTGATCCTGATTACTAACAAGAGGATGGTTCATCCTAGGTTTACCTTTATCCTTTTTTAGAGTGATCTAAGATTTCTTAAGAATGACTGGAATGAAGGAATTCATTTAACCGATCTTATCTTTAAATGTGAAGAATAACCCATAAACCTAAACTTTCACACAAGTTATTATACTGGGGTGTCTAATTAAATATTATTCTTCCTTTTCTCTCTCCCATTCTCTAGTCATCACTGAAGACTAAGCCTGCAACTTTTGAATGTTTTGCCATCAAGAGTAGGAGGAAAGTGGTGCATGTTAAGAACAGAAAAAAATATCAGTCATTCTTTACAATTTGAAGAATTGGAACAAAGATTTTTCTTCTTCCTTAACATTTCTGGTAAATTATTTATTTTTGCTTAAGTAAATACTTTATATGAATGTTGTCTGACTGATGACATGTCATCAACTACATAGATAGATTCTTCCCCCCATGACAATTTGTCCCTAATTTGGTCCTTCAGGACTTCCATTAGTATAACCATCACCATTGTACCTGAGTCCATCTACCTTGCTGCTGGTCAATAAGGCCCCCCTGATTTGCGACCTTATCCAGGGGGAGTCCGCGGACTTTATGGGCATTACGGAGACCTGGTTGGGCACGGAAGGGGGTGTTCCCCTGGTCAAACTGTGCCCTCCGGGTTTCCGTGCATTCCATCAACCAAGAGCCCAAGGTAGGGGTGGGGGGGTGGCGGTTGTTATTAGGGAAAGTCTAGAGCCGAGGGAATCCACTGTGCCGCAGATAGCCGGTTGTGAATCCCTCTTTGTGAGGTGGGGCCATAGGAATCAGATGGGCTTGTTGATCACATACCTGGCTCCTTGCTGCGTGACTACAGCCCTACCTGAGTTGTTGGAGGTGCTTGCCGGAGTGGCAGTTGAGACCCCCAGACTTATGGTCATGGGGGATTTCAACCTGCCATCGACTGGCTTGTCATCGACAGCAGCTCGGGAGTTCCAGGCTTCCATGACAGCCTTGTACCTGATTCAAGTAACTGATGGCCCTACGCACAGTGGGGGAGGCGCACTGGACTTGATTTATATCTCTGGACAGTAATTAAATGATCTGGAATTAGGAGATTTAGTAATAGAACCTGTGTCATGGTCAGATCATTTTCTCCTTCGCCTGGACTTTTGGACCGCTACTCACCACCGCAGGGAGATGGAACCAATGTGTTGGTTCCATCCCAGGCACCTGATGGACCCTGAGAGGTTCCTGATGGAGCTTGGGCCGATCCCTGAGGATATGGCCCACGGCACGGCTGAAGAACTAGTTGTGGCCTGGGAACAGGCTGTGGCTGGGGCTTTGCACAGTGTTGCGCCTTTGCGGCCTCTGACCCGGTGTAGATCTCAACTGGCCCCTCTGTTCTCTGAGGGGCTGAGGGAGATGAAACGCTGGAGAAGACGCCTAGAGAGTACCTGGAGGTCCAGCCGTTCCGAAGCTGACCGGACACTAGTTAGGTCTTATTCTAAGACCTACCTAGTGGCATTGAGGGAGGCGAAGCGTTCTTATGTTTCCACCCTCATTGCGTCGGCAGATAACCGCCTGGCCACCCTGTTTCGGGTGACCCGCTCTCTCCTTCATCAGGAGGGGCAGGATGACCCCTTGCAGGGATGTGCCGAGGAGTTTAGTGGTTATCTATACGATAAAATCGTACAGCTTTGGGATAGTTTGGACCAAAATTGTGATGATCCAAGTGAGAGGACGGAGACGCGTCTTGTTGAGGTTGTTTGGGATGAGTTTGACCCTGTGGCTCTCGAGAACGTGGACAGGTTATTGAGGAAGTTACATGCCACCACATGTTTACTGGACCCGTGTCCCTCCTGGTTGGTACTGGCCACTCAGGAGGTGACACGAGGCTGGCTCCGGGGAATCATTAACGCTTCCTTGTTGGAAGGAGTTTTCCCCGCCGCCTTGAAAGAGGCGGTGGTGAGACCCCTCCTCAAGAAGCCTTCCCTGGACCCAGCTATTTTGGGAAATTATCGTCCTGTCTCCAACCTTCGCTTTGTTGCATGGCAGCTACCCCAGTACCTGGATGAAGCTGTCTATCTAGACCCGTTCCAGTCCAGCTTCCGGTCCGGATATAGTACGGAGACAGCTTTGGTCGCGTTGATGGATGACCTCTGGGGGCCAGGGACAGGGGTTGTTCCTCTGCCCTGGTCCTGTTAGATCTCTCAGCGGCTTTTGATACCATCGACCATAGTATCTTGCTGCACCGGTTGGAGAGTTTGGGAGTGGGAGGCACCGTTTATCGGTGGTTCTCCTCCTATCTCTCTGACCAGTGGCAGACGGTGTTGACAGGGGGGCAGAGATCGACCGCGAGGCGCCTTACTTGTGGGGTGCCTCAGGGGTCGATCCTCTTGCCTCTCCTGTTCAACATCTATATGAAGCCGCTGGGCGAGGTCATCAGTGGCTTTGGGGTGAGATACCAACTGTACGCTGATGACACGCAGCTGTACTTTTCCACCCCGGGCCACCCCAACGAAGCTGTTGAAGTGCTGTCCCGGTGCTTGGAAGCCGTACGGGTCTGGATGGGGAGAAACAGGCTCAAGCTCAATCCCTCCAAGATGGAGTGGCTGTGGATGCCGGCACCCCGGTATAGCCAGCTGCAACCACAGCTGACTGTTGGGGGCGAGTCATTGGAAAGGGTGCGCAACTTGGGTGTTCTCCTGGATGGACGCTGTCGTTTGAAGACCATTTGACGGCCGTCTCCAGGAGAGCTTTCTATCAGGTTCGCCTGGTTCGTCAGTTGCGCCCCTTCCTTGACCGGGATGCCTTATGCACGGACACTCATGCTCTTGTCACCTCTTGTTTGGATTATTGCAATGCTCTCTACATGTGGCTCCCCTTGAAGTGCACTCGGAGGCTCCAGTTAGTTCAGAATGCAGCTGCGCGGGTGATAGAGGGAGCCACACGCAGTTCCCATGTAACACCTCTCCTGCACCGACTGCACTGGCTGCCTGTGGTCTTTTGAGTGCACTTTAAGGTCCTGGTTACTACATTTAAGGCGCTCCATGGCTTAGGGCCTGGGTACTTACGGGACCGCCTGCTGTTACCTCATGCCTCCCACCGACCCGTACGCTTGCACAGAGAGGGACTTCTCAGGGTGCCGTCCGCCAAGCAATGTCGGCTGGCGGCCCCCAGGGGAAGATCCTTCTCTGTGGGGGCTCCTACCCTTTGGAACGAACTCCCTCCTAGTTTGCGTCAATTGCCTGACCTTCGGACCTTCCGCCGCGAACTGAAAACGCATCTATTCATTCAAGCGGGACTGGCTTAAATTTTAAACTTTTAAATTTTTAAATTTTTAATCTTTAAATATTAACTTTAATTGGGGTTGTAATTTTATGAATTTCTTAGGGTTTTTAAGTCTAAACATTTTAAATTTTTTGGCCAATTATTGAATAAGTTTTTTAATTCTCTGTTTTAATTGTACTTTGTTATTGTTTTATATTGGCTGTACACCGCCCTGAGTCCTTCGGGAGAAGGGCGGTATAAAAATCTAACAAATAATAATAATAATAATAATAATAATAATAATAATAATAATAATAATAATAATAATAATAATAATAATAATTCTCTTCTTTTTCCTTTCACCTTTTCCAATACTAGAACCTTCTTCAAAGAGTTAGGTCTCCATACTATAGATCTTAGGTGGGATAATTTGATCCTGGCTTTATGTATCCTGAGTTTGTCCAATGATTGATTTGTTTGTTTCCTCATCCAAATAGCCTATACAGATAGGGCATAATTAAGAGTCAGTTAAGAGAACCAAAGTAATGTAAAGTAAGGGCACAAACATGCCTACCGTTCCTGTCCTATTGTTTTTCTTCATATATATGTTTATATACTATATAATCTTTTTGTGTGATGCTTATGTATATTGTTATGACAAAATAAATAAATAAATAAATAAATAAATAAATAAATAAATAAATAAATAAATAAATAAATAAATGTTGAAACAAAAAGAGCAATAGGATCTGTACCTATTGGTGTTTTATGACAGTCATTTCAGTTGTGCCCCAATGCTAACAGTTTCTTTTTTTTTTTTTTTAATAAAAAGTTTTATTTTTACAATCATATCAAATAATTCATCCAATGTACAGTTATATACAATTAGTCGGGCTTGCCCAGTCACCACCCCCCTTTTTAACACTCTTCCCTCTTCTACCTTCTTTTACTTTCCAAACCTTCCTCTCCTTCTCTTATCTACATCCGCCTCCTCCTCCACCTACACCTTCCTTCTCCTCTACTATCCTCTTCCTTCCTCTTCTCCTCTTTCCTACCTCCTACTCTCTCTCTCTCCCTCCTCACCATTCTAAAATGGTAACTATGCAGACCCGACCCTACATTAATTATATTTCTTCAATAATCCCTGTACATTAACCATCACTCCATCTCTACCAACCCCCAATTCCCTCCCCTTGCCCCCACCCCCATCCCGACTTCCCAGAACAAAATGCAGGGTATCAAAACTAACAATCATAATCCAAAATAATTCTATCTATCTATCTATCTATCATCTATCTATCTATCTATCTATCTATCTATCTATCTATCTATCTATCTATCTATCTATCTATCTATCTATCTATCTATCTATCTATCTACAGTATCTATCTATTATATTTATGTGCCCAACAACTCCTGATGAAATGCAAGGTTTTAATGCTGATCAATATAGCTTTAACTGGTTTAAGATTTCTCCTGCTATGAGTTTGCTACCCTGCCAGTATTTACAAAAATGACAGTGACAGGTCCTTCTAACTATTCCAAGGACCAGAGAAAGTTTAGAGTAGCGTGGGATGAGATGAAGCAACATGGCTGTTTGGTTTCACTCTTAGAAGCAAAAGGCCTAGGTTACCCAGCATAGTAGCTCTAAGGGAATGTTTGCTCGCATCTTCACTGAGGCAAAGATACCCTTCCAAGAATCTTACAGTTATACTTGACAGGCAAACATATCTTTATTCAAACCACAATTAAATGGAACTTCTACTCACACATGACAGTCTTGTGTTCAAGAACATCTTTTAAGTCTTATTATTCTTTTACTTTTCTCCAAAAATGTTTATGTTTTATTTCTATTGTTCTTCATATTAAGAACAGTGCAAATTTGGTCCCCCAAAGTATTTGTTGTTCCTTTCTAGAATTGATCCTGATTACTAACAAGAGGATGGTTCATCCTAGGTTTACCTTTATCCTTTTTTAGAGTGATCTAAGATTTCTTAAGAATGACTGGAATGAAGGAATTCATTTAACCGATCTTATCTTTAAATGTGAAGAATAACCCATAAACCTAAACTTTCACACAAGTTATTATACTGGGGTGTCTAATTAAATATTATTCTTCCTTTTCTCTCTCCCATTCTCTAGTCATCACTGAAGACTAAGCCTGCAACTTTTGAATGTTTTGCCATCAAGAGTAGGAGGAAAGTGGTGCATGTTAAGAACAGAAAAAAATATCAGTCATTCTTTACAATTTGAAGAATTGGAACAAAGATTTTTCTTCTTCCTTAACATTTCTGGTAAATTATTTATTTTTGCTTAAGTAAATACTTTATATGAATGTTGTCTGACTGATGACATGTCATCAACTACATAGATAGATTCTTCCCCCCATGACAATTTGTCCCTAATTTGGTCCTTCAGGACTTCCATTAGTATAACCATCACCATTGTACCTGAGTCCATCTACCTTGCTGCTGGTCAATAAGGCCCCCCTGATTTGCGACCTTATCCAGGGGGAGTCCGCGGACTTTATGGGCATTACGGAGACCTGGTTGGGCACGGAAGGGGGTGTTCCCCTGGTCAAACTGTGCCCTCCGGGTTTCCGTGCATTCCATCAACCAAGACCCCAAGGTAGGGGTGGGGGGGTGGCGGTTGTTATTAGGGAAAGTCTAGAGCCGAGGGAATCCACTGTGCCGCAGATAGCCGGTTGTGAATCCCTCTTTGTGAGGTGGGGCCATAGGAATCAGATGGGCTTGTTGATCACATACCTGGCTCCTTGCTGCGTGACTACAGCCCTACCTGAGTTGTTGGAGGTGCTTGCCGGAGTGGCAGTTGAGACCCCCAGACTTATGGTCATGGGGGATTTCAACCTGCCATCGACTGGCTTGTCATCGACAGCAGCTCGGGAGTTCCAGGCTTCCATGACAGCCTTGTACCTGATTCAAGTAACTGATGGCCCTACGCACAGTGGGGGAGGCGCACTGGACTTGATTTATATCTCTGGACAGTAATTAAATGATCTGGAATTAGGAGATTTAGTAATAGAACCTGTGTCATGGTCAGATCATTTTCTCCTTCGCCTGGACTTTTGGACCGCTACTCACCACCGCAGGGAGATGGAACCAATGTGTTGGTTCCATCCCAGGCACCTGATGGACCCTGAGAGGTTCCTGATGGAGCTTGGGCCGATCCCTGAGGATATGGCCCACGGCACGGCTGAAGAACTAGTTGTGGCCTGGGAACAGGCTGTGGCTGGGGCTTTGCACAGTGTTGCGCCTTTGCGGCCTCTGACCCGGTGTAGATCTCAACTGGCCCCTCTGTTCTCTGAGGGGCTGAGGGAGATGAAACGCTGGAGAAGACGCCTAGAGAGTACCTGGAGGTCCAGCCGTTCCGAAGCTGACCGGACACTAGTTAGGTCTTATTCTAAGACCTACCTAGTGGCATTGAGGGAGGCGAAGCGTTCTTATGTTTCCACCCTCATTGCGTCGGCAGATAACCGCCTGGCCACCCTGTTTCGGGTGACCCGCTCTCTCCTTCATCAGGAGGGGCAGGATGACCCCTTGCAGGGATGTGCCGAGGAGTTTAGTGGTTATCTATACGATAAAATCGTACAGCTTTGGGATAGTTTGGACCAAAATTGTGATGATCCAAGTGAGAGGACGGAGACGCATCTTGTTGAGGTTGTTTGGGATGAGTTTGACCCTGTGGCTCTCGAGAACGTGGACAGGTTATTGAGGAAGTTACATGCCACCACATGTTTACTGGACCCGTGTCCCTCCTGGTTGGTACTGGCCACTCAGGAGGTGACACGAGGCTGGCTCCGGGGAATCATTAACGCTTCCTTGTTGGAAGGAGTTTTCCCCGCCGCCTTGAAAGAGGCGGTGGTGAGACCCCTCCTCAAGAAGCCTTCCCTGGACCCAGCTATTTTGGGAAATTATCGTCCTGTCTCCAACCTTCGCTTTGTTGCATGGCAGCTACCCCAGTACCTGGATGAAGCTGTCTATCTAGACCCGTTCCAGTCCAGCTTCCGGTCCGGATATAGTACGGAGACAGCTTTGGTCGCGTTGATGGATGACCTCTGGGGGCCAGGGACAGGGGTTGTTCCTCTGCCCTGGTCCTGTTAGATCTCTCAGCGGCTTTTGATACCATCGACCATAGTATCTTGCTGCACCGGTTGGAGAGTTTGGGAGTGGGAGGCACCGTTTATCGGTGGTTCTCCTCCTATCTCTCTGACCAGTGGCAGACGGTGTTGACAGGGGGGCAGAGATCGACCGCGAGGCGCCTTACTTGTGGGGTGCCTCAGGGGTCGATCCTCTTGCCTCTCCTGTTCAACATCTATATGAAGCCGCTGGGCGAGGTCATCAGTGGCTTTGGGGTGAGATACCAACTGTACGCTGATGACACGCAGCTGTACTTTTCCACCCCGGGCCACCCCAACAAAGCTGTTGAAGTGCTGTCCCGGTGCTTGGAAGCCGTACGGGTCTGGATGGGGAGAAACAGGCTCAAGCTCAATCCCTCCAAGATGGAGTGGCTGTGGATGCCGGCACCCCGGTATAGCCAGCTGCAACCACAGCTGACTGTTGGGGGCGAGTCATTGGCCCCAATGGAAAGGGTGCGCAACTTGGGTGTTCTCCTGGATGGACGCTGTCGTTTGAAGACCATTTGACGGCCGTCTCCAGGAGAGCTTTCTATCAGGTTCGCCTGGTTCGTCAGTTGCGCCCCTTCCTTGACCGGGATGCCTTATGCACGGACACTCATGCTCTTGTCACCTCTTGTTTGGATTATTGCAATGCTCTCTACATGTGGCTCCCCTTGAAGTGCACTCGGAGGCTCCAGTTAGTTCAGAATGCAGCTGCGCGGGTGATAGAGGGAGCCACACGCAGTTCCCATGTAACACCTCTCCTGCACCGACTGCACTGGCTGCCTGTGGTCTTTTGAGTGCACTTTAAGGTCCTGGTTACTACATTTAAGGCGCTCCATGGCTTAGGGCCTGGGTACTTACGGGACCGCCTGCTGTTACCTCATGCCTCCCACCGACCCGTACGCTTGCACAGAGAGGGACTTCTCAGGGTGCCGTCCGCCAAGCAATGTCGGCTGGCGGCCCCCAGGGGAAGATCCTTCTCTGTGGGGGCTCCTACCCTTTGGAACAAACTCCCCCCTAGTTTGCGTCAATTGCCTGACCTTCGGACCTTCCGCCGCGAACTGAAAACGCATCTATTCATTCAAGCGGGACTGGCTTAAATTTTAAACTTTTAAATTTTTAAATTTTTAATCTTTAAATATTAACTTTAATTGGGGTTGTAATTTTATGAATTTCTTAGGGTTTTTAAGTCTAAACATTTTAAATTTTTTGGCCAATTATTGAATAAGTTTTTTAATTCTCTGTTTTAATTGTACTTTGTTATTGTTTTATATTGGCTGTACACCGCCCTGAGTCCTTCGGGAGAAGGGCGGTATAAAAATCTAACAAATAATAATAATAATAATAATAATAATAATAATAATAATAATAATAATAATAATAATAATAATAATAATAATAATAATAATAATTCTCTTCTTTTTCCTTTCACCTTTTCCAATACTAGAACCTTCTTCAAAGAGTTAGGTCTCCATACTATAGATCTTAGGTGGGATAATTTGATCCTGGCTTTATGTATCCTGAGTTTGTCCAATGATTGATTTGTTTGTTTCCTCATCCAAATAGCCTATACAGATAGGGCATAATTAAGAGTCAGTTAAGAGAACCAAAGTAATGTAAAGTAAGGGCACAAACATGCCTACCGTTCCTGTCCTATTGTTTTTCTTCATATATATGTTTATATACTATATAATCTTTTTGTGTGATGCTTATGTATATTGTTATGACAAAATAAATAAATAAATAAATAAATAAATAAATAAATAAATAAATAAATAAATAAATGTTGAAACAAAAAGAGCAATAGGATCTGTACCTATTGGTGTTTTATGACAGTCATTTCAGTTGTGCCCCAATGCTAACAGTTTCTTTTTTTTTTTTTTTAATAAAAAGTTTTATTTTTACAATCATATCAAATAATTCATCCAATGTACAGTTATATACAATTAGTCGGGCTTGCCCAGTCACCACCCCCCTTTTTAACACTCTTCCCTCTTCTACCTTCTTTTACTTTCCAAACCTTCCTCTCCTTCTCTTATCTACATCCGCTCCTCCCTCCACCCTACACCTTCCTTCTCCCTCTACTATCCCTCTTCCTTCCTCTTCTCCTCTTTCCTACCTCCTACTCTCTTTTCTCCTCCTCACCGTTCTAAAATGGTAACTATGCAGACCCGACCCTACATTAATTATATTTCTTCAATAATCCCTGTACATTAACCATCACTCCATCTCTACCAACCCCCCAATTCCCTCCCTTGCCCCCACCCCCCATCCCGACTTCCCAGAACAAAATGCAGGGTATCAAAACTAACAATCATAATCCAAAATAATTCCTAAATTATAATCTCTAGTCACACCACACTTAGTCACACTCTCAATTCCCCTCTCCTTCAAAAATATATCTAATACAAAATATTTCCTAAATTTACTCATATGCTATTCGATATTTTTTTTATCTGATACTTATTTTAAATATAATCAATCCACATTTTCCATTCTAAAATATTTTTCTAGTGTATAGTCTTTCAAGTAAGCGGAGATTTTTGTCATCTCTGCCAGATTTGATACTTTGAGTGTCCATTCTTCGATTGTAGGTAATTCTTCTTTCTTCCAATACTGAGCAATCAAAAGTCTTGCGACTGTTATTAAGTTCAAAATCAATTTAGTCTCTATAGCTGTATAGTCCATAATTATTCCTAGTAGAAAGAACTGCGGAGTAAACTTAATCTTTTTTTTCAAAATATTCTGCATGATCCACCATACTTTAATCCAAAATGCTTTAACTTTTTTACAAGTCCACCATATATGGTAATAAGTAGCATCTTCACAATCGCATCTCCAACATTTAGCAAGATCTAATATATGTTTCTTGTAAACAGGTAATGTCATTTTTAAATTGTTTCAAATAATGAAATACTTTCCTTCTCTTCTGCGGTGAATTCAGGCCATTAACATTCCAAGATAATAGTTTAATTGCCATTATCGCCCAAGGAAACATTTGGAACACCAGCCACAGATCACATTTTACTTTAGGCCTTGCTCCTCCCACTGTTTCCGTTGTAGTAGTTGCCAGTTGTTGTTGTGCCTTCATCTCTTGTTCCTTGCGTTTAGCAGCAGCTCTTGTCAGCCTTTGTTCTTTTGAATCTAAACCCGTCGTAGGTATTTCCAACACTTGTAATAAATCTTCTTCCATCACAATCTGTTCTTGTACCTGCTTCACTTCTCTTCCTTCACTTCAGCCTCCTTCTTCTAGCTTCCAATGGGGGAAGACTTCCAACTTTTAATACCTCAACATAAAATTCTCTTGCTTTTCCAACCGTATTGAAACGATGTACTTTCCCTGCATAATATACTATTATACCAGTTGGAATATCCCATCTATATTCAATCTGATGTTTTTTAAGTTCATTCACCAGGAAGGCAAATTCCTTCCTAGCCCTTAACATTTTGGTGGAATTTCCTTTAATATCAAAATATCTTGACCAGCAATCTGAATCTTCTCCCCTTATATGAAGCTTGCAAAATCTGATTTCTCACTGTTCTGTTTGTAAAATAAATAACAACATCCCTTGGCAACTTTTTTGCCTTGCTATCCAAGAATTCACACGATATATTTTATCAATTTGATAAGCCACATCTGCTGGACGAGCTGCTAATATCTCAGCAAATACTTCAGAAAAATTTCCTTAAATTCTCTTCCTTATTTTCTTTCAAACCTCGAATTCTAAGAGCAAATTCCATATTTCTATATTGTATCAAAACTATTTCATCCTCTGTTTTTCCATTTTACTTTGAAATTCATCCATTTTATTTTCTAATTTTAAATTATGTTGCTTAATTTCTTCAACCTCCTCTTCCAATAAAATCACATTCGTTGCCAAACTTTGTACTGCCATTACAAATCCTTCTTTAACTTCTTTATTTCCCACTTGAATTTCTGATATCTGCTCTTTCATTTCAGACATCTCATCAGTTATTACTTTAAATTTTTCTTCTATAAAGCCTTTTAAGTTCTCTTGTAACGCCTCTAAATTCAATGTTCTAGTCTCTGCTGTATGAGCTGGAGAGGCACCAGCTGATAAAGTTCCAGAGCTCTTTGTTACAGTAGACTTTAATTGTTTGGCTGCCATCTTCTATAAAATTATTTATTTATTTATTTCCAACTTAATATTCACTTTAAATCTTCTTAACCTCTAAGAAACACAGTCTTTTAAAGCAGTATTTAAAAATCTCCCCTAGATTCTATCAGCAGGCAGCAAAGAGTTAAAGAGTAAAAGCAGCAAGTAACATGCAAATTACCAACTGCAGAACGCTGAAAGTATCACTTTCGCTTTCCACTCGTTAACTTGTTAACAATTCGCCTCCATTTTTTTACTGTTTTCAAGCTTGTTACAAAGTATCGGGGAATCGGCTTGGCTACTTGCATAAAGTTCTCCCACTTTCGTTCTGTCCGGTATAATCCTTTATTGTCCAAAATAAATCTCGGCGTTTGGTCGTGGTGATTGGTTCCGCCAAAGCAGAAGAATCCTCGGATCTGGAGCACTTCGGGTTACTGGAGGGAACTTAACCCTTCAAACCCCTTTTTTCTCAGGGGCTTTAGGGAAATTCAACCTCTGCCCTCAGCTCACCACCTTCTCCTTCTCCCGAAGAGGGGGTTTTCCGAACTGCTGGACAGCAGATTTAAGCTGTCCTAGCGATTCCACATAATCCAGAGGTTGGTGATCGTAAAGATCACCGCCATCACCTACGGTGCCAAACCGGAAGTCAATGCTAACAGTTTCAATGAGGACATTTTCTATGAAAAAAAGAGAAGATAGTAACTCCACATAAAGATCACATAGGTTGGATTCAGACCATTCACCTAGTATTTTTACCCACTTCAATAGCTGTTTGCTTGTTTGTTTGTTTTAAAAATAACTTAAAAGGCTCTAAGAACTCAAAATCCCTGACCTGAAGTTTATAACCAGTTATTGGGCCAGGTAAGAAAAAATACCATATCCCTTTAAGGAAATGTAAGGAGACTGACATTTTAGGGTGAAAGAGTTGCATATCCATCCCCCGCCCCAACATTTATTTATTTATTTATTTATTTATTCAAATTTATATACCGCCCTATCTCCCGAAGGACTCAGGGCGGTGTACAGGCATCTAAAAAACATATAAATACAATATAAAACAATTAAAAAACTGATTCTAAAAAGCCCGTAAATTTAGAATTAAAATATCAAGTAAAACCCAATTTAAAAACCAATAATTTAAAATCTAGCTCAGCCCTGCACAATTAAATAAATACGTTTTAAGCCCGCGGCGGAAGGTCCGGAGGTCCGAGAGCTGACGAAGTCTGGGGGGTAGTTCATTCCAGAGGGTGGGGGCCCCCACAGAGAAGGCCCTTCCCCTGGGTGTCGCCAGACGACATTGCCGCGCCGACGGCACCCTGAGGAGACCCTCTCTGTGAGAGCGCACGGGTCGGTGAGAGATATTCGGTAGCAGTAGGCGGTCCCGTAAGTAACCCGGCCCAATGCCATGGAGCGCTTTAAAGGTGGTCACCAAAACCTTGAAGCGCACCCGGAAAGCCACAGGTAGCCAGTGCAGCCTGCGCAGGATGGTGTTATCACGGGAGCCACGGGGGCTCCATCTATCACCAGCGCAGCCGCATTCTGGACTAACTGCAGCCTCCGGATGCCCTTCAAGGGAGCCCCATGTAGAGAGCATTGCAGTAATCCAGGCGAGGCGTCACGAGTGCGTGGTGACCGTGCATAGGGCATCCCGGTCCAGAAAGGGGCGCAACTGGCGTACCAGGCGAACCTGGTAGAACGCTCTCCTGGAGACGGCCGTCAAATGGTCTTCTAGAGACAGCCGTTCATCCAGGAGGGCGCCTAAGTTGCGGACCCTTTCCATCGGGGCCAATGACTCGCCACCGATGGTCAGCCGCGGATTTAGCTGACTGTATCGGGATGCCGGCACCCACAGCCACTCTGTCTTGGAGGGATTGAGCTTGAGCCTATTTCTCCCCATCCAGACCCGTACGGCCTCCAGGCACCGGGACAGCCCTTGATAACCGTTGGGGTGGTCCGGTGTAGAAAAGTACAGCTGGGTGTCATCCGCATACAGCTGGTACTTCACACCGAAACCACTGATGATCTCACCCAGCGGCTTCATGTAGATGTTGAACAGAAGGGGCGAGAGGATCGACCCCTGCGGCACCCCACAAGTGAGGCGCCTCGGGGCCGACCTCTGCCCCCCCGTCAACACCGACTGCGACCGGTCGGAGAGATAGGAGGAGAACCACCGATAAACGGTGCCTCCCACTCCCAATCCCTCCAACCGGCGCAGCAGGATACCATGGTCGATGGTATCGAAAGCCGCTGAGAGGTCTAATAGGACCAGGGCAGAGGAGCAACCCCTGTCCCTGGCCCTCCAGAGATCATCATGGTGTAGCTCCCAAGAATGGGTTTGAAAGGCATGCTTGTCCTTGCAAAGGCAGGTCTGGAGATCCACAAAAAGCAATAAGAAACAGTTTGGGCAAAGCTTTGCGGGAGAAAAAGGGTGGATGGTGGGTTTCCCCCCCTTCCGCACACTCATATCTTCCAAATCTTTTTGGGTGAAATAGGGAGGGAGTTCATACATTGGTGGATCAAGTTGCCAATATAATTTTAAAGAATGGTCATTTCTATCAATTTATAAGCTTTGATAGAAAACTCACAGGGCAGTTAAACTGCCATTCTACCTTTGCTTATTGATTGCTAGAAAATTCACAACACTGCCTGTCAAAAGCATAAGCCCTGGTATGATATAGATTTTCCATTTTACTTAATTGTTTCACCACAATCACTATCAACCTGTAAAAGATTCTGTAGCACAAGAAAGGCAGATTAGTCAGTGAAGAAAAAGCATCACTTTTGTTTGTGTATGAATCACCATGTCAAGGAAAACTTTTTAGTAATGTCAATTATCCGTGGGGGTATCACTTTTAGCATTTGAATACGTTCAGCCTCCCTGCTAGGAGCTCTGTTGTTGTTGTTGTTGTTTTTAAGAAGAAATGTATAATATTATAGCACTGGAGACTGCAAGCAGAGAGGAAAATTGGTGAAAATTGCTCCCTCCCTTTCTGCTGTGGGAACTTCCTGACACAAATGATTTATCGTGTCTTCATAGATTCCCTACCATTGTTGTGTAATTTGGCACAGTGATGTTTGGAAGAAAGATGCTGTAAGTTGCTAATGGGAAAATTACTTGAGGGAAATGCTTAGAAAACTCTACTGTCATCCACAAAACTTTCTTACCCAACCTAGCCTGTTTCTCTTAAGTTATTTCTCACCTATGAGTACCATCTCATTCACAAACAGGCTATTGACCTCACCCCATTCCTAAGAGGACCATAAGGGGCGTGCATAAGCGCACAAACGTGCCTACCGTTCCTGTCCTATTGTTTTTTTTCTTTTCTTCTTCCTATATATATGCTTATACCTCCTTATGTTTACTCATATATGTGTTTATATACTATATAATCTTTTTGTATGATACCTACATATATTGTTGTGACAAAATAAAATAAATAAAATAAATAAATAAATAAACTAAAAACTGCCACAGAGACTCCTGGTGACTCACATGGACATATTCATGCAGTCAGCAGTGTCTGATCTGCAACCATGTTTTTACATAAACTGTATCTCATTTTACCCTATTTAGTGCTGCTCCTTTAATGTTTAAAATCTCTTGCATTTTTACTGTGATTGCTTAGAGTACCTCAAATCATAGCTTTGAACTTGAGAACTCAGAAATTTAGGAACAGAGTGAGATAAGAAACAAAAACATTTCCTTATAAAATTGGGAGTAGGAATGTATTAGGAGATGATTAAGAGTATGTTACATCTATTGATCACTCATTCAGTGATAGGACTAAATGTGTGGTACTTATGACTGGTCTTTAAAGTTGCAGCCATCCCAGCACCCCTGTGGTCACATGATTGCAATCAAGATGCTTGAGGCTCACATGTGTGTCTCATACATACTCATGTGATTGCCATTTATGACCTTCCATAACGGCTTCCATAAACAAAGTGTAGAGTGAAACTAGAAGGGAAGGTCACAAGACACTTCTATAACTTGGTTATAGAATTCTTTCACTTTGCTCCCACTCTTTCTTTCTTTTTTATTTATTTATTTATTTGTCAAACACGTATAAGATAACAGAAATAAGTATAAACATGATTATGAATACAGGATAAGGATACGAATACATTTTTCTTCCAAGGACCTCAACTACAAAATATAAGATCCACACATGCACCTTCAGCCCTCCAATGTGGAAGGTTGTCCTCTTTGGTGGATTTCTTAAGCACTCTTCCACTCAGCATCCTGGACAGGGGACCCAGCTACAACTCTCGATTCTACCTGCAGTTGTAATGAGGCCACTGCGAGCCAAGTCCTCTCTGAGCTATCTTTCTTGGTGCTTGGATAATCTAACCAAGTGAGGTATATGTGCCACCCAGTCCACTCTTGCCCATTTTTATAAATCCCTTCCCCTGCAAGTCTTCCCGCATCCAGTGGCCTCTACAAAAATAAATAACAAAGAGGTCAGTTTTCCTATTCTCAGTATTAGCTCCTATAATCAAAATAGAAGAGCATTTTCAAAAAAACCAAAGAACTCTTCTGTTCTCCGGTTTCCTCTTAGTCAAGCAGTGACAGTTTTACTGCAGAATACAGTTCAATAAACCTAAATGAAATATTTCTTTTGATACTTATAGAGCCCAAAGGGTCATTTTCTCTCATATTTTTTTGTCAGAGGAATATATCATTCTAGAATTAAAGCTTCCAATGAGCCAGAAATCTTCCAGTGTTCGTGGCTGTTGTTATTGCTACCATGATTATACCACATTATTCTCTAATTCCCTTCTGTCCTCTCATCTCCACCTCATTTATATCAGCGCAGAAATGAACAGTACACTTTAAAATGTATTAAACAAATGACTACGATTTAACAGGAATAAATTGGCAGCTTTTCAAATTCATTTTAAGGACTTATATCCCTCTTTTATGGCAGTAAAAAAATTCCAAAGCAATATACAATAACAAAGTAAAGCACAACTGAAGGGGGAATAAAAAACTAACTGCAAAAACAATGACAGATGTAAGCATGCTTGCAAGCCAAGTCTAATAACATGGATGAGCAAGGATGACAGCTTATAAAAGATTCCCACAGATCAAATCAAGATTACTCTTCACAGGGGAAAAAAGGGGGGAATAAAAAACAGACCTCTGCGGCATTGCAAATTCTGAATGTGTTTCCTCTGAAGTTAAACCTCTTCTGTTCAGCGGGTTCATAATTAAGTCATTGTTCCGCTTTATTTTGCACTGGTCAGCTGCAGCTGGGATTGTGTCTCTGCATTTTAGGACTATGGTTGACATTTGCATTACAATTGCATTATAAGGTAATAGATTTTTCCTTGCTAGAGGTGTGACAGAGGTTGGATGGTGATCTGTTAGGGATGATATATACCTGAATTCAAGGGTGAAATTCACTTACCTTCGCTACCGGTTCACAAATGTGAGTGCATGTGCCTCCTCCACGCATGCACAGAGCCTTCTGTGCATGCGCAGAGGTCAAAAATGAGATGTGATGACATTCAGGTGGGTGAGCGGATCCTCCCACTGTCGGTGTTACCTGTTCACCCAAGCCGGATAGAACCAGCTGAATTTCACCACTGCCTGAATTCTTCCACTGAGTTGGAGTTGCACTAGATGATTTCCCAGATCCTTTCATCCCTAATATTATATTCATAAAGATTTGCAGCCTCTACAAAGGATGCAATACATTGCTTTTTCATCCTTGCCTTATTAATGACATAATAACATTAAAGCACCGCCCCCTAGAGTCGGCAACGACTAGCACGTATGTGCGAGGGGAACCTTTACCTTTACCTTTAACATTAAAGTTAAGAAGACTGAGAGTCTGGTGGACATTTTGGTCTTCCCAACATAGGATGAGACCCACTGGGTCTTCCAAAGGTGAATTTTGCTATCTCCTTCTCATTTGCATATTTCTTTCAAGCCTTTCCTACTGAAATCCCTCAACAGGATTTAAGAGTCACCTTTCTAACAACTAATAATGCTTTCTCTCTGTTTACCATCACCATGTCATTCAAGCCTCCTAACATTGGATATGCATGATCTGAAAAAAAACCTAGTAGGAAACCCTTTACTGCTAAAGTGATATAAGGGTGCTCATCATTGCATAGCCTCTTCGTATAATCCCTCATATTATCAAACAGATTATGACCACTGAGAGGAGAAAATGTTACTCATCCCCAAAGCGGGCAGTTTCACTAACCCTGCTGGAGAGATCCCAATCCGCTGCATGGAAGGCCAGTAATGACTAACATGGCAGATTTGTTAGTAAATATATTTGTTCTCATCCATGAATGGTTAATCATTCAACCAGAGGACTAGTTGTAAAAACAGGATAGTATACACCTTTAAGAAACAAAAAGCTAGAAATACCATTATGCAATCCATAAAGAATAAGGTGGTATGAAACTGTATTTTTATATTAGTAGATTGAAAAATGCAAGATGGAAAGGAATCCGGAAACATTTGAATTAAGAATTGTGAACCGCCCTGAGTCCTTCGGGAGATAGGGCGGTATACAAATTTGATTAAATAAATAAATAAATAAATAAATAAAAGAATATGTCAGTTTAGGTACATTTTGCATGGAGTATTTCCTGCTACATATATACATACATATACACACACACACACACACACACACACATGTTAATGATCTACAATACATTCCAGTTTAAACAAAATATTTGGATAGTGACAAATTTAAGTTGCAGAAAGGCAGATTCTGTGATTTATTAGCGAGATTTTAGTTAATAGGCTGTGACTAGATTAAATACCCATTAATGGGCACTTTTTAATCCAAGGCTGCAACCTTATGGTCAGCAGAGCAACATTTTAAGGAACAAAGACTAGATTGGATTTCATCCTCCGAGAGTAGAAAGAGAACTCTGATTCTGAAAGGGAAGAAAGGTAATGTCAGAAAACTCCTCTTGCCTGGCCTGCCGGCTGATGAGGTTTAATTTCTTAATGTCAGAAACTCCAACACAATGAACCATGGGAAAGTTGTAAAAGATCTGAGGGTAGGTGGGGCAGAAATGAATGAAGGGTGTGCTGATATGAGTTGTAGATTGTATATGACCAATGCCATTTCAGGGACACTATTTAAACCCATTGCTGAGTTGGTCTAATAGGTTCTTTCTCAGAGATTTGATGTCAAAACTCTCTAAGATTTGGATTGCTTGGTAAATGACTTTACAAAGGCTGGTAATCAGTATGAGTGTAATAGCCAGGTCAGATATGAAGGAATTCCATGCCAGATTAAAGTTCATTGTGGAATGAATGATGGAGATCTCAACTACTTCTAGATTTTAAATCTTCTGTTTAATGAAAGCTCCCAATGAAATAGTCAATAGATTAGTAAATAGATGCACTTTTTTATTTTATTTCTTTTATACTATTTATTCTTCATGAAACAATATGAAATCTGGACAGTGCTGAATTTCAATCTAGCAGATTTAATTTTTAAAACAATTTCCTTCTTTCCTTCCTTCCTTCCTTCCTTCCTTCCTTCCTTCCTTCCTTCCTTCCTTCCTTCCTTCCTTCCTTCCTTCCATCCATCCATCCTTCCTTCTTTCCTCCCTCCCTCCCTCTTTCTTTCTTTCTTTCTTTCTTTCTTTCTTTCTTTCGCATAGAAAAAAATTGAACACATAATCTACTATAATTAACCGAACCTTTTGCAGATTCAGAGCATCAATACGTTTTGGCCTTAACCTGCAGCCAAAGCATTGTAATGTTATTTGTAAACATGTCGATACAATGACATTTAGGTCTGCCTTGTTTTGCCCAGCGTCTGTCCTTTATTGATCCAACTGGAGGCACAGCAGATAGGTTACCATCCTCTGCTATATTTTTGCATTATTGCCAGAGATAAGAGAGCATTAGTCAGTACTATTGCTGATATACATCTTTGGCCCATTAAAATGCAAATGTTCAGGTGTATGACTGATAAGAATCTTTGCCTCTTAAAGCAGTGAAACGCCTGGCTAATTATAACTCTGAACTATTTTTCAGATAACCAAGCAATAAGTCATTATAAAAATGTGTCATGTAAGCCCTTTTATGTCTCTGTGTCCCTGACTGCTGGGCCAGAGATAATCTAATAAGATTTTCCCCTCTGTACAGGGTTTCCGAATTAGTTCCAGAGTATTGTCTTTTCTTTTTAATAAAATTAAAAACCAAATAGCTCTAAGAAATCAACACCTTGTACAGGTCACTGAGGCCTGGGGGTACATCAGTATTAATTATTAAATAAGAAGTCAAATTATACCTAGTAATATAAAATAAGGGAAAAATGCTCTTGCTGAGGATTGCTATATCACCTCACATTCTTTTTAAGGTCTTGAACCTATGATCATATGAAGCGGCTTCGGATTGAGTTATAATGTACAATGTCTGGTTATACCTGTAACATATCTGTCTGGTAACAAATGCTTGTCATAATTTTAGCATTCCCTTTATGGAAATTCACATTGATTGAGGTAGCTCATGAGCAACATACACTGAGAAGCACAGATGCAGACATTACTTGAGTTTAAAAATGTCTCCCAGGCTTGTTTTGGAGATATTGTGGTTCTCAGATACGTAACAGTGTCATCACAATCATCCTTACCATCAGTCTACCCCATTCTCTAGTCTATTTTTTTTTAAGTTAAGTTTGTTTCCACTGTAAAGGTGGTAATATACAATCTGAATTTAATTTTAATTAAAGGACAAGATTTAAAATAGCCCTTTTATCATAGGTTTTCATACAGCTGGCCTTAGCTACTTCATATACTGGAGTTAGGCACGGTTTACTGTAAGTTTCCTTTATTTATTCCATTTAGTCAGGAAGTATTTACTCCTAAAAGCTGCTTTGGGAGACCTCTGGCCCACTTTCAGGCACATTTTGAGGTTGCCGGATTGTGGGAAGGAAATTATGTTTGGTAAAAGAAAGATCATTAGATACTATTTCATTGCTTGTTTCTACTGCCCTTGTCAAGAGCTTAAATAGAGACAAACAACAGGTAGGAATAAAAATGTCACAGTGAGGAGAAAAGGGGGAAAAACAACAAATTTTTTCCTACTGCTTGTGGAACCAGCCCATCCTGAACATTAGTCCTCAGTGGGAATATTAAGAATTACTCATACATGAGACGTGAATGAGGGTTTTAACAATATTTTATTTTTATTTTTTATTTATTTTTTATTGAAAAAGTTTTACAAAAAATTCCCCCCTTTCCCCCCTCCCCTGTCCTCCCCCCGACTTCCCGGAACAAACACAAGGTATAGTTAAAAATAAAACAAACATATGCTAAAAAAATTTCCCTCCCAACTCAATTATACTCCTACAATTCTCATCAATTCCTAACCTCCTCCAAAACAATCAGAAATAATACATCCTAATCATTCAAAGGCAGTCTGATAACTCTTAGTCTGATATCTACTTTGAATATAGTCAATCCATTTTTTCCATTCCTTTAAGTATCTTTCTTGCGCATTGTCTTTCAAAAAGGCTGAGATTTTTGCCATCTCAGCCAAATTGGCAACTTTCAATATCCATTCTTCTATTGTAGGTACTTCTTTGTCCTATCAGTAATCTTGCCACTGTTATTAGATTTAAAATCAATTTAGTCTCAATTACTGTACAGTCCATAATAATTCCCAGCAGAAAAAATTGCGGCAGGAATTTATTAAGGCTTTTTGGATAAAAATTTGGTGGATTTTACAAAATGTTTTGAAAAAGAAGATAAAGTTCCTACCGCAATATTTTATTGTGGCAGCCATTTTGTGTTACAGTCTCCCCACTTCCAAGAGTGCCAGTTGGCTCTCACTTCAGCTTCATTCCAAAAAGCCATCAAAATATCAATTTTTGGTAGGATGTTTGAGATGTGACTATTATTGATATACAGCTGGCATATATGATTATGGCTTTATCTTTGCAATGTTATCCTATTTTGATTTGTCTGCTAGTAAACTGTCATGATTAGCATTATACACATAAATCCAGAACAATATTACTTGAGATAGGTAAAAGAAGAAAGTTGTACTTCTGGTCAAGAGAAGGATTAAACTGGATCAAATCTAGCAATAATAAAATAGGAAAAACAATGAACAAGGATAAGCTAGGGTATTTCAGTTCTGGAATTGTGCTCAGGAACTGCACTTTGGAGTTGCAAATTTGAATCAAAACCTCCCTCTTATAGCTCAGGCTGATGCACTGAATATAGCAAGATGGTTAGATACATTTTTCGGTGTTAACTTTTTGCAACAGTTAGTGATTTATTTCACAAATTTAAATGCTATCTTAACTATACACTCTGGCTGACTTATGTATTTCAGTCAAATGTGCTGATTGTCTAAGAATTTGCAGTGAAATGATTCTGATGAACGTTGAAAAAGATTAGGTCTAGTCTAAATGTTTGGAAATTTCAACTTAGACCATACCTTAGGTTCTCTATCTGGCCCTCCTAAGACATTAATGTATGTTGATACCAGGAACAGTTTAATTACCCTTCAGCTATTGTTAACCCCACAGATGGCAGACTCAATATGTGTAATGTACCAACAGACCTGAATCTATCTTATCAAGTTAAACTTTTAAGTAAATCTGTTGAGACGTAAAGATTGGGCATCGTACATCATTTCTCATCAGGTTTTACAAACATAGACAATATGTCACAAATAGGACTGTAACAGTCCTAAGGAGGGTGAAAAATGACAGTGTTAACATGCATGCAGAAATGTATGCTAATGTCATCTGTTTGGATAATAACAACTTTTTTAAACAAAACAATCTTGTGCATGACACAGCAAACAATTGAAGATAACACAATGACTACTTCCTTCTCAAATGGAAAAGTAATTTTAGCTTGAAAAAAAATATAGCAAAGAAGGCAAATAAAAGTGCTTTTTCTGTGTAGTTTTCCTTTTCTTTAAAGAGGAAGGGTAGTTTTAAATTCAGAGTTGTTTTCTTTTTCAGTAGCTGTATGTCAAAATTGGAAAAACAAAGCACATTTATTTTCTAGGCAAACAAGAACGCTTCAGAATAACATGTAAAGAGAAACACATGAAATATTGAACATATAATTGTTGATCATTGGATCAGTTTTCTTTGGGAGTGGGATATTTTTTCAAACCCCATTCAGTGTTTCTGATAGACTTATATATGCTAAGGTCTAGGATATAACACCCTGCAATGCTTGTGTACATTACAGTTTCCAGACCGATTTCAAAAACTCAGGAATGAGAATGCTAGGAAGGGACTTATAATAATAATAACAGAGTTGGAAGGGACCTTGGAGGACTTCTAGTCCAACCCCCTGCCCAGGCAGGAGACCCTACACCGTTTCAGACAAATGGTTCTCCAACATTTTCTTAAAAAATTCCAGTGTTGGAGCATTCACAACTTCTGCAGGCAAGTTGTTCCACTTATTAATTGTTCTTCCACATTTCCTTTTTGCAGCAGCCTTTAAACATGCTATATGTTCAAGGATTCTGGGTCCTTGCCAAAATGGTGGGCTGTGAGAGAAGGTAGAAGAAGAAGCAAGTACCGATGAAAAACAATTTTGCTGAAGGAAAGACTGGATATAATCAGAGGTGGGCTGCTGCCAGTTTGGACTAGTTCGGGTGAACTGGTAGTTGTGACCCGCAGGTGGGCACGCCCACCTGCCCAGGCAATATCCTGTCCTATATTGCCATGTTTCTGAAGCTGCGCGCATGCTTGGAAGGCTGCATGCTCACATTTTCGGTGCTGGACGAACTGGTTGTTACAACTGGCAGCAGCCCACCACTGGATAAAATCCAAATAGGAGGAGTTTTAATATTCTGGCAATAGAAAAATTGGGCTTCTGTGTTTATCCTTATCAACATATCTAAATTTCAAGAACTAATTCTGTCAAATCAACCTACAGATTGCCTATAAAGAAGTTAACATTCCCAGGAATAATAATAATAATAATAATAATAATAATAATAATAATAATAATAATAATAATAATAATAATAATAATAATAATAATAATAATTATTATTATTATTATTATTATTATTAATTTGATTTTTATACCGCCCTTCTCCCGAAGGACTCAGGGCGGTGTACAGGCAAAAATAAAACAGATAATATAATATACAATTTAAAAAGCAGATTAAAAAACTTATTTTAAAATTAGCCTGATAGATTAAAATATACTAGACTAAAAAACCCCATTTAAAATTAATTAATAAAAATTTAAAATTTAAAATTAATAAAATTTAATTCAAGCCAGCCCCGCGCGAATGAAAAGATGTGTCTTCAGTTCGCGATGAAAAGTCCGAAGGTCAGGTATTTGGCGTAAACCCGGGGGAAGCTCGTTCCAGAGTGTGGGAGCCCCCCACAGAGAAGGCCCTTCCCCTGGGGGCCGCCAGCCGACATTGTTTGGCGGACGGCACCCTGAGAAGTCCCTCTCTGTGAGAGCGTACGGGTCGGTGGGAGGCATGTGGTAACAGCAGGCGGTCCCGTAAGTACCCAGGCCCTAAGCCATGGAGCGCTTTAAAGGTCATAACCAACACTTTAAAGTGCACTCGAAAGGCCACAGGTAGCCAGTGCAGTCTGCGCAGGAGCGGTGTTATGTGGGAGCTACGCGTAGCTCCCTCTATCACCCGCGCAGCTGCATTCTGGACTAGCTGAAGCCTCCGAGTGCACTTCAAGGGGAGCCCCATGTAGAGAGCATTACAATAATCCAAGCGAGAGGTAACGAGCGCATGAGTGACTGTGCACAAGGCATCTCGATCAAGAAAGGGGCGCAACTGCCGAACCAGGCGAACCTGGTGGAAGGCCCTCCTGGAGACGGCCGTCAAATGATCTTCAAACGACAGCCGATCATCCAGGAGGACACCTAAGTTGCGCACCCTATCCTTTGGGGCCAGTAACTCGCCTCCAACAGTCAGCCGCGGCTGCAGCTGACTGAATCGGGATGCCGGCATCCACAGCCACTCCGTCTTGGAGGGATTAAGCTTGAGCCTGTTTCTCCCCATCCAGACCCGTACGGCTTCCAAACACCGGGACAGCACTTCAACAACTTCATTGGGGTGGCCCGGGGTGGAAAAGTACAGCTGAGTGTCATCAGCGTACTGCTGGTATCTCACCCCGAAGCCACTGATGATCTCACCCAACGGCTTCATGTAGATGTTGAACAGCAGGGGCGAGAGAATCGACCCCTGCGGTACCCCACAAGTGAGGCACCTCGCGGTCGACCTCTGCCCCCCTGTCAACACCGTCTGCGACCGGTCAGAGAGATAGGAGAAGAACCACCGGTACACGGTGCCTCCCACTCCCAATCCCCCCAACCGGCGCAGCAAGATACCATGGTCGATGGTATCAAAAGCCGCTGAGAGGTCTAATAGGACCAGGGCAGAGGAGTACCCTCTGTCCCTGGCCCTCCAGAGATCATCCACCAATGCGACCAAAGCTGTCTCCGTGCTGTATCCGGGTCGGAAGCCGGACTGGAACGGGTCTAGATAGACATCTTCATCCAGGTATTGGGGTAGCTGTCGCACCACAGCACTCTCTACAACCTTCGCCACCAAGCGAAGGTTGGAGACTGGACGATAATTACCCAAAATAGCTGGGTCCAGGGAGGGCTTCTTGAGGAGGGGTCTCACCACCGCCTCTTTCAAGGCGGCAGGGAAAACCCCTTCCAACAGAGAAGCATTGATAATCCTCTGGAGCCAGCCTCGTGTCACCTCCTGAGTGGCCAGTACCATCCAGGAAGGGCACGGGTCCAGTAAACATGTCGTGGCGTGAAGCCTCCCCAACAACCTGTCCACATCCTCGGGAGCCACAGGGTCAAACTCATCCCAAACAGACTCGACAAGACATGCCTCCTCTCCCTCGCTTGGATCATCCCAATTTCGGTCCAGACCGTCCCGGAGCTGAGTGATTTTATCGTATAGATAACCACTAAACTCCTCGGCTCGTCCCTGCAAAGGGTCATCCCGCACCTCCTGGTGAAGGAGGGAGCGGGTCACCCGAAACAGGGCGGCCGGGCGGTTATCTGCTGACGCAATGAGGGTGGAGGCGTAGGAGCGCCTCGCCTCCCTCATTGCCACTAGGTAGGTCCTAGAATAGGACCTAACTAGTGTCCGATCAGCTTCGGAACGACTGGACCTCCAGGTGCTCTCTAGGCGTCTTCTCCGGCGAATCTCCTGTTTTCCCCAAAATAAGACATCCCTTGATAATAAGCAAATCGGGCTTTCGAGTGCATGGCAATAAGGCCAAGCACTTATTTCAGGGTTCAAAAAAATATAAGACAGGGTCTTATTTTCGGGGAAACACGGAAATTTTGCCATAATTTTGTTCTTCATTGAATCTTTCAGGGTTTGATGTCTAGAATAATGTCTTACTTTTTTTTAGATAGACATTTTCTAAAATAAATTGATCTTTATTTCCCCCAAATGCATATAGTCAGATTTACAGAAGTTCCATGTTTTAGATTTGCCAAATATGATTAACTGGCATTGTGATGGTATCTAATTTGATTGCCTGCTTATGATAAATATCAGCAAATAGCTGGTAGTTTCTCCCAAATTCAGTGGTTATATTATTCATCAATGTTTTTTATCAATGTTATGTTCTAATGGCTAGTGGATGCTGCAAAAATGCCATTTGCAAGCACCTATAAATATGTTCATTAAAAAAGTAGATAAACTTGAATATTATTATTTAACCTAACCCACTTAGTATATGTATTATGTATACGTATATGGTTATCCCTATATCAAATTGTCACCAAGTTTGAAATTCTGCTATTTATTATATGAACATTCTATTATCTATAAAATAAACACGATACAACTCCAGTTCATGGAACTTGCTATGTATACGGTGCTGGACCACCTCCTGGATCACTCCAAATTTAGTGAAGTTTGCTTCAGATCTGTCCAAACATTATCTCTGGTGAAATCATACATTCACTTTCATGTTGGGCATTTAATGTTCCTAGTCACTTACTTTTTTAAAAAAAGAGAGAGAGACGAAGCCTTGCAGAAAGTCTGTATGAGAATTTACAGTGGAACAATATTGATTCTGCCAACAGATTAAATTCAGCATAGAATATAGAAGCAGTTTTACCATTAAGAGAAATAAAACTATGAAAACTGTCAATCCTGTCATCAGGATACTGACCTCTCTTCAGTGTTCTTCAGTGAGAATGTCGGTACCTACCTCCTTAGAAAATCTTAATCTGATAGGGCTGGGTCTGTCAAGTATTCCCAATACCAATTGGCCATACTATTCACCATTCTGATGACATTAATAATAAGATCTGCTACTTTGTTGATCCTTGCCACCTGCTTTTTAGAATAGGTGGGAATCCAGCAATCTCACCTGTTTCTTCCTCTTTGTTCTCATTCTCTTATTTGCTATTGCTTTACCTGGTGGAAAGTAGAAGGGTGCAGACTTGCTTCATCTGGTTCTTCTTTCCCTCATCTTCAATTTTAGAATATGCCGTGTGAGAATTAAAGCTCCCCTGTTCAATTACAGTGATAGCACCATTCTTTTTAAGGTGGGAGAGAATCAATTTTATTATTCATTTAGCTGCTTTGGACAGGGAGTGAGAGCTATGGTGAACAGGCAGGCCAATCACAGATTTATTAGGTATACTGAATCTGCCGGAGTGGGAATTGGAGATAAAAGAAATCCAAAATTTACAAATGGGAACTGGCAGAAAACTTGGGAGAACAGCAATTGTGACAGAATCCCTCTTATGCTCCTGAGTATGTCTAGATGGTCTTTCTTCACAGTTAAGGGTTTTTTGGGGTGGAGGGGGGTGGAGAAGAGTTCCTTGTACTTTTCACTTGGATATTTTCATCCCCATCTGTGATGGTATGTGGGAATGACCCTGGATTTCAGGAGGAAGATCTGCACACTGAGCAATGTTCAGATAAGTGACAGTTCAGTCCACAGGTGGAAGAAAAAGCATGGAGAGCATTTCAAAAGGGGCCTTCCCTAGTTTTGCAGAAACAAGGAAGGGAGGGGAGAGGCTTACACGATTCCATTTAAAGTAACCTTACAATAAATGTACTGCTGAGGCCCTTGGTTGTGCTTCTTGTATGGACTACCTTGAAGGGCTAATACTACCATTCACACCATTAATAGTTCCTTTAGGTTTTGAGGAGAACTGGAAGCATTGCAGTGAGACAGGCTGGAAAATAGCAGGGTCCGATGAGCTTTGTGAAAATCCAGCCAGACAAACCACTGTTGGGGGGGGGGCTTTGAACTGAATCCATCTTGTAGGGACAGTGAAGGAGAGGCATTTTGGATGACCAAGAGGAACAGGCAAGTTCCTCGGAGGTCAGAGGAAACTCTTCAATCTGCCAGCAGCGGTCATTACAACCGTCATGAAGCTGGGGCAACTAGAATAAGCTTTGTGTAGGTGCAGTGTTTTGGATGGATTATTGGTACCGGGTGAATGATTGGCCAACTCACAGGTAAAAAAGAAGTATTTTTAAAAAAATTTATAAAGACGTCCTGGCAAGAAAATAACAGCTAATTGGCATTGGGGAATGTTAATGAAGGGAAAAGAACAAAATGGAAGTTAAAGCACTAAAGCCCAGAATGGACTTTGGATTGGAAATTGGATCTGGAGATATTAAATTTTTTATAAGAAAAAGAAACAAAAAAAAATAGTTTCTGATCAAGATTGGACATAATCTTAAAAGTTTTGAACTTTGAAGGAAGAACAAAGAAAAATTCAAAATAGAAAAGCCTTGTAAAGGAAATTTTTCAATTGGATTTGAAATTGGATTTTAAACTGGAATTTGGGATATATAAAATTACGAGAGACTTCCGGTGGCGCCACCTTCTTCGCTGAGTTCCTAATTAAGGGGTTCCGTACTGAACATCGTAAAAGCCAGGAAAAAGCCGGCTTTAATCTCTCTCCCTGGATGAAAGGGTGAGATAAGAGCTGCGGGGGAGTGGTAGACCTCCCCAGGGGCTTTGTTTTTTATTAAGCAGAGCCCTGAGGGTCGAGTCCCATAAATAACCCTGCCAAGCTCTGACCTTCAGTGCGCACCTGCAAAAGCAGGAAAAGAAGAAAGTGTCCATCTCTGCTAATTGTCTTATCTTTATGGATTTCTATAAGCAGACTGAATAAGCACGAGTGAACAACTACTGGATTGCAAGTATTTTTGATTTCCTGACTACTACCCTTTTAAAAAGAGAAACTTTTTTTTCTTTGTTTTAACTGACTGTTTAAGATGGCGCCTGAAAGGAAATGAAAGTGAAGAATGGAATTGTAAACAGGCTGTGTAACTAAGAAGCTAAGAAACGTTATTTGTGGATTTTAATGAAGTGAGCTCTCCTATACTTAAAGGGGAAAAGAGAAGTTTCTAGACTTATATTTTGTGAATTTTAAAAACTGAAATGGCTACTAAACCACCTAAGACTGGGGGTAGAAGGGGTTCTGAACCAGCTTTAGAAGATTTGATTAAAGAGCAAGGGAAAGTGTTTGAAGAAAGGTTTAAGGAGATGATGGATAATAATGAGAAAATAAGAGAAGAAATAAAAGAGAATAATAAAAAAATAAGAGAAGATATTTTGATGGCTTTCCAAGGTTTGGCAAAAAGACTGGAGGTGGTGGAGGAGGAGGTGCAAGAAATTGCTCAGTCAAATCAGCAAATAGAAAATAGAATGGGGGGAATGCAAATCAAATTGGACAAAAATGAAGATCAAGTGGGGGTGATGCAGTATAGAATGATGGAAGGAGCTCTGAGAATTAGGGGCTTGAATGAGGAAAAAGGGGAAGATTTAAAAAAAAATTTATCAGAAGCTCTGGCTGAACTAATTGAACTTGATCCACAAGAGGTTGCTTATCAAATTGACAAAATTTATAGAGTTAATTCCTGGATTGCTAGGCAGAAGAAACTTCCTAGAGACATTGTGGTTTATTTTTTGAAAAGAACAGTGAGAAATCAAATTTTGCAAGTTGCATTTCAGAAAAACTTGAAAATAGGAGAACAGGAGCTGAAGGTTTTGAAAGAGATTCCTCCCAAGATGTTAAGGGATAGAAAGACTTTACATTTTTTACACAAGAACTTAAGAAATACCAGATTCAATTTAGATGGGAGGTTCCAGTTGGTTTGACAGTGTATTATCAAGGAAGGAGATATCGTATTGATACAGTGCTTAAGGCCAAAGATTTTCTTTCTACCGTGCTGAAACTTGAAGTAGAAATAATAGAAAAAAGAATTCAAGAGATTCAAATGGGTGTGGAAGCTGAGGTGATTCCAGTGATGTTACCATCTGAGAAACAACCACAAGAACAAAGACTGACGAGGGGAGCCCTTAAGCGTAAAGAAAAAGAGCAACAAACTCAAAGTAAAGTTCAGGATTCTGCTACAGAAGGAGCATGGCCGAAGATACGGGAGGACGATCTTCAGCTGATCGCTCAAAAGCTTCAGCAGGCAAGTAATGGCAAATAAAATCTTGACCTGGAATGTCAATGGTTTGAATTCAGCTCAGAAGAGAAGAAAAATATTTCATTATTTGAAACAATTTAGAAATGATGTGATTTGCTTACAAGAAACGCATATTAAACTATCAGATCAAAAGTACTTAATAAACTCAAAGTTAGGTAAACATTTTGTTGCCTCAGCTTTGGACAAAAAACATGGCATAGTGGTTTATTTGAGAAAAGATATACCAGCCAAGTTAATAGAGGCAGATATTCACGGAAGATATATTGCTATTGAACTTACAATAGAAACAAAAAAGACCCTTTTGTTTGGTATATATGCACCCAATCAGCAACAAGAAAAATTTTATAGAATGTTGTATGATAAGTTGATTCTATGGGATTATAAATCGTGTATTATATTGGGAGATTGGAATGGAGTAATAGATACATGAAAGGACAAGAGAATTTTTTCTAAGAAGATACCTGCACATGCAAAGCTGCCTAAATCCTTTTTTGACATGATAGAAGATTTTGAGTTGAGAGATGTATGGAGACTGCGGAATTTGGAGGAAAGAGACTATACTTTTTTCTCTGATAGGCATCAATCCTTCTCACGTATTGATTTTATTTTAATTTCTAATGATTTGCTTTTTAGGGTGAAGAAAACTAAGATATTTCCAAGATGTTTGTCTGATCATAGTCCTGTTTGGATGGAATTGCAATATAGAAAAGAAGGTAGAAGAACTTGGAGATTAAATGAAAATTTGTTTAGATATCAGGATAATGTAAATCAATGTAAAAAGCAAATGAAAGAATTTTTTGATTATAATTTGAATAACGAAACATCGATAGAAATGGTTTGGGACGCCAGTAAAGCTTTTATGAGAGGTGTATTAATATATATTAATAATAGACAGAGAAATAAGCAACAAAGACAGTGTAGGTATTTAGAAGAGGAAATTTATAAGAAAATTAAGAGAAAGAAGAAACTTGAAAAACATTTGATAAGTGGAGTTAATACACAAATTGGATATTTTGCGACTTTGTTGATTTGAAACTTGTGGATTGGAGAGAGACATCTGCTGGCAGAAAAAAGCACTACAACAAACAATTTGAAATCTGGAAAAAATTACAGTGACCTTGAGCTACAAGAGCCATGAGAAGTTTGAAGGAGGATTTGTTTTCTTTTAAGCTGTTTGATCTTGACAACCAAAGGAGGTGGAAAATAATAAAACTGTAAATTGGAGTTATAAACAAATCAGAACATCAAAATGTGGCAGGAACTAATTGAGATGGTTAAAATTATGCATGTATCATTTAATTTTGATAGAAAATGAGACATTGTGTCAGAACATATTCAATTGGATAAAGAGGCTAAGAACTAGAAGCAAGAAGACAGCACTGAAGGTAAAGACATTGATGATGAAAAATTAAATGATTACATTGAGAGTAACAAGGAAAGGATAGGAGGAAACAACCTACAAAAAAGAAGCAAATTTAGGGAAGAAAAGGAAAGGGGAAACGGCTAGAGGAAATTATTTTTAATGATTACACTGGGATTAACAGTGGCAAAAATAGAAAGGATAGGATGAAGCAAAAGAGAAAAGAAAAGGGAAAGAAATAGACACAAAAAAGTTTAATGATTATACTGAGATCAACAGTGGGGAAATAAGAAAAGTGAGAGGAGAAAAGGGGAGTAGATCAGATGGGAATTTAGGGCAAACTAGATGAGTAAAGGATTTAAAAGTCAAAGAAGAAAAGACATAATAATTATAAAAAGAAAAAAAAAAGAAAAAAAGGAAAATGAGAGAATGGGATAAAGGGATAAAGGGAGGAAAATTTTAAGAGGTGGATTGCTGGATGAACCAAGAGAAAATGGTTAAAGGAGTAATTAATGGAAAGGAGGAAGGGTAATATGATATATGCCTATAGTTATAAGTTAACTTTATTATTATTAATTTTTGTGAGCGTAATACGAAATATATTGTGTAATATGAATGATAGAATGGAGAAAAACAAGGGAAAGGAGGACAGGAAATTTGCTATATACTTATAGAATCAATGAACTGTATTAATATCAATATTGTAAAAATTGAATTATGATATAAATTGTGAAATACAAAAAGAATGATAGAACGGTTAATATGATCTTATTATGTATTTAATAGGGGTTAAGATATGGAACTTCAAATGAAATTGAAATTGAACAAGATATTAATAGAAATTAAGAAAAGATGATTAAGAGATTAAGATAATGTTTGTATTTGAAAAAGGTGGTGTAAAAAACAAAACTGAAGAAATATATTATTTTCGGTGAAATGGTAAAATGATTAATAGGGAAATAAGAAATGATAAAGTGGTCCACCATAGAAAATAATTGACATTAAGAGGTAATTGTGAAATATCAAGCTATAATAATTAAAAAAAGAAAGTAAGGATCGAAATGACTATGTTTAAATTAAAGGTTTCAATAGAAAAAAGGAAATAAGAGGAAAAAATTGATGATAATTTATAAATGTGGTGATTTTGAGAAATATATGTGATAAATGGAAAGATAAGATAATGAAATGAAATAAGATAAAGATTGGAGGCTAGGGCGGATGGTAATATTGATTATAAATTAAATAGTAAGTAGAGATGAAAAATTTAAAAAGTGAATAATATGGCAGAAATTGAAATATGTAAATTATATTTGGGAAGTACTTATGTTAAAAACTAAATTTTGACTCAATCAATACTCTATTCAGAAAAAAAATGTACTGTTTATGTTTTTAAAAACAATTTTTTTTTACAAATAGTTCCTTTAGGTTTCCATAGAAACTTGGAAATACTTTGAATCCATGCTGAAGGACTGAATGGTAAAAATCCATGTGAAGCACTCCTGTGATGCAGGTAGGAACAAAATGCACATATGTTCAATAGCTATAAGAGCCATGCCACATGCTTCCCATGACTCTTCTCTTTTATTTTATTTATTTATTTATTTATTTATTTATTTATTTATTTATTTATTTATTTATTTATTTATTTTATTTTATT
The DNA here is from genome assembly GCF_028640845.1 of Ahaetulla prasina. Classification (NCBI taxonomy): domain Eukaryota; kingdom Metazoa; phylum Chordata; class Lepidosauria; order Squamata; family Colubridae; genus Ahaetulla; species Ahaetulla prasina. The sequence goes on from NC_080540.1 coordinate 97,017,620, forward strand.
TTATTTTATTTTATTTTATTTGTCAAACACAACAGTATATATAAGCATGAAATAACCATACAAATTGGATACAATCAAAGGGAACATTAGGACAGGAACGGTAGGCACGCTGGTGCTCTTATGCACACCCCTTACAGACCTCTTAGGAATGTGGTGAGGTCAATAGTAGATAGTCTTTGATTAAAGCTTTGGAGATTTTGGGAAGAGACCACAGAGTCAGGTAGTGCATTCCAGGTATTAACAACTCTGTTACTGAAGTCATATTTTCTACAATCAAAATTGAAGCGGTTCATATTAAGTTTAAATCTATTGTTTGCTTGTGTATTGTTGCGATTGAAGCTGAAGTAGTCTTTGACAGGAAGGACATTGTAGCAGATGATTTTATGAGTTATACTCAGGTCATGCTGAAGGCGACGGAGTTCTACATTTTCTAAACTCAGGATTTCAAGTCTGGTGGCATAAGGTATTTTGTTGTAATCAGAGGAGTGGAGAACTCTTCTTGTAAAATATTTCTGGACACGCTCAATTGTATTAATGTACGAAATGAGGTGCAGGTTCTAGACAGGTGAGCTGTATTCGAGAATTGGTCTAGCAAATGTTTTGTATGCTCTGGTTAGTAGTGTAATCTTTCTGGAGAAGAAGCTATGCAAGATTAAGTTTACAACACTTAAAGCCTTTTTGGGAATGTAGTTGCAATGGGCTTTGGCACTTAGATCGTTTGATATGAAAACTCCAAGATCTTTGACGGGGTGAGGGTCATCTACAAGGTAATGTCCATCAAGCTTGTATTTAGTGTTCTGATTCTTTTTTCCAATGTGTAAGACTGAGCATTTGCTGGTTGAGATTTGGAGTTGCCAAATTTTTGACCATTCTGACACAAAGTTAAGGTCTTTTTGAAGGGTAACCGCATTGTTGGTAGAGTTAAACAGTTTAACATCATCGGTGAAGAGAACACAATTACTTATAATATGGTCACAGAGGTCGTTAATGTATGATATGAAGAGTGTTGGTCCTAGAATGCTGCCTTGGGGAACACCGCTATTGACAGGAGCGGAATTTGATAGGGCACTGCCTATTTTGACCACTTGTTTTCTGTTTGACAGGAACTCTGTTATCCAATTGTGGAGGGGTCCGGAGATGGCATAGGATTTTAGTTTTAGAAGTTTGTCATGTACCACTTAGTTAAATGCTTTACAGATGTCTATGTAAATTACACCTATTGCTTTGCCCTGATCAAGATTTGTAGTCCATATGTTTTTGCAGTGAAGAAGTTGTAAATTACAGGATAATTTTTTTTCTGAAACCAAATTGTTTATTAGAGAGTAGGTTGTTTGTTTCAAGGTGGAGAGTGATGGATTGGTTGATGATTGATTCCATTACTTTGCAGGTGATGCAGCATAAAGAAATTGGTCTGTAATTTTCAACTAGGCTGGGCTCTCCTTTTTTGAAGACAGGGATGACCGTGGCTAGTGACCATAGTTTGGGAAGGGAGCTGGTCCTGACAGATTTTTCAAAGATTATGCTTAAGAGTTTTGCTATAACAATGGAAAGCTTTTTGAAGAAGTATGCACATAGACCATCCGGTCCAATAGACAGAGATGGTTTCAGTCTTCGAAGGGCCTTTTCAACATTTTTTTCTGTGAAATCTATTTGTGTTAGATCGTCATAATCATTGTTGGTATGATTGGGGAATTTTGGGTATGAGCCATTACTGTTAACAAAGACTGAGCCAAAGAATGTGTTATGAACTTTTATGAAAAAAAGTTCACAAATTAGGAGAGTAGAAGAGCTTCAGGGAAATACTCAGACCAATGGCAAACTTTATTTTTGCTCACAACATTTGGGCTATAGAGGTACTTTGCCCCTTTGCAAGCAAAAACAAATTGAACAAGAAAAGCTTTTCCTCCCTGTAGCTTTCCTTGTTCTTCAAGCTAATATGATCTGGTCAAGTCATAACATTCTCATTCATGTTTCAGAGTCACATATTAGGACGGGATTAGACCCAGTGTCCTGCATCCACAGAGTCTATTCACCTCTTAGACCAATCAGATTAGAGAATATTGTGCCTGGCAGGCATTAAAGAGGTGTATCTTTCCTTGTCAAAATCCCCCAATGCAGCTGCACAAGACACAATGCTTCCCCCCAAATTCCACAGTAGATCAAAATAAATTCCAGTAGTAACTCGTGGTTGATTTTTTCCCCCGATGTAAAATGTCATTACTGATACTATTCCAAACTCTTCCTGCCAAAAATCTAATTAGCAGAAATGGAGGAGGACCAGGAGACTGAACAAAAATTTTATAGCTCATGTGGCGTGAAATGAAGCAGGCAAAGGCAGACTTATGTTCCTGTCAAAGGCCTCATTCCGTTAGTGTAGGGTGACATCACAATTTTTATTTAATTTTGTTGGTGGTTCCTTTGAATCAGTCTTGACTCCTGGCAACAGCCTGGATAGGTCCTTGCAGTTCTCTTAGCAGGATTGCAGAAATGGTTTTCCATTGCCTCTTTCCTAGAGTTGAGAAACAGTGACCGGCCCAAGGCCCAAATCTAGCCAAGCAGGACAACAACTCAGAGTCACCAAGTTTCTAGCCTAGTGCTTTAATCATATACCAAACTAGTTCCTGACATCACAATAGTGGATGAGAATTAAGCAAACAGGAGCTACCCAATGTCCAATTTACCTTTTATTTTCTTTGCTTCATTTCTCTGACCATGCAACTGACTAGCAGATAACTGTTGCCAAAGATACAGTATGCAACTTTTTTCTGAGATTTAATAATAGAATAACAGAGTTGGGAGGGATCTTGGAGGTCTTCTAGTCCAACCCCCTGCTCAATCAGGAAACTCTATACCATTTAGACCCTGATCATTAAATTAAACTGAGAGCTGATGTGGTGTTATGGCTGCAGGTAGCCTATCCTTGGTCTATGGTTTTTCATACTTTCTGGCTATCTTCATTTGCATCTTTTACATTAGACTGATGAGTACTTTATTCCACTTTACTGCTCGTTTCCTTTGTTGTTCATTTCAGAAAACTATCTTGTTCCAGCTGATGTCCAAAATATGGCTGAATTCCTTGAGCCTCTTTTTATTCAAAGTAACAAACACATCAGATGGTGCTGTTATGCATGATGCACAAATGCAGCAAGATAACATGGCTTCTTAGGCAGGCTTTGGTTGTTACTACTGGAACTCTCCAGCTACCAATTGGAAACTGGCAAGTGCAAATTTATCCAGGCATGCCAGATCAGAGGTACCACTTGCTCCTCAAACAACAGTGATGGATGTGCTGTATGACAGCGTCTTTTCTAAAACTGGGCAGGAAATTATTCTGGCTCCTTTCTAAAGCGACAGATTCCAAATTGTTAAATTACAGTGTGGTTTCCTTTCTCTGTGTCACCAGCATTTAAATATAAACAACATTTTGGGTTGTTTTCCCCAGCTCATTTTGGTTTTTCAGTTCTGAAATCATGGGCTGCTCTTTGTAACATTAGGCTTGTTGACTATGGAAATAAAATTATATCACAGAGAAAGGAAAGTAGGCAAATTGAAGGGTGAAAACAACAAAATAGCCTTAGAGAGTCGGAAATCTTAAGCTCAAGGCAGCTTATTTTTTCTTCAGACTAAGAGCGTCTCTCAACCCAACTCATAGCACTTTCTTCTGTTTTATTTTTCCTTAGCAGCCCTTTGAGGCAGGTTTGGTCAAAGGCCAAGCCTGTTGGGACTTAACCTAGGCCTCAATGATCACAGGAGAAGAGCCAAAGCATGTTGACTATAGATCTTTAGCTAGATTTCCTCAAACTCAATCCCTGAGGTAAATTGACGCACAACCTTTGTGTCCTATGAGTTAAAGAGCAATAATGTCAATGGTTTGCATGTCTAGTTTGACTCTTAATTTCAGAAATACATGAGTTTCATATACTGAATGTGATGATCTTTCTCAACTAGGCAGATGTTATCCTAATGTCACTATCCTGCTGTCAGGTCCCCCCTTCCCATGTCTCCAAATGTGAAAACATTTTCTTTCTTATAGCTGAACTGTATCTGCCATAAAGTGAAAGTGACTTACCAAACTCAGCAGGATTGCTTTATAGAAAGGTGATTATTTCTGTCTTTTTTTAAAAATAAAAAATAAAAGGAAATGTGGTACCCAGGAAGTAATACCCATGTGCCTACATTTCTATTCAGATCCAGGGAATAGCAATAGAATTTGAAAAAGTCCTTTCAAATTGCTATTCCAGACTTTTTCAAAGTCTGGAAGGAGAAAATTGAAAACATTGATACCAGTTAGAAAGTTCTAGCTAGCTTATGAGTTGAGTTGGAACACATGCACATCCAAATTTTGCTTTGAGTCCTAATGTTCTATATTCATAACTGCCCATTTTCCGTCACCCACTCTTTTCCCATTCTTATGCAGCCCTTCCAATTTGTGAAGCTTAATTATATGTTTTGAAAACAGCAGTCCAAATTAAAGATGAATGACGTTTGGATATTGTTCCTGGGCCTGGGGACCTTGAGAACTCCAAGTTATTCTTAATTAAATTCCTTTTCATTCATTGATCAGGAATAAGTACAAACAACAACTCCCTTCTCAAAACTGACTCAAGGGTGATTGTTTCTTTCTAACAGTTCCTCATCCTACACTAAATGTACCATTTCTGAGCTTGCATGAAAGTTGCCTTTTTGATACTAAGAAGTTCAATTTGTTTTTTGTTAAGTAAATGATGACAATTTCTTGATGTATTTAGGAGGATTAAACTGGGTTGCATCGAGACATCATTAGATTTAGATTAGCCTCACTGAAACAAATGAGACTCAAGCCCGCTGTGACTGACTAAAGTTCCATGGATTTTAATAAGTCAGCCTCAAATACGGCAAAAGGCTAAGTTCAACTCATTGCAGTTATTAGAACACTGTGGACAACAGTGGGATGAAGGAAGCTATGAAACCTTCAGTGCACCTTCTATCTCCCACCTTCTCACCTCCAACTTGTCACAACCTGGTTGATGAGAAGTATTGGTGATCCCACCCTATAAACTGCGCTTCTCTGAGATTTGCTCCACCTAAAGGAGAAAAAAAAAGCCATCCAAAGAATTCTGCCTCAAGACTTGGAAATAATGAGGGTTTTTGAAATGAAAATGAAGAATCTTGCTCATCTCTGCAAATCACTAGAAGTGGTGATAGCCTTTGAAGATGCTATGTTTACTCTAACTGACTCTGTTTGATATTCTAGAGAAAACCTTGATAAATACTGTGAATATTTTCTCTATGTATTGGTGAATAAGACAAGATTGTCTGCTTGAAATATAAAAAGGAACACAATTTCCCCCTGTAATCAGTTTCTGAACCTGGGAAATAGTAAAAAAAAAATAAAAAAATCAGATACTTGCTCTTTAGCTTCACAGAATAGGAAAAAAATAGGTGCAGTCTTAATTTTGAATTTTACATCATTCCATTATAATCTATATTACAATTATGGCAAATAGCATAGAGATTTAATCTGCCTTTCTCTTGGTATCTTTTTTTTGCGCAATGCTAAAACTTCCATTTTGTTGGCTTCTCTTGGATTTTCTGAGCTTGAAGACTAGTTTTTTGTTTTAATACTTTTTGGTCTGCCTTTGTGATACTACAATAACAAAGGATAAGATTCTTCATTGCTAGCATATCTCTTTCTACGACCTTGACTGCCCAACATGATGTATCAAATGTGAATTTTTCATGATGTTTTCTTCCATTTCAAAAACCAAAAAGCTTCAGAATGCTATTGAAACTGCTGCAAGATTTGTCATATAAAGACAAGCTGTAATTCTCTTTTAATGAATAGTTTTGTGGAAAATACATCAATATGAGTAGCTATTCATATTTGTTTCCATTCTGTTTTGTAGACCTGCCACCCACATGCTCTTGTACAAATCTGATCACTAGAAATGTCTGAATGGCTCTTCTGGAATACAGGAGCATACTAAAAGTTTTAAAAACACAAGCTGACAACATGGTATATTTTTGCACGTTATTAAAATATAGGTTGGATACTCTGAAAAGAGAACGATACATGTGTACAGGCATGGTGTGTGATTGTGTCTGCGTTTGCACATATATGTGTGTGCATATTGTATGAATACACAATGCACAATATGCACAAGCATGCATGTGCACACACACACATGCATGCGCACACACACACACACACACACACACACACACACACAGGATCTCCATGCCTATAACATCTATATGAAGGCTTCCTCTCTTTCTTATGCTGCTTTACTATAAGAAAATATTTTGTAAAAGTGAAAGACCAGAAAATTTCCAATTTTTTTTGTCTAGGATCTTGCTAACTTCTTTTATATAATGTATAATGTATAATTCAACTTTGCCTCTCAAATGCAGGGTAGACCCAGAGGTGGGCAACACATACTGTAACAACCGGTTTGCCCAGAACCTAAAATGTGAGTGTGCACCCATGAAAACTTGCTTCACTTGTGCGTGTACACTTTCCACACATGTGCGCGGCATCAAAAAAACAGCGATTATATAGGACATGATAGTGCCAGTGCAGGTGGATGGGCCCAGCCACTGGTCGGAACTATCGGTTCACTCAAACCGGTCTGAACCAGCAGCAGCACACCACTGGTAGACCAAATGACTTATTTCTCTTAACCAAAGTTTTAATTTATTTATGTATTAATAGTATAAGATAAAGAAATACAAAAGAAAAGAGTAGGAAAGTTAGGGGAGGAAAAAGTGTGGGGAAAAGGGGAAAAAGGAAAAAAAGGCCTTGACTTCCAACTTCCTTTGGTGCGGTAGAATAAAATAATAATATCAAACCTCAACTTTTTAATTTAACATAATATTTTTATTTATTATATTTCTGATTTATTCTAAAGTGTCTTCTCACCAGGAATCTATGATGCAATCTGCTTCACCCAGAAAAATAACAAATGTAAATATTAGGTCAAGATGGATGCTGGTAGTGGAGTGAAGGCATAAGGCAACTTTGGGCACCTTGTTTCCTGAGTGAACCTTGTAGCTGGTGGTTTTTTTTTATTGTAAATAGCATCTCTGCACAAAAGAGAACAACAGTCCTCCAAAATTAAGGAAAGGTAGGCATCAGAATCAATCAGGACATCAAGATTCAAAATCCAGTAACAAGGACAAAACTGCTGCCCATTTAAATGGGTATCAGGTCCCAAGACAGAGCTGTCCAATATCCAAGCCAATTGTCTCCTAATGTTTTGGCCAATTGCAATCAGCCACATAATGTGCTATCTGTCTTTGTTTTCTCTCCAAATCAGGATTTCACCAGGAGGTGTTTTAGCTACTCTATTTCAGTTTTACTCCTCCTGCAATGAAGACATAGCACATTTATCCTGCCATCTATCTCACAGCTCCAGACTCTGACTTCTTCCTGCTCTGACATGTTTCTGTATCCTTTGGGACTAATATCTTTGTTCGGGAAAATAACATTACTTCAAGTATCCATGAAAAGAAGACTGAAAGGTGGAGGGTGGTATTGTTTCATGTAGGCGCTTTTGTGTGTGTGTGTGGGAGGCGAAATAGCAACTGGTGAGAATTGGTCACCAGTAGAAGTAATTGCTTCCAGTGCTATCTTATGTATGAAATGTACAAAAATACTTGATTTATTTCAGCAGAGGATTATCTTGAATTGAGCATGTTCTACTATCCCCCTCCCAAAAGACACAAAACAAGAATCAATGGATGGAAACTAATCAAGAAGAGAAGTAACTTGGAATTACTTCCTAACAGTGAGGACAATTAACCAGTGGAACAGCTTGCCTTCAGAGGTTATGGGTGCTTCATTACTGGAGATTTTAAAGAAGAGACTGGACAGTCACTTGTCTGAAATGGTGTAGGGTCTTCTGCTTGAGCAGGGAATCAGGCTAAAAGACTTCCAAGGTCCCTTCCAGCTTTATTCTGATTGAAATTTCATACAAACATCCAAAAAGAGCACCTTTTGTCTCCATAGTTTCAGTAAGTTCAAGAGGACCTGGTATTGTGAGGGGGAAAAAATGGGAAGGGCAACTAGTTTATTTTAGAAAATAATGGCACCAATTTTGGTGAGTCATATATTTCCAGGAATCCAGTGATTATTCACTGCATAATAGAATTATTCTATAGAAGCTAAAGTTCTGAGCCTTTGCTTGCTTTCTCTTGTGGATATATCTAAGTGTATCTGGCAGATTCATGTTAGGAAATGTTGGGGAAACAGGGACAGTGTAATGGAATATCCAACTAACCTTGGGAACACAGAGCCCTCAGTACAACCATTCAAGCAGGAAACCAGTATTGCAGAAAAAGATTCTTGAATCCAAGGACGCATGAGAAACAGACTCAGAGTAACTCTACCTTTATTTTACTCTAGGTGTCAATCAAGCTGGGAAATTACTTTTTAAATTACTTTAAAAAATTCTGTACATTGCCTTACTAGGCAATCAAGATCTTTCTGGAAATCCAAATGATTCTTGTTTCCTGAATTTGCTAGTCTCATGGGATTTGACATACAATATGACTCCTTGTCTTTGGTCTTCAGGGTCAAATCTATTCTACCTTTCTCAAGGTTTTGCCAGCCTGATTTTGCAGCCTATATAGCTCAAGGGGACAGGTAATTTTTGAAGTACAAGGCAGTTTAATATAAATTTAAAGTTTTCTTCCAAGCCAAGGGGCAGTTCAACTAAATTGCCATGTAATAAGAAATAAGCATGATGGTGTGCTAAGAGTTTATGTTAAGAAAGCTCTATCTGTGAATGGATGTATTTTTCATTGGGAAACTAATTCCATGTAAAGTAGCTAACACAGTCATCTAATAACTCATAGTTACCCAGCCTAAACACGGCTTCATAGAATGAATGTCAAGAATGAGTGAGAGTGGGTGATTGAATGAACTTGCCTTGAATTTCCAAAGCTCCATAATTATGTTCTAATAATGTTTTTCAAACCAAATTTGCTAACATCTATAGCATTGAAAAACATTTATTAAAATGTGGGCAACAGAGTGTAATTTTTGATTGAATGAGAACATACTAAATTACACTGCAAGATGATGGGCGTGCTCTTGGTCAGAAGAAAATCAACTCAGGAATTGGGCTGCAGTTACTTTTTGATGGGATTTTGAGTTCTTATACAAAACAGATCAACCTCCTTGGCAGGTTTCATGATCTTCTTCTCTCACTGGATGAATCCCATGTGACAACCATGACAAACAGTGTTGGATAGTGCATCACATGCCAAATAGCTAGTTTTAGCTGTCCTGGGTATTATAAATAAAATAAATGAAAGATCAAGATATAAATGGCATAAACAAAGGCATATCAATCGTGTAAGTTTTTTACACAGGTGTTCAAAACATGACCATCTGTAACCTTAAAAAAGTAGATGAAATATAAATGAATGTTTTTGAAACTTTTCCACATGGAGTCTTTGATGTTCCCTGAGTTTGATTGTTTACTTACAGACATTTCATCCCAAACTAGATAACATCATCAGGGCTAGTGAGTATGGAGTATAGAGTTTGTATAGAACAGCTTTCCTGCTGATGTTGATGAGAGTGTGGTGTTCTCCTTAGTAGTTCTTTGATTAGGGCATTGTTTTCTGCTTGATTGTTTTTGTTTTTCTTTTTTTTATTGAAAAAGTTTTTACAAAAAATTTCACCCCCCTTTCCCCCCCACTCCATCCTCCTCCTCCCTCCCCCCCTCCCGACTTCCCAGAACAAACACAAGGTATAGTTCAAAAGAAAAAACAATCATACGCTAAAATTTTCCCTAACACAAATTATAATCCTCCCCTTCTTCTCAAATCCTAACTTCCCTCATGCAAGTCAGAGATAAATACATCCTAATCATTCAAAGGCAATCTGATATCTCTTAATCTGATATCTATTTTGCGTATATTCAATCCATTTTTTCCATTCAGTTAAATATTTTTTCTTGGGTAGTGTCTTTCAAAAAGGCTGAGATTTTAGCCATCTCAGCCAAATTAGCAACTTTCAATATCCATTCTTGTATTGTAGGTAACTCTTTTTTCTTCCAGTATTGTCCTATCAATAGTCTTGCCACTGTTATTAAGTTTAAAATCAGCTTAGTCTCAATTACTGTACAATCCGTAATAATTCCCAATAAGAAAAATTGTGGTAGGAACTTTATCTTCTTTTTCAAAACATTTTGTATAATCCACCAAATCCTTATCCAAAAAGCCTTAATCTTCTTACAAGTCCACCAAATATGAAAATATGTAGCATCATCACAATTACATCTCCAACATTTCGCTTGCATATCTGGATGCATACATGATAATTTCTTAGGATCTAAATGCCACTATAAAATGTGCTTGATTGTTTGACTAGTGTTAATCCCTGCTTATCTAGGTTTTGGCTGCTGGAGAACATGTGTTCTGAATTTTTCTTTTGTTCCCTTGTTAGTTTCTCTTTTAATCGTCTCTTTTGAATGATGTGTGACTGCCTGTGTGTCTATTAATGGTTGATTTCTCTGAAAGCCAAATTCTTGGATTTAGTTTGGTTTAGAATGTTCACAATTTCCCAGTTGAAACTAGAGTTGAGATTTTTCTAGTAAAGCAAACAACCTAGCTCAGAGAGCACCAAGGATTCCACAGTTCAACCCTGAGCTACAGATATTCTTTTCTGTTGGAACTTTTCCATGCATTAATTAGTGCATTTTGCTATCAATCTATTACAAAATAAAACTATATTAAATGTATTATTTGTGGAACAGTGGTTTTTTGCATAAAATATCATGAGAGGATTCTGCTGTTGTTTCCATTGGGACCAGAGATTTATTTCTTAATAAATGATTTAAAGACTAAAATGATTTGACTGAAGTATCTGATGAGAACATGATTAAAATTCAGGAATCTCGTATTTGCTCTTCTATAATAATTACATTGATTAATGATTTACAAGTTGCAGGGGAATAATTAGGAACATTCCCCTTCATCTCTCTTTCAGGCTAGCCAATTTCTTTATGCTATATCCTAGAACTATTTTTTAGCATTAGAAAGTTGATCTGTTTTCCAAATATGTGCCTTTGGACTGTCTTTTGAGATTCCACCCTGCATCCCACCCACATTTATTAGGCATTCATATTTCAGAGGCTAGATACCTTTAACTAGATTATTGAATGCTTTATGATATTTTGTTTGCTAAGAAGTGTTACATTTTGGCATCAAAAGAATCAGCCCAAAGCAATGAATGAAATAGTTACTGCATTTCCAGTGATGCAAAAATAAGTAGGACCCTGTTTCTTCTGCTCAGTGATTACCCATTTATTTCCTGCTTGTTTTTCATAATGACTTTGGAAACCAGTTCAGAGTATGAATTAGTTATGAGAAGGCCTCGGTGCATATAATAGGGCTGAGAAGACCCCAAGCTATCTGAACTGTGCTCAAGAGAGATTATAGGTTGAACCTCTTCCTTAGCTTGATTAACTTCCTCTATATCCACTGGAACTCAGCCAACTATGGAAGGGAAACTTCTAGGCTGAACCAAAAGTGAACGAGAAGAAATGTATTGACAACAAGATATCAGAAATTGAAGTTAGGACTGTAGATAAAATCAGAAAACCAAAACTTGGAATCAAAGAAGCCAGGACAGGTGGACAATGAAATACAGAATCAAGCAAGAATTGAGAAAGAACCTATTGCTAAACAAAGGTTTCACTGACATTGAAAGCCTGTTACTTGTTCCTATATAGGAGGATTGGTCAGTTAATCAATTTGTTAATTAAGGCGAGAACCAACCTAGAATTAAGGAGAAATTTCCTGACAGTCAGAACAATTAACCAGTGGAATGGCTTGCCTCCAGAAGTTTTAATAAAAAAAATTGGACAGCCATTTGTCCAAAAAGATATAGGGTCTCCTATTTGAGCTGAAGGTGGACTCGAAGACTTCCAAGGTTCCTTCCAACTCTGTTATTCTCTTTTGTTATTCAGTTATTCTTTCTATAATCACATATATCAATCCCATCAAGACCAAATAAAGTCCGGAATGGTATTGGATTTCCAGCCTTGGGCAGGGGGTTGGACTAAAAGACCTCCAAGGTCTCTTTCAACCCTTTTCATCTATGCTCTATGTTTTGATTAGTTAAAATGGAATCATTCCAAGAACTGAATAATTATAGAGGATGTAACTGGCATTTTGGTGGCACAGTTTTCCCAAATCCTTAGTCATTCCATTCAGTACCCAAATTAGCAAAGAAATCACATTCGTACCCTTTTCCATCCATATCCACTTCCTGAACTTTCCCTCTATGTCTCCTCCATCCAGCCCTCCATTGGGGAAGGTACGTTTCATGGACTCCTGTGGCCTTCTTTCCACCTTCCCACAACTAGGCGTTACGGAAACCTGGTTGGGCACTGAAGGGGGTGTGCCCCTTGTGGAAATGTGCCAACCGGGTTTCCGTGCACTCCATCAGCCGAGGGCTCAGGGTAGGGGTGGGGGAGTGGCGGTGGTTATTAGAGAGAGTCTAGAGCCGAGGGAGACCACTGTACCTCAGATTGCCGGGTGTGAATCCCTCTTTATGAGGTGGGGTCATAAGTGTCAGATGGACTTGTTTGTCGCGTACCTGGCTCCTTGCTACGTGACAGCCGCCCTGCCCGAGCTCTTGGAGGTGCTGGCTGGGGTGGCAGTGGAGACCCCCACACTTATAGTTATGGGGGACTTCAACTTGCCATCTTCCGGCACATCATCGACAGCAGCTCGGGAGTTCATGGCTTCCATGACGGCCTTGGACCTGACCCAAGTAGTTGGTGGCCCTACTCACATGGGGGGTGGCACGCTGGACTTGATTTTCATCTCTGGTCAGTGGTTGAAGGATCTGGACTTGAGGGATATAGTCACTGAACCTTTGTCATGGTCAGATCACTCCCTCCTTCGCCTAGACTTTCTGACCGCTACTCACCGCCGCAGGGAGACGGAACCAATCCGCTGGTTCCGTCCCAGGCACCTGATGGACCCGGAGAGGTTCCAGACAGAGCTTGGGCCATTTCCTGAGGGTCTGGCTCACAGCACGGCTGAGGAACTAGCCGCGGCCTGGGAATGGGCCGCGGCTGGGGCTTTAGACCGCGTCGTGCCTTTGCGGCCTTTGACCCGGCGTAGATCCCAACCGGCTCCTTGGTTCTCCGAGGAGCTGAGGGGGATGAAACGCCGGAGAAGACGCTTAGAGAGTTCGTGGAGGTCCAGTCGTTTGGAGGCTGATCGGACACAAGTTAGGTCCTATAATAGGACCTACCTTGTGGCACTGAGGGAAGCGAGACGTTGCTACATCTCGTCCCTCATTGCGTCGGCAGATAACCGCCCAGCCGCTCTGTTTCGGGTGACTCGTTCCCTCCTTCACCAGGGGGAGCGGGATGACCCGTTGCAGGGATGTGCTGAGGAGTTTAACGGTTATCTATACGATAAAATCGTTCAGCTTCGGGACGGTCTGGACCAAAATTGCGGGGATCTGGATGGGGCGTCTGAGGGCGGTCTTGTTGACATTGTTTGGGATGAGTTTGACCCTGTGGCTCCCGAGGACATGGACAGGTTGCTGGGTAGGTTGAATGCCACCACGTGTTTACTGGACCCGTGCCCCTCCTGGTTGGTACTGGCCACTCAGGAGGTGACACGAGGCTGGCTCCAGGCGATTACAAATGCTTCTTTGCTGGAGGGAGTCTTTCCGACCGCCTTGAAAGAGGCGGTGGTGAGGCCCCTCCTCAAGAAGCCTTCCCTGGACCCGGCTGTTTTAGGTAATTATCGTCCGGTCTCCAACCTTCGCTTCGTGGCGAAGGTTGTAGAGAGTATGGTGGCATGTCAGTTTCCCTGGCACCTGGAGGAAACTGTCTATCTAGACGCGTTCCAGTCCGGTTTCCGGCCCGGATACAGCACGGAGACGGCTTTGGTCGCGTTGGTGGATGATCTCTGGAGGGCCAGGGATAGGGGTTGCTCCTCTGCCCTGGTCCTATTAGACCTCTTAGCGGCTTTTGATACCATCGACCATGGTATCCTGCTGCGCCGGTTGGAGGGATTAGGAGTGGGAGGCACCGTTTATCGGTGGTTCTCCTCCTATCTCTCCGATCAGTCGCAGACGGTGTTGACAGGGGGGCAGAGGTCGACCCCGAGGCGCCTCACTTGTGGGGTGCCGCAGAGGTCGATTCTCTCGCCCCTTCTGTTCAACATCTATATGAAGCCGTTGGGTGAGATCATCAGTGGCTTCGGTGTGAGGTACCAGCTGTACGCTGATGACACTCAGCTGTACTTTTCCACACCGGGCCACCCCAACGAAGCTATCGAAGTGCTGTCCCGGTGTCTGGAAGCCGTACGGGTCTGGATGGGGAGAAACAGGCTCAAGCTCAATCCCTCCAAGACAGAGTGGCTGTGGATGCCGGCATCCCGGTAAAGTCAGCTGAGTCCGCGGCTGACTGTTGGGGGCGAGTCATTGGCCCCGATGGAGAGGGTGCGCAACTTGGGCGTCCTCCTGGATGAACGGCTGTCTTTTGAAGATCATTTGATGGCCGTCTCCAGGAGAGCTTTTTACCAGGTTCGCCTGGTCCGCCAGTTGCGCCCCTTTCTAGACCGGGATGCCCTATGCACTCACACCCTCGTGACATCTCGTCTGGATTACTGCAATGCTCTCTACATGGGGCTCCCCTTGAAAAGCATCCGGAGGCTTCAGTTAGTTCAGAATGTGGCTGCGCGGGTGATAGAGGGAGCCCCTCGTGGCTCCCATGTGACACCTCTCCTGCGCAGACTGCACTGGCTACCTGTGGCCTTCCGGGTGCGCTTCAAGGTTTTGGTAACTATCTTTAAAGCGCTCCATGGCATAGGGCCGGGCTATTTACGGGACCGCCTGCTGCTACCGAATACCTCTCACCGACCCGTGCGCTCTCACAGAGAGGGACTCCTCAGGGTGCCGTCTGCTAGACAGTGTCGTTTGGCAACACCCAGGGGAAGGGCCTTCTCTGTGGGGGCTCCCACCCTCTGGAACGAACTCCCCCCAGGACTTCGCCAACTTCCGGATCTCCGAACCTTCCGCCGCGAGCTTAAAACATATTTATTCATCTGCGCAGGACTGGACTAGATTTTAAATTTATATTGGTTTTAATGGGTTTTATTATTTATATTGTTTTTTAATTATTCTGCTGTGTAGAATAAGTTTTTTAATTGTTATTTTATTCTGTATTTATTTGTACTTTTTTATCTGCCTGTGAACCGCCCTGAGTCCCTAGGGAGATAGGGCGGTATATAAATACGATAAATAAATAAATAAATAAATAAATAAATAAATAAATAAATAAATAAATAAATAAATAAATAAATAAATAAATAAATAAATAAATAAATAAATAAACTGCTTGCTATATCTGCCCTTACCAGGAAAAGATTTAAAGGGAGAGAATTTGGGGGGGACATGAATCTGGATAATATCTGGAAAGAATCAGGAAGCTGGGAGCTCATACAATCAAAATGAATCTGACTTTGTCTTAGAAGTAAAGTGATTTCTTGTTTGAAAGAAGGGGATGGGAAGGGGATGTTTTTGTGCTATAGTCATTGCGAACATCGAGGGATCAATGATTAGGACCAATTTTTAACATAGCCTGCATGTAACAAGTAAAAAAAAAATAAAGAAGTTCATCTTGCCATTTTTTTTAAAAAAAATATCTCTGGTGATTCATCATAGATTTCCATCTTCATCTCTATTTTTCTCTCTCCTGCCCCTCTCATGATTTCATCTCTAAAAAACAGTGGCTCATGTAGATGCCCACTTACGATGTGGGGCCAAATTATGTACTGTGCATCACAAGGTTGGGACACAAACTACATGGCTTGTGTCTGAAGTTGAGTCGCAAGAATCAAAGGTCAAGGATTGTGCCATGACATTACAATGCAATCTTGGTCATTTTTATATCACTGTTTTGTTCCTTTGGTAGTGCTCTGGTTAGAATGAAAAATGAGGATTGAAAACATTGGCTGGAAGTCTGTCAGCCATGAAACTCTGAGGAACAATATTTTGAGGTGGCCTACTATGATGCAATATATAAGATTTAATTAGAAAATGGGAGGTGTTACATTGTCTTAAAATTGTAGGAAATACAGAATATTGATGTAGTAAATAAATAATTTTAATAATCTAAACTTGGTTCTCCTTGCTTCCTTTTCTTTAAACATGCATAGCATATATAGTAGCTATTCACAATTTCAAGCACATACGCACGGAGAATCCTGAAATACTAGATTGGAAATGTTTATACTGAACTAACGGAGGCCAATTATGGTGTTTTTAAAAAGTTATAAATCTATAAAAAGACAAGATGAGCTCTAAACCATTTTAGAGCAGAAAACGAGCCCAAAATTACTGAACACATTAAATGTGCATGTAATTTTCTAAGCTATGGTTTAAAACTTGGTCACTGTGCAACTATTGTACTAAATTATATCTGCATAATTAAAACAACACCACCACCTTCCTTCTAATCAGCTACATATAGCAAGCAATGGGCCATCCCTCATACATTTCTGAAATATATGTGCATGTACATTGTCTCTAATCATAAGATGTTTGTGATGATTTTAGACATGCTTATTAATTTTCAGATCAAAAGATCCTTCTATAGTTATTAGGGGAGTATAAAAGCACTTACATTTGCACTCTGGCATAGACTGCAAGAAAGTAATAAGTTAACAGATTTGTCTTAAATACCGCAGCATGGAAGAAGAAGAAGAAAAAAACAAAGAAAGGAAAATAGGACACCGGATGATCTGTCCTTTTTTCTTGCACCATAAAGGAAACAATTTGATGGATGAGAATTGTAATGTACGCAAATATAATTGGAATGAAATCTTTCCTTTTCCCTGAAATGAATCCTTTCTGTCAGAATATATTTTCCACACAATTCCTTATATGAGAATATATCCTGAACATGTTGATTTCTGGAGGGATTATCTACCCTGATATGGTTTAATTAGCTCTTTTAATTATATCGTCCCATGTGGGACTTTGTCTATGGAGAGACTTTCAAAGGAATAGAACTATAGTGCCATCATCTGAGAAGCAGTGTAACTGAGAGTTGTTTGAGGATATATTTATTCCCAAAGGGAAAGCACAAAGCTGTATTGTGCAGAACATTTAAAGAAGTGTGAGGTGTACTTTTGGAAGTGCTGAGCAGCCATGTCCCTGAAAGGTTTCAGTCAGTCATGTGAGACAGTTGCTAGAAAGGTAAATGTGATTCTGGGCTGCGTTAGCAGAAGAACGGTATCAAAAATGCATGAAATAAAGTATTCCCCATGGTCTCAACTGATAAAAATATAATAGAGGACTGTGTATAATTGGGGATACCCCATTTTCAGGATATTACTGGGCTGGAACAGGTCTAAAAGAAACCCACAAAGATGATACAGGGATTACAGAACATACCCTATGGGGACAGACTGAAGGAACTTGGGATGGTCAGCATGGAGAAAAGACTGGGGTGGTGGTGGGGTAGCATCAGTGTTCAGGTACATTAAAAAAAAATGCATAAGGAAGACCAGGAACTATTTTCCCTGGCACAGAAATTAGGGGCAAAAATAATGAGCACAATTTGCAGATACTAAATTTCTCATAAATTCAGTTTAGGGGGAAGAAAAAACTTTTGACTGTAGGATCTGTATAATAGCCATTATTATTATTATTATTAATATAATATTATTATATTAATTATTATTAATACAATAGCCATTATTATTATTATTGTTGTTGTTGTTGTTGTTGTTGTTGTTGTTATTATTATTATTATTATTATTATTATTATTATTAGCCATCTGTATAATAGCCATCCCTCTGCTAAACAAATAATTCCCTCAACACAGTCAAACTATTTACTAAATCTACACTACTATTAATTTTCTCATCGTTTCCATCACCAATCTCTTTCCACTTATGACTGTAGGACTGTAACTTTTTGTTGCTATCATTAAGAGTTAAAATGTTGTACCTTTGATATTTTTTTTCTTTCCTTTTTCTTTTATGTACACTGAGAGCATATGCACCAAAACAAATTCCTTGTGTGTCCAATCACACTTGGCCAATAAAATTCTATTCTATTCTATTCTATTCTATTCTATTCTATTCTATTCTGTTCTGTTCTGTTCTGTTCTGTTCTATTCTATTCTATTCTATTCTATTCTATTCTATTCTATTCTATTCTATTCTATTCTATTCTATTGAAACAGTTTAATTATGAAACTTGTGGGTTCTCCATCTCTTGCGGGTGGTTTTCCTGTACATTGCAGAGGGCTGATTTAGCTGATCCTTAATGCTTTGAGGGAGAGATGCTTCACTCAACCAAAATGCTTTGCAAAACACTCCTCCAAATAGTTTGCACAAACATATTAAACAAAAGTGCCCACATGTTAACAATATATCCAAAAAGTCGCATTGCCAAATATATTTTATCCAGAATTACATGTTTTAAAATGCAGTTTCAAGCCAGGGGTTACATCACAAAATTCAGGGATGTACACCTTTTGAGAGATGAATGTTTTGATCTACACATTACTCTGGGAGATTGAAACCGCTCAGTTCACTGTGAAATAGAGTCTGAATGAAATCTTGCTGCTGCCTTCAGAGTTGCTGAAAGGAGAGAACGGATTTAATCTTGCTTACTTGACTCAAGCTGGGAAATAAATGGCATGATAAGAACTGATTATGAAGGATCCTTGGCAGGGCTTGTTCCCAGATGTCGGGGCAGCTGAAAAGATGAACAGGAGAATTCAGGGTGTATAAAATTTGAAACTGCAGGCTAGGTTTTTTTTTTAATCCATGGTTCTTTTTATAACTTTGTGATTTAGAGAAGAGTCTAACTAAAGAAAGGGGTCATTCCCTAAGAAAACAACCCCCATTCCCTGTGCTTTTATTGCCATAATCCTGTCTATTGATCGAACGCTGCCTGCAGTTCAAAATTTCACAGTTCTGTTTTAAAAAAACAAAAACAAATTCAGATTTCAGTATTTCATAATTGCATTTACCACTGTCCCCCATTAGTAACAAAGTTACTAGTTACAGCAGCCACTGAATTTAACTACCATAAGATCCACCCAGCCATCTCAGTGATATTTTTTTTAACTTTTGCTTTGTTTTTTAATTGACCTTATTGAGAAAGAGAACAAATGATTGCTTGATTGATTGATGGCTTTTTGTATAATAAAAATGATGGATTGCTGTAGCATGGGCTGCAATGGGAGAGTTCCATTAGCTTTATCTGAAATGGTGTAGCCAGACTACTCATGGCATCTTAGGCTAAAGCTCAGCAACAGCAGCCTGGTTTCAAGGAAGCTACAATTTGGGCTGAAAAATAGAAAAAGGACAAAGCCAGAGAGAAACCAGAGACGATTGTTGAATGTATAACTCACTTTGATCAAATTTCTCTTCTCTTTATTTGAACTTAGTGAAAATCAAATCAATACCTCTCCAGGTGAAGTAGGGGTATCATGTCCCATTGTAAGTAGGGTTCCATTTTGGGCTAATCTTTAGAATAGAATAGAATAGAATAGAATAGAATAGAATAGAATAGAATAGAATAGAATAGAATAGAATAGAATAGAATTTTTATTGGCCAAGTGTGATTGGACACACAAGGAATTTGTCTTGGTGCATATGCTCTCAGTGTACATAAAAAAAAAGATAAGTTCATCAAGGTACAACATTTACAACACAAATGATGGTCAATATATCAATATAAATCATAAGGATTGCCAGCAACAAAGTTACAGTCATAGAGTCATAAGTGGAAAGAGATTGGTGATGGGAACTATGAGAAGATTAATAGTAGTGCAGATTTAGTAAATAGTTTGACAGTGTTGAGGGACTTATTTGTTTAGCAGAGTGATGGCCTTCGGGAAAAAGCTGTTCTTGTGTCTAGTTGTTACTACTTTCAATTAAGTCATTCTCTCTCTCTCTTCCTCTCCTCCCCTCCCCTCCCCTCTCTCTTCTTGCATACATATATGCAAGAAGGTCATATTTAAAGCTAATCATCCTTTGGTGAACAGTCAAGACAAAGAATAGTAGTAACAGAAAAAAGCAGAAGAAACAACTCCTACTTCCCTTTGATAGATAATTGAGCAAAGAGAAGATGCTGCTTTTTTGGAAAGGTGCCCATTCAATTAATACTGCATATTTTTCAGCTGTTACACAATTCTTGCTGGGTTGGAGCATCTGTGGCCCCTGTAAAAATAAATAGGTCTGCTAATATTATAGCTCCAGTGTGTCTTTTGTCCCCATTTAGAAATGCAGAAAACTGTTTGGCTAATGTAATAGAAAATAATTACAGTCCATTAACCATCATTCCTGTTAGAACATTGAGTGATTTAGACTAGGACTCATTATTATGTCTCTCTAAAGAAAGAGTGTTAGATCTCCACCTTTCCATCTTAACTAGATCCTGTAGGCTAATGAGTAAAATATCCAATCACTTGAGAATCAGATGCTGTTGCTGTACCTATACAAATTATATTAGTATGTTTTTCACATCTTTTTCACTGCTTTTTTTCCCCTAAATGAGAAAATGCAAATGTTGTACTAAGGATCACAGGTCTATAGCATATCTAAATCTTGATCCCTAGATGAATTTGTTCAGACTCATTTAAAAACCATATACATAATGCCAGTGAAGCATTTTTTAGTTTTGAGTTTGAGAATTCATTTTTATAAGGATTCTTTTCCCTTTTGGATTGTGGCCCATGGTTTATCTAACTGCTATTTCTGTTGAAAAAAGAATCAGGTCTACTTTGTCTAACCAGTAGAAAATTTTTCCACAATTTTGGAAAATCGGATTCATGAATCAAATTTCTAGATTCATGAGCGTGTAACCAGGTATGTGTGTTAACTGATACTATGTATATCTCAATGTCCTCACACAAATGTCAGAAATACATAATTTGTATGATTTCTATAGTGACATAGCATATATGATACCATGGCCTGTATTAGATGTCTCTGGGAATATTTTTACATATTTATAGCACAATATATATTTGTGAGTGGTGCAATCAATCCTAGGTAGCCACAGATGTTTCTCTATCAGGGTGCAAAGAGAAAATATCTGCTACATACTCTGCATAGGCATCAGGAAGGGCATCTGGCCAGTAAACGCACAGTTCCATTAAATTGGCTTGACTCCATTCCAAGAAAAGGGATTACATTGTCATAAAACAAAAAGTACAATATATATTTAGAGATTAAATGTAATATTACTGTCTGATATTTTAACTTCAGTGTGGAAAGTTGACCTCAGTGGCCTAAACCATCTCTTCTATTTTTTTTGTTAATAGATAACCTGAGCATTTCACAAAAATTCAAGTTGCTTTTAAAAATGAAATGTGTAGCCTTCTAATGAATTTACTATTAAAATTGTTTATTTTGAGTATTATATTTACTCCATTTATAAAGCATATAAAAATTTGCAGCTGAAGTATCTTCAGGAATCTATATAGGAAATAGACCATAAATGGTTTTAATCAATTTTTTTATTAATTTTGGAAACTGCTGCAAAAGAATAAATTAACAGCTGCTTTATAGAAAGGTGCAGTATAATTTGTTTATGGTTCCTTTTGTTGTTAAGATGTAGATGCCTACTTTTTCCTGTGATGGTTTCAACCAGTTTCTCACAGAATTGAAATGGACAAAGTTGAAAGTGGTTCCGTGTTTTGGTGCACATGTCAGATATGAGCAGACCTCTGATTTACACATATGTAACAGTAACAGTATCACCAAGTTGGACGGGACCTTGGAGGTTTTCTAATCTAACACCCTGCTTAAGCAAGAGACCCTATATCATTCCAAAACCTTCACATACTGTCAGAAACGGGGTTAAAGCCACTGAAAATACTCTTTTAAAGCCAGAAAATACTCAGTTAAGAACTAGGATCTTTCAAAATGTCCAAGAGATGCTCCAATTCAACAGAGTGACCTCTTCAAAGGCAAATTGCAAATAAAAAGAATCTAAGAATCCAATCAGGTAACTGTAGATATTCAAATAGATTTTCAGTGGCTTCTGGTTTGTTATAGGCTGTATATAAGGATTGCAGCTTCGCTTCTGAATATCAGTGGCAAGATGGATTTGCCGAAAGACAGGCTAGCTATAGGTTCAGAGACTGGTTGCCAGTACCACAGAGGTGGGCTGCTGCCAGTTCAGGCTAGTTCAAGAGAAGCAGTAGTTCTGACCACCACCCCGGTGCTATCCCATCCTATATATCTCACTCTTTGGCTCGCTCACCCCGCCCACACAGTCCAGCTGATTCCTGCGCCTTGCCCGCTGTACTCACCATGGCTGTCCAAGAAGGTGTCCTGGAAGCCGCGCACATGAAATTGCTGTGTGTTTGATGCTGCTCAAGCTCAAATAGGTTGTTAACTTATGTGAAGCCCATGTGTTTGATGCCGCGCTCACATTTTTGGGTCTGCACTAGGCGAACCAGTTCTTAACATATGTGAAGCCCACCTCTGCGGTAACAGTGTGCCAATCAACTGGTTCAAAATCAGCTCTGCGTGGTAGTGTAAAAAAAAAGTATGCTTTTAAAGTCAGTTTTGACTTCTAGTTCCATGCGGGTTTTTTGGCAGCATTTTTCAAAAATGGTTTGCCATTGCCTTCTTCCTAGGGTTGAGAGAGAAAATAAATGGCCAAAAGATACACAGCTCACTTTGTGCCTAAGGTGGAATTCACAATTTTGTTTCTAGCCTGATGCCTTAACTACAACACCAGACTGGCTGTGAATTAAGGGAAGGGGTTGCATTAAAAATCTGTCCGGTCTACCAACATGTTAGGTAGACCATCATGTTATGAAAAGTGTGTGTGTGTGTGTGTGTGTCTGTTTGTGTGTGCATGCATGCACATGTGTACATATTTTATGACACTTAGAACATCAATAAATGGCCAATCCTTAAATCTGATGTGCCTATCAAAGCTTTGGACTTAATTGTTAGATTTCATTGTTTTCTTTTTTTTTTCAAAAGTTTTTTTTTTCATTTTCAATCATCATATTTAATGTACAGTCATTTATCCATCACCTTTTAATTTTCATTTGTTACCTATTCGGGCCTGCTTGTTTACCACTTCCTTCCTTAACTTAACCTTCCCTTCTCCTCTACCCTTCTCTACCTTCTTCGACTTACCCATCCTCCCTCTCCTTCCCTTTTCTACTTCCTCTCCTCCCTCCCCACTCCTCTCTTCTTCCCCTTCCTCTCCATTTCCCCCTCTTCCATCCTTCCTTCTTCTTGCCATCCTACTTCCTTCTTTCCCTCTCTCTCCTCCTTCCTTTCCAATCCCTTATTCCCACCAGTTCAGTCTGAAGTGGTATTTGAGCAGCCCCGATTTTATTTCAAATTCTTTTGCTTTTTGTTTACATATCTTCTGTCATACCTGTACATTTTTAATCAATCCATATACCATCTTCCACCCTCCTCCCCCCCCCAGGACTTCCCAGAGCAAATACAGGGTATTATAACCAACAATTACAAACTAAAATAAACTAATATACATAGACTCCCACCCCCCTCTAAAACTTTAACTCCCCTTGTCCATAAAAACGAAGAAAGAAAATATAATTCCATCAATACAAATACAGTCTTCCCTACTTCCCTTCCCTTCTTCTTTCAGTCCAATTTTAAATTATAGTCCATCTTCTCCACTTATGTATTTTTTCAGATTTCATAGTTTTTACTGTCCAATCTTCACCAATCAACGCCTCAATTAATGTTCCATCTTTCGATGTTGCTCCATCAGTCAAATATCATTACTACAATTACATATCTAACATTTAAATTACCAAACATTTAATAAACTATCAATTAACATACTATCAATTAACATACT
Source organism: Ahaetulla prasina (assembly GCF_028640845.1). Classification (NCBI taxonomy): domain Eukaryota; kingdom Metazoa; phylum Chordata; class Lepidosauria; order Squamata; family Colubridae; genus Ahaetulla; species Ahaetulla prasina. The sequence goes on from NC_080540.1 coordinate 97,041,469, forward strand.
TAAAAATAATATTCGTAACATCATTTTTCTTCTTCATTCTTTATACATTTATACTCCGTTTAACATACAATTTACTTCTTTCTCTACTCTTAATAATTACAATCTTGCTTTGATCCCCACAGCATTTGAATCATATAAATCCAACATTTTCAAAATCTTACTTATATTCCCACCACTATATGTTACAAAACTATCACCATATTTCATCAAATACCATTACTACAGTTACATACCCAAAATTTAAGGTATTAAACATTTAACTTATATTCAATTAATATACCTAAAGCTAATATTCCTAAAATCCTTTCTCTTCTTCATTCTCTAAACATTTTACACTCCTTTTAACACACAATTTACTTCTTACTCTCTATTCTTAATAGTTACAATCTTGCTTTAAACCTCCCCCACAACCTTCTGTAATTCTGCTGCCAACATTAGAAAACTTAGAACTCCGCCGACTCTGACATGACCTGTGTTTAACACACAGAATCATCTATTGCAATATCCTTCCTGTAAAAGACTACTTCAGCTTCAATCACAATAATACAAGAGCAAACAATAGATTCAAACTTAATGTCAACCGCTTCAAACTTGATTGCAGAAAATATGACTTCTGTAACAGAGTTATTAATGCTTGGAACTCACTACCTGACTTATAGTCTCTACTCAAAATCCCAAAAACTTCAACCAAAAACTGTCTACTATTGACCTCACCCCATTCCTAAAAGGACTATAAGGGGCATGCATAAGAGCACAAAAGTGCCTACCGTTCCTGTCCTATCGTTCGCTTTCATTATATCAAATTAACATAGTTGTTGTATACTTTTGCTTATATATATGTTTTTCTTTTATGATGTGTTGTTGTTTTATGTTGATGTTTGTGTATACTGTTGTGACAAATAAAATAAAAAACAAAACAAAACAAAACAACATTAAAGTTTCAGTTTCAAATTGTGTTCGCTTTACTTCCTCTCCTTCTTTAACCATTCCCACCTCTCCTTCCTTCTTACTTCCTAACAAAGGTAAACATCCAGCCTTCAATAATTTAGAATAGAAATTTCTTGCTTTAAAAACTGTATTAAGACAATATTTCACTCCCTTATAATTTACTATTATTCCAGCTTGTACATTCCATCTATACTGTATCTGAAGATTTCTAAGTGGTCCACCAAAAATGTGTATTCTTTTCTATTTCTTAATACTTTAAAAGGAATTTCCTTCAATACCAATACCTTTAGTCCCAATATTTCAGTTCCATTTTATAAGAAACTTGCGAAATTTCATTCCTAATCTTCCGAGATGTAAAATAAATTACTATATCTCTTGGTAAATGCCTCTGCTTTGCTACCCATGAATTAACACGATAAATTTTTTCAATTTGAATTTCAATATCCACTGGGCTCTGTACCATCAGCTGTGCAAAGGCCTCTGCAAAAATCTTCTTTAGAGCCTCTCGTTTATATTCCTTCAAACCTCTTACTCTTAATGTATATTCCATAACTCTGTATTGCAATAAAACCCGTTCATCCTCTGCTCTTTCCACCTTGATCTGGAGCTCCTCTATTTTGTTTTTAAAATCCAAATTTACTTGATTAATTTCTTCAAATCTATCATCCAACTGCTTTATATCCTCCACCTTGATTTGAAATTCTTCTATTTTACTTTTTAAGTTCAAATTAGCTTGATCAATCCCTTTCACTTTTCCCTCCAATTTTGTTATGTATTCAGCCACAGCTTTAATTGCTGTCACCAGATCTTCTCTTATATCTTCATTCTCAGCTTCAACAGTGTCTTTAATTTGCAATATTTTGTCCTCAATTTCTTTAATTTTTTTATCCCGAGCCAACATTTGAACCTTGAGAAATTCCTTCAACTTGTCTTGTAATTTATAAAGTTGGGCTAACGAAGCTCCAGCTTCCTTAAAAACTTTCACAGAAGCCATTTTACTTTTGTTTTATATTCAACCAAAGTCAAATCTTTTATTAAATCAATTATAAATCTTCCCAGTTCCACTTTATTTCTCCATATAAAAATCAAATCCAGCAAGTAGCAAAGTTCTAGGCAAAGCAATATTAAAAAACAACTTTTTAACTTTCGCTTTCTTCACTTAAGTTTTCATCGTTTTCTGATGTTTCTAGAATATTATATTTCTGGGCCTGTCTTAACCTGTGATCTACCTCTTAACATCCTGATTGTGGGCTTTGTAGCTCCATCAATCCAATCTAAAATCTTGTATCTATATCTTACCGTTATTGCATAATTGGGCAGAACTACCCAGCAAATTAATTGCATTTATGAATGGCAAAAACGGGATGAACTTGTATGAATAGCCACACAGAATATTTAAGCTTTCCCAGATGGTTTGGATCAAACATAGCTGTAAAGAAATGTGTATTTAAAATAAATGTTGTACAGTGTCTGATGCCTTTAGGCCTAATGGTAATTAAACTACAATATGCTGATAATAACACCTTATCCATCTGTGCTCAAGCCAATATTTAATGGAATAATAAGGAATGTCCATTTAATGATATTGTCAATTAGTCTTACTGACTTGGTCCCAATACATCTGGAATGAAACAGAGCTTAAAGGCAATAGTAGCTACTCGGTTACTCCAAGCAGTGACCTCTACTAGCATAAGTAGGCTAAAATAAAAATAAAAATAATTACAGAGAGCCAGTCTGATATAGTAAAGCTCTAGGCTAGAAACTGGCAGACCATGAGTTCTACTATTGCCTTAGGTAGTTGGATGATCTTGGGCCAGTCACTCCCTTTCAGCCCTAGGATGATAAACCTCTTCTGAATTTAAGAAAACTTCAGAGACCTTTCTCAGTAATTGCTAGGAGCCAAGATCGCCTTGAAGGTTCAAAATTGCAATTATTTCAAAATGCTAAGACTACATAATTGAGAAAGATTGCATGAGTTCCCTTTTTCTGGAAATGTTCAAGCAGAGGCTAGGTTAGATGGTCTCCTGTCAGGAATACTTTCGTTGGGATTCATGGACTGAGGAGGGTCTATGCTCCTATATTGAGGAAATGGCCTAAGTATCTTTTTCAAACTTTATGATTAGAGACTTCCCACACCTTTATCCTAATTTGTGCAATAAATTTGTCATGGTAATTGTGTAGCTAATTTATAGCTTTGTAACCTGCATGGATTCTCCAGAATCCATTAAAAGCAGTTTGAATTAATTATTATGAATAATGTATTTTTTTGCTTTAAAAATAAAAATAATTACAAACTCACTTTGGATCTTCTCAGCTTGGATATATAGCAGTTTCTCATTTAACATAATGTATTTGCTGGATAATGTATGAACAAATTTTATCCTAGTCAATTATCCAGTTTTAATCCAATTATCAAGGAAGCTTCTATTATCACTATTGGACTATCCATCAACATTTCTGCCTTTGTTATATGGATAGCACACATTCATGTATTATGATAGCTTGTCTAGTGAAGATTACACACAATCTGACAGCCAGTCTGTTGATAGATAGCACAATTTTTTGAAATATCTGATTTGTTCTTTCTTAAAGGAAGTTGAAAGTATTTTATTATCTGCTGGAGTTTAGTTGCTTTTCCTTTCTTTAGAAAAACATTGTGTTAAATAAGGACATTTAGGACAACTCTGGTAGAGATAGAAGACACAATCATTTTTTGCACTGTGTAAGTTGCTCCTCTGACCATGTAACTGTACATCAGGGGTGTCAAACTCAAGGCATCACGTTATTGTCATGTGACATATCTCGACTTTTTCCCCCTTCCCTAAACCAGATGTGGGCATGGCCAGTGCATGACACATCCGGTCCATGGACCACAAGTTTGACACCCCTGCTCTACATGGTCAGTGGACCAAACCACCTGGTTCACGTTTGTATGTAAAATAAAATTTAAATATGTATATACTTTTAAATTAATACTTCCTCCTCCTACCCAATAATGAGGAAAGAGGATGGAATGAATTCCAGGTGATCTGGCTTGCCTGTCCCTAATTACAGGTGTGTTTGTGTGGTCCACAGGAAGGATAAGCAGCAGATGGTGCTCCAGATGGAGCTAAACTGTAATTGCCAATAGCCTTCTTCTTAACTGGATCTGCTGAGAATAGCAGTTCAGTAATATCTGGAGGAGGAACACACTACCTACTGCTAGCATAATTCAAAGATAAATTTGAAACAGCATAACTAATTATACAATTTCACTGTCTTTTATTGGAATAAACAATTATTTGATTCAGTATAAATCTGACAGGGCTTCTGTCGATATATGGATCTTGGTTAAGCCAAGCTTACCTAATTAACCTTTCAATATGTGAAAGGAACCTTTAAGTTTGGTACAGTAGATAAAACAAATGCCAAAAGACACATGTGAGAGAAAAGTGCACACTTACCTATGCCTACTTGTAAAATGTGTATGCAAAAATACATTCCATTAAGGAGCATAATTTGGAAAATTGGGTGTGTTAGGAAAAATGTACGTATGCATTAAATGAATTTCACATAAAAATATCTGCAGTTTTGTGAGCATCTTTCCCTTTTAAAAAAATGTTAATGGCAAGTTGGTCTAGAAATGGAAGGGAATGGATTAAAATTGAGTGAAATTGAAACTGGCAGAATTACTCACTCATACTTTTGTCTAAATGTCTACTGTCGGGCTGATAATAGTCAAGCAGCACTTAGTCCAATCACAAGAAACACGGTGCCGAAAATAAAATGGGGATGCGAATGAATACTGTGTCAAATAGAGTAATTTGATGCGTTAGGAGAATCAGTTGTTGGTTTTAGCAGAGACTGAAAAATAACCACATATTTTAATGGAAAGTAGCAAAAGTACTTCACATACTATCTTTGCTGCTGGAGGAGAAATACAAAATACCACAGAGGCAGGGCTACAGAATATGAAAAAGATCATTCTTTTTCTTCTATTTGGAGTATCCTTTCCCCTTTCTCCTCTCCTCTCCTCTCCATTCCTCCAGTTATGTTTTCATATTGGCAACTTTGGTGCTTTCCAATAAGCCAAATTTGACAAGTAGTATTTGCTCCATGAACCTGCTTCTAACTTTTTTTTAAAAAAAGAAATATATTTGGGCAAGAGAAAAGTAGAATCTTTCAAGGAAAAAGGAGGAGGAATGTAGGATTTTGACAAATTAGGGTTCATCTGCTGAGATTGGGAGAGATAGTGATATTTTGTATATTTTTGTACTGAACCAGACAGAGAAACTTCTCTTTTTCCTGTGGGCAAGATACTAGAAGATCCCACAGGAGTATTTGAATTACTTGAAAAGCAAAAATGATTACACAGTGATCATCAAATATATTGTGCATGTTCAAAGGATGCCTTTGCAATGCTGGGAACATGTTTTAGATCACTGGTGATGATACCATGTGGAAATTCAACTCACACTGGTGTAATTTGATTCACTCGTAAGAGTATGAAAGCTAACATGAAAGGACAAATATTTCAAAATTAATAGTAATTGAAAGTATCTTTCTTCTGGTATGTTCTTTCTATAATTCTCCCTCCTGAAAGTAACAGAATATTAGTTTGGAAAAAGAAGTTCCTCAAAATTGAGTTTTAATTAGCCAATCTGTCGGAGACTCTGACTTTTAATATACAAGTATATACTTTATTTATTAATGGAATGTAACTGAGCATGTTAAATATACCAGTCTGGATACCATTCAGTTCTAAAGGATTCATCTCCCAAAATTCCCCAGGCAATGGAGCCACTTGAGAATTCTGGGTGCTGAAGTCCATACACCTAGAGCATGCCAGTAGGCAGAAAATGACTGCAAATTAAAGTCAATGGACTGTTTTTTTAACATTATCTAAATAATGTTCTTTTAAAGAATCAGATTTGGATTCAAATATGCTAGATGAATAATACCTGAGGTGTTGCATTATAGTTCACCAGGACACAAACTTAAAAGTAAACCAAACAATGAGATTGCCATATCAATTCATCTTCTGTAGCAGCTCTTGCCATTTCCTTCTCAGGGCCAACTTCCTATGACTTATTTATTTATTTGCTTATAAAATTATTGGCTACCCACTTTAGCATAGGGTAACTGGGGGGATTGCAGTCATAAAAATATGCTATGCATATACAATTAAAGCATAACTAATTAAAATCAAAATTAAATCACATGCAGAGGGCAAGGAGGGTGGGTAGAATCTATTGTTATTTGATTAACCACCTCCACTGTGCTGTTCCCCCCACTGGGGCCCCCAGCCAATTGTCAGAACCAGGCAGGCCTCTATGAAATGATAGGAGGGTTGGGGTGGGGGTAAGTTGTTCCAAAGGGTGGGAGCAACAGCAGAGAAAGTTACTTTTTCAATGGTAATTTGAATGGTTGTTAAATAGGAGAGAGAAAGCTCTTCTCCTGGACACTGCCAGCTGGAATAATTGGGCTTCCAGTCACAATAAAGTCTAGAACTAGTCCTCTGTTAACAATTGCCTTGTTTAAAAACCATTTAAAGTTAGCACTGAAAAAGTAATTTAATGACCAGTTTATAAACATATGACTGTCGCAGCACCCCCATGGTCATGTTCTCATAATCTGGGTGCTTTGCAACCAAGCACAAGCATAAGACTGTTGCAACATCTCGAAGTCATGTGATCATCATTTGTGAGCTTCACAGCCAGCTTTTGACAAGCACAGTCAATTTTAGCAGTAAAATTGCTAATTGCAGTCACATAATGTCTCGCTTAACAACCGTGTCATTTGGTGATGGAGTTGCCCCTCCCAATTAAGGTCATTCAGTGAGGACTGCCTGTAATTCTACTGGAATCTGTCTGCTGAATGATATATAACTGCCTTTTTTATGATAATTTATGGAGCCTGATTTATCTCAGCTAATTTGTCCTACTAACATTTCCCTCACAGAAGTAATGTAATGCAAACCCAAACCCAAAATTTGAAAATGCAGAATTTAGCTGAAAAGCCACATTTAGAATAGAATAGAATAGAATTTTTTTATTGGCCAAGTATGATTGGACACACAAGGAATTTGTCTTGGTGCATATGTTCTCAGTGTACATAAAAGAAAAGATTCATCAAGAATCATAAGGTACAACACTTAATGATAGTCATAGGGTACAAATAAGCAATCAGGAAACAATCTATATCAGCATAAATCGTAAGGATACAAGCAACAAAGTTACAGTCATACAGTCATAAGTGGAAGGAGATGGTGATGGGAATGATGAGAAGATTAATGGTAGTGCAGACTTAGTAAATAGTTTGACAGTGTTGAGGGAATTATTTGTTTAGCAGAGTGATGGTGTTCTTTACTTTTTTTACTTTTTTACTTTTTTACTTCTGCCTTGATACATTCAAAGACCTTAAGATAAATTGTTATACCTACTGTTTTTCCTCCATGTTTCTGCTGTTTTTCATCCTTATACTTAAGGTGCTTTAATTTTTTTATGGTATGTTCTCATGCTTGTTTTACTGTCACAAGGAAAGGGAAGGAGTTACGCTTTTGCAGGATCCAATCTGGGTCAGACCAGAGTTTAATATTCCAAGCTTTCAGATTCATGCCAGAACCCATCCTCAGGACACCAACACAAGTCCAAAAGCTCAGAGGACTAAACCTCTGGTCCCAGTGACTGACCCAGATTGGATTCTGCAACATTATCCTGGGACACGTATATATTTGCCTTCATTCATAAGCTTTGGTATTATTCTGCCATGCATTTCTCAATCATTCTGCAGTCTCCATGGCTGTCAATGTTTCCTGCTTTGTAAAAACTCCATGAAGGGAGTTTCCGTTCTTTGGGATTTGCCCAAACCATGGGGAGATAAGAAAGCTGCAGACTGCCTGGTTGTGTGCAATATTCCACCAGAGATTGTGGAATCTTATTGATTATATTTCCTGTTCCAGGGAGTATATTTGCCTGGACACATGGGGATTTCTCTCTGTTGGTTGCTTTTTGATGTAAACGATCACTTTGGAGTTGGGTGGCCTGTAATTTATTTAAAATAAATAAATGCTATTTCCTAACTAAATACATAAATCTCTGCTCTTTGTATTCTCTGCTCTTTGCTTTATCATTATTTCCCTTCTTTCTCACCACAGTTCAAAACAGAAAGAGCTTAATAACACATTGACCAAAAAACCTGGTATTGTCTATTAAATAGAAGAAGGGATAAGCCTCATAAAAGATTGGTACAATTGCAATCCTGCCCTTGGGCATTAACTCTTTGCCAGTCTGCATTATGCTGATCTCCTACCAGCACGGAGAGCTCAAGCTTTGAACCCTGCTGAAATCATCTCTTCTGTAAGGCAGGATGAGAAGCTGCTGAGATTCCATTACGGCTTACTTAGTTCATCAGGAAAACAGATAATTTAAGCTGATGGGATGAATTTCTAGCCCTTAGAAACTGACAAACTATTCATTGTTAAAATTAAGTAATGTGCTAGCCTGGCTGTACACCAGCTGGTGTGAACCTATGATTGGGCAGAGGTTTCAATTCCCCAAGCTGATTTTCATATAAGAAACATTTTGGAAAAAGACAGCTGCAAGAAACATGGTCTTTTTAAAAGAAAACTGTTTTCAATCTGATCAAAAGTTCCTTTAGTTTAGAATTCTTTCCTCATAGTGGAATACCAGAAAAAAAGGAAGTTTGTTGCACATGAACGAGAATAGCCTTATAATATTCTTCCCTGAGAGCTGAAAGTGTTCTTAACTCTGATTTTGTTGTTAGTTGCGAAGTCGTGTCTGACCCATCGCGACCCCATGGACAACATTCCTCCAGGCCTTCCTGTCCTCTACCTTCCTCTGGAGTCCATTTATACTCATGCCTACTGCTTCAGTGACTCCATCCAGCCATCTCATTCTCTGTCCCATTCTTCTTTTGCCCTCGATCTTTCCCAGCATTAGGCTCTTCTCCAGTGAGTCCTTCTTTCTCATTAGGTGGCCAAAGTATTTCAGTTTCATCTTCAGGATCTGGCCTTCTAAAGAGCAGTCAGGGTTGATCTCCTCTAGAACTGACTTGTTTGTTTGCCTTGCAGTCCAAGGGACTCATTAGTTATCATGAAGACCTGAAACTATTGAGAATGAACTCCTCCTCCATGAATTTGGGTAATCCCCTTTCAAAGCTATACAAGATGGCAGTCTACATCTTGCTTAATTCTAGAGTTTATTTCAATGTTGGGGAGACTTCATTTTAATCTGTCTTGAACCTTCCACCATTTCTGAAATGCCCCAAGTTCTAGAATTAAGACAGAGAGAGAAGGAGAAAGGGGTCAAAAAAATATATCTGCTTTCTTCACACCAGATCTAATCTAGATACCTAACATTTTACCTCAATTGCTATGCTAAAAAAAGTCCCAAACCTTTTCTCAGGACTGCATTTTTCTGACTCTGTAATTTTGGTTAGTAATTTTGTTTAGTCTTTTTCAGTCACGTAATGTAGTTTTTAAGATACACTACTAGGAAAGATATAGTCTAAGATGTTTACATCATATTATTTTATACAGTCATTATAGTACTGACTGTTCTATTTCTGATTTCTTTCCTAATCACATCTTATTAGATGCATCAATTTTTATCACGTTATATCTCATAGCCCCCAGCCCTAGTCTGCCACAACTGATTCAGATTTCATCAGTTTAAGCAAAGTTTGTGGAATGTGTTATAAGTACATCTCTCAAGAATTCAGTGAGTTTTCTTGATTTATTTTTTTTCTACTCTTTTAAGTTATCAATTCCTTGGCCTGGTTCTATTAACCCGATTGCATTAGAGTGTAACACATTTTTTATTAAAGTCAAAGGGAAGAATTTAACCTGATTTGGGCTATACAATATAAGGTACATAAATATACACCAATAAATATAACTCCTACAAGCTGCCTCCTCACTGTTTTTAATAAGGGGAGTAGTAGACATATAATTCTCCATCTCATCTAAATTTAGATAAAAGATTAAAGTTGGGAAGTAATTCTGCTTCGTTGTGTGGTTCCTTTGATTCTGAAAAACAAAACAGCTTGCATCTATCACTGTCAAAACACATGGCAAAATTCTCATCATTCAACTAATTTTCTCTATTTGATTGTCATTTTCTTCTCAGTCATCAGGGAAGAAAATTTAGTATTTTAGTCAAATTCAGTTCAGAATCTAGATAAGATGGAAAGAGATGTGGCAGCATCCTTAGGCTCAAAATATTATGTGTGCATCACACACTATCAGAAGGATCACCGCACCTTTTTTGATTGCACAGTGTCCTGATATTACTGATTGGCTTAGACCAGAGGTCTGCAAACTTGGCTCTTTTAAGACTTGTGGACTTCAACTCCCAGAGTTCCTCAGCCAGCTTTTCTGACTGAGGAACTCTGGGAGTTAAAGTCCACAAGTCTTAAAAGAGCCTAGTTTGCAGACCCCTGGCTTAGGCCATTCATTCTTTGTAACAATGAGAGGAAGTGTGGATTTCTTCATAAGAAATTATTGTTATCATTCCTAAATTTGGTTACAGAACAAAGTAGTTGTATTGATTTTAGCTGGCTTAGAGGGAATATCAAAGCTTTATTTTTGTATTACCTTGCAATGTAAGGATATTTAATATTAAAAAAAGCAAAGCAATTAGTAAACATTCATGCAAATTCTTTTGAGTACAGGATGAGGTACTCAAATCTATCTGTTACCTGGAATACTTAGTGGTCAGTAAATTAGCTATTGGATTATAATTTCTGAAGTGATTTTTCACTGTTCATGCATTAGTTTATCTTTTCCATTTATAAGCTACACTCATCCAAGACCTATGAACTTCATGGAAAACATATCAACCTTCCAAAAGTCATTTCAGAAGGAAGATGTCAAAAGATCCACTTTGAACAGAGGCTGTCCATGCAATGAGGGAATAATTGAAATGATGGAACATGTTCTCTATTATCCTTTCTATGCAGGTACTGGCCAGGAAATATGTCCATTCTTTAATAGATATCCTGGTTATTCCGATTTATTTTATTTTAAGTTGTTATTAGCAGATTAGTCTGATTTTATTTCCTTGACCACAGCCATGGACTTTTTCTATGGTTTGAACGTTGAGCTGTTGTATTTCTTCTAATCCTTTTTAGAGTTTAGAAAAATATTTTTTTCTTTTTTTATCCTAATTAATTGTGTTTCATCTACTGGTCTATTATAGAATAAAGATGAATTGATTGATTGATTGGATAATTTATAAAAAAACATATTCGACATTGCAATTTGTAGTAACTTTCCTTATCACTATAAGAAATTATACAAATTAGTGGTTTTAAAATCAGGAAAGTACTCTATCTTATTGCTGAAAATACATTTTTATCCCAAGTTAAAGGGGGAAAAAATGAAGGGTGAAACAAAATGAAATAGAAACTAAAATTAAAAAAAACATTGTTTTATAAAATGGATAATGCTATTACTTTTAGAATAAGGTAGTGATACAAATTCTCTTGAGCAGAAATATGTATATTAATTTTCCAGACATGGTTATTGGAAATTTATTATTTATTTAAAATATTTATATGGCCATTGATCTTAAGCAACTCTGGGCAGCTCATAACAATAAAATAAATCAATCAATTAATCAACAAACAAGCCTCCTGATTCAGAAAATGTGCAATTAGCTTGCAAGATGGATCTGTTCAAAGCCATTGCTGCCATCTGTTTGTCAAGCAGGAGCCATATGTCCAGGAGGACCTCCGAATTGCACACAAGCTCAATTTTAGGGAGCGCAATCCCATGCGCTCCCCAAAAGTCAAAGATGACAAGTCATCAGAACTGGGGAACTGCAAAACCCCCAAACTTTTCTGTCTTGATTCATCCCCATTCAGACCCTTACAATCTCCAGGTAGTCAGACAGCACCAAAATAACTGTATGTAGTAGGTTTTACTTAGAATAGAATTACAGAGTTGGAAGGGACCTTGGAGATCTTCTAATCCAACCCCCTGCTCAGGCGGGAAATCCTACACCATTTCAGGCAAATATTTTCCAATCTCTTCTTAAAAATGTCCAGTGTTGGAGCATTCACAACTTCTGGAGGCAAGTTATTCCACTGATTAATTGTTCTTCAGGAAATCTCTTCTTAGTTCTAGATTGCTTCTCTCCTCGATTAGTTTCCACCTTTTGCTCCTTGCCTTGCCCCCTTTGGAGAATAATTTGACTCTGTGGCAACCTTGGAGAGATTGGAAAACTGCTATCATGTCATCCATAGTCCTTCTTTTCATTAAACTAGACATACCCAATTCCAGCAACCATTCTTTATATGTTTTAGTCTCCAATCCCTTAATCATCTTTGTTGCTCTTCTTAGTAAGGGAGTTTATTGCAGCTTTCCTGAAGAACTTTGGTACTGAATCCAGTGACAGAAATTAAACAAAAGATAAAAGGGTGCCATTCATTCTTTTGAAATATAATACCCACAATCCTTTGGTCATGGGCTGACAGGATTTGAGCTAATTCGTCTGAACAATATATTGGTGTCTTTAACTCAGGGTTACAAAAATATGACAAGTATAATTGGAGACATAAAAAGAAAGACCGAACTGGAATTTGTCTAAGGTTACTACTTTACCTAAAAGTGTTACAAGAAATATACAGGTACAGTAGTTTTCAACTTATAATCACCATTGGGATCAGAATTTCCATTACTAAGTGAGGTGGTCATTAAGTGAGTTGCACCTGAATTTATGACCTTGTTTGCGGCAGTTGTTAAGTGAATCACCATGTCATTAAGCAAATCATGCAGTAGCTAAGACTTTTGAGGTGTTACAAAAAGTCAGTTTTTTATCTTAGAACTGGAATGTAGCTCTACTTTTGTTTTTTTAAAGGATGAGCCAGTAAAACTTCAAACAGATGAACGTGCAAGAAAGAAAATTGTAAAATAATGGAAAACACGTGGAGTTTAAAGTAGCTTTTTAATAAATCATTCACATAGAATGAGAGTTCTAATAGCTGGATCACTTATAAAATTTGAACTTTTCACTTCTAGTTTAGACATTGAAATGGTGCAATGAGGGTTAGAATTCCCCTGCAAGCATTTTTCAGAGATTATTTCTGAATATTGAATTTCAGTCAATAGACCATACTGGTCAGCAGGATAACTCAATGGATTCTAACAAGGTGATAACATGATAATCTTGGAAGGTAATATTAGACTAGGATTATTATCATCTTTTCTTTTGCACATATATTATTTCATGTACCATAAAATGAAGGTAAAAGCATTTGAAAATTTTTCAGTGTTAGCTACAACTAGAAATGGACAGATCTGTCCAATATTTTTCACTTTGATCTTTTTCTGCAGCAGGTTTCAAATCTTTTTTTAAAATTCCATACCAAAGCAATGGTGCATCTCTGAATGCATTTCTCATCTCATATCTCTTTATTATTAGTATTTATATCCTATCATCTTTTCTGCTATAAGCTGCCGAGGCAGCACACAGCAAAACTGACAATAAGCAACAAAAATCATACAGATGGTTGCTGCCCACTAAAATACTGAAAATAGTTTTAAAAGTCATATTGAACTGATATGTTTCCACACAATGTTGATGAGTTTTTGCAAGTATTTTCTTAAGGAAATGCATTTTTAGAATATGGTTGGGAAGGTAACTGGGCTGGGTGGGGGAATTTCCTGCTTTCAATTCTATAAGTTTATTTTGTACAGAAAAAAGTGAATTTCCTCTGAATTCCTCCAACAAGGCAAGGACAGCAAAACAATTAAATATTTATTTAAAGAATAATTAAAAAGCAATCTCACCTGTAAATCTGCTTTGCTCATATTCCCTTCCATTTCTCTTTTACAAGCTCCTAGATAAATACCCATCAATAATGTTTATCTTTAAATTACTAAGCAATTCAATGTTTTTCAGAGACATACCTTTTTGCAGATATACAAATTCACCATTCCTGGAAAAATTGTTGTTATAGAAAATGACATATTTATTGATCTCAAATCTATTTATTTATTTACCATGCTACAATTAGGTCGGCTCTCTTCTTTGTTGTGGTCTGTAAGCCCAAACCTGGCAAAGTTTTACTCACTTATTTATCCAGAATGAAAAATCCTGCTAAAACAAATAAGCTTTATTTCTGATTAACAAATGTCTGATGTTTGTGATGAAACTGACATTCCCACCTCTATTTCTCAATCTCTGTTCTTTTGGTCTTACTCTAACCTTACTCTAACCTTCACATAAAAACCCAATTTTTTCAGATATAAAGAAGTTTCTAGAACAAAAAATATATATCAAAGAATGTTTGTTATTCATGAAATCTATACAAGTTAACAGTAGAATTACTTATATTTCGTATGTCATCTCCCCTTGCCTAGAGCATTCACTGCCCATCCCGATGTTATTTGACTTTCATTCTTTTGTAGCAAGAGTAGAGCTTTAATGTATGTATGAGTCAACATCATAGGGCTAAAGGAATAATCAATCAAAACTTCAGGAGCTGAATGAAATATGTGGTCTTTCTCTTCTTTTTTAGCCTGGTTCTTGGAAAGTAAAGCCCAGTTTTCCTTGAGTTGAACTTAATTCTTGGTGACTTCAAGGACATGTTTATGAAGTTTTCCTGACAAAAATAAGAATGTGTTTCCAATTTCTCAGTGTATATTGTTGTTGTTAGTTGCAAAGTTATGTTTGACCCATTGTGACCCCATGGACAATGTTCCTCCAGGCCTTCCTCTACCTTCCTCTGGAGTCCATTTAAGCTCACGCCTACTGCTTCAGTGACTCCATCCAGCCACCTCATTCTCTGTCATCCATTCTTCTTTTGCCTTCAATCTTTCCCAGCATTAGGCTCTTCTCCAGTGAGTCCTTCCTTCTCATTAGGTGGCCAAAGTATTTGAGTTTCATATTCAGCATCTGACCTTCTAAAGAGCAGTCAGGGTTGAGCTCCTCTAGGACTGACCGGTTTGATCACCTTGCAATCCAAGGGACTCACAGGAGTCTTCTCCAGCACCATAGTTCAAAGTTCTCAGTGTATACCTTAGTATAAAATATATAGTCCTGGTATTTCCATAAGGTCTTCTATCCATGAACTAACCATGGCTATCCCTGCTCTAGAGTTACCACCCATCTGAGTGGAATCATCTATAGCAGGGGTGTCAAACTCTTAGCCCGTGGTCCGGATGCGTCACGTGCTGGCCCCACCCCCGCCTGGTTTAGCAAAGGGGAAAAAAGTCCCGATACATCACATGATGATGCCATGATGATGCAGGTTTAACATCCCTGATCTATAGTGTATGTATGAAGGAACAGAGAATGACAGTGGCATCTGTACAAAAGGGATGAAGTCAAAAGAATTAAGGTGATTCTTACGGGATTATGATGCAAGCCTCACCTCTTCTGCACATGTGTTGATGTCTCACATGTGTGGAAAAGAAGAGAGCTTTGGATTGAAATGCCATATCTACCAACTTGCTTATTTCGATCCCTCTGCAGATACCATTGTAATGTGAATATTAGCAGTACAGAAGTTCACAGGGAAGTGCAAGTTGGTCAAGATTAAAAAAAATGGAAAAAAACTAGAAGATGTAGGAGAAGACTAAAGAACATAAAGAGTTATATGAAGAGACTTTAAAACAAAGAGCAAAAAAGAAAAAAAATATGGTGTCTTCCAAAATGAGGTTTTTCCCCCAAAATAGACTAGGCAAAAGAGATTCATTGACACTTCAGCACTCGGGACTCATTAAAATATTTTCCTTTTGTGGTAATCTGCTAAACCTTATGAAAGGAAATCTTCATTGAGTCAACAATATCATTGCTTACTTCTAAGTAAAACTAATTGCATTGCAGTCTGTGTTATCTATATAATTTCATCCTTCACTTTTAGGGTGTTATGTAAAAAATAATGAATCCAGCTTTCCTGTAGTGAGCTTGCATTCTTTTTAAAACCCACCACTGTGCTGTTAGATATATGCTTCAGATTCCTGTGTGTATCTAAAGATGGGTCGGAGTAGAATAGAACTCTCATTCATATGGGGAGACATGATAGCAGTGTTCCAATATCTCAGGGGTTGCCACAAAGAAGAGGGAGTCAAACTATTCTCCAAAGCACCTGAGGGTAGAACAAGAAGCAATGGGTGGAAACTGATCAAAGAAAGAAGCAATTTAGAACTAAGGAGAAATTTCCTGACAGTTAGAACAATTAATAAGTGGAACGACTTGCCTTCAGAAGTTGTGAATGCTCCAACACTGGAAATTTTTAAGAAAATGTTGGATAACCATCTGACTGAGATGGTGTAGGGTTTCCTGCCTGGGCAGGGGGTTGGACTAGAAGGCCTCCAAGGTCCCTTCCAACTCTGTTGTTGTTGTTCTTCTTCTTCTTCTTCTTGTTGTTGTTCTTGTTCTTGTTGCTGCTGCTGCTGCTGCTGCTGCTGTTGCTGTTGTTGTTGTTGTTGTTGTTGTTGTTGTTGTTGTTGTTGTTGTTGTTATTATTATTATTATTATTATTATTATTATTATTATTATTATTATTATTATTATTATTATTATAATATCTGTAGCATATAGAAGATACTGTATAAAATCATCCTTCCATAAATGGAGCTATGACATGTCGCTGGCTGCTCATGCATTTGACCATTTTCTGGTGATCCTAATGGCATGTTGACAAAAAGAAATTTATGAAAATGAGTGGAGAGTAATGAACTGCATGCTTCTTTATTAAGCGGCATAGCAACAAACAAACTAAAGGAGCCTCATGCATAGTCTACGAGCTATTGTGTATAAATCAAACATAGAACTGAACCAAAGAAAACACTCTTTTTTTGGAGGGGGGGGTCCAAATTTGTCCTTACCGTTGCTTCCCTGCCATGAAGGAATATGTAGCAGTTGTTCCACAATGTAGCAGCTTGGAACACGAAGCTGCCATGTTTTGTTTTTCTGATGCCCAAACAACCTGTTGAGCCGATTGTGGTTCTTGGCTTTTTAAAGCCCTGGGAGCTTCTAGCACAATCAAAAATTAAAGCACACAAATCTGAGATATGCTTAGAAGAATGGCTCATTGTCACCCATGAACGGTGTCCATGCTAGGATATGGGAAATTCTTGCTAAGGGAAGTTCTGTAGAGTTCTGCTCCACTGGAATAAAATCCAAGTTCAAGCCTAACTGCTAGCAGGGGTGTCAAACTGGTGGCCTATGGGCCAGATGCATCACGCGCAGACCATGTCCACCTTGGCACCGCAAAGGCAAAAAAATGTCGTGATATGTGATGTCACGTCACGTGATGCAATCGAGTTTGACAACTGTGTGCTAGTGTTTAAAAAGGCTAAGGTTTGGAGCCTACCACTGAGGAAGGAATTAGACATCCCTAAATCACCATATGATTCCAATCCAGGGTTTGTGTAACAAAACAAAAACAAAAAACCCAAGTAGTGAATGGTTTACACATAATACCACATAACCAAGAAGACCAGATTATAACAAACTTTGCTGTACATAATTATAATTTCATATAATGTACAAACAGCCAATGAAAAAAATTATTTCAGGAACTTGTATTGAAATTTCTTTCCTAGCCATAACATACATCCACTCTATTTCAGTGAATTCTAGAGTATTTTAAATGTTGAAACTGATACGGTGATAATTGTAAAAGATTTAAGGTGTTTGCTTTTAGCAATTAATCCTTCATGGATCCTGTGGTAGTGAAATGGCCTTGTTCACTCAAATCTCTGGCGGAATTATTTTAAATAACTAATCCCATAAACACTGTTCTTTGTTCATACTGTCTTTACTTGCAAATTATATAAGAATGCAATAAGGAAATAAAATAGTTCAGTCCCACACCAAGCGGAGGAAAAGTGAACGTCTTAAAGAACAGGCTCCTCTAGTCAACTCTGGAGGACTTTCAGGAGCAGACAACCATTCTCAAACAGATTTATTCAAGGTATCTCTCCTCTCCTACAGTTTTATCTTTCCAATGCATCCTTTGTGTTGGCAAGGTGGAAAAATATAGATTAGTCTTCTGAAGAAAGAAACACTGCTTTTATCTGCTTGTTTGTGATATGCAATGTTTATATTCTGTCAGTATCTCTTAAGTGGAGCATAGCATAACTATGAATATTGGAAAGTTGGTTGCTGTGCATTGAGCTCAAGACAATTGACGATATATTAGCTATATTAGTTGCAAGCCTTCAAAGGAGGCTTGAAGTTGACCGTTTAAAAAACAATGAAAAAAGAGACAATGAGAGACAATCAATTATTGATGGGAAAAGACATGAAGGCAAACTGATGGCTGATGGAACTGAATTCACAGCTGAGAAAATAGCAATATTTGATTTAAGGGGAGCTTGAAATGTTGTGCTGATTACTGCAGCGAATAGGGAAATATGCTGTAAGGAAATGGATGGCAAATACAGCATCAGAAACCTTTAAATAAAGAGAATTTGGAGTAAAAGTTGGAAGAGACTCAATAATCCAAAAAGCCTTAGCAGATGGTGGCATCTAGCTGAGTGGACATATTTTGAAAAAAAGAAAACAAAGATGAACCAGATAAGGTTAATGAGCTATCAGGAAATCAAAACATTTAGGCTAAATTGGAGGTCCATAAAATATTCCAGAGAAGGGAATATTTAGCACGAATACTTCCATATTCCTGCTAAGATAACTGCACAGATGCATCCATGTATCCAAACCAGCAGCGGAGTAAGGTTTGAGAGTTTTTCCTTTTAAAGAACCAGAATTAGCATGTGTCTTTAAGAATAAGTGATCAGCTGGGCTGTAAATTATGGAAAACTGGTCAATCAATCAATAAAATCTTTATTACAGTCGTAGGCCAGCTTAAGAACTGTGGGATGCAAATTAATAGTTAAAAACTTAAAATAAAAAATACACAAATTTAAAATAAAATAAAAACTAAAAAAAACCTTGTTGCTCAATTAAGACCAGGAAAGGCCTAATTACTCCAGAGATAATTAAAAACCACTTGAACTTCTATGCCCCTGCTTTCACCTCAGTCTTTACCTGCATAGACATCCGTGGTTGAGCTGCTTGCCCTCATTATTCCCATATGAAAAAAATGGGAAAGGGGTGATCCTGCTAATTATAGACTGATCAGCCTCTTCAACAAAATCAAGAAAGACTATGCAAGATACTTATAATGGAAATTCCAAGATTTGCTGGAACAAGAAAATATATTTGCAGAGGGGCAAGCTGGCTTTAAGGGAAAAGTGATCCGAAGTAAAAATCATTGTGAGAGTTTATTTCTCCGAGTAAAACTTTCTTACACGTTTGTGATGGTAAGTAAAATATATTAATTGATAAGTAGGAAAAAAAACTTTCTGAAAAGTTTTATTCTGTCCTTTCAAGCCAGGATCCTTATTCCTGCAATTTTAGTGATCAAATGTACACAGCTGTCACTGAGCAATAGTCTTATAACTCATAAAAGAGAAGCAGACATGAAGACTGCTTGTACAGTTAATTATATTGAGCTCTATTGCTCATATTGAGGTCTGCTCATTAAAACAGAGCAGCCTGATAAGTAAGAGCAATATCTATTTAACAATACTATTTCATTTTCTTATAGAAATATTTTCCTAAAAAATACCATAATGATTTGATCTTTTAACATTTGAATTTCTAAATTTTTCATTGGGTGGCAGAGTTTAACTTTGTTAATTAATGGAGCATTTCCTACATCAAAATAAAAATTCATGTGATCACACAACATTTTATTTTTATTTTTATTTATTTATTTCGTCAAGCATATAATACGTAACAGATATAAGTATAAACATAATTATGAATACATGAAATGGATATATATAAAAGGGAACATTAGGACAGGGACGGTAGGAATGCTGGTGCGCTTATGCACGCCCCTTGGAGACTTCTTAGGAATGGGGTGAGGTCGACAGTAGACAGTCTAAAGTTAAAGTTTTGGGGGTTTGGGGAAGAAATCACAGAGTCAGGTAGTGCATTCCAGGCATTAATAACTGTTACTGAAGTCGTATTTTCTGCAATCAAGTTTAGCACTGTTTACTACAAGTTTGTATCTATTGTATGCTCGTGCATTATTGTGGTTGAAACTGAAGTAATCATTGACAGGTATGACATTGTAGCAGATAATTTTATATGCTACACT
Organism: Ahaetulla prasina; assembly: GCF_028640845.1. Classification (NCBI taxonomy): domain Eukaryota; kingdom Metazoa; phylum Chordata; class Lepidosauria; order Squamata; family Colubridae; genus Ahaetulla; species Ahaetulla prasina. The sequence goes on from NC_080540.1 coordinate 97,061,542, forward strand.
TAGGTCTGACCGAAGACGGCGAAGTTCTAAATTGTCTAATCCCAAAATTTGAAGTCTAGTGGCGAGCAGAGGAGTGCTTTAAGGCCAGTTAAAGACCTAGTAGCGACATTTGTACAAGTTTAGCTAATTTCAGGGTTTTTTTCAATGCCTTCTTAGTCAGTGTTGACTAGACAAGTCCCTGCAGTTTTCTGGGCAAAATTTTGGAAGTGGTTTGCCATTGACTCCTTTCTAGGGCTGAGGGATAGAACTGGCTCAAGGTTATCCTTGAATAGGGTTAAACAGACTAATTTGAAACTCTAAACCCCCTCCTCCACCATCACCACAAATTAGATAACTTTCTGTGTTTGCAGAAACTGAGCAGCACAGCTGAGTTAGTGTCATTTTTTATCCTGAAAATGAAAATCACTTGCTATGCTAAAACAAGATTGTTTTCACACATTGTTAGCACACTTCTAGATATATGCAGTGATAAGTGTCAATCTACCACTTACCTTGGTAGTTTTCACATATCCCTGGGGCTTATTAAGATGTACACTGACTACAGATCAACATTGCTGTAATCAACTTAATTTTGTCAGAAACGACTTTAACTTAGTGTTCTTTCTAATGTGCACTAGGGGAAAATATTGTAAGAAAAAAGAGATCTTGCTCAAAAACATTAAGATGCCTATGGGATGTACGCATAAAGAACCTTAAGAGATTCTGATTTTTCCAGTTCCTGCATGAAGAAATCTGATCTATGCTTCTCTGACTTGATCGTCCACTAAATAACACTCTTTTTTCAATATTGGCATTAAATCTTCAGCAGTTTAAATCTATCAAAATACACATTTGGAAAGATACTACAGCAATGTTTTAGATACATATTTGACTGTTTTTTTAAAACATGCTAATTAATGTGAAAGATAAACTATAGTTCTCAGGAATGACGTTGACATTGGTTTAGTTTTTAAAACTCACTCTCCCTAGCTGGAAGTGAGAGCCTTTAAATTTAATGGAATTTATTTCTAGATTGACAGAATGTTTGTACTATTAATTACATTAATTATATGTGACTCGAGAGGAGGATGAGTAGCATTAATATTAAGCAATGCAAACATGAAATATTAGTAGCGTGCTATTAATATTGTATAATTCTGTAAACTGCTTAGAGAGGGCTATCAAGGACTGTGAAGCAGTATATAAGTCTTAGTGCCATTGCTATTATACAAATATTAAATATTAATCAAAATTAAAATAACCACCAAATACCGTAAGCTTAAATGTTCCCAAAGTATATGAATTTTATTTTGTAGGCAATAGTTAATGCAGAATCAGGAGGTTTTTCTCCCTGAATTTACAGTTTTCCCCAAACTATTGCATTCCTGCTATGTGAGCACTACAATTCCCAGAATGGTTGGCTCTGCACACTAGAAGTTTGGAAGTTATGAAGTCTCAAAGGTGCTTTTTCCAAAAGCAACAGGACTGTCTTTGTTTTTATTTTGAAAACATTTTGCTTCTCATTCAAGGAGCTTCTTCAATTGAACAGAAGAATCAAAGAAGCTCCTCAGATGAGAAGTGAAATGTTTTCAAAGATTAAAACCAAGAAAGTCCAGTTGTCTTTTGGAAAAAAGCACCTTTGGGACAACCATGGCCTGGATGATTGAGACTCTCCATAGACATTGTAAAGTATCAAATATCTGGAAGAAAAATGTCTACAAGAAGAGGTCAAAAAAGTCAGGATGATAGTCGTAATCGTGTGATCAAAATCCCACCTATTTTTTTTACATGTGTTACATTTTGGTTAGATAATATAGTTGCAATTGACTTCTTGTTTCTATCAATTTCCTCTTGGATACACTTGGTCTGGAAACCACTTGGTTAAGGATGTATAGTATGCGGTGGAACTATCAGCAGCCTACTCAGGTAATGGTCTAAAACAGGCGTCTCCAACCTTGGCAACTTTAAGACTTGTGGACTTCAACTCCCAGAGTTCCCCAGCCAGCAAAGCTGGCTGAGGAACTCTGGGAGTTAATCCTAATCTTAAAGTGCCAAAATGAGACCTAATCTAAAAACAAAGAAAGGGATTTGGGGGTCAAGGACTGGTTGCATCAAGGACCTGGTTTCAATGACACTTCATGTTCTATGATGTCATAATGCACGCCACCACTGCATGATGATATCATGTAGCATGTGATGACATCTACACCTTTGCCCCTATGGGGAATGCCTATAGCTGAACAGGTAATTTTCATTGTAAGACTGGCTTTAAATAAGCAATGTCCACTTTGCAAATTGCCACTTTTGGCTACTTTTAAGCAGATTGGATGACATTTTTAGGTAGGGCAGTGCTGAGGGACAGAAAACAGCTAAAAGAACCCATTAAATGTAGCCAAAGAAAGCCAGGTGTAAAAGCAACAATAAATCTTAACATAATTTTTTTTAGCAGCAAGTGATTTCTTAATATTAATATTAGCAATGGATGCTTTGGAAGTCAGTCTGTAAGAGTAAAAGTAAAAATTAAACTGTCCAACGTGCACATTTCCTGTCCCTTCAGAAATAATATCTGTCTACAACGAATCCCACTTTGTGGTTATCTAATTAGAACAGTAATGGAGGCAGTATTCTGTCAAAGGAAACAGTGAGAATGAAATTTTAGGTGAATGGACAAATTAGCTTTGAATTTTCCTTCGGACATAAAAGCTTTTATTGTAATTTTCCATTTCTGCTTCTGGCATATTTTCATTTTGCTTAACAATTTATCTCCAGTCATTTGTCAGATATTATCAATCTCTTGTAATAAGTTAAGACAGCTTACATTAAGTCTTTTTAATATGCTAGTATGCTCATTGTCTTAAATAGACTTCCTACAGCTCCAGCTGTGCACGAAAGCCGTCTCCTGTTGCTTTCACTCACAAGAGGTCAGGAATTAAGAACGGGAATCAATCTTTCACAGGTGGGATGTTAGCATGAAAGATTGGGGTTGATGCTGTGATCACTCAGGTTGTGCACAAGCTACAGACATGCCCCGAAGACATTAGGTTAACAAAAAGTATACAAGGACAATATGGAAATGAACTTTTTTTTTAAGCTGTTCAGTGAAAGACATGACACTTGCACATCCCTTGAGTACTTTACACTCTACATAAGTGCCAGAAACTCTCATCGCAACACTGACAATATCATCAATTTCACCTTCCTTGGGTGAAAAAAAAAGTATAAACTCTTTATTTCATCACACTGAATGAGAATGATTAAAACAAAAATAGAAGATAATTTTGATACAGGAAAAAAAAGTCGGGAGGAAAAAGATAACTTTAGAGGGCATTCATTAATTCTGAGGCTGTCGTAATGTTTAGCGAGATTCTGGTCTTATCCAACAATGGGAACAGAAAGGATATAATAAAAGTCTCAAGGCAATGGCTTCAAGAAATGCTCACAAATGGCATGGTCAAGGAGCAAAGATTGAATCTGTTTTTAGAAAGAATTGCTTTTGTAATCATTAAGAAGACTGAGAGAGGATGTGATAGTGTATTAAGGTACATTTCCTCAGAGGCAATTCAAAATGTAAATCCCAGTTTTGCATATTGAGCTAGAGAAAAATTGAGACTACATGCATTGTTGTATTTATTCAATCAAAAATTTTCCTGTAAATGAACTTTCCCCCATTTCTTTAAATTTTGCATTCCATTCACCCACTGATAATGCCATTACTTTTTTCTGATATTGTGTTTAGCACCTCTTGCAGTTTGTCATAGAGCATTTTGATGTTTTCCACAACTACAGTGCTTGTAGGTGTATATTTTTGTATATGTTAATATTTACTGGATATCCATCAATTCTAATGGATTTGGTCCCGTTGCTTTTTGGGTTGTAGGTGAATGTATACTTAGTAATGTCCTATTTAAGATTATTATTCTCCTTTTTTTCATTAGGACTCATGTCTATATCATGCAATCATCTGGTTTCAAATGCCCCATGCCTAAATTGGCTTATTCCTAAAACAACACATTGTACACTTAATTTCTGCTTTGATAAGGATAACCATTCTCATGGTTCATTTTTGTCACATCCTATTTCCAATTGTTTGTATCCCTATAATATAAGGAATGCCTCTTTTAGATCCACCATTATCCTTCACTTCTCTCTCTTTGGCCCTTTTTGGCAAGAGTATCTTATTAGAAGCTTGCAGTGGCCTTATTTTCAGGAACATTGAATCTGCCAAGTCTTCCTACCACATCAAAAAGGTAAGATTTTTGAATGTCAAAAATCTAATGGAAATAATCCTACCTGAAAATGAATTTTAGATGGATGTTATTGCTATTGGAAGAGAGAGCTAGTTTGGACTAGTGATTAAGGCATCAAGCTAGAAACTAGAAGACTGTGACTTCTAGTCCTGCATTGGATATGAAAGCCAGCAGGATATTGGGCCAGCCATTATCCCTCTGCCTGTGACATTAGACTCGGGGGATATGTTGAATGGTAGATTCCTGTAGCAACCAAATGGTTGATCTGAAAAAAGTGAACTCAGCACTTGTGGGAAAAGGAAAAGTTGTTGCTATTGGAAAAGTAAAGACAGAGGAATCATGTCAAGAAGCAAACCAAATGTCAATTTGTCCTTAGAGCTTTATACATTCTGAAACAAGAGTCACTCAAGGAGCACATATAATCAGATTTTTGTATGGATGTTGCTTAGCAACAGATGGAATGTTTCTGAAATTATTTTATGAATTGTACACTGTGTAAATTATATTGTATGTTCAATGTTGCTCTCAAATATATCCTAATTCTCTTCTCCTGGAATACAGATAATTTTTTTTAAGGTGGTTTTTTTTTCCTATCCATCTTTTCAGACTATTTTACTTTAGAACCAAATAAAGTATGGGAAATTCTTGTATCATTGAATTTACCAGTTTTATAAAAATAATGTGGTAATGTATCCAAATTTAGCCTCCACCCCCCACCCCCCCATATCATGCACTCCTGTGCCAGTCAGGAGTGAGAGGTAAGTGAATCAGCAAATTCACCACTGAAAGGCATTAGGATAGCCTTTCTACCGTGGTGTTAGAATTTTTTTCTATTTCTATTCCCATAATAACTAATCCAATTTATTTGGAGGATGGAACATTGTAGAAAGCTGCTTGGGGTGTTCATGATATACATTAAACGTAAACCCATATAGCATTGCCAATTCTGATTGATCGATTGATTATGTGCTATCAAGCTGATATCAATTCCTAGTAATCATATAAAGAGATATTCTCCATGGTGATCTGTCCCGAATCTGGTCTTCCAGATCTTCCAATGGTGCATCCATTAGCAATGTAACCATGCCCATAATTTGCTTTCCTTCCATACCAGTTGTGAGTTAATGCCAAATCATACACAGCTGAGAGTACTCGACAAAATAGATAAAAAGACCAATTACGGAAAATAGCTTTCAACCTTCAGCTCAGGCCATTAAGCAGATAAATAATGTCAGAGTGCAATCTTGAGGATGTTAGATATCATAACAGTCATGCAAATAATTATTGAAGAGGTTCACCTCCCTACTAACAGCTTTGCAGTTCTTTACCCATCTGTACCTAATCCAGGGAAAGAGGAGTAAATTTGCCCTTATCTACAGGTTCCAAATCAAATGGAAACTTTTCAGCATGTTCAGGGTAAGAGTTTTGCCATTATTCTTTTTTCTGCTGCTCAAGTGAGTCAGAAAATATGTCCTCCGGAGATATGCAGAGAGCTACTACCACTGTGTTTTGTGTAAAAATCAGAGGCACTACATGCTCCTTACCATGTGAGATTAGGGAAACTCTCTGTAGTGAAATTTTATTCCTTCAGTCTGTGGTTTTCAGCCTGTGTTTCATGAACCACTTCAGTACAGTAACACATCATAGTAATTCACTGTTTTTAGGATGATAAGCCTGTCGCTGTATTAGTATACTGTAGGAATTTAGCACCCACCCCCCTCCTAGAAGAATGAAATATTTTAGAAAATATTTTAAAAGGCAGAATATATTTCCCTGGATGAGAAATGGAGAAACATGTTTTAAAGATAAAGCAGCTTCCTGACTCCCCCCTCCCACCTTTGTCAATGGGCCATTAAAGCCGCAGCTAAGCTCACTCATTCTCCCCACCTTTGTCAATGGGCCATCATCATCTGCAACATAATAGAACCCATCTAGCAACTGAAACTCACCACATGGCACCTGGGAAGATTACATCAGCCAGCAAGGCTAGCTAAGACCCCCACCCCCTGGGAGTCTGACAACCACTCAGGATACTCTTCCTGTGCCCCAGAAAGTTCAAAGCTCAGAAAAAGCATAAAGCCAGGGAGCACACAGGATCTCAGCCCTTTTCTGTTCAGGATCTCAAGCCATGTGATCCTGGCCACCATTAAACCATCTTTCCAAGCAGCCTCCATGTTTCCAGTGTCTTTGTCCCCACTTGGAACTGAACCCAGATGGATATTTCTTCCAACAATACTAACGGATAAGATCTTTTAAATCCATATTATCAAAAATGTCCATCTATGCAGAATCTGTCTGACACAAGTCCTCTGAAGCATTCACATTTCTCCAGGCAACCCAAAAGACGCATGCCCAACAATATATCTGTCCTTTCAGAAGTAAGTCCCATTGAACACAGCTGGGGGAATATATGACTGCAATCTAATGTTACTACCCTAAACTCCATCAGACAGAACAGAATTACTTCTGAATAAATGTGCAGGGGGAGAAGTATGTGAAGAAAATCAGGCATAACTAAATACAGAGAAAAAACAGATACTTGTAGCTCTCAAAGTTCACAAGAAAAAAATTATTGATTGTCCAAGGTATTTTAGATGAAAAACTTTAATCAAGGACACTTAGGAAATATTGGCTATTGTAATCCTTTTTTCACTGAAAGCAAAGGCAAGGGTAAACAACTGCTATATTCCATGAAACCCCACATGGAAATAATAATATTGTACTGAATGATGGTTCTCTGCATATGAGATACAGATGATATTTTGGAGTACTAACATGTTGATGATGCAGCTAAAGTAAAGCCTTCCAGATCTCTAACTGCTAATAATGCCAGGTGGGGAAAGCAGACTCCGAAGCAGCAAAGGCAGAATTACAGTAGGAATATGGCACATAAGAAGCATGAAGATGGGAAAGCTCTACACAGTGAAAGATGAAATGCATTTACCACACATCGGCATTGTAAGCATGAGTGAACCGAAATGGATTGGAATTGGACATTTTTGATCATACTGCTTGCTACTCAGGAGATGAAAAATGAAGAAGGCAGCGCTTTGCTTTTACACAAGTCCTCTCCCTGCTATTTTCCATTACAATGGGGTAATCTTTCTTTAATGTTAAGCCATCTTCTCTAAATTGTGTTTTTATAGCTCTCTCCTTTGACAATGAGAGTGGATCACCAGAGGAGCTGGAGCTTCAGTTCTCCAAGCTCAGGTTGATGTTGGCTTCAGGTTGGCAACAGGCCACCTGAAAGAATAAGACAGATATTACTAATGCACATTTTGAAACCAACTTGTGTCCACCTGGTTTCCTAATCCTCTGACTTTTGGGGGGGGGGAAGGGAGTTAATTATTTAACTAACTAACTAACTAACTAACTAACTAACTAACTAAATAAATAAATAAATAAATAAATAAATAAATAAATAAATAAATAAATAAATAAGCAGAATTTGGCAAAGAAAAACACCAACCTTCAAAATAAACTTACTGCACAAATAAGTCCTTAAAAAGTGAACAGTTGCAGTCCACTGCTTTGAAAATGTATCAATCTGCCCAGAAATAAAAAGAAAAATAATTGAAGTGTAGCCAACAACCTAGGGGCTTGAAATGACAGTGTTAAGCGGCCTCTCCAGTTTCCCTTCTGTTAAATTAATGCTTTGTTAATGGTTATATCCACTATTGCAACAATTTAGTGAAATTACTCTAAAAAAAATGCAACTGTTTCCTCTGGCCTGGGAAAATTCCCTTTCCATGGTCCAAAGAGTCTCCACTGGAATTAATAACTGCATTTCCCCCCCCTGTAAAATTAGGGAATAACCTTTTTTTTTTCCATTTTAGCTGTTTCATTCAAGCAAGGATGGAAGAGACTTAATGCAATATGAGACTATTGCATACACCTGAGATAATTTAATTTTGCATATCTCCACTCTCATATTCCTCTTGAAGCTAATTAAATTCAGCTTTGGGACTTAAACATTTGCTGTTTTTCTTCACCCTTTTCCCTTTTAGGTACTGCCCTTCCTGAATATAGAGCATTTTTGAGGTCTCAAAAGGATTTGTCAGAGTATTTAAAGTTTTAGTGCAACTATTGGAAAAACTGAAATTAAGTACCGTATATACTCGAATATAAGCCGATCCGAGTATAAGCCGAGGTCCCCAATTTTACCCCAAAAAACTGGGGTAAACTGGGGACTCGAGTATAAGCCGAGGGAGGGAAATGAGGCAGCTACCGGTCAGGAAAGCCTCCTCCTCAGCCGAGAAGGCTGGCGGCCCCCCCGCCCCACCCTCTCACTGCACCGGCAGGGCTTCCCCGCGCTAATGCAAAAGCCTGCCAAGTTTGCACCATCCGGTATAATGTGAAAAAAGAAAAATAATTGAAGTGTAGCCAACAACCTAGGGGCTTGAAATGACAGTGTTAAGCGGCCTCTCCAGTTTCCCTTCTGTTAAATTAATGCTTTGTTAATGGTTATATCCACTATTGCAACAATTTAGTGAAATTACGCTAAAAAAAATGCAACTGTTTCCTCTGGCCTGGGAAAATTCCCTTTCCATGGTCCAAAGAGTCTCCACTGGAATTAATAACTGCATTTTTTCCCCCTGTAAAATTAGGGAATAACCTTTTTTTTTTTCCATTTTAGCTGTTTCATTCAAGCAAGGATGGAAGAGACTTAATGCAATATGAGACTATTGCATACACCTGAGATAATTTAATTTTGCATATCTCCACTCTCATATTCCTCTTGAAGCCAATTAAATTCAGCTTTGGGACTTAAACATTTGCTGTTTTTCTTCACCCTTTTCCCTTTTAGGTACTGCCCTTCCTGAATATCGAGCATTTTTGAGGTCTCAAAAGGATTTGTCAGAGTATTTAAAGTTTTAGTGCAACTATTGGAAAAACTGAAATTAAGTACCGTATATACTCGAATATAAGCCGATCCGAGTATAAGCCGAGGTCCCCAATTTTACCCCAAAAAACTGGGGTAAACTGGGGACTCGAGTATAAGCCGAGGGAGGGAAATGAGGCAGCTACCGGTCAGGGGAAGCCTCCCTCCCTCAGCCGAGAAGGCTGGCGGCTCCCCCGCCCCACCCTCTCACTGCACCGGCAGGGCTTCCCCGCGCTAATGCAAAAGCCTGCCAAGTTTGCACCATCCGGTATAATGTGAAAAAAAGAAGAAAAAAAAAAACTCGAGTATAAGCCGTATATACTCGAGTATAAGCCGAGGGGACGTTTTTCAGCACAAAAAATGTGCTGAAAAACTCGGCTTATACTCGAGTATATACGGTAATAAAAATTAAGTACAGATAGGTTACACATTGTAAATTTTTCAGCCATTTTTAGCCAGGAATGTTTAGGTAAATACATCACACCATACATTATAAGAATTTAGTGGTCAGGTAGAAGATTGTGTGTATCTGCCTGCCCATTATATGAAGGAATTTTGAAATGCAATAATCAAATAAATTAGTATTTATTTATAGTATTTATAGTATTTATTGTTTTGTTTGTTTGTTTATTAGATCCCTCGCATCCTGGACATAAACTGTTTCAACTCCTACCCTCAAAACGACGCTATAGAGCACTGCACACCAGAACAACTAGACACAAGAACAGTTTTTTCCCGAAGGCCATCACTCTGCTAAACAAATAATTCCCTCAACACTGTCAGACTATTTACTGAATCTGCACTACTATTAATCGTTTCATAGTTCCCATCACCAATCTCTTTCCACTTATGACTGTATGACTATAACTTGTTGCTGGCAATCCTTATGATTTATATTGATATATTGACCATCAATTGTGTTGTAAATGTTGTACCTTGATGAGCGTATCTTTTCTTTTATGTACACTGAGAGCATATGCACCAAGACAAATTCCTTGTGTGTCCAATCACACTTGGCCAATAAAAAATTCTATTCTATTCTATTCTATTCTATTCTATTCTATTCTATTCTATTCTATTCTATTCTATTCTATTCTATTCTATTCTATTCTACAATTAATCAGTGGAATGATTTATCAATGAAAGAACAACTTGCCTCCAAAAGTAGGTTCTCTAACACTTTGGATTTTTAAGAAGAGATTGGAAAACCATTTTCTGAAATGGTATAGCGTTTCCTGCTTGAGCAGGGGATTGGACTAGAAGGCTTCCAAGGTCCCTTCCAACTCTGTTATTCTGTCAATAGGAGTGCTGATTTACCACCAGCTTATCAAGTACTTAGGAGGCAAGGGCTTGGCAGCACAAGGAAACAATAGTCAATGACTTAACTGGGTTCTGCAACCCAACAAGAAAAACACAGACTTCAGAGGATAATTAGAACTGCAGAAAAAATAATTGCTACCAATCTGCTTTCCATTGAGGACCTGTATACTGCACGAATCAAGAAGAGGGCCGTGAAAATATTTGCAGATCCCTCGCATCCTGGACATAAACTGTTTCAACTCCTACCCTCAAAGCAGCTACAGAGCACTGCACACCAGAACAACTAGACACAAGAACAGCTTTTTCCCGAAGGCCATCACTCTGCTAAACAAATAATTCCATCAACACTGTCAGACTATTTACTGAATCTGCACTACTATTAATCGTTTCATAGTTCCCACCACCAATCTCTTTCCACTTATAACTGTATGACTATAACTTGTTGCTGGCAATCCTTATGATTTATATTGATTGATATTGATATATTGACCATCAATTGTGTTGTAAATGTTGTACCTTGATGAACGTATCTTTTCTTTTATGTACACTGAGAGCATATGCACCAAGACAAATTCCTTGTGTGTCCAATCACACTTGGCCAATAAATTCTATTCTTCTTCTTAAACTGTCAGATTTCAACACCCTAAGAAACATCTAAAAAGCTACACACCACAGACACCATATAAATACCACATACAGAATAGCCCAAAACAGGGGTTCCCAACCTCTCTGGACCATGGCCCACTATTGGGCTATGGCCTGTTCAGAACCGGGCGGCAGATGCACCAGGCAGCACATGCACAGTTCCACTAGTTCACGCAACATGGATACATGTGTGAGCACGCAGCTCCATTGCCACTTGTGCAAATGTCCGTGTCTGCTTGCCTGACATTCATCAGGAACCACCCCCTCTTCTCCTCTTGCTGGTCCACAAAGCCAGAAAGGTTGGAGAGTGTAATGTATTTTGAACTTTGAGAGGGAATTTTGGGCGGGAAAATTGCATGTTGCTGATTGGTTGAAACCTCGACCAAAAGAATATTTAAAGAGGGGTTTTTGCCGGTTGTGTTTGCTGGGGTCACAATAAACTAAAAAGCTGTTGTCACTCACTGGTCTCCTGCCTCTTCATTGCCCGAACTTAACATTGGCGACGAGGGTGGGATGTTGAGGCAGTGAGATCGTGAAAAGAGCTGACGGAACCAGGAATTCGCAAACCCAGCCAGTTCTCGAAGGCGGAAAATAGCGATGTCCAGCTACACACCACCAGTGCCATTTGACCCAGCAAAGGAGAAATGGGGGTCATACATGGCTCGTTTCGAGTGTTTCCTCGAAGCAAACGAACTACAGGGAGTCTCGGATAATCGGAAGTGAGCATACTTCCTGAGCCACTGCGGTCCAGAGGTCTTCGATACGGCGGAGTCACTCTCAGAGCCAACGCCGGTACAATCGGTACCGTGGCAGACACTACAAACAACACTTCGAGCGCCCTACACACCGGTACCCTCAAAGTTCGTCCAACGGTTCGAGTTGAGGCAACGGGTACAGCGAGAGGGCGAATCAATAAGTGTGTACATGGCCGCGTTGAGGAAAGCCGCAAACCACTGTGAGTACAGAGATTTGGAGGATTCCCTACTCGAACAACTCATTTGTGGGGTCAGGGACATCAGACTACAAAGGCGGCTGCTGTCCAAAAGCAACCTGACTTTAGCGATAGCCCTGGACGAAGCCAGAGCTCATGAGATGTCCACCAAGGCGGCGGAGACCTTGCAAAAGCCAAACGCGCAGGGTGCCGGGACAAAGACTACACCGGTCCACAGCGAGGAAGTCCAGGCCGAATCGGAAGGTGAGGAAGAGGAAGAGGTGTTCCACACCGGGAGGCTGGAGAGAGGTGACCGGGACGAATGTGTGAGTTGTGGGGGGCAACACCAACGGCAAAACTGCAGATTCAAGGACGCGGTTTGTCGGTAGTGTGAAAAAAAAGGACACATAGCTCGGGCCTGCTGAGCCCCCCAACCTTCCCGCCAAAAATTCAAACCGACCAATCAGAGCGCGGGAGCAGCGAAGTGGCCCGGGATTGGTCCATTTAAAAAGGGCGCGAAGTTAAACCAGACCACTGTGAGAGTGGGCCACGCATCGACACGACTAGAGAAGAAAATATTTACCCAAGTCTACATTGAAGGGGTGCAGTGCCCAATGGAAGTAGACACGGGGTCGTCAATCACAATTATGTCCTGGGACACCATCGTGAGAGACTTGCCAGCCATCGCAAAACGTCAGCTACAAACCCAGAAGCTGAGAGTGCAGGACTACCAAGGGAATCGGATCCCTGTTCGAGGAGTCACATCCGTCCAAGTCAAATATGGACAATTCAAAAAGACCCTGCAAATCACCATAGTAAACGGAACTCTACCGAGTTTGCTAGGGCTGGACTGGTTCCGAGCTTTGGGCATGGGAGTGACTGGGGTCCACAGGAGCGACGTCATCCTCAGAGACGAACTACTGAAGGAGTTCGAGGACGTTTTCAAGGATTGCCTGGGCAAATACGTGGGGACCCCTATTTCTTTCAACCTTGACCCCCAAGTCGCCCCCATCCGGTTAAAGGCTAGGAGGGTTCCATTCGCCCTAAAGCCCAAAATTGACCAAGAATTAGACAAGCTAGTAAGCCAGGGAATACTAGTCCCCGTCGATCATGCAAAATGGGAGACACCCATAGTAACCCCAGTCAAACCGGACGGATCGGTCCGGATTTGCGCTGACTACAAAGCAATGCTTAACAAAGCATTGCAGAAAAGTGCATACCCCGTTCCAGTGGTGCAACATTTGCTGCACTCATTAGGGCAAGGGCAGGTCTTCGCCAAACTCGATTTGGCCCAAGCCTACCAGCAGCTACCTGTAGATAGCAGCACAGCGGAGGCGCAGACAATTGTCACGCACGGCGGGGCTTTCAAATGTACGCGACTCCAGTTCGGAGTTAGCATGGCCCCAGGGCTCTTCCAGAACCTAATGGAGCGATTATTACAGGGCCTACCAGGAAGTAGTACCATACTTCGACGATGTATTGGTATCAGCTGAAAACTTAGAGGAACTCGGGGTAAAACTAAGGAAGGTGTTGGGCATTTTTAGGTCTGCTGGGTTTAAAGTTAAGCTCAACAAATGCCACATTGGGGTGAAATCTGTAGAATTCCTAGGATACCGAATAGACAGGAAGGATCCACCCACGGAGAGCAAGGTACGGGCCATTAGAAAGGCCCCAGCCCCAAAAAATAAAACAGAATTACAGGCATTCTTGGGGCTTGTTAATTTCTATGCGGTATTCTTGAAGAATAAAGCAACAGTAGCCGAACCGCTACATAAGTTGCTAACAAAGAAAGCTGTGTGGTCCTGGGGGAGAGAAGAGGCTAGGGCATTTGAGGGGGTAAAAAACCTTTTGTCCAGCGATAGCCTCCTCATCCAGTACAATGGCACGTTGCCAGTAGTGCTAGTTTGCGATGCTTCACCATATGGGGTGGGGGCGGTGCTCAGCCATAGGTTACCGAATGGAACAGAAGCCCCTATAGCGTATTATTCCCGGACGATGTCCTCTGTGGAAAGGAACTACAGCCAGCTAGATAGGGAAGCGTTGGCCATAGTCTCCGGGGTTAAGAAATTCCACGAATACTTGTTCGGGCGAGATTTCGAGATAGTCACGGACCACAGACCCCTTCTAGGACTCTTAGCGGGTGACCGCCCAACACCCGTGGCACTTTCTCCCAGGCTGACCCGATGGACTATTTTCCTAGCGGCATACTCCTACAAATTGCTCCACCACCCAGGAAAAGACTTAGGGCATGCGGACGCTCTGAGCAGATGCCCTTTACCAGAGACAATTGAAGACCCCACCCCGGGGACACCCGTCTTGCTAATTGACTCTTTGGACTCTGGCCCAGTCACATCCAAGCAGGTGGCTAGGGCATCTTACAGGGACATTACAATACGGACTGTAATCGGTTGGGTGCAAAGGGGTTGGCCCGCTGCGCCGGGCGAGCATTTCAAAGACTTTGCAAAAAAACGATCAGAGCTGTCGGTTCAAGGGGGGTGTCTGTTATGGGGGGATAGGGTAGTTATCCCAGAAAAATTACGCGAAAATGTGTTGGAACTGTTGCATGTGGGCCACCCAGGGATTGTGAGGATGAAGAGTTTAGCGAGGAGTTATGTATGGTGGCCCTTAATGGATAAGGACATCAGCGACAGGGTAGGGAAATGCCAATCCTGCCAAGAGTCGAGGTCGCTACCCCCTAGAGCCCCAGTCAGAGGGTGGGAGAAACCCCAGGGGCCGTGGTCCAGGATTCACATAGATTTTGCGGGGCCGTTCCGTGGGCAGACCGTTTTAATTGTAGTAGATGCCTACTCAAAATGGTTAGAAATCATCCGCATGAAAAGCACAATGGCGAGCAGTAATCACAGTCCTAAGGCATCTATTCATAACACACGGCCTGCCCGACACCTAGTCTCTGACAACGGCCCGCAATTCACGGCAAACCAGTTTGAGGGGTAAAAACCTTTTGTCCAGCGATAGCCTCCTCATCCAGTACAATGGCACGTTGCCACTAGTGCTAGTTTGCGATGCTTCACCATATGGGGTGGGGGCGGTGCTCAGCCATAGGTTACCGAATGGAACAGAAGCCCCTATAGCGTATTATTCCCGGACGATGTCCTCTGCGGAAAGGAACTACAGCCAGCTAGATAGGGAAGCGTTGGCCATAGTCTCCGGGGTTAAGAAATTCCACGAATACTTGTTCGGGCGAGATTTTGAGATAGCTACGGACCACAGATCCCTTCTAGGACTCTTAGCGGGTGACCGCCCAACACCCGTGGCACTTTCTCCCAGGCTGACCCGATGGACTATTTTCCTAGCGGCATACTCCTACAAATTGCTCCACCGCCCAGGAAAAGACTTAGGGCATGCGGACGCTCTGAGCAGATGCCCTTTACCAGAGACAATTGAAGACCCCACCCCGGGGACACCCGTCTTGCTAATTGACTCTTTGGACTCTGGCCCAGTCACATCCAAGCAGGTGGCTAGGGCATTTGAGGGGTAAAAACCTTTTGTCCAGCGATAGCCTCCTCATCCAGTACAATGGCACGTTGCCACTAGTGCTAGTTTGCGATGCTTTACCATATGGGGTGGGGGCGGTGCTCAGCCATAGGTTACCGATTGGAACAGAAGCCCCTATAGCGTATTATTCCCGGACGATGTCCTCTGCGGAAAGGAACTACAGCCAGTTAGATAGGAAAGCGTTGGCCATAGTCTCCGGGGTTAAGAAATTCCACGAACACTTGTTGGGCGAGATTTCGAGATAGTCACGGACCACAGATCCCTTCTAGGACTCTTAGCGGGTGACCGCCCAACACCCGTGGCACTTTCTCCCAGGCTGACCCGATGGACTATTTTCCTAGCGGCATACTCCTACAAATTGCTCCACCGCCCAGGAAAAGACTTAGGGCATGCGGACGCTCTGAGCAGATGCCCTTTACCAGAGACAATTGAAGACCCCACCCCGGGGAGTCTGACAACCAATCAGGATACTCTTCCTGTGCCCCAGAAAGTTCAAAGCTCAGAAAAAGCATAAAGCCAGGGAGCACACAGGATCTCAGCCCTTTTCTGTTCAGGATCTCAAGCCATGTGATCCTGGCCACCATTAAACCATCTTTCCAAGCAGCCTCCATGTTTCCAGTGTCTTTGTCCCCACTTGGAACTGAACCCAGATGGATATTTCTTCCAACAATACTAACGGATAAGATCTTTTAAATCCATATTATCAAAAATGTCCATCTATGCAGAATCTGTCTGACACAAGTCCTCTGAAGCATTCACATTTCTCCAGGCAACCCAAAAGACGCATGCCCAACAATATATCTGTCCTTTCAGAAGTAAGTCCCATTGAACACAGCTGGGGGAATATATGACTGCAATCTAATGTTACTACCCTAAACTCCATCAGACAGAACAGAATTACTTCTGAATAAATGTGCAGGGGGAGAAGTATGTGAAGAAAATCAGGCATAACTAAATACAGAGAAAAAACAGATACTTGTAGCTCTCAAAGTCCACAAGAAAAAAATTATTGATTCTCCAAGGTATTTTAGATGAAAAACTTTAATCAAGGACACTTAGGAAATATTGGCTATTGTAATCCTTTTTTCACTGAAAGCAAAGGCAAGGGTAAACAACTGCTATATTCCATGAAACCCCACATGGAAATAATAATATTGTACTGAATGATGGTTCTCTGCATATGAGATACAGATGATATTTTGGAGTACTAACATGTTGATGATGCAGCTAAAGTAAAGCCTTCCAGATCTCTAACTGCTAATAATGCCAGGTGGGGAAAGCAGACTCCGAAGCAGCAAAGGCAGAATTACAGTAGGAATATGGCACATAAGAAGCATGAAGATGGGAAAGCTCTACACAGTGAAAGATGAAATGCATTTACCACACATCGGCATTGTAAGCATGAGTGAACCGAAATAGATTGGAATTGGACATTTTTGATCATACTGCTTGCTACTCAGGAGATGAAAAATGAAGAAGGCAGCGCTTTGCTTTTACACAAGTCCTCTCCCTGCTATTTTCCATTACAATGGGGTAATCTTTCTTTAATGTTGAGCCATCTTCTCTAAATTGTGTTTTTATAGCTCTCTCCTTTGACAATGAGAGTGGATCACCAGAGGAGCTGGAGCTTCAGTTCTCCAAGCTCAGGTTGATGTTGGCTTCAGGTTGGCAACAGGCCACCTGAAAGAATAGGACAGATATTACTAATGCACATTTTGAAACCAACTTGTGTCCACCTGGTTTCCTAATCCTCTGACTTTTGGGGGGGGAAGGGAGTTAATTATTTAACTAACTAACTAACTAACTAACTAACTAACTAACTAACTAACTAACTAAATAAATAAATAAATAAATAAGCAGAATTTGGCAAAGAAAAACACCAACCTTCAAAATAAACTTACTGCACAAATAAGTCCTTAAAAAGTGAACAGTTGCAGTCCACTGCTTTGAAAATGTATCAATCTGCCCAGAAATAAAAAGAAAAATAATTGAAGTGTAGCCAACAACCTAGGGGCTTGAAATGACAGTGTTAAGCGGCCTCTCCAGTTTCCCTTCTGTTAAATTAATGCTTTGTTAATGGTTATATCCACTATTGCAACAATTTAGTGAAATTACGCTAAAAAAAATGCAACTGTTTCCTCTGGCCTGGGAAAATTCCCTTTCCATGGTCCAAAGAGTCTCCACTGGAATTAATAACTGCATTTTTTCCCCCTGTAAAATTAGGAATAACCTTTTTTTTCCATTTTAGCTGTTTCATTCAAGCAAGGATGGAAGAGACTTAATGCAATATGAGACTATTGCATACACCTGAGATAATTTAATTTTGCATATCTCCACTCTCATATTCCTCTTGAAGCCAATTAAATTCAGCTTTGGGACTTAAACATTTGCTGTTTTTCTTCACCCTTTTCCTTTTAGGTACTGCCCTTCCTGAATATAGAGCATTTTGAGGTCTCAAAAGGATTTGTCAGAGTATTTAAAGTTTTAGTGCAACTATATGAAAGCACTGCTGAACAACTATGATCACAGAACAGTTTTTCCCGAGGCCATCACTCTGCTAAACAAATAATTCCTCAACACTGTCAGACTATTTACTGAATCTGCACTACTATTAATCGTTTCATAGTTCCCATCACCAATCTCTTTCCACTTATGACTGTATGACTATAACTTGTTGCTGGCAATCCTTATGATTTATATTGATATATTGACCATCAATTGTGTTGTAAATGTTGTACCTTTTCTTTTATGTACATCACACCATACATTATAAGAATTTATTGGTCAGGAAGAAGATTGTGTCCAATCACACTTGGCCAATAAAAATTCTATTCTATTCTATTCAAATAAATTAGTATTCTATTCTATTCTATTCTATTCTATTCTATTCTATTTTGTTCTATTCTATTCTACAATTAATCAGTGGAATGATTTATCAATGAAAGTACAACTTGCCTCCAAAAGTAGGTTCTCTAACACTTTGGATTTTTAAGAAGAGATTGGAAAACCATTTTCTGAAATGGTATAGCGTTTCCTGCTTGAGCAGGGGATTGGACTAGAAGGCTTCCAAGGTCCCTTCCAACTCTGTTATTCTGTCAATAGGAGTGCTGATTTACCACCAGCTTATCAAGTACTTAGGAGGCAAGGGCTTGGCAGCACAAGGAAACAATAGTCAATGACTTAACTGGGTTCTGCAACCCAACAAGAAAAACACAGACTTCAGAGGATAATTAGAACTGCAGAAAAAATAATTGCTACCAACCTGCCTTCCATTGAGGACCTGTATACTGCACGAATCAAGAAGAGGGCCGTGAAAATATTTGCAGATCCCTCGCATCCTGGACATAAACTGTTTCAACTCCTACCCTCAAAACGACGCTACAGAGCACTGCACACCAGAACAACTAGACACAAGAACAGCTTTTTCCCGAAGGCCATCACTCTGCTAAACAAATAATTCCCTCAACACTGTCAGACTATTTACTGAATCTGCACTACTATTAATCGTTTCATAGTTCCCACCACCAATCTCTTTCCACTTATAACTGTATGACTATAACTTGTTGCTGGCAATCCTTATGATTTATATTGATTGATATTGATATATTGGCCATCAATTGTGTTGTAAATGTTGTACCTTGATGAACGTATCTTTTCTTTTATGTACACTGAGAGCATATGCACCAAGACAAATTCCTTGTGTGTCCAATCACACTTGGCCAATAAATTCTATTCTTCTTAAACTCAGATTTCAACACCCTAAGAAACATCTAAAAAGCTACACACCACAGACACCATATAAATACCACATACAGAATAGCCCAAAACAGGGGGTCCCAACCTCTCTGGACCATGGCCCACTATTGGGCTATGGCCTGTTCAGAACCGGGCGGCAGATGCACCAGGCAGCACATGCACAGTTCCACTAGTTCACGCAACATGGATACATGTGTGAGCACGCAGCTCCATTGCCACTTGTGCAAATGTCCGTGTCTGCTTGCCTGACATTCATGAGGAACCACCCCCTCTTCTCCTCTTGCTGGTCCACAAAGCCAGAAAGGTTGGAGAGTGTAATGTATTTTGAACTTTGAGAGGGAATTTTGGGCGGGAAAATTGCATGTTGCTGATTGGTTGAAACCTCGACCAAAAGAATATTTAAAGAGGGGTTTTTGCCGTTTGTGTTTGCTGGGGTCACAATAAACTAAAGTGCTGTTGTCACTCACTGGTCTCCTGCCTCTTCATTGCCCGAACTTAACATTGGCGATGAAGGTGGGATGTTGAGGCAGTGAGATCGTGAAAAGAGCTGACGGAACCAGGAATTCGCAGACCCAGCCAGTTCTCGAAGGCGGAAAATAGCGATGTCCAGCTACACGCTGCCAGCGCCATTTGACCCAGCAAAGGAGAAATGGGGGTCGTACATGGCTCGTTTCGAGTGTTTCCTCGAAGCAAACGAACTACAGGGAGTCTTGGATAATCGGAAGTGAGCATACTTCCTGAGCCACTGCGGTCCAGAGGTCTTCGATACGGCGGAGTCACTCTCAGAGCCAACGGCGGTACAATCGGTACCGTGGCAGACACTACAAACAACACTTTGAGCGCACACGGTACCCTCAAAGTTCGTCCAACGGTTCGAGTTGAGGCAACGGGTACAGCGAGAGGGCGAATCAATAAGTGTGTACATGGCCGCGTTGAGGAAAGCCGCAAACCATTGTGAGTACAGAGATTTGGAGGATTCCCTACTCGAACAACTCATTTGTGGGGTCAGGGACATCAGACTACAAAGGCGGCTGCTGTCCAAAAGCAACCTGACTTTAGCGATAGCCCTGGACGAAGCCAGAGCTCATGAGATGTCCACCAAGGCGGCGGAGACCTTGCAAAAGCCAAACGTGCAGGGTGCCGGGACAAAGACTACACCGGTCCACAGCGAGGAAGTCCAGGCCGAATCGGAAGGTGAGGAAGAGGAAGAGGTGTTCCACACCGGGAGGCTGGAGAGAGGTGACCGGGACGAATGTGTGAGTTGTGGGGGGCAACACCAACGGCAAAACTGCAGATTCAAGGACGCGGTTTGTCGGCGGTGTGAAAAAAAAGGATACATAGCTCGGGCCTGCCGAGCCCCCAACCTTCCGCCAAAATTCAAACCGACCAATCAGAGCGCTGGAGCAGCGGCCCGGATTGGTCCATTTAAAAGGGCGGTTAAACCAGACCACTGTGAGAGTGGGCCACGCATCTACACGACTAGAGAAGAAAATATTTACCCAAGTCTACATTGAAGGGGTGCAGTGCCCAATGGAAGTAGACACGGGGTCGTCAATCACAATTATGTCCTGGGACACCATCGTGAGAGACTTGCCAGCCATCGCAAAACTTCAGCTACAAACCCAGAAGCTGAGAGTGCAGGACTACCAAGGGAATCGGATCCCTGTTCGAGGAGTCACATCCGTCCAAGTCAAATATGGACAATTCAAAAAGACCCTGCAAATCACCATAGTAAACGGAACTCTACCGAGTTTGCTAGGGCTGGACTGGTTCCGAGCTTTGGGCATGGGAGTGACTGGGGTCCACAGGAGTGACGTCATCCTCAGAGACGAACTACTGAAGGAGTTCGAGGACGTTTTCAAGGATTGCCTGGGCAAGTATGTGGGGACCCCTATTTCTTTCAACCTTGACCCCCAAGTCACCCCCATCCGGTTAAAGGCTAGGAGGGTTCCATTCGCCCTAAAGCCCAAAATTGACCGAGAATTAGACAAGCTAGTAAGCCAGGGAATACTAGTCCCCGTCGATCATGCAAAATGGGAGACACCCATAGTAACCCCAGTCAAACTGGACGGATCGGTCCGGATTTGCGCTGACTACAAAGCAACGCTTAACAAAGCATTGCAGAAAAGTGCATACCCCGTTCCAGTGGTGCAACATTTGCTGCACTCATTAGGGCAAGGGCAGGTCTTCGCCAAACTCGATTTGGCCCAAGCCTACCAGCAGCTACCTGTAGATAGCAGCACAGCGGAGGCGCAGACAATTGTCACGCACCGCGGGGCTTTCAAATGTATGCGACTCCAGTTCGGAGTTAGCATGGCCCCAGGGCTCTTCCAGAACCTAATGGAGCGATTATTACAGGGCCTACCAGGAGTAGTACCATACTTCGACGATGTATTGGTATCAGCTGAAAACTTAGAGGAACTCGGGGTAAAACTAAGGAAGGTGTTGGGCATTTTTAGGTCTGCTGGGCTTAAAGTTAAGCTCAACAAATGCCACATTGGGGTGAAATCTGTAGAATTCCTAGGATACCGAATAGACAGGGAAGGGATCCACCCCACGGAGAGCAAGGTACGGGCCATTAGAAAGGCCCCAGCCCCCAAAAATAAAACAGAATTACAGGCATTCTTGGGGCTTGTTAATTTCTATGCGGTATTCTTGAAGAATAAAGCAACAGTAGCCGAACCGCTACATAAGTTGCTAACAAAGAAAGCTGTGTGGTCCTGGGGGAGAGAAGAGGCTAGGGCATTTGAGGGGGTAAAAAACCTTTTGTCCAGCGATAGCCTCCTCATCCAGTACAATGGCACGTTGCCACTAGTGTTAGTTTGCGATGCTTCACCATATGGGGTGGGGGCGGTGCTCAGCCATAGGTTACCGAATGGAACAGAAGCCCCTATAGCGTATTATTCCCGAACGATGTCCTCTGCGGAAAGGAACTACAGCCAGCTAGATAGGGAAGCGTTGGCCATAGTCTCCGGGGTTAAGAAATTCCACGAATACTTGTTCGGGCGAGATTTTGAGATAGCTACGGACCACAGATCCCTTCTAGGACTCTTAGCGGGTGACCGCCCAACACCCGTGGCACTTTCTCCCAGGCTGACCCGATGGACTATTTTCCTAGCGGCATACTCCTACAAATTGCTCCACCGCCCAGGAAAAGACTTAGGGCATGCGGACGCTCTGAGCAGATGCCCTTTACCAGAGACAATTGAAGACCCCACCCCGGGGACACCCGTCTTGCTAATTGACTCTTTGGACTCTGGCCCAGTCACATCCAAGCAGGTGGCTAGGGCATCTTACAGGGACATTACAATACGGACTGTAATCGGTTGGGTGCAAAGGGTTGGCCGCTGCGCGAGCATTTCAAAGACTTTGAAAAACGATCAGAGCTGTCGGTTCAAGGGGGTGTCTGTTATGGGGGATAGGGTAGTTATCCCAGAAAAATTACGAAAATGTGTTGGAACTGTTGCATGTGGGCCACCCAGGGATTGTGAGGATGAAGAGTTTAGCGAGGAGTTATGTATGGTGGCCCTTAATGGATAAGGACATCAGCGACAGGATAGGGAAATGCCAATCCTGCCAAGAGTCGAGGTCGCTACCCCTACAGCCCCAGTTAGAGAGTGGGAGAAACCCCAGGGCCATGGTCCAGGATTCACATAGATTTTGGGGCCGTTCCATGGGCAGACCTTTTAATTGTAGTAGATGCCTACTCAAAATGGTTAGAAATCATCCTCATGAAAAGCACAATGGCGAGCAGTAATCACAGTCCTAGCAAGGTCTATGGTCCGTGATGATTTCAAAATCACGACCAAATACATACTCATGGAATTTCTTTACCCCTGAGACTATAGCCAAGGCTTCCTTATCAAGCTGGCTATAATTCCTTTCAGTTGATGACATGGTTCGGGAGTAGTATGCAATAGGGGCTTCTGGGCCATTTGGTTACCTGTGGCTGTGCACAGCCCCACCCCATAGGAGATGCATCGCAGCTTAACACTAATGGCAGCGTGCCATTGTATTGGATAAGGAGGCTATCACTCGTTAGGAGATTCTTTACCCTTGAATGCCCTAGCTTCGCCTTTCCCCAAGACCATGCAGCCGTCTTTGCCAGTAATTTATGCAGCGGCTCGGCTACTGTTGCCTTATTCCTTAAGAATACTGCGTAGAAGTTGATCAGACCTAAGAATGCCTGTAACTCCGTTTTGTTCTTTGGAACCGGGGCCTTCCTGATGGCCCGTACCTTGCTCTCAGTGGGGTGAATCCCTTCCCTGTCTATCCGGTAGCCCAGGAATTCCACAGACTCAACCCCGATCTGGCATTTGTTCAGTTTAACGTGAGACCGGCAGACCGGAAAATGCCCAAAACTTTTCGCAGCCTTACCCCTAATTCCTCTAGGTTTTCAGCGGATACCAGTACATCGTCAAAGTATGGTACCACGCCTGGTAGGCCCTGCAATAGCCGCTCCATTAGGTTCTGAAATAACCCTGGAGCCACACTAACCCCAAACTGTAATCGGGTACACTTAAAAGCCCCTCTGTGAGTCACAATTGTCTGCGCTTCGGCTGTGCTGCTATCTACGGGCAGCTGTTGATAGGCTTGGGCCAAGTCTAGCTTGGCAAAAACTTGCCCTTGCCCCATTGAGTGCAGTAAGTGCTGTACCACCGGGACGGGGTAAGCACTCTTTTGCAACGCTTTGTTAAGCGTTGCCTTGTAGTCAGCGCAAATCCGGACCGACCCGTCCGGTTTGACTGGGGTGACTATAGGGTCTCCCACTTAGCATGGTCAACTGGCACTAGAATTCCCTGGTTTACTAGCTTGTCCAGTTCGGTCAATCCTGGGCTTTAGGTGACGGGACCCTCCTAGCCTTTAGACGGATAGGGGCAACTTGGGGTCTAAGTTAAAGAGATAGGGGTCCCGTGTACTTGCCCAGGCAGTCTCTGAAAACGTCCCCAAATTCTTCATGAGTGCGTCTTTGAGGTCGACTTCGTTTCTGAAGATTCCAGTCACTCCCATGCCCAATGCTCGGAACCAGTCCAGTCCCAACAAGCTTGGCAGGGTCCCATCAACGATGGTGATGGGCAGAGTTTTCTTCAATGGTCCATACTCAACGTGGACGGACGTTACCCTCGAACGGGATGCGATTCCTGGTAGTCTTGTACCTTTAATTTCTGTGGTTGCAGCTTGCGCTGCGATGGCGGGTAAGGCTCTCACGAGAGTGTCCCAGGACATGATCGTGATCGATGAGCCGGTGTCCACCTCAATCGGCACGGCACCCCTCAATCTTTGCCTTTGTAAAGATTTTTTTCTATGCGTGTTGATGCGTGACCCACTCTCACGACAGTCTGATTCAACCGCGCCTTTTTAAACTGACCACTCGCGGGCGCTTCGCGTTCCAGCGCTCTGATTGGTCGGTTTGAATTTTTGGCGGGAAGGTTGGGGAGCTCGACAGACCTGTGCTAGGTGCCCCTTCCTTTCGCATCGCCGACAAGTTGCATCTTTAAATCTGCATTGTTGTCGTTGGTGTTGCCCTCCGCAACTCGCGCAGTCGCCCCGGTCGTCTTTCTCCGGCCTCCCGGTGTGGAAGACTCCTTCCTCCTCCTCACCGTCCGATTCGGCCTGGACCTCTTCATTGTGGACCGGGGTTGATTTTGCACCAGCCGTTGGTGCGATCTGCTTTTGTAGGGTTTCCGCCGCTTGGGTAGACATCTTGTGAGCCCTGGCTTCGTCCAAACGTTTGCCAGCGTTAGGTTGCTTTTCGACAGCAGCCGCCTCCGCAAACGGATGTCCCTGACCCCGCGGATGAGTTGCTCCAGCAATGCCTCGTCCAAGTCTCGGTACTCGCAATGTTTTGAGGCTTTCCTCAGGGCGGCCATGTATGCGCTGATGGACTCGCCTTCTTGCTGTCTGCGCTCCCCGAATTCGAACCGTTGCACATACTTGGATGGCATTGGTGCAAAATGGGCTTTTAGTAAAGTCTGCAGAGTTTGCCACGGTACCGACTGTACCGGCGTTGGCTCAGCCAGGGATTCTGCGGTGTCGAAAACTTCTGGACCGCAGTGGCTCAGGAAATAGGCTCGTTTCCTGTTGTCTGAAACTCCTTGAAGTTCGTTCGCCTCGAGGAAACACTCGAAGCGAGCCATGTATGACCCCCATTTTTCCTTAGCTGGGTCGAATGGCGCTGGCGGTGTGTAGCCGGACATCGCTGCTTTCCGCCCTTGTTTTGCTGGGTTCGCGTCTTCCTGGTGAGTTCAGCTCTTTTCCTGGCGCTCTTAGCCTCGAGATCCCACCTTCGTCGCCAGTGTTAGATTCGGGCAATAACGAGGCAGGAGACCAGGATAGTGACAACAGCTCTTTACTATATGGTGAACCCAGCCACCAGTGCCCGGGAAATCCCCTCCTTATATACAGTTTAGCCGGTGGCTTCAACCAATCAGCAACGTGCTTTTTTCCCGCCAAAACTTTTAAAGATACATTACAAGGTATAATTCTGACAAATGATCTATTCTTAAAAGGTGGCAGGGCTGAAATCTCCCTATTGGCAGGTTCACTTTTTACTATTGCGACGCCAACCGGTTCCTCCTGAAGGCAACAGGAACGACTCAGCCAATAATCCAGGGCCGGACGGCCTAGAGGAGGAGCTGGGAGGAACAAACAGTCCCTCCGACCAGCTCGACTCTCTCCCAGAGAATGAAC
The DNA here is from genome assembly GCF_028640845.1 of Ahaetulla prasina. Lineage (NCBI taxonomy): Eukaryota > Metazoa > Chordata > Lepidosauria > Squamata > Colubridae > Ahaetulla > Ahaetulla prasina. Next base: position 97,087,508 of record NC_080540.1, read on the forward strand.
TGCAGGTCAGAAAGAGTTAGGAGATGCCCTGTCTACCTGCGTGACTACGAGAGAGATAGCATGCAAATATTATGTAAATAGAGGTACAAAGCGTTCTGGGAGGGAAGGAGTGTAATGTATTTTGAACTTTGAGAGGAATTTTGGCGGAAAATTGCACGTTGCTGATTGGTTGAAGCCTCAACCAAAAGAGTATTTAAAGAGGGTTTTGCGGTTGTGTTTGCTGGGTTCGCGTCTTCCTGGTGAGTTCAGCTCTTTTCCTGGCGCTCTTAGCCTCGAGATCCCACCTTCGTCGCCAGTGTTAGATTCGGGCAATAACGAGGCAGGAGACCAGGATAGTGACAACAGCTCTTTACTATATGGTGAACCCAGCCACCAGTGCCCGGGAAATCCCCTCCTTATATACAGTTTAGCCGGTGGCTTCAACCAATCAGCAACGTGCTTTTTTCCCGCCAAAACTTTTAAAGATACATTACAAGGTATAATTCTGACAAATGATCTATTCTTAAAAGGTGGCAGGGCTGAAATCTCCCTATTGGCAGGTTCACTTTTTTACTATTTTATCATACTTTGGCTGATTAAAGCCTGATTCAAAAGGAAGCATCTTATTGGCAGTGTGCTTTTTTTCTATTAAAAAGCTGTTCGCTGAAAAAAAAAATTGTCCTGCAGTAACACTGCTATCAGTTATTTTACTGACAGCTGGAATGCAGAATAGAATGAAGGAAGGAATGCATGGATTTCTATATCCATCTGTGTAATACCAGCATGCATGCGATTACAGACCAGCATATGCCTATTCATTTTTGTAGTCTGGCATAAGGAACAGATTTCCAATTCAGCAAAATGTATGAAGGTGTGCCATAACAGGAAGTGCTAAGAAAGACTACCAAATTCTTCAAAATTCAGACTTTCAAACCATTTTTAAAAAAGTTAACTCTTGGTCACTTTGAAGCATCTAAAGGAAAACGTACCAGCATTAATCACTGGCCAATGCAAGCTCTAATAAGATATTCTTGCCATGGTTTGTGTGTGTGTGTGTGTGTGTGTGTGTGTGTGTGTGTGTGTGTGTGTGTGAGGGGGGCGGGATAATAGAAGTTACAAGTACTCCTCAACTTACGACCACAATTGAGACCTGAGTTTCCATTGCTAAGAAAGGGAATTGTTAAGTGAGCTGTGCCTGATTTTATTACTATTTTGCTATAGTTGTTAAGTGATCACCACAGTTGTTAAGTGAATTCTGTGGTCACTAAACAAATCTGGCTTTTCCCGTTGATTGTGTTTGTTGGAAGCTAGCTGGGAAGTTCACAAATGTCAATCACATGATCCCGGATGCTGCAGCCATCGTGAGTTAGCAAGTGCCTGATCTTCGGACTTTTTGCCATGAGCTGAAAACGCATTTATTTATCCAAGCGGGACTGGATTAAAAGTTTTTACTTAATTTTAATTGGGGTTGATTACTTTTAGGAAATGGGGTTTTTCTATTTTAATCTGTACTTTTAAATTATGGCCTATTTAAATAAGTTTTTTAATTAGTTTTTTACTTTGTTTGATATTTGTATTTTATCGGCCTGTAAACCGCCCTGAGTCCTCCGGGAGATAGGGCAGTATAAAAATTTGATTAAATAAATAAATAAATAAATAAATAAATAAATAAATAAATAAATAAATAAATAAGAAGACTAAACCAGAAGACTGGTCCCAGTGATTGACCCAGATTGGATCCTGTTATTCTATTCTGTTATTCTGAATGAGGTATAATTCTGACAAATGATCTATTCTTAAAAGGTGGCAGGGCTGAAATCTCCCTATTGGCAGGTTCACTTTTTTACTATTTTATCATACTTTGGCTGATTAAAGCCTGATTCAAAAGGAAGCATCTTATTGGCAGTGTGCTTTTTTTCTATTAAAAAGCTGTTCGCTGAAAAAAAAAATTGTCCTGCAGTAACACTGCTATCATACCATCCCTAGTCCTTCTTTTCATTAAACTAGGCATAGCCAATTCCTGTAACCTTTCTTTGTATGTTTTAGCTATTCTAATTACAGTCTTAGGCTTATAGTCAGTGATTTTCAAAGTTATGGTAGTCATCCTATATAAAAGACAGGGCTTCAATCACACCATCATGTCTTTTTAAGGACAGTTGACTTTTGGGAGGGTCAGCTTCCCAGTTCATCCATTTCCTCTGTAATACAAAACATGACTTTTTTGTCAAAAAGGAGCACAAGACTAACAAGGTATGTTTAAACCGCCTTTATTTTTAAATAGATCAGTGCATTGTTTGGCTAATAGAGACTTCTTTTTGTCTCTTTTGGAACAGGCATATAAATGGGCAATTTTTTTAAAGGAAAACGTACCAGCATTAATCACTGGCCAATGCAAGCTCTAATAAGATATTCTTGCCATGGTTTGTGTGTGTGTGTGTGGGGGGGGGGCGGGATAATAGAAGTTACAAGTACTCCTCAACTTACGACCACAATTGAGACCTGAGTTTCCATTGCTAAGAAAGGGAATTGTTAAGTGAGCTGTGCCTGATTTTATTACTATTTTGCTATAGTTGTTAAGTGATCACCACAGTTGTTAAGTGAATTCTGTGGTCACTAAACAAATCTGGCTTTTCCCGTTGATTGTGTTTGTTGGAAGCTAGCTGGGAAGTTCACAAATGTCAATCACATGATCCCGGATGCTGCAGCCATCGTGAGTTAGCAAGTGCCTGAATTTTGATCATGTAACTTTGAGAATGCTGTGATGGTTGTAAGGCAAGGACTGGTCATAATTCACTTTTTTCAGTGTTGATGTAACTTTAATCAGTTGCTAAATGAATGGCTGTAAATCAAGGACTACCTGTAGTTAGAATTTGGCCTCACTAGCAGCCATCCGTCCAGGGGTGAGCTGCTGGGGGTTTGCAGGGGTTTGGCTGCAACCTCTAGCTAAGATTCTGTGCAGTTCGGAGAACCCCCAAATCCCACTCCTGGTTGGCCCCTCCCACCCCGCCCCTCCCAGGAGTCCCCACGTGGCCTGTTTTGGATGCAGGTAAGTGTAGGGTGTGCATGGAGGCTCAGGGAGGGTGAAAAGCAGACATACCAGAAGTTTGGGAAGACTGGAAATGGGCCCATTTCTAGCCTCCAGAGGGCCTCCAGAGCCTGGGTGGGCTGTTTTCGCCCTCCTAGAGGCTTGAGGAAAGCCTCTGGAGCCCAGGGAGGGCAAAATGCCCCCCCACCATGGTGCAGGAGGCCAATTAGGCCATGCCCGCCATGGCCATGCCCACCCAGCAACCAGGCAGAGAACCCCTTGCTAAAAAATTTTGAAGCCTACCCCCGCATCCATTCCTTTTGAGATGAACTACAATCTTATCATCATAGGTTTTAAAAAACTAGGAAAGAAAGTCCCTGAGTCCTGGGATTTCAAAATGGTTTTCATAAATCCTTCTTAGCCCACTATTATCCATTAAGGGAAAGAATAGTCCAAGGTAATGATTAACCATGCAAATGCTATCCACAGAATATAGTTGGTTACTGAGAACCTGTGCCTGAATTATTTGGATGATAACAAGATAATTGCGTTCCACCTCACAAGAATTGGCAAAAATGTTTGGCCAAGGAGTATAATCTTGATCAGGAGGGCTTTAAATTGGAACTTGTGGGGGTTGAGGACAAATAACATTAAATAAGGATCTTAGATAGTTCCATCTACTTACAAAGGAGTGGGAGTATTGCCATGATGGAACCTATTAAACCTCACAATGAAAAAAACAGAAAGAACATTGGCTCATAAAGTTAATGGCCTTCAGTGTCTATTCACTAATACTCAAATATGGGAAATAAACAAGCCGAGCTTGAACTCTTAGTACAGCAAGGCAAATGCTATTTAATAGCTATGATGGAAACCAGGTGGGATGACTCTTATGTCTTGAATGTAGAAACTGAAGGATATAATCTGTTGAAAAGGAACAGAAACAATAGAAAGGGAGGGGGAAATGCGGTGTATCTAAAAAGTAGGTTATTAGCTCAGAAATTCAAATCAAGGATTTTGTAATACTGCAAAGCAGAGTTTTTCATTTTCTGTGCAATTTTAGGGTTCCATGAGAATTTGAAGGGGTCCCTTGAGAGATTAAAGGCAAAAAATAGGAAAAAAAGTTCACTATAAGAAAGTCAATTGAATTCAGGCCTTGGATTAAAAAAATGATTCAATAAACTTAGAGTGGTGGCAAATAAGCCTTCAGAGCAAGATAAGCTAATTGGAAAAGTTGCCCCAAATTAGTGAATAAACAGAATAACAGAGTTGGAAGGGACTTTGGAGGTCTTCTAGTCCAACCCCCTGCTCAGGTAGGAAACCCTACACCATTTCAGACAAATGCTTGTGCAATCTTTCCCAATAAACCTCCAGTAAACCAACACACAACTTCTGGAGGCAAGTTGTTCCACTGATTAATTGTTCTGACTGTCCGGAAATTTCTCCTTAGTTCCAGATTGGTTCTCCCCTTGATTAGTTTCCATCTGTTGGTTCTTGTCCTGCCTTCAGGTGCTTTAGAGAATAGGTTTACCCTTCTCTTCTTTGTGCGAGTCTCTTAAATATTGGACACTGCTATCATACCATCCCTAGTCCTTCTTTTCATTAAACTAGGCATAGCCAATTCCTGTAACCTTTCTTTGTATGTTTTAGCTATTCTAATTACAGTCTTAGGCTTATAGTCAGTGATTGTTCAAAGTTATGGTAGTCACCCTATATAAAAAGACAGGGCTTCAATCACACCATCATGTCTTTTTAAGGACAGTTGACTTTGGGAGGGTCAGCTTCCCAGTTCATCCATTTCCTCTGTAATACAAAACATGACTTTTTTTGTCAAAAAAGGAGCACAAGACTAACAAGGTATGTTTAAACCGCCTTTATTTTTTAAATAGATCAGTGCATTGTTTGGCTAATAGAGACTTCTTTTTTCTCTCTTTTTGGAACAGGCATATAAATAGGCAATTTTTTTTAAAGGAAAGAGTTGATTTATTCATACGATGTGAAAGAGTTCATTTATTCATATGATAAATAACATTACACATACAACCCATGAACCATTGGGTTCCTGTTTCAGTGATATTTCCTTCACATCTCCAAATTTTTCCTGCCAGCTTCTCACGGGACCAAAATGAGTTGTGACAGAGCCTGGAGAATTATATTTTTTTTGGCTCCCTATGAATCTTTCCTATTACAACTCTGCATTTTAATGTTGTGTCATACATAAAGAAAAACAATAGCAGAGCTTCTTGTGTACATCCTTCACAGAAAAATTCTTAAAAAATTTGAAGGAGATATTCACAGGTGTATCTGCCTCTTAAATTGTTAGCACAATCAAGCAAAAGCAGCTGGGCACAGAGAATGTTTTGTGACTTTTTTATTATTTCATTAAATGCTTTATAATTTTTATATCATAAATCGTTTTATAAAATTTGCCAAATCACCTAGGTCCTGGATTTTGGACACATTCTGTCAGTTAGCTCAATTGTGGAACCTTGGATCAAAAATTGTTTCTCTATGAGGCACTGTTTCATCCAGTTAACGATTTATAGATATGAGAGTCTTAGTAATACAGTGGTACCTCGGTACTCCTTGGTAATTCATTATGGAAGATGTGATGAATACAAAAAACAATGGCTAGTGAGAAGACCACTTGACTTACCATATGACCCGCTATTTTGGCCAGAAGAAATAGGGAGTCACGAGGCAGCTGACATCAACAAGTTCTTCCTTTTGCATTAACTACTGGGAGAAGACAAGTGCAAGGTTTCTGTTTCAAAACATGTTGAATACTAATATGATCAGTTTTGAAGCAGTCAAGTGTTGATGTATGACTATGTAAATGCCAGCTTTCAAAGGAAAGGGGAATGCTAGGCAGATTTTTTTTTGGTGGGGAGGGGGTTACCTCTTAATACATTTCTCTGGGACAAAAGTTCCAAATTGGAACTCAGAATAATTTTTGGCAAAACTTGGTTACTTTTCTAGGCGAAAAAAAGTCCATCAATCGTTAATTATGTTAAATCTAAAATGCGAAGTTACATGGCATCATCATTTTTTATTCTAAATGCCAAAATTAAGGAAGAACATTTGCAAAGCTACTTTTCACATAAATAAACAAAATATGCAATGACTCTGGGCAAAACTTTGAATAGATGTTTCATTCTGATTATGCTTGCAGTGAAATCACCTTTGGAAGCTGTTTTAGAATGTAATGTGTCTCCATCAACATTTCTAACAGCAAAATGAAACAGCAAGACTGCTCATTCCACCTCTCTTCTGCGGCTGCTTTCAGGTACTACATCTGCCAGACAACACACCAGGACAACATGAACACCATTGCACTGAAGATAATTCATTCATTTTTCTGTGAATAAACAAATTATGTTGCCTCTGCCACAACAAGAGAACATAGAGAAAGACCAGAAGCAAATTTTTGAGTGAAGTCCAAAACACTGAAAGTGACCCTGTTACTCTAAAAATGCTGATCCTTAAGTTCTCAAGAATCAACTCATTAAATGAACTGAATTTAGAGAGCCAGCCAAGTCCGGGCAGGCTCTGGAATCTGCCATGCTTGGAAGTGCACCATGATTAAATATCAAAGCTGTCTAGTTTATTATCATCAAGGAGTAGTTGGAGTTTTTGTAAGCAGTGGCCCCAAACAAGATTCCTTGACAATGCCTAAGCTGAAGATAAAAGCATATCAAAAGAAAAATATCTCTAACTCATAGGACTTGACTATTAACACATGTTCTTATTTAAATATGCAAATAATATTTATATGTAAATATATGTGCTTGTTTTGTGAGAGACAGTTTAGTGGAGTAGATAAGGCACCAGGCTAGAATTTAAAACAAAAAAAACAAAAAACATAAGTACTAATCCTGCCTTAGGCCCAAAGCCAGCTGGGTGACCTTGGGCCAGTCTCTCTCTCTCAGCCTTAGGATGACAGCAGTGGCAAACCACTTCTGACAAGCCTTGTCAAAAAACTATAGGGACTGAACCAGGTACCCTGTTTCCCCCGAAATAAGACATCCCCTGTTAATAAACCGAATCGGGCTTTTGAGCACATGGCAATAAGGCCAAGCACTTATTTCAGGGTTCAAAAAAAAAAAAAAAAAAAGACAGGGTCCTATTTTTTGGGAAACATGGTAGTTGCCATGGGTCAAAAACCAACTTGAAAGTACATATACAATAAACAAACAAACGAACAATTTTCTTTGAGAAATGACTGCATATCGTCAGCAGGTGTCAGATTATATTTATCTGTCTCCTAGTTTCTACCTCAAATAAAACCACAACAAAGAGCCTTTCTCCCATATTTCCACTTGTGTGGTTGGGAATGATTGAGAAACACTTGCTGAGCTGCTCTCTCCCTAGGGGTTCCTGATGATCCAATGTCATTACTCATATATGAGCTCTAACATATTTCTAAGGGATTACTCTCTACATTTAGCTTGGAGATGGTTAGAAGGCCCTCTTCCCTTGCATTTGGAGTGAGAAGGGTAAGCTATCAGGGATATAGTGGCAGGGACCTGCCTAGCAAACACATCTTTTATCCATGCCTCCTTTTGTGCAACACAGGTTACTACAGATGTGAACATCTGGAGAGGGATAGTTTGATTTGGAATTGGGCTATTGGTGAATTTGGGGCATAAAATAATTCCAAATCTCATGTAAAAAATGAAGCAATGTTAGTTAATTGTCCAGGTTGTATGAAGGGGCATAGGAAACTGCAATGCAGAGGTTCCCCACCTCCGGTCTAGGGTCCATTGAGAATTGGGCCACGCAAGTGGCGGATGAGCATGCAAAGCTTTGTTTGTGCATGCATGGGATTAGGTTGCATGTGTAAAACCATCACCTACACATAACACACAAACACACAAACACACTGTCGCTGCTGCCACCCCTGCTGCTAGGTTATGGAGCCAGAAAGGTTAGAGGCCACTGTTCTAATGGACAAGTAGATTTTCACAATCCTGAACTGGTAACCATATTCTGCAGTCTTTCAAAGTATATCTCACAGCTATGAAAATATTGCCAGCTTCATATGTACAACATACAACGCTACTCTTTAAAAAAAAATATTTTTTTTGCATTTATATCCCGCCCTTCTCCGAAGACTCAGGGCGGCTTACATTATGTTAGCAATAGTCTTCTTCCTATTTGTATATTTATATACAAAGTCAACTTATTGCCCCCAACAATCTGGGTCCTCATTTTACCTACCTTATAAAGGATGGAAGGCTGAGTCAACCTTGGGCCTGGTGGGACTAGAACCTGCAGTAATTGTAGGCAGCTGTGTTAATAACAGACTGTCTTACCAGTCTGAGCCACAGAGGCCCCTGTATATTAATTACTTAATTAATTATAAATATTATGCATGCTTTCATTTTAAAGCTTATTCACATTGTAAGTCATGTTAATGCCAACATTATCCTGAGTTGTACTTTAGACATTTCAGAACCAACAGGGACAATGTCTGAAATGTATCTCTTTTTTATTTCCCAGATTTGTGTATGGTTTTGTTTTGTTTTACAATACCTATCTGCCTGCCTTTGAGAGTTTCATTTTTCTTTTTGGCTCATAGGCTGAAATTCTTATGCACATATGTATGTGCATAATGTAAGTCTCACTGCACAGAGACCTGTAGAACATTGTTCTGTAAATATTGCAATCATGAATTATTTTCTTTTTATCTTTGCTAATCATTTACAAATAATTCACAGGTAGGTTTAGATTTAATGGTAGATTTCTGAATAGGGCACATTAGAAGAACAAGACATTCTGATTCTTTGGGGCTTTTTAGCTCAATATAATATAAAGTAGGATATAACATTATTTATTTTTACTTAAAGATAATATTTTTTTTTTGTTTACATTTATACCCTGCCCTTCTCTGAAGACTCAGGGCGGCTTACAGTGTAATATTGTATATTGAATATTGCCATATTCAATGAGAATTCCTTCCAGAATATCTATGTTAATTAGACTGATAATAGACAGAAATATGAATGATTGTGGATTTTAGCATAGTAAGATTGTGAGTTATGATATTGAAAATTCAGTACTTCCCAACTTGAACATGTTTTCAGGTGTATTCGATCCTTCAATTCCTAAATTCTGGCCATATCCCCATTCTGTCTTTAGCATTGACCAGCCAGCACTGAAATGATGTAAATGCTGCCTTATTTCTGTTATTTTGACAAAGTTTGCAGCGTATGAGGCTAGAGAATCGTTGCCTATTGGCTTATAAATGAGTGGCCATCATTGGCCAACAGGTGATAGCTGCTATATAAGTAGCAGCTGTGAGTGAAGTTTTTGTTCGGGAATATTGCCCTATTTTTACTCGCTGTTAGTTTGTTGTTAATAAAGGATTATTGCTAACCGTCAAGCCTCCATTCCCTTCTTCATTCTTTGAATGAAGCACTGGCGACGAGGGTGGGATTCCTGAGGCGACGGTTGAGTACTGGTTACGGTAGGGGAGTTTATTTATCCTCTATCCTTGTCAATCCACATTGCTCCATGGCGGCTAAGATATCTTTCGCTCCCTATGACCCAGCCTACGAGACGTGGGATGCGTATGTTGAGCGTTTTGACTGTTATCTCCTAGCCAACGATTTCACCGAGCTCGCAGGAGATAGGAAATGCGCCCATTTCCTGAATGCCTGTGGCCCACAAATGTTTGCAATGGCCAGAGCTCTGTTGGTTCCTCAATCAGTTTCTGCGGTGCCTTGGGCCACCTTGATGGGCACATTGCGAGCTCATTATGCGCCAGCTCCTTCGCGCATTTCCAGACAGTTTACCTTTCGCCAGAGGATCCAAATGGACGGGGGGTCCATCAACTCGTATATGGCTTCTCTCCGGTCCGCTGCTATAGAGTGTAAGTTTGTTGTTAATAAAGGATTATTGCTAACCGTCAAGCCTCCATTCCTTCTTCATTCTTTGAATGAAGCAAAGTTAAAAATAACCTCTGTTTGCACCTCTGAGCTGCTGTTTTGCATTTTGTTCTAGTTCCTATACCTTGGAGTTCTGGTAGAAAGCCAAAAAAATTTAAAAAAGAAACAAAGAAAATTTTGCCAGATTAGAGATGAGGCTATTTAATATTGGCTCAAGTAGACACTTTTCTTTCATTTACAATAACTGTAATGCTAGAATTCTTGATTTGAAGAGGAAAAAAATCTTGAAATTTTTATTCATTTCTGCTGCCAAACAAAGGCAGAGGGAGATGGAGATTAGTTGTCAGGACTGTTGATCTAAACCTAATTTTTAACAATTCAGCATAAATCAGTCACATCTAAAACTTAAATGACTATCTGCCATTTGCATAAAATTTAAAATATTACTTAGTTTGATTCAAGAAGATAACTATTTTATTTTTGCAAACTTGCATCTCATTAAAAAAAAAGGTATTTAAAGACCTGTGTTCTGACAGATGAGCACAATTCAAAACACACTATGTCTCCTCGAATGGTAATGAAATGTTTGGAACCAAATTGCCAAGCTCGGAGCTCAAACCAACAAGTTAATTGTTTTATTTTTGAGGAGAGAGAGTAGAGGAATACCCTGTTATGCACATACATGCAATTCAGAATGTGATAGGGATGTTCCATTTAGAATTATCTATGAACGTATTTGTGTTTTTTCCAGTTGCTGAGGATACCATTAATCATGTTTATGTGTGTATGAATTTTATGCAACGAACATGAAATACGTCATGTTATTTTAATTGTGGTAGTTGTCAGGAGTGGATAAGTACCAGAACTTATTTGTAGAAAAGACAAATGTATTTAAAATTGATGGAATCCAATGAACACAGTCATAAAATGAAAATAAATCCGGCAATATTCCTGGAACATGAATACTTGTTAGCAAATATAGTCTTTGTATTATACACTGCAAACGTGGTTGATCCTAAACATATCCTGAGGAAAGCTTTGCCAATTATGTAGTAAATCCACAGTTCTAGTTATTTATATTAGCTATATACAATATTTATACATATGTAGTACAAATATATATCGGTACATTTAGTCATTTTAACTATGTTTATAATAGATCATTGTCAACAGTCCCTAAGATGATTTGTTGAGAATTTTTCCGGTCACTTTTCTAGTTCTACATGGTGAGTGACTGACAGCAACTGTATTCCATGATTCTAAGCAAGCATACATTGATGATGGATGCCTTCTTCTATCCCTACAGAGGTATCATTCATTTGATTTAAACTGGCTTCAGTGACACTCTTCTGCCCTTGAGAGTTTCTTGACTTTTTCTTTGAGAAGTCTGTGTGCTCTGTTAAATTTATTTAAGCTAGAGCTATGACACATTAGGATGAACTCCAGCAGATGTTTTGAAGTTATTAAAAAAAAGCTTAGGTTATCTACTTTTGTTGTTGTGGTAATCAACATTTGCAACCTGCATGTGAGCAAACTCCAAAGCTTTTGTTGTGGTTCAGATTTTACTTTCTGGAGAGGGAAGTTCCTTCTAGAAAGAGAGGTTTTATGGAGGAAACATGTATGCTTTTTATTTATTTTTATTTATTTATTTTTCAAATTTATATACCGCCCTATCTCCCTAAGGACTCAGGGCGGTTCACAGGCAGTTAAAATACATATAAATACAGATTAAAAACAACAATTAAAAAACTTATTCTATTGCCCAAATTTAAAATAGTATAAATAATAAAAACCCCTTAAAACCCATGACTTTAAAATCTAATCCAGTCCCGCGCAGATGAATAAGTGTGTTTTAAGCTCGCGACGAAAGGTTCGGAGGTCCGGAAGTTGACGAAGTCCTGGAGGGAGTTCGTTCCAGAGGGTGGGAGCCCCTACAGAGAAGGCCCTTCCCCTGGGTGTCGCCAGACGGCACTGCCTAGCTGACGGCACCCTGAGGAGTCCCTCTCTGTGAGAGCGCACGGGTCGCTGGGAGGTATTTGGTAGCAGTAGGCGGTCCCGTAAATAGCCTGGCCCTATGCCATGGAGGCTTTAAAGATTGTCACCAGCACCTTGAAGCGCACCCGGAAGGCCACAGGTAGCCAGTGCAGTCTGCGCGGGATAGGTGTAACACGGGAGCCACGAGGGGCTCCCTCTATCACCCGTGCAGCCGCATTCTGGACTAACTGCAGCCTCCGGATGCCCCTCAAGGGGAGCCCCATGTAGAGAGCATTGCAGTAATCCAGGCGAGACGTCACGAGGGCGTGAGTGACCGTGCATAAGGCATCCCGGTCTAGAAAGGGGCGCAACTGGCGCACCAGGCGAACCTGGTGGAAAGCTCTCCTGGAGACGGCCGTCAAATGGTCTTCAAAAGACAGCTGTTCATCCAGGAGAACGCCCAGATTGCGCACCCTCTCCATCGGGGCCAGTGACTCGCCCCCAACAGTCAGCCGAGGACTCAGCTGACTGTACCAGGATGCCGGCATCCACAGCCACTCTGTCTTGGAAGGATTGAGCTTGAGCCTGTTTTTATCTTTTCTAATCACTCTCACATTCAATATAATATATACTCCCCATAGGAACCTTGATCATGTAAGCATCATACTTTCAGGATCTCCATTTGTTCCTGTCTTTGTTTTTATGATGGAAAGGAGATGCAGAAATGGAACCTCAAGCATCTTTTTCAGGCCCCTGTGTTGTTTATGAATTTATAATAATAATGTTTAGGGTTTTTGAGAAGAGTCCATGCAGCAGCCCTAACAACAACAAAAATGTTGCCAAACAGTTAAGTAATATTCACGTAAATTGTTTCAACCATCCACGTTATAAATGCAAATGGTTTAAATGGTTAAAAATATTCAGATTTAAATGAACTCAAGCAAGCAACCTTAGGAACCAATGGGTAAAAGTAAGGATCAAGGCAAATAATGTGAAAAGTTCAGTTTTAAAGGTAGAAGTTCCAATAGATTGAATAGATTTGTTAATTTATAAAATGATTTCCTCTTTGTCATTTACAAATTAACAAATAAAAAATCTAACTGAGCTTCCAACTTATGCCAGGCAACATCTGCGGAAAATTGATCATCAGAAATTTCTGTATTTCCTTCTGCTGCTGACCAAAACACGTGTCTTGATTTCCTACTCATAGATGGATTTTAACACTTGCAGGATATTCTCCTGGTAGAGCCAATTGCTCTCTGGTTGCTCTGAGGGAATGTTGAGAGTTTTGGATTGCAGATGCCATACACAGCTCAAATTGGCCAATTTAGTTCATTGAATCATGTTGGACAGGACTAAGTGGCCCTTCTGCCTTGCTTGCACTCTTCATCGAATGCCAGTGCTGCCTCTTGTAGCTCTGAACTGACCACTGTTTTGGCCAATTATCCCTTTAATGGTAAACCTGCCCTTTGCAAAGCATTTTCACAATCTTTTCAGGTGCCTTTCAGTTTCCACACATCGTTCTTGAATAGGGAAGTACAACCCCATGCAAAACAAGATACATAATCTCTCAAGACTGTGCTGGGGAAGGGCAAATATCCATAGTCATTCATGATTGATTCTGTTCCACCATATCTAGACCTGTACGGCTTCCAGATATTGAGAGAGGATATAAACATTACATGAATAGCATGGGATCAACACATATAATTTGGTATCATCCAAAAACTCAGTGGTGAGATTCAAATTTTTTTACTACCAGTTATGTGGGCGTGGCTTGGTGGGCGTGGCTTGGTGGGCGTGGCAGGGGAAAGATACTGGAAAATTTCTATTCCCTCCCCACTCCAGGGGAAAGTTGCTGCAAAATCTTCATTTCCTCCCGAAGAGCTGGGACTCGGAAGGCATAGAATAGATTGGGGCGGGGCCAGTCAGAGGTGGTATTTACCGGTTCTCCGAACTATTCAAAATTTCCTCTACTGGTTCTCCAGAATTGGTCAGAACCTGCTGAATACCACCTCTGCAAATATTTTTTCTATTCAAGAACCTTAGTTAATAGTTTCAGGTAGATGTTGAAGAGGAAGGGGAGCACATTAAACATTGTGGTACTCCACAGGCAAGGGATCATGAACTTAATTTTGTCTCCCCCACCTCTCCTGAACCTTCTCTTGACAAGCAAAGATATTGGATGCCTCCTTTTGGGAATGTATCAGTGACTTTGATATCCCTTTTCTCCAAAAACACAAGCATATTTCCCTCTTGATATACTCTGTATACATTTAAAGCAAAATCATCATCATCATCATCAACAACAACAACAACAACAACAACATTGCTATACCTGGTGACAGCAGAATCGATGAGAAACAACTTGAAAAAGTCACCAGATATCAAGATTTGAGAATTGAATTGCAGAGACTCTGGCATAAACCAGTGCAGGTGGTTCCAGTGGTACTCGGCACACTGGGAGCTGTGCCTAAAGACCTAGGCGAGCACTTAAAAGCAATTGGCGCTGACAAGATCACCATTGGTCAGCTGCAGAAGGCCACCTTACTGGGATCTGCTCGCATAATTTGCCGATACATCACACAATCCTAAACGCCTGGGAAGTGTTCAACTAGTGATCTGTGATACGAAATCCAGCATAGTTATCTCGTTTGCTGTGTATACTGTCATTTTGTGTAAATAAAATAATAATAATAATAATTAACAGTGATACCCATTGTCATCGGGGCACTTGGTACCATGTCCAAGAATTTTATAAGATACATCAACGAATTGCAGCTTTCTGCAATAACACCAGCAGAACTGCAAAAAACTGTGCTACTTGGAACATCATATATCTTAAGAAGGTACTTGGTTACCTGGCAGCAACCCGTATCAACCATCAGCACCAGTCAATGGTATTTGTGATGCCTTTTTGAATGTTCAGTTGACTGAGTTTCATGTTTAATGAATAAAGATAGATAATAACAATAATAATGGAACACCCCCAGCCACTGAGCATAATAATCTCCATGAAATTTAAAAATACTATGACTACATTGGAGCCATATGTCAGCATGATCCAGATTTTAAACTAGACAACATGTTTCTTGGTAGGATATATCTTCTTCATTACCTAAGTACAATGAAATTAATTGTACAGCTATCCTCATTTAATAAGTGACCATTCACAGTTATGATGTTGAAAAACTAACTTTGTGATCAGTCTTCTTATTTATGATCTTCACTGGTCTATAAAACAAAGGAATGCTGAAGTAAGATCCTAAACATAGTCACGGTTTCACTCAGTGACCACCTTACTTATCAACCAAGATTCTGGTTCTAGCTGTGGTCACTAAAACAAGAACTACCTATATTCAAGATCTTTTTGACACATATATAGTTTAATTCACCACTAAGTGCACCAGTAATTATGGCTGGTGATTTGAGTGCTTATATTGAGAAATCTGATCCTTTTATACAAGCTCACTTTAAATGGTCTATTCTCACAAAATAAGGACTTTTCCCTTTACAAGCTCAACCCCCCACCCCAAAGATAATCAGTGTAATTTGTCAGGGTTGCTATTAGCCCAGTTTATAGGCAGCCTAGTTCTGATTATATTAAATTACTCTGCTAGGAGAAACTTAAATGGGAAACTAAGAGTTTTAAGACACCAGTGTGGTTGAATACATTATGGTTCCACATATTTATGCTTATTTAATAACACATTTTTAAATCAGAAATCACTCTGATAGTGACACTTTCCCATTAATCCTAAAGCAAATACTCATTTTTTAAAAAAGTCCATTGTCCCCTAGGAAACACAATAAAAAGTCACATTTAGAATAAATTGTCTTTCAAAATAGCAAAACAGCAGTAGCAGCAACAACAACAACAACAAAATAAACCTGTCTGCTCTGTTGAATTCAGAACCTCTTTCAACTTTGTTCCCAAATTTATTTAGCAGTCTCCTCTGAGCAGGTACTATAGCATTTTCAGTCTATTGTCCATGTTCTCCAGGCCTCGCTATCTAAACTCCAATCAATGTGTATGAGATTCAACCTTTGGTTTGATGCTGATGATTATAAAGCAAAAAAAGTCCTCATCTCTGCAGTATATATATACTTTTCCATCCAACAACTCATTAGGTTCCTTTCAATCACTCAAACAGCAAATGATCCATTACGATCTTATAAATATCTAAGAAACAGAAAACAATGAGAGAGATTAATTGCAGCAGCTAAGCTTAAAATCCTGCCTCCTTCTGGCAATTCACTATTCTTTTCAGGGTAGACATTCATGTCCTATCTCCCAAACATCTGCAGATATTTGGAACAATTACTTTCACAACATTATAATTCAATATAGAATTATTAAAGGATGCATGACAGTCCCATTGTAATGTACCTTCTAAATGGTCAGCTGTGACTACATAGCCATGGTTAAGGATCTTGTTATACAGAAATTAAAGGTGATTGAAGTCCTAACTTTATTTACTCATAATAACAGCATACTATATTTTCCATCTAAGTGGAATTGGGCCATGGTCATCCCTTTCTAACAAAATGAGCAAGTTATATGCAAAATACTTTTATTTAAAAGTATTGTATTGGATCAAAAGTCAAATATGCTTGCTGAGGAGCAGGTGGGATTCAGAAGGGATGTTTGACTTTGTGATGGACAGAATGGGGAGTTGGCCCAGCCAAATGTTGAATTTGCTTTTGTTCTGATGTAAAGTAGCCAATTGCCACACAAGGTGGAAAATTGCAACCTGTTTATTCTGCACAGCACAAAGAGGTATGATCTGGGGACTAAATCACAAATTGAGAATCCCAATACACAAATTATCATAGCTGTTATACAATTTTGGAAAACAAAAGCATATGATCATTAGGAGGCAATACGCCACAAGCAACAAAATATTCACACCCCTGGCAGGGGATGGCCTTCCCTGACGGTGGATTCATTACTACAGCATTACAGGCCTTACCTAATTACATTACAGGCCTATCCCTAATTGATATGGTTGGTTGATCTGCGACAAGAAAAGGGTAGTTAACAATCAATAAAGCAATAGCTATTTAGACACTAATCTTGATAAAAATAATTAAAAATCATATTAACAATAAATAAAAATGTATTACACTATAAAATGTAAAATATATTCAAATATTAAAATATACCAAACAGTCAGAGAGAGTAAAACAATCAACCACAATGGAGTCATCGAAGAACGCTTCTAGTACCCTGGGACACCCTCCCCCCTGCCAGGCCTGATAACATATCCAAGTCTTGAGCAACTTTTGGAATAATAACAGGGATAGAGATAACCTGATTTCGGGGGTAGGATAGAGGGTGGAGAATGTTCCATGTCAGAGAAGGCCCAATGTCCTGGTCCCACCAAATAGGTCCCTGACATATGTTACATGCAATAAACATTCTTTGCCAGATCTAATAGGAGAGGCTGCTATAATTGCAGAGAGGTGGTACCTCAGATAACACAGTCCTTCACCTTGACCAGGTTGGATGTACTACCCGCCGCAGGCATGTTGGACTTTATAAAAATGTACAGCAGCATATATTGGCCACTTGGGAACAACTCTGTGGAGTCCCTGAGCCACATATCCTTTGTTGCTTGAGCTACGAGATTTTCAGATGACATTCTTTGTCGATTCCATTGTGAAGAAGTACCCTGACATTTTGTATGAAACATAGTTGTTGCCTTTTCTCTCTGATAAAGGTTCTAATATATCCACCTTGTGGCTCAATTTTGTGCCTCTATTTGTTTTATTTATCTCATTTATGACTGAGGAGTAGTATTAAATTTGTTGATTACCACAATTTTTAGTTCTTAATGTTATTTTATCAAATTTCCTGTGTATTTCTGATTTGTATCTATAGATGTTAGGAATATGTATATGTATGTACTGTACGTATATATGTATGCATGTATATATGTAAAAGAGATATGGTGGCTCAGTTGCTAAGACGCTGAGTTTATCGATCTAAAGGTCGGCAGTTCCGCAGTTTGAATCCCTAGTGCTGTGAAATGGAGTGAACTCTTGTTACTTATCCCAGCTTCTGCCAAGCAGCTCGAAAGCACATAAAAATAGGGACCACCTTTGTTGGGAAGGTAACAGCATTCCGGGTGCCTTTAGTGTTTACTCATGCCAGCCACATGACCATGGAGACGTCTTCGGATAGCGCTGGCTCTTCGGCTCTGAAATGGAGATGAGCACCATCACTTAAAGTTGGGAATGACTAGCACAAATGTGTGAGGGGAACCTTTACCTTTACCTATGTATGTATGCATCTAGGTTTAATCTAGCCATGTCATAAACGTCATTAATTTTCAACACATCCTCAGTGCTTGTTCAGTAGCATGCTGAGTACTCTCCAACCTAAGGCACCCAATATCTGGTGCTGTATAATCAACTACCTTATCTTGTCTATACATGTTTTTTTGGGGGGAGGGGAATTTAGGAGTGGTTCGCCATTGCCTGGTCCTGCAGAGTAGGGAATGATGACTCTGTCATTGGCATCTGCCTCCAGCATCTTTGCTGCTAGCTGATAGAGCTGTCTGCTTGCTTTAGCTGGCCAGCTGGAAAACCCTTCATGCCTAGGATGATCCTATTGGCAGAATATACTGCAACATTCTTCACTCAACCCTCTGGGGAATGCCCACCGATGCTACAATGAGGAAGCATAGCAAGACTTGGGGGGGAAAACTAACATTTGCCCTTACTGAAAATGAGAGACTTAAATGCACCTGGTTCAGTTTGTTTGCCTGCTTTCTAAACTTCATTCTTGTGCTGCAATTTAGCTTTAGTTACAAAAAGCAATCAATGCTACTAATCCTCTAAAGTTCTGCTTAAGAACTTAAAAATTTATTTGGAGCTTGGTAGATAAAGAGTTTCATAAATAGTCCAAAAATTACAATCTTTAAAATGTTCAAATTTTGTTAAAAAAAAAAAAGTGCTTACCTCTCATGGACCAAAGAGACAAAACTATGAACTGTGATTGTACAAAGCAGTGGTGAATTCTGAACTGGTTTGCTACTGGTTCACTGGCTGTGCATGTGTGCCGTGCACCAAATGTGCACTGTGTACACATGAACAGTGCGCACCAAGTGGACACTCTGCTCACACACACATGCATGTGCACTACACTCCAAAAGAAGGCTTGGGAAGCTAAGTAGATTAGCGAGTGGGGGGATCAGCTGTGGCGTGCGATTTAGCTTTGCTAGAAAGCAGGATTTCCTGCTTTCTAGCAAAGCTAAACCCCCCTGCATAGCTGATCATCAAAAATACTGGTTTGGAGGAACCGATACCGGTTTTTTTTACTACTGATTCGCTTGAATCAGTAGTTTTTATCTCTACTGGTTCACTCAAACCGGAGCGAACTGTAGCATTTCACCCTTGAATCAAAGGGAAAATAAGTGAAAAAATATAGTTTTGTGCAAATAGACTCCATACCCACTCCCTGCATTTGAGTTATGATAAAACTGATGGAAGATTCTTTCTTTCCTTCCTTCCTTCCTTCCTTCCTTCCTTCCTTCCTTCCTTCCTTCCTTCCTTCCTTCCTTCCTTCCTTCCTTCCTCCCTCCCTCCCTCCCTCCCTCCTTCCTCCCTTCCATCCATCCATCTTTCTAACTCCTTACTTATTGTAGGATCTGAAAAGTGCTGCCTAATGGATGCAGTACAATGGAGGGGGCAGATTTTGTAGCCTGGCGAATGCTTTCTATCACTAACCTTAAGTATGTTTTAATAATTGTAAGTTGATTTGAGAAAAATGACAGAGATTGGTATTTTGAAATGAATATTTTTTTTGAAAAAAGTTTAATCTGGAAAGTGACAGCCTAACGAAAACATGAAAGCTAAGAAAAACTGCTTAAGAGTAAGCAAAAGACAGAAACTAAAAAAAAAGAGACTTTTTTTCCCGGTAACGTACTGCCCAATCAGAGACCAGAAACTATAAGCAATCTTAGATTTGCAGCAGCTCACTGTCTTCCACCTTCCCTGTGTTTATTCACAGTGTAAATGGAAAATCTTTTCAAAATCAAGAAATGCACAGATCACTGGAGGCACCATATATATTTTCCCACTTACACATTTTTCTTCTTTTTATGACCCTGTAATCCCTTTTATTGGGATGGATTCAGGGTGACTGAATGGAACTGAGCCTTTACTGGCTGGATGCCCTTCCTAATGTCTATGCAGAGTTCGCAGCAGATATTTTCTCTTTGTGCCCTGATAGAGAAACATCTGCCACTACCTAGGATTGAATTCTCAACCTTCCAAATGGGAAGCAAATATCTCCACCTCTAGGACACATATTTCCTCTTATTTGCATACATTACAGTATATACTATAATAACATTTCTTTCCTATCTCATTTCTCTTCTTCCAAATAGAATCCACCAGAGACACTTAGTTTCCTTTAATGATTGACAGTCGCAAAACACTAATCTGGTTGCTAGTAGTTAGCTGGTTAGAGGATCAGATAGTCAGGAAAGATTAATTTATTGTCATGAGTGGCGGACAAAATTCAGCAGTTCATCTCTTTCCTGGAAAGTGTACATAAGCTACGGGCCAGTAGAAAAAGTAGGCATGGCTCTAAGGCAGGGGTCTCCAACCTTGCCAGCTTTAAGACTTGTGGACTTCAACTTCCAGAATTCTTCAGCCAGCCTTGCTGGCTGAGAAATTCTGGGAGTTGAAGTCCACAAGTCTTAAAGTTGACAAGGTTGGAGACCCCTGCTCTAAGGAGCATGGTGAAAAGCTGCAAATATGCAGTACCTATTTATGCTCTACATCTAGTTTATGCCTCTGCTATTTCTAGCTGGATCAAAATCTGGATGTATTTTTCTTTTGGAAGCTTTTGAAAGTTCTGTAGCATAACAACAAGAAAGTTTATTTTCCATATAAATATTGTCAAGGATTAGAACTATTTTTTTTAAAAAAAGTTTTTCATTTTAAACACATTAAAACAAGACACAAACATATATTTATATGCATATCATTTTTTTATCAGCCTGTTCGAAGTGGTCCTTTCTTACTATTTACACACATTTTAACTTTGTCTTAATCTACTTTTATTATCTATCTTCCTTTATTTCATCTACATTTTCCCTTGATCTTCAACATTTTCCTCTCTCCTTTATTCCTGTTTCTCATTTTTCCTATTTTCCAACCATTCATACCATCTACACCTCACTATGTAATATTCTGTATCCTCTTTCTCCTTGAGTTCTTTTGTTAGTTTGTCCATCTCTGCGCATTCTAAATTTTTTTTTAATTAAGTCTTCTTCTGTTGGTGGGTTCTCCTTCTTCCAATTTTGCTAATAAACTATGCAGGCTGCTCTTAATATGTGTAATGTTAAGTATTGTATTTCCTTTGTGTAATTTCCTATGGGAATTCCTAGTAAAAATTACTCTGGCTCTCTCTGATTTCTATGTTATCTCCTCCAGCCAATTTTTAACTTTGACCCAGAATTGCTTTGCCACTGGGCAAGTCCACCAGAGATGGTAGTTTGTTCCATAGTTACTCTTACATTTCCAACATTTCGCTGAATTACTAGGAACATCTTTGCTATTCTAGCTGCCGGAAGATGCCATCTATGAAACATTTTCATCTGGTTTTCCTTGTATACCGTTGATATTGTCAGTTTCATATTTATTCTCCACATCTTCTCCCGTTTTTCTAATTCTACTGTGTGATTGAAGTTCCTTGCCCATTTGATCATAGTATCCTTCATTATTTCCTCTTCCATTTTATACCATAACAGGCATTTATATATTTTACTAATTAATTTTTGTTCCCTTCTGTATATAATTTTATCCAATTTGTTTTGCTTTTTTTTCAAAAAAGTCATGCATTGTCTATTTACTGCTATTGCTTCTTTGTCTTTCAAGGAACATAGTTAGCAAGTCAAAGGAATAAAATTATTCTTTGCAAGGAAATTGTCAGTGGAACCAGCAGCAACAATAGCACATACAGCACAATGCAACCTTCTTAAAGATTTTCCCAGTGGGCTCTTCGGAAACAGGTAAATTATGTGGAGGTCAGACATCAATACCTTTCCAGGTAGAGCACAAAATGGTATATATACTATAGTTATATTGGTTCAGAAGAAACACCATAGTATCTTCTATTTATCTTCTATTACCCTTTTCCTCCAAAACATGTTTTTGTAGAATTCCATTAAAATGCACATGAAAAAAAGCAAGGTAATAATAATAATAACAACAACAATAACAATAACAATAACAATAATAATAATAATAATAATAATAATAATAATAATAATAATAATAATAAGAAGAAGAAGAAGATGATTTTTATACCGCCCTTCTCCCGAAGGACTCAGACCTACATATATATATATATATATATATATATATATATATATATATATATATATGTAGGTCTTTGGTTATTCGGGTTTTCTCCGTGTAAAATTGGAAGTGTCTTGGCGGCGTTTGACGAAGTCTCATTCGTCATCTTCAGGCTTCAGCCGTGCTTCTGAGCACGAGCTGAAGCCTGAAGATGACGAATGAGACTTTCGTCAAACGCTACAAGACATTTCCAATTTTACACGGAGAAAACCCGAGCAACCAAAGACCTACATACAAACACCCGTGAAAAACCTCAGAAAACAAATATATATATATATATATATATATATATATATATATATATATATATATATATATATATATATATATATATATATATATATATATATATGTAGGTCTTTGGTTATTCGGGTTTTCTCCGCGTAAAATTGGAAGTGTCTTGGCGGCGTTTCGAAATCTCATTCGTCATCTTCAGGCTAGGTGTTTACAGCTTCGTGCTTCTGGGAGCAATGTGGGATTGCAGCTGTTTCTTCCTTTTTAACTGCTAGTGGGGGTTTGAACTGATTGGGTGGGAACTTGGCTGTGCTCTGATTGGATGGGGTGTTTTTTTGTGCTCTGATTGGCTGGGGGTGTGTCCTGTTTGGGTGGGGGCTTGGTTGTGCTAGGATTAGTCTGAGTTGCAAGGGGATTTGAGCTGGTGAGCTGCACTGCTGCTGTTTGGCTTCGTGTTCGTGGTCATGCTACATCTCCCTAGGACACACCATCTACCAGAAGAAAACACACACAAACCGCTATCTGCACGCACTCTCACACCACCACCCAGCCAATATATATATATATATATTCTGAGGTTTTCGTGGGTGTTTGTATGTAGGTCTTTGGTTATTCGGGTTTTCTCCCACGTAAAATTGGAAGCGTCTTGGCGACGTTTCGACGAAGTCTCATTCGTCATCTTCAGGCTTCAGCTTCGTGCTTCTGGGAGCAATGTGTGATTGCAGCTGTTTCTTCCTTTTTAACTGCTAGTGGGGGTTTGAACTGATTGGGTGGGAGCTTGGCTGTGCTCTGATTGGATGGAGGTTTTTTTTATGCTCTGATTGGCTGGGGGTGTGTCCTGTTTGGGTGGGGGCTTGGTTGTGCTCAGATTAGTCTGAGTTGCAGGGGATTCGAGCTGGTGAGGTGCATTGCTGTTGTTTGGCTTCATGTTCATGATCATGCTACATCTTCATAGTGGGTGTCAGTCTGCTGCATGTATGGATTGGAGGGGTTTGAAATGGCTAATGTTGCAGCTGTGGTCTGGCTTCTGGTCCTTGGTCATGCTTCCTGATCAGTGTGGGTTTGGGTCTGCTTTCTGGGTGGATGTGTGGTGGTGACATCCTGTGTGGACCTCGTGAGTGTGGGTCTGGTGTCATTCCTCGTGTTAGGGACTTGTTTGTCAATAAGGGCGGGTTTCCAAATGGCTGGTAGGCGGGAGGTATCATCTTGTTTGTTCATGCTGTGTGGGCGTTTTTCTATCTCAATGGCTTCTCTGATTATTCTGTTGTTAAAGTGTTCAGTTTTGGCGATAGTTCTGGTCTTTTTAAAGTCAATATCGTGTCCTGTGACTTTAAAGTGTTGGACCAGGAAGAAGTTGGTTCCTCTTTTTGAATGAGTTCTTGTGTTCTTCAATCGTGCACTTATTCTTCTGTTGGTTTGTCCAATGTATGTGGTGGGGCAGGCGGTGCATGGGATTTCATATACTCCTTGATTTTCTAACTCAATTTTGTCTTTGGGGTTTCTTAGGATGGTGGATATTTTTGGTTTGTGCAGAATGCTGTCTTGATGTTGTGTTTGTGGAGGATCTTGCTGATTCTGTCTGTGGTGCCTTTTATATATGGGAGGAGGGCTGTGCCGTTTTCTTGTTCTCTGTCTTGGATTTTAGTGGGGGTTCTTTTGGATTAGATCAGAAAATTGGTATAGAGCAGAACGAGGAAATTTGGTAAAGCAAATTAGAAATCAGTCTCAGGAGCATATAAAGAGATTGTATAATGTGTTACTTGAAATAGATTCTGAAAGGGACTTGGTAAAGGACTGTATGATAAAGTGGGCACAAAATTTTCAGGAGCCAATATTATTGGAAACGTGGGAAAGAATTTGGATTAGAAATGTTAAATTCACGAGGCACAGAATCTGAGGGAAAATTTTATAAAATGTTTTATAGATGGCATCTAGATCCTAAAAAATTATCGTGTATGTATCCAGAAATGCAAGCAAAATGTTGGAGATGTAATTGTGATGACGCTACATATTTTCACATTTGGTGGACTTGTAAGGACATAAAGGCCTTTTGGATAAAAATTTGGTGGATTTTACAAAATGTTCTGAAAAGAAGATAAAGTTCCTGCCGCAATTTTTCTTGTTGGGAATTATTACGGATTGTACAGTAATTGAGACTAAATTGATTTTAAATCTAATAACTGCAGCAAGATTACTAATAGGACAATATTGGAAGAAAAAAGAAGTACCAACAATACAAGAATGGATATTGAAAGTTGCCAATTTGGCTGAGATGGCGAAGATATCAGCCTTTTGAAAGACAATACGCAAGAAAGATACTTAAAGGAATGGAAAAATGGATTGACTATATTCAACGAGATATCAGACTAAGAGTTATCAGACTGTTTTTGAATGATTATGATGTATTATGTTTGATTGCTTTGGGGAAGTTAGGAATTGATGATTGTAGGGTATAATTAAGTTGGGACGAAAATTTTTAGCATATGTTTGTTTTACTTTTAACTATACCTTGTGCTTGTTCCGGGAAGTCGGGGAGGGGGTTGCGAAGGGAGGGGGGAGGAGGGGGGGAAAGGGGGGGAAAATTTTTGTAAAACTTTTTGAATAAAAAAAAAAAAAAAAAAAGGATGGGGGTTTTTTGTGTTCTGATTGGCTGGGGGTGTGTCCTGTTTGGGTGGGGGCTTGGTTGTGCTAGGATTAGTCTGAGTTGCAGGGGGATTTGAGCTGGTGAGCTGCACTGCTGCTGTTTGGCTTCGTGTTCATGGTCGTGCTACATCTCCCTAGGACACACCATCTACCAGAAGAAAACACACACAAACCGCTATCTGCACGCACTCTCACACCACCACCCAGCCAATATATAAAAATATATATTCTGAGGTTTTCGTGGGTGTTTGTATGTAGGTCTTTGGTTATTCGGGTTTTCTCCCACGTAAAATTGGAAGCGTCTTGGCGACGTTTCGACGAAGTCTCATTCGTCATCTTCAGGCTTCAGCGTGATTGCAGCTGTTTCTTCCTTTTTAACTGCTAGTGGGGGCTTGAAGTGATTGGGTGGGAGCTTGGCTGTGTTCTGATTGGATGGGGGGTTTTTGTGCTCTGATTGGCTGGGGGTGTGTCCTGTTTGGGTGAGGGCTTGGTTGTGCTCAGATTAGTCTGAGTTGCAGGGGATTTGAGCTGATGAGCTGCATTGCTGTTGTTTGGCTTCATGTTCATGGTCGTGCTACATCTTCATAGTGGGTGTCAGTCTGCTGCATGTATGGATTGGAGGGGTTTAAAATAGCTAATGTTGCAGCTGCGGTCTGGCTTCTGGTCCTTGGTCGTGCTTCATGATCAGTGTGGGTTTGGGTCTGCTTTCTGGGTGGATGTGTGGTGGTGACATCCTGTGTGGACCTCGTGAGTGTGGGTCTGGTGTCATTCCTTGTGTTAGGGACTCGTTTGTCAATAAGGGCAGGTTTCCAAATGGCTGGTAGGCGGGAGGTATCATCTCGTTTGTTCATGCTGTGTGGGCGTTTTTCTATCTCAATGGCTTCTCTGATTATTCTGTTGTTAAAGTGATCAGTTTTGGCGATAGTTCTGGTCTTTTTAAAGTCAATATCGTGTCCTGTGGCTTTAAGGTGTTGGACCAAGGAAGAAGTTGGTTCCTCTTTTTTGACTGAGTTCTTGTGTTCTTCAATGCGTGCACTTATTCTTCTGTTGGTTTGTCCAATGTATGTGGTGGGGCAGGCGGTGCATGGAATTTCATATACTCCTTGATTTTCTAACTCAATTTTGTCTTTGGGGTTTCCTAGGATGGTGGATATTTTTCAGTTTGTGCAGAATGCTGTCTTGATGTTGTGTTTGTGGAGGATCTTGCTGATTCTGTCTGTGGTGCCTTTTATATATGGGAGGAGGGCTTTGCCGTTTTCTTGTTCTCTGTCTTGGATTTTAGGGGGGGGGTTCTTTTTGGATTAGTTTGGTAATCTTATTTCTCTGGAATCCATTGGATGTTAGTACATTAGTGAGAGTGTGTAGTTCGGTTTTTAGGTGTTCTTCGTCAGCTAAGCATTTTGTTCTGGAGATGAGTGTCTTGGCTACAGAGTTGATCTGTGCTGGGTGGTGGTGTGAGAGTGCATGCAGATAGCGGTTTGTGCGTGTTTTCTTCTGGTAGATGGTGTGTCCTAGGGAAGTCTCATTCGTCATCTTCAGGCTTCAGCTTCGTGCTTCTGGGAGCAATGTGTGATCGCAGCTGTTTCTTCCTTTTAATTGCTGGTGGGGGTTTGAACTGATTGGGTGGGAGCTTGGCTGTGCTCTTATTGGGTGGGGGTTTTTTTGTGCTCTGATTGGCTGGGAGTGTGTCCTGTTTGGGTGGGAGCTTGGTTGTGCTCAGATTAGTCTGAGTTGCAGGGGGATTTGAGCTGGTGAGCTGCATTGCTGTTGTTTGGCTTCGTGGTCGTGATACATCTTCATATAGGGTGTCAGTCTGCTGCATGTATGGGTTGGAGGGGTTTGAAATGGCTAATGTTGCGGCTGTGGTCTGGCTTCTGGTCCTTGGACGTGCTTCATGATCAGTGTGGGTTTGGGTCTGCTTTCTGGGTGGATGTGTGGTGGTGACATCCTGTGTGGACCTCGTGAGTGTGGGTCTGGTGTCATTCCTTGTGTTAGGGACTCGTTTGTCAATAAGGCAGGTTTCCAAATGGCTGGTAGGCGGGAGGTATCATCTCGTTTGTTCATGCTGTGTGGGCGTTTTCTATCTCAATGGCTTCTCTGATTATTCTGTTGTTAAAGTGTTCAGTTTTGGCGATAGTTCTGGTCTTTTAAAGTCAATATCGTGTCCTGTGACTTTAAAATGTTGGACCAGGGAAGAAGTTGGTTCCTCTTTTTTGAATGAGTTCTTGTGTTCTTCAATGCGTGCACTTATTCTTCTGTTGGTTTGTCCAATGTATGTGGTGGGGCAGGCGGTGCATGGGATTTCATATACTCCTTGATTTTCTAACTCAATTTTGTCTTTGGGGTTTCTTAGGATGGTGGATATTTTTCAGTTTGTGCAGAATGCTGTCTTGATGTTGTGTTTGTGGAGGATCTTGCTGATTCTGTCTGTGGTGCCTTTTATATATGGGAGGAGGGCTGTGCCGTTTTCTTGTTCTCTGTCTTGGATTTTTGTGGGCGGTTCTTTTTGGATTAGTTTGGTAATCTTATTTCTCTGGAATCCATTGGATGTTAGTACATTAATGAGAGTGTGTAGTTCGGTTTTTAGGTGTTGTTCGTCAGCTAAGCGTTTTGTTCTGGAGATGAGTGTCTTGGCTACAGAGTTGATCTGTGCTGGGTGGTGGTGTGAGAGTGCGTGCAGATAGCGGTTTGTGTGTGTTTTCTTCTGGTAGATGGTGTGTCCTAGGGAAGTCTCATTCGTCATCTTCAGGCTTCAGCTTCGTGCTTCTGGGAGCAATGTGTGATCGCAGCTGTTTCTTCCTTTTAATTGCTGGTGGGGGTTTGAACTGATTGGGTGGGAGCTTGGCTGTGCTCTTATTGGGTGGGGGTTTTTTTGTGCTCTGATTGGCTGGGAGTGTGTCCTGTTTGGGTGGGAGCTTGGTTGTGCTCAGATTAGTCTGAGTTGCAGGGGGATTTGAGCTGGTGAGCTGCATTGCTGTTGTTTGGCTTCGTGGTCGTGGTCGTGATACATCTTCATAGAGGGTGCGAGTCTGCTGCATGTATGGGTTGGAGGGGTTTGAAATGGCTAATGTTGCGGCTGTGGTCTGGCTTCTGGTCCTTGGACATGCTTCATGATCAGTGTGGGTTTGGGTCTGCTTTCTGGGTGGATGTGTGGTGGTGACATCCTGTGTGGACCTCGTGAGTGTGGGTCTGGTGTCTGGTGTCTGGTGTCATTCCTCGTGTTAGGGACTCGTTTGGTGCTTTTGGCTTCGTGCTTCTGTGAGCAAAGCACCAGCCTGAAGATGATGAGTGAGACCTCATCGAAACATCGCCAAGATACTCTCAACCTTACACGGGAAAAGACCCAAATATGCCAAGACCTACATACCTATACCCGTGAAAACCTATGAATATATATATATATATGTGTGTGTGTGTGTGTGTGTGTGTGTTTTCTGAGGTTTTCGCGGGTGTTTGTATGTAGGTCTTTGGTTATTCGGGTTTTCTCCCGCGTAAAATTGGAAGTGTCTTGGCGACGTTTCGACGAAGTCTCATTCGTCATCTTCAGGCTAGGTGTTTACAGCTCCGTGCTTCGAAGCTGTAAACACCTAGCCTGAAGATGACGAATGAGACTTCGTCGAAACGTCGCCAAGACACTTCCAATTTTACACGGGAGAAAACCCGAATAACCAAAGACATATATATATATATAGGTCTTTGGTTATTCGGGTTTTCTCCCGTGTAAAATTGGAAGTGTTTTGGCGACATTTCAACGAAATCTCTTCTGGGAGCACGAAGCTGAAACCTGAAGATGACGAATGAGACTTTGTCGAAACGTCGCCAAGACATTTCCAATTTTACACGGGAGAAAACCCGAACAACCAAAGAGCTACAAAGACCTCCGACCTACGCCGGAGAAGACGCCTAGAGAGTTCGTGGAGGTCCAGTCGTTCGGAGGCTGATCGGACACAAGTTAGGTCCTATAATAGGACCTACCTTGTGGCACTGAGGGAAGCGAGACGTTGCTACGTCTCCTCCCTCATTGCGTCGGCAGATAACCGCCCAGCCGCTCTGTTTCGGGTGACTCGTTCCCTCCTTCACCAGGGGGAGCGGGATGACCCGTTGCAGGGACATGCTGAGGAGTTTAACGGTTATCTATACGATAAAATCGTTCAGCTTCGGGACGGTCTGGACCAAAATTGCGGGGATCCAGATGGGGCGTCTGAGGGCGGTCTTGTTGACATTGTTTGGGATGAGTTTGACCCTGTGGCTCCCGAGGACATGGACAGGTTGCTGGGTAGGTTGAATGCCACCACGTGTTTACTGGACCCATGCCCCTCCTGGTTGGTACTGGCCACTCAGGAGGTGACACGAGGCTGGCTCCAGGCGATTACGAATGCTTCTTTGCTGGAGGGAGTCTTTCCGACCGCCTTGAAAGAGGCGGTGGTGAGGCCCCTCCTCAAGAAGCCTTCCCTGGACCCGGATGTTTTAGGTAATTATCGTCCGGTCTCCAACCTTCGCTTCGCGGCGAAGGTTGTAGAGAGTATGGTTGTTGTAGAAAAGACAAGACACAAGCCAGCTCCTCTGGGAAGGAAGGGTTTATTATATATGCGCAGGTTCAAGTACAGAACAAGGCTGTAAGTCTGAACAAATTAGGGGATTTCCAGCCAGGCTTTATATACCTTATAGCTACGTGCAAGCAGCAAATATGTTATCTCAGCATGTTACATTCCATATATGGGTATAGTTCCAAGAATAACAGAAATGGGGAACCGATATTATATCAGGGGGTCACACAAGCATGTTTACAGTTATGGTAAAGCATAATATCTGCAACGGCAGCAGGATGTGGTTATCTGAGCACAGCATATTTCTGGGTGGTAGGGGGTATATGGTCCACCGGAGGCAGCTGCTTATCTGTTTCAGCTGACAAGGCTTTTTGCATGACCAAAGATGTTTCTTTCAGAACAAGGCCTACTGCTTGATACCTGTCTTTTTGGTTCTCATATTCCTTTACCAACCCACCTTATTCCCCTTTGTTACTCATCTCAAGGCAGAAGAGTAACATACCCTTCATCGTTACCTCTGAGGTCATGTGTCCTAGCTGCCACATGGCCATAACCTGAGCCGTAGCGTTTCTTTGGCTATCAAGGATAAGCTGTTGGATATAGTGCGCACAAAGATTGGTAGTACACAAGGAATGAGGACACAACCAGCTGCAATAAGGCCTATGAGGGCCATGATTGCCTGCAAGCCAGGTAATTTCGGGAACCAACTACCAATACTTCCTTGAGATTCACTCCTTTGTGCCATACTTGGTCGGGGTTATATGTAAGCTGTCTTAGCTCAGTGGTTAACTGCTTGATTACTGTACCTGTCTCATCGATCTGCAGACAACAGTTAGACAGATTGAATTTACCACATACTCCTCCTTCTTTGGCTAGAATGTAGTCCAAGGCTAGTCTATTTTGGTATACTGCTGTCCTTAATCTATCTGTGGTATCTGATAGCACGTTGAGGGCAGTGCTGATTCGTATGCCAGCCATGTCTAATATTGCCTGCAAACGTATGAGACGGTTTAACAAATAGACAGGAGTCCGGTAGCCCCAGGATCCATCCTCGCCCATGTTGCTCTACCATAAGTACATACAATTCTCTCATTGGTCCAGATTTGCAAATCGGAGGTGTCCTTTTCCTCATATTCTGCTAGATTTTTACATGGGAAGGATGAAAATGGTGAATCAGGGTGTGTTCCATCCATTTTGTAGGCTGGAAATAAGCCTCTTTTAGTCCTTTGTCCCAGATGTTCATATACTGGTACCCCCAATACTTGTCTTGCTTGAATGGGTAAAAGGAAAAATGATGGCTTAATCCAGCCTAGAATGCAGGAGCCTGACCAATTAAAGGGAAGCTGTTCATAAGCCAGCCGTCCACAAATCCAATACATGTTTTCTGGGGCCTTCCATATATTAGATGGGTTGGATGAATTGAGGTAGGATAGAAAGGTGGTATTGAATTTGTCAGGCTGTGACGAGTTACCTGGTGATTGCCATCTTGTATAGGTTATATCCCAGGAACCGAGACATATCAGGTCTCCTACCTTAGTGGTCCCATTGAGTAAAACAATTGTTTCCTACCAGGTTTGTAGTCAGCGTCCAGATGATGTCCTGGCTCTCATGTCTGGCTGTGATGTTTCCTGCTACCGACATGTTATTATACATTGAGGGGGCTGCCTCTGTTGCTTCCCAGGGCCATTGTTCCCCCATGTTAGTACCTCCACACACAAAACAGTTCTTAACAGTCAGAGTCTTGGCTATATCCTCTGCCATCTCTATAAACAGGTTTCTAGCATAGGGACTAATATCCACTGGGTTCTTTTCCATTTCCCTGAGCTTATCATATATTGTCCACCCTAGTGATTTGACCTGTCCTTCATAGACAGTCTCAACCTTAATAGTCAGATACGTCATGGGATCCATGCCCTGGCCATCGATGCCAAACGCATAGCTCATCATGGAGGGATATGATTGTGCTACCTCCATTATCATAGCATTTCCATTTCCTTCGGAAGGATGTGATGTATGGACACCCTTTGTACCCGCCTCAGTATACTCACACACACACGCCCATCCGCTACATTGGGTGGTTCCTGCACAGGGTAGCCAACTGTCCGGAGTACCATGCCAGCCCTTTGTGTTTACCTCACACAGATACTTGTGGTTGAAATAATAGGTTTTCACCCAAGCATCCGACCCACATTCTGTACTCCAGCCATAGGAGAGGGCTTTGCATGCGTCAAACCTCAGCACTGCGGGGCGGTTGTTACCCTTCAGGATCGTGGTATGGTTGATATACCATAGCCTACCTCCTCCTTGTGGCTCTGGTCTGTACCAGGCTTTTGGCAATCCGGTATATAATGTAAAGTTAAGGCGGATGGGTGTTGTAGGATTATAACAGACTAGCTTCTGGTTTTCTTTACAGTAACTGTACATAGTTTTGTTATGCACACAGTTCTGTTTCATGGGTTTACAATTCCTAGGAGCCTGTGTATGGTAGACTAAGGTGTTGATAAGCATCTGTCCTATTTTGGCTTTTGTTATACAGGGCGAACAGGTGTCGTCAGTCTTTTGTGTGGGACGCACCTGTACCTTCTTCCTTGGGCTACTGGTACTCATGCCTAGGAGGACACGCCGGTTTAAAGAGGTAGTCGGTGTCGGCGGCCTCCGTTCGACTGGTGAGGGTGAGGTAGGGAGCGATGTGGGAGACGTTCCCGGTTGTGGGGGGTTTGAAGGGAGGCTAACAGTGGCCCTAGCTTTCCTTATTTCCTGTATCTTCTGTATCCTGTACTTTACTTTATCCTGTACTTTACTTTAGCACATACTTCACATTGAGTTGTTACCCTTGCTACAATACCAGCTAACCCATCAATATAATAGTCTCTGCCTAGCGCAGTTTCAAGAGCGGTCTTTCCCATATGGGTAGTTTCATGAGACATTTGTACTAGAGGCCAGGCCGCTGAGGCTGGCACATATATTCTGCCATCACCTAAGGTATACCAGCCGTCCTTGAGGTCAGCTTTTAGGTCGTTTACTGCCTTTGCACATTCCGCCTGGGAGTATGAGGGCTTAATAGTGGGTGGGATAACACTTAAATCCTGGGCAATAAGAATGGACAGGTCTGGGGTGACGTCATCCCTAAGGGCCGCAGCCCGCGCCTCCAGATCAGCAGCTCTATTTCCAAGGGCTACCCTATCATCACCACGTTGATGTCCCTTGCAATGCATCACTGACACTTGTCATGTGTCCCTTGCACCTGGAGGAAACTGTCTATCTAGACGCGTTCCAGTCTGGTTTCCGGCCCGGATACAGCACGGAGACGGCTTTGGTCGCGTTGGTGGATGATCTCTGGAGGGCCAGGGATAGGGGTTGCTCCTCTGCCCTGGTCCTATTAGACCTCTCAACGGCTTTTGATACCATCGACCAGTATCCTGCTGCGCCGGTTGGAGGGATTAGGAGTGGGAGGCACCGTTTATCGGTGGTTCTTCTCCTATCTCTCTGATCGGTCACAGACGGTGTTGACAGGGGGGCAGAGGTCGACCCCGAGGCGCCTCACTTGTGGGGTGCCGCAGGGGTTGATTCTCTCTCCCCTTCTGTTCAACATCTATATGAAGCCGTTGGGTGAGATCATCAGTGGCTTCGGTGTGAGGTACCAGCTGTACGCTGATGACACTCAGCTGTACTTTTCCACACCGGGCCACCCTAACGAAGCTATCGAAGTGCTGTCCCGGTGTCTGGAAGCCGTACGGGTCTGGATGGGGAGAAACAGGCTCAAGCTCAATCCCTCCAAGACAGAGTGGCTGTGGATGCCGGCATCCCGGTACAGTCAGCTGAGTCCGCGGCTGACTGTTGGGGGCGAGTCATTGGCCCCGATGGAGAGGGTGCGCAACTTGGGTGTCCTCCTGGATGAACGGCTGTCTTTTGAAGATCATTTGACGGCCGTCTCCAGGAGAGCTTTTTACCAGGTTCGCCTGGTCCGCCAGTTGTGCCCCTTTCTAGACTGGGATGCCCTATGCATGGTCACTCACGCCCTCGTGACGTCTCGTCTGGATTACTGCAATGGTCTCTACATGGGGCTCCCCTTGAAGGGCATCTGGAGGCTTCAGTTAGTTCAGAATGTGGCTGTGCGGGTGATAGAGGGAGCCCCTCATGGCTCCCATGTGACACCTCTCCTGCGCAGACTGCACTGGCTACCTGTGGCCTTCTGGGTGCGCTTCAAGGTTTTGGTAACTATCTTTAAAGCGCTCCATGGCATAGGGCAGGGCTATTTACGGGACCGCCTGCTGCTACCGAATACCTCTCACCGACCCGTGCGCTCTCACAGAGAGGGACTCCTCAGGGTGCCGTCTGCTAGACAGTGTCATTTGGTGACACCCAGGGGAAGGGCCTTCTCTGTGGGGGCTCCCACCCTCTGGAACGAACTCCCCCCAGGACTTCGCCAACTTCCGGATCTCCGAACCTTCTGCCGCGAGCTTAAAACATATTTATTCATCTGCGCAGGACTGGACTAGATTTTAAATTTATATTGGTTTTAATGGGTTTTATTATTTATATTGTTTTTTAATTATTCGGCTGTGTAGAATAAGTTTTTTAATTGTTATTTTATTCTGTATTTATTTGTACTTTTTTATCTGCCTGTGAACCGCCCTTAGTCCCTAGGGAGATAGGGCGGTATATAAATATGATAAATAAATAAATAAAATAAATAAATAAATATACACATACACACACACACACACACACACACACACACACACACACACATCCCAGGTTCGAATCCCAAAATGGTATGGCTAGCTGATGAGCTTGAAATAGATTGTAGTAGTATTTCTTTATCAGCAAACACAAATTTGGTACAAAATAGTTTGTCGTGAAAGCGACTGCTCAGGACTCTTGGATTGGAGTTGAAATGTGAAAGGGAAGCAGTATGCTCTCTCCCACATATTGGGGCAAACCAGGTGCTTCGACAGAAAAACACTTTATATATACGTACATACATACATACATACATTTTTACTTATTACCACACACAGAGAAACAGACAGACAGACAGACAGATAAATAATACATGAGAAAAAATTCTGATTGCCATGTTCTGGGTTGTTTTTAACTCCCAGTCTGGTCTTCAGTCCAAGAATTTAATGATTGAGTCCCAGCCATGCAGTAACCAGGCTTAAGCCTACTTAGATTTGCTGTCCAAAGTCAACCAGCAGACATTATCTGCTGAAACAGAGCAACTATAAATCATTAGAACTATACTTTTTTCAAGAATAACAGAACAAAAAGAATCTTTCTTGATCAGTTATGATTTTTATAAATATATTTTGGTTACTGCCTACCCTTAGATTTATTCACACATCATAGTGAGCAATATCAACCTTTAAAACATACATTAAAGAAACAGTATTAACAAACAGCTTAAGAACCTTTCCCAGGATATTCTCATTTCCTAACCTGAGTACTACAGCTATTGTCTTCAAATTATTTCGGCTTACAGCAACCACTTTTCTTCCCTAATATTATCCTGATATTAGAAATACCACTTCCAGAAATGTTCATATGATTGTGTGATCTACCTGGAGATTCCTGGAAATGCTGATAAAGAGAGACACTTCTTGAGAAAACTCATTACTTTTTCCATGCCAAGAAAATGAAGGTTAAAGACCAGTCGGCCACCCTGTCAATTTTTTGAAAGTGTGGAATGAAATTTTCTGAAATGCAGTCCACTAAACCTGATGGATTTCTTTCCATGTTAAAATTAAAATGAAAAAAAAAAGAAAGAAAAGAAAAAATTGGAGCCAAATATTGCCTCACTAGGAAGTAGACCAGCATTTAGTGGTGATTCATGCAAACCTCAGTGTTGCCAGAATGACCAAACATGTATGGTGATGTCATTATGCAAATATTGTTATTATGTACAGAGTCAAATATACAAGTTATAGTATTTGTATGATTATTTACTAAACTTATTTTAGTCCAAGGCTCTTTCCATGTCACATAAAGGGACTTGTGCATGTGCATCCAGAAGGAGGAGGAAGGAGAGCAATAAAAAAATCATTTGAGAAATAGCATTAACTCTTGAAACAGCCACTTTGGTGTAGTGTGTCAGGCTTGCCCAACTAGGTCCTTAGGAAAGAAAGACCCTCAACTCCATTTGGTTGAAGTGAGAGGTTCTTTTACTAAGGATTAGTGGTTGCAGCAAAGGAGACTGGAACTAAAGTTCCCACGCAAAAGGTTACAGATTTTCCTCTTCTCCCTGGCCCTCCCCCCTTTGGCCAGTTTGTCTTCATCCAATGGCATGCCACATAGATGTTCTGGAAACGTCTCGGATGTTTGGTGCCACTTGGTGCAATATGCATTCCTTTCTCATGCTCTGCTGCCTTGAAAACTGGAACAGGCACAGGCTAGTTCTTACACCTCTGGATTCTGTCAAACCTGACATCTCCTCTGCTTTGGCTTATCTCCACCCACTACATGGCAATTGACTATTTTCTCTATTTCCATGCAACCCCCTAACGATTCATGGCAGATGCCAGCAAAGCTCTAAGCTAAAGATGGCAGATCTGACATAGTGGTTAAAACACCAGGTTAGAAGCTGAGAAACCATAAATTCAGATCCTGCCTGAGGCACTGGGTGACCTTGGATCAGTTAATGTCTCTTAGCCCTAGGAAGTAGGCAAGGGCAAACCACTTCCAAAAATCTTGCCAACCTCACAGGGACATGTCTAGAGTAAACACTTATTTGAAGGCACAAAAAAACAAGAACCCAAAATATCCTCGCTCTTGAAGAGTAACCTTGTCTCTGAAGAAGAGACTGACAGCACTTTCCACTAGAGATGGATTCGGGGAGAATTGTAAGTTACATAGGACCTTGCTTTCTGTAATCATACTCTTCATTTGCCCACCTTAGCAGATCTGAAAAACTTCCATAAAATTCTTTCCGTGCCTCATATTCTTCCTCTACCTCTAAATATCTGAGCTGTTCTTTCAGGCATGCCTACTACAATTTCCTTTGATAATACTTGAGTCTATGCCAGGCTATTACTGCTTCTGCTTAATGATCCCGTTCAAGCAGTTTTGGATGGCTAGGCCTCATCTTGGCGTCTCACCTCAGAGATTTAAATAGGCTTGTATATCAAAGCTAAGTCTTTATCTTCTATTTCTATCACCCTTCTAAATCACAAGGATATGAGGGATTCCTCTAAAGCAGCTATATGGCTCACAAGTATTAAACAGTACCTACCACTATCAGAGATCTCCCTAAATATGCATGTTTAACTAGCAAATTTGTTCAACTGTAATGTTCCAGTTGCTAAGCAGTATTTTAACACATCTCAGGAGATATTTCTTTCAGCACTGGTGAGAGCTCCTTTTTCTTTCTACATTTATAAGGGCTTCTGAACATGAATTTTCATAACCAGCAATCCCAAAAGCCTCCTTATGCATAGCCTTCAGAATTCTGCCTCTGATGTCTTTAGGCCAGCTGGATTCCAGCTCAAAGAACTGCTGTACTCAGGATGTATTTACTGATATGATTACAGATCCTACACAGGGCACACATGTACAATCTTAGACATTATGATCATGCAAACTTTATGAACCTCTACATTTCTTGTCTTACATTCATCTATGAAAATACACACACACACACACACACACACACACACACACACACACACAAAGAAAAAGAATATGATTAAATATATTGAGTGTACCACTCCATATCTTTCTATTGTCACAAACCATTCTTATTCAATTGTGAATTGTATATTGCTTTTTCTTCTTTAATCTTTCTGTTTTGAGGATCTCAAAGGGAACATTAGGAGAGGAACGGTAGGCACGTTTGTACTCTTATGCACGACCCTTACAGACCTCTTAGGAATGGGGTGAGGTCAATAGTAGATAGTTTTTGGTTAAAGTTTTGGGGATTTGGGGAAGAGACCACAGAGTCAGGTAGTGAATTCCAGGCATTAACAACTCTGTTACTGAAGTCATATTTTCTGCAGTCAAGATTGGAGTGGTTCACATTAAGTTTAAATCTATTGTGTGCTCGTGTAAAGTGTAATCTCCACATGGCAAGTCTTTGTTACTTTTTATTTTTTTAAAAAACATTTTTACTCTTCCTATATTTGTTTGGCAATTCTGTCCCATTTTATTTTCTTTATGTGACAAAATCACAACTGCTTCTGTAATAGTCAGTAACCTTAGAATTCAATCCACATTCATTTAGCATCCATTCACTTTTGACCATCTATTCTTCTGTTTATCATACATGTTGTTTAAGAATCCCATTCCTGTCGCATTTAATTAACTTTTATGTTCCTCCACACATATTCAATTTCTGGTCCATATAGTAAAAGGGCATGTTCTGAAAATAGCCATTTTCAATTTTGGGGGTAAATATTCATTCTCCATACAGGCCACATACTATTCAATGTCTTTTTATCTAGTAGTTTTATGCGTTTAAAAAACAAACAAACCCTTTTCATCCATTTCTCCATCTTTATTTAAACATGTTACCAAGGCACACAATTTCATCTGCTTGCTGTAGGGTTAAACCAATTATACTGTATATAACTTGCAATTGTTCACTCCATTTTCCCTGTCAAACAGAAGTATTTTGTTGTTCAATACAATTCAACAAATAATAAGCTATTTTAAAGATCCATCCTCCACATTATATCGTGAAAACTTTCAAATGTTCACTTCAGATTATTCATGTTTTTAGCAACTATACAACATTATCTTTGTACAAAAGTGCAAGTTGTTAACATCTTCAATCAACATCTCTCAAATACTATTGCAAACATTCCTTTTATATCTAGAAATGCATTAAATAAGCAGGGGAAAGTAAATCTTTCTTTTTTTACTCCCTGCTCAGTGATGAACCATTAACTATGTATTTTTTTCCTCTCTCTTCTCTTGGTTCAATTATAGATCGCTATTTCATATCTAAAATCCAGATTTTGTGTCTATAATTGCACAAATGAATTATGTTCCATGCCTCAAATTTTCCCCTTTTTATACACTTTCAGTAAATCAACAGACAGAAAATAAACTTACTATTTTATAGCCATATATTTCTTAATAACCATCTTAGGAGCAAAAAATCTGAAAAACATGTTTCCTGTGTAGCATAAAATTAAACTGCATCCTCCAATTTTGGCTCAATATCACCCCTTTTGCATTTCTGCCAAAAACTTTATTTACTTATTTGTCAACAAGTACGAAAGAAGTAACTGCATAGACATAGACATGGACATGAAAAAAATTGGCACAACTAAAAGGATATAAATAGGTAAAACATAGCCATAAACACATAGAATGATTACATATAAATGGGGACAGTAGGACAGGGATGGTAGGCATGCTGGTGCACTTATGCGTGCCCCCTTAGGGACCTCTTAAGAAACTTGAAAGGTCCACGGTAGACAGTTTAAGGTAAAAGGTATGGGGATTAGCGAGACTAACAACAGGTTCAGGTAGAGTGTTCCAGACATTTACTACTCTATTGCAGAAGTCATATTTCCTACAATCAAGATTAGAGTGAATTATATTGAATTTGAATCTATTGATAGCACTTGTGTTATTGCGATTGAAATTAAACTACTCATTTACAGGTAGGACGTTTTGGCAAATAATTTTATGAACTAAATAAACATAGGTCAGACTTTCCCAGGAACGCTTAACAAACAAATTTTCCTAAAGTTTTTATCTTTACTCTATAAGCACAGGTTAGTCATATTTTAAAGTTTCTTCAGATAAACCATCTTCACTTGCAGGCATGTCATTTTTCAACATCTGTACAGCATTTATGACTTCCTTTTCATCATTTTTTTTTGTTAAAGATTGATAGCGTTTATTTCAGTTCCGTTCTTTGAGGTGTCATTATTATTTCTATAAAATATCTAAAATGTTTTTTACAACGTTGCTTTACCTCTGAATTATCCCAAACCATTTCATCTTTTTTCTTCTTAATACCATTCACTCTGCTGGATTCTCCTTGTTTTCACCCAATTCTTCACCCAATTCTTCATCCAATTCCAAAATAATTTATTTCCTCTCATAATTTTAAATGTTTTTTTTAGAATTCTCTGAGTACATTTTTTTGCCGCTACTCTTTTCTATGCCACTTCTTTCTTTAATCTCAATACTTCAATGGGGATGTCTATAGGATGGGTGTAAGTCATAGTAGCAGTCTCAACTAACTTGGCCCTTTTATATTATGTTGCATGTTTGCATGCACATACAAAGAGACAGGGTTTCAATCACATTGTTACCACCATCTTGACTTTTTTGATTTCCCTTGTTTTCATTTTCATTGTTTGTAGCAATAATTCCATGGTGGTTCACATGGTTAGAGCACTGGGTTGGAGGTTAGCAAGCCCATGTTTGAGACCTGAGTGCTGCCATGGGGTGGGGTGAGCCCCCATCCTTTGCTCCAGCTCCTTCCAGGGACATGAAAGCGTCCCCAACTGGGAGTCCCCTGGGCAACGGTACACAATGATGATGTCACTGGCTAATCTTTTCAACGCAATGCAACTATTTTGTTTTCATCTATTGCTACTTTCATTTCATCATTTACTGGACTACAATGAAGAAAATTTTAAAAAAATGTGCATTTCCTACCAGTAAATTCAAGAATATGAAACATTAAATTCACTTATTGCTATTTTTTCCTTTCATACATGGGGGTTGGGCAAATGGAACTCAAATAACAGCTTTAGCCTTATCATCACAGACTTAAAAACATTTCTGGATGAAGCTAAAGATTTGAAGAACTCAAGTTGTCTTCTCATTTATCTTTCTAATCCATGGAAGATGACTGGAAAGGGGAAAAAAACCCAATACTGTCGGTTAATCCCTGGCTATTAGCAAGACATATTCATATTTGAGGGTCTATGTCTGATGAATGAATTCTGTCACTTGGTGGGTTGCATCTCAAAAGGACTAATAAAAATGTGCTTGAATTGAATTAGGAGGGATTTAGACTGAATCCTGGGGAGAGGATGGGAAAGGGATAAAGACACAAAAACCCTCAAAAAGAATGTAACAGTCTGGAATCACTCATGGTTCTTTAACATCTTGTCATAAGGCATGTAGACAGATATATTATTCTTTCTCAGCTGATAGGAAAACCTTGACAATAGGATAGATAATAGAGTTTCCCATTTGCAATAGGTCTGTGCTGAGGTATAAAAGAGGAGAAGAAAACTGTAAACTTTAACAGGAGTGTTTTCAGGGAAGAATGAGAAGAAAAGACGAAAGAGTAGTGATTGATAAGCCAAAATGAGTACTAGACAGTGATGGCAGTGGAAGCTTGACATCAATATTTGTAATGTCTAGTCATCTGATCTGTCATCAATAAGTTCAGTCCTCTTTTAAAAAAAATCCATTTTGGCTGCTATTTTTATAACTGGTGGGTAGCAATGTAACACACCACACACACACACACACACACACACACACACACACACACACACACACACACACACTTTCCTGCTGCAAGTTCTGAATTTTATTTAATTTAATTTCCATCTTGTTTGGCGTTATATGTTAATCAGATGATATGTTGACATAGTTTGTTCAACAAATCATTGTTCAAACAAATTAGGGTACATATATATTTCTCCCTATATATACCATAAATCAATTGCCAATTAGATATGGCAAATGGTTTAAAGCTAACAGTTTGAAATTTAAGAAAATGGTTTTGTGAAGGGGGAAAAAAAAGGAAAGGGAAGGCCTTTACTTTTTATTTTGAAATTCTGTACTATTTTATTTTCCTGTACATAATTTAATTCAAATTTATTCTGTTAGTATTTCAAATAGTTATTCATATTTGGTTTTCTTTTAATGTTTTCCTATGTATGTTTGCTGATATTAGAATTGCTCTCCTAACAGTTTCTATTTCCACCACTCACAGAGGGACACACAGAATATTCTGGAAAAATAAATGACAATTTCTAAAAGGAGGCTGGTGAAATCAGTCCCACTGTGGCTGAAAAGTGTAGCTCCATGTCTTTTGAATGGTAAAGGGATACTGAAAAACTTACAAAAATGAACATAATTACAAAATACGTTCAGAGATAATTTACAGTACTTCTGATCATTAGACATTAGGACCCAATAATAGAGAATACTATCAGCTATTTAATTATGGTTTTCATATGAGTCAGGCATGATTCAAACATGATTTATACCTGCATCAAACCTCATGGAACCCAGCATTTATTGATGTGGATTAAAGACTTCCTTTTTTCAGGTTTTTGTACAAGCCTAAAAATTGTTAATGGTCAACTTTAATTTCAGAAATACTTTTCAGTTGCACTACATAATAATCAGCCCCCTGAGATACATGTAATTCTGGCCCTATTAATCTTTGAAGATCTGCATATTTCCACTAGCATTGGAGCAAGGATGTTATGTGAACGGAAAGGCTGAATCTATATGACTGTGCCCTGCTCATCTGATTTGTTTTCATTATTTTATTATTTTGTTGTTTAAAATTTGGCTTGTTTTTGCATTGTGCCTAGAGTTGATATTTGTTGGGCAGCCAAAGAAATGTTAAATTATATATAATTTTACCTATATCCATTATTTTACATGCATATAGTGTGTATGACATAAGCTGAAAAGACCATGGTTTAGATTTCTAGTTGCAGTTTCCATTTGGACAAATCTGTACCATTTCAGACAAGTGACTGTTCAGTCTCTTCTTAAAAACATCCAGTGATGAGGCACCCACAACTTCTGAAGGCAAGCTGTTCCACTGGTTAATTATCCTCACTGTTAGGAAGCTTCTCCTAAGTTCCAGGTTGCTTCTCTTGATTATTTTCCATCTACTGATTCTTCTCATGCCTAAAAGTGCTTCGGTAAATAAGTTGACCCACTCCTCTTTGTGGCAACCTCTCAAATACTGGAACATTGCTATCATATCACCCATATTCCTTCTTTTCTCTAGACTAGTTAAACCCAAGACCTGCACCTTCATATGTTTTAGTCTCCAGGCCCTTAATTATCTTAGTTGTTCTTCTTTGCACTTTTTCCAAAGTCTCAACATCTTTTTTGTAATGTGGTAACCAAAAATGGATGCAGTATTTCAGGTGTGGCCTTATTAAGACTTTATAAAGTGGTACTAATACTTTATGTGATTTTGATTCTATGCCTCTGTTTATATAACCAAGGATTGTATTAGCTTTTTTTGACTACTGAAATCAAGATATATGTATCTACAGCATTACCACAATCCACTAAGGAAGTTAGTCAATCAAAGCATCACAACAGTTGATCTGGCAAAATGTGTGCTAACTTCAGATATTTTTTTTAAGGTGACTACATATTGTATATCATTTTGTCGCCTAGCATAGAACTTTCTTATATTGACAATGAAACCCTTGCTTTCTCCCATATTTACATTTATAGACGTTTTTCTTTCTCCTTGGGAGCTCAAGAATTTGACTTGCTTCAATGAGAATTTATAAGATCTTATCAGAGAGTATTTAAATATCGGAATAGTTTCTGATTCCGGTAGAGTTTGTCAGTTCTTTATTTTATGTTATAGTTTGGAAGCTGGACAATGCAGCACCTCCGAGAAACATATTGCCATCTCTTGCTTAAGCTTCTATATATATTTTAATTATATTTCTAAAAAAGGGACATGGTGGCTCAGTGGCTAAGATGATGAGCTTGTCAATCGAAAGGTCAGCAGTTCAGCAGTTTGAATCCCTTGTGCTGCGTAATGGGGTGAGCTCCTGTTACTTGTCACAGCTTCTGCCAACCTAGCAGTTCGAAAGCACATAAAAATGCAAGTAGAAAAATAGGTATCACCTTTGGTGGAAAGGTAACAGCATTCTGTGCGTCTTTGGCATTTAATCATGCAGGCCACATGACCATGGAGACGTCTTCAGACAGCGCTGGTCTTAGGCTTTGAAACGGAGATGAACACCGTCCCCTAGAGTTGGGAATGACTAGCACATATGTGCAAGGTGAACCTTTACCTTTACCTTATGTTTAAAAAAAATCACAAGGCTTTTAAAATAAATGAAAAAATAAATAAAATATCCAAATATAAAAACATCCAAATGAGGAATGTATAAATCCATGTAGGAAATAAATCCTATTGTTTTTGAGAATTATTATCAATATCATTTTTCAGCATTATCTCTCTCAATCAAAATTCCTCACCTGGGTGATCCTCCCTCATCTGAGAAGAAAAGGACTAAGCTCTGGAGATGTCACCTTTTCAGGTACAGGAAACTTCCATTTTGCTTGCTTCTTGCAAAATCCTAAAGATCAACTTGTTCCAAAGAGGTTTTGTGCAAATGGTGGATGTGGGTTATCATTGTAATCTTATTTTCTTTCCTTAGTCTATTGCTTGTACTTTGGGCATATTGTAAATCACCTTGAGCCTTTAACAGTATGGTGGCCTACAAATAATTGTA
Organism: Ahaetulla prasina; assembly: GCF_028640845.1. Lineage (NCBI taxonomy): Eukaryota > Metazoa > Chordata > Lepidosauria > Squamata > Colubridae > Ahaetulla > Ahaetulla prasina. The sequence goes on from NC_080540.1 coordinate 97,131,609, forward strand.
TAAAAAAATACACATTTAGGACCTGCCAACAAAAGCGGGTATCAAGCTAAAAAAACTTCTCAAGGACATAATCAATATTCCGATTTTTGTGCTTACTGATTAAGGTATCCTGATCCAGAGAGGCTACAAAATATTGTTGTATGAGAATCTCATACCTATGCAGGTAGTCCTCAATTTAGGAGCACAATTGAGCCCAAAATTTATGTTGCTTAATAAGCAACACACTTAAAATCATTACATCCACATTATCTAAATTCATAAATTTCACTTTCCATCCTTCACAATTGAATAATATCATCCCATAGATTTATACCATACGAATAGCAAATAACAAAAATCCTATAATTTATATCCTAAACAAATCAATTCCAAAAATTAACCATAATCATCATATTCACATCTTAAACATTCCTCCCCTCTCCCATTCTATTTTCCATCATTTCCAAACCAATTAACTTAGCATCTAACAACAAAGGATTCCCACTCTTTAAAACATTAATATAAAAATGTCTCGCTTTCATAACTGAATTAAGAAAATACTTTCTGCCTCTAAAATTCACTGACAAACCCATTGGGACTTCCCATCTAAAATATATCTGATGTTTCTTAAACTCATCCACTAAAAAAGCAAATTCTCTTCTCTTTCTTAACATTTTAGGAGGAATTTCCTTCATCATTTTTATATCTTGTCCCAATATTTGAAATTTATTTTTATAAAAGGCTTGCAAAATTTCATACCTAACCTTTTTAGTTGTAAAATAAATAACCACATCCCTCGGTACTCTATTTTGTCTTGCCCACCAAGAATTAACACGATAAATTCTTTCAATATTAGTCTCAAAATCTTCTGGCTCCACACCCTTTATCTGAGCAAGGGCTTGCGTAAAAATCTCCTTTAAATTTTCCTTCCTATTTTGTTTCAACCCCCTCACCCTTATAGCATATTCCATTAATCTATATTGTAATATTACTCTTTCTTCATCTGCCCTATCTACCTTTGCCTGTATATCTTCTATCTTATTATCTAAGTTCCAATTGCTTTGATTTTTTTGAATTTCTTCTATTTTCCTTTGCAACTCTAAATTAGCTTTATTAATTTCTGCAAGATCATCCTCCATCTGAATACAAGAGCTCAATATTTGCGCAATTGCATTCTTTATATTGTGGATGTAGTTTAAATGATTATTTGTTTTAAATGATACGTTTATAGATAGTAAAAGTTATGAAGTTAAGCTGGAAATATTATATTTGAGAGATTTTATTTGAAATGATATTTGATTGATGAAGTAGTATTGGAAGATTGGATATTAAATCTTATGACAATTGAAGAAATATATAAGTGATGAAAATTTGAATTTGAGAAGCTGGATTGTAAATTAAGAAATGGACTTATGAAATTTGAAGGAATATACAAGTGGGTGAAAAAAAAATTGAACTTTAGAAGATGGACTAATTTTTAAAATGGACTGTAAGAAGAACGGACATTAAATGTTATGGCAATTGAAGAAATATATAAGTGATAAAAATTTGAGTTCGAGAAGATGGACAGTAATTTGAGAAATGGATTTATGAAATCTGAAGGAATATACAAGTGGAAAAAAAATTGAATTTGAGAAGATGGATTAATTTTAAAAATGGACTGTAAGAAGAAGTAATATGTGAAGTTGGTATTGCTTCTTTTCTTTTCTTTTTTTTATTATTCTTTCCTATCTTTTTATTTTTATTGTGAGGGGATCTAAAGTTTTAAATTTTTAAAGGTGGGAGGTTATGTATATTTTGTATACTTTAGTTTGTGATTGTTGGTCATAATACCCGGTATTTGCTCTGGGAAGTCGGGGGGGGGGGGGAAGGGGGGAGGGGGGAAGAGGGGGAAATGATACATGGATTGATTATTAATGTACAGTAATTTTTGAAGATATGAAAATAAAATTTAAAATGATATTGGGGATGCTCGACTGCCATTTCAGGAAGAAAAGGAGAGAGGAATAGAAGGAGGGAAGAAAGTAGGTAGGAAAGAGTAGAGAAGGAGGAGGGGAATAAGAAGGTTAGATAGGGTAGAAGAAGGGAGGAGTGGAGAAGGAGGAGAGGAAGTAGTAAAGTGAAGGAGATGAAGGATGGGAAAGTAGTAGAGGGTAGAGAGGGAGGTTGTGAAGAAAGGAAGTGGCAATCGGGCAGGCCTGAATCAGTAATAAATAAAAATTAATGATTAATGATGGATAATAGTTTGTACATAAATATGATGTTGGAAAATGGAAATAAAAATTATTTATAAAAAAAAAAATAAGCAACACACTTATTAAGTGAATTTTCCCCCATTTTATGACCTTTTTTGCTACAGTTGTTAAGTGAATCACTGCAGATGTTAAATTAGTAACATGGTTGTTAACTGAATCTGGTTTTCCCATTGACTTTCCTAGTCAGAAAATTGCAAAAGGGACATGATCCGGGGATACCACAACCATCAGTTGCCAAGCATCCAAATTTTGATCTTGTGATCGTGGGGATATTGCAACAATTGTAAGTGCGAAAAACCTTAATAAATAACTTTTTCCAACACCACTGTAACTTCAAAAGATCACTAAGTGAATTGTAAGTCAAGGACTACCTGTGCGTGTTATGCTTCATATTTAGTTTTGAAGGATATTGAACAAGCATATATGTGATGTAGTGCTGTTAATCTGGAGAAAATGTACACAATTAAAGAACTACAAAAATTAAATGATACTATGAGGTTTTCAAATAGATTATTTTTGGTGTTGTTGTTAGTTGCAAAGTCATGTCCAACCCATCATGACCCCATGGACAATGTTCCTCCAGGTCTTTCTGTCCTCTACCATCCTCTGGAGACCATTTAAGCTCACACCGACTGCTTCAGTGACTCCATCCAGCCACCTCGTTCTCTGTCATCCCCTTCTTCTTTTGCCCTCAATCTTTCCCAGCATTAGGCTCTTCTCCAGTGAGTCCTTCCTTTTCATTAGGTGGCCAAAGTATTTCAGGTTCATCTTCATAATCTGGCCTTCTAAAGAGCAGTCATGTTTGATCTCCTCTAGGACTGACTTGTTTGTTCGCCTTGCAGTCCAAGGGACTCGCAGGAGTCTTCTCCAGCACCATAGTTCAAAGGCCGCAATTCTTTGGCGCTCAGCCTTCCTTATGGTATAGATTATTTAGGAAACCAAATTAATAGCTGAAACAGAGCTTCCTCACCAGACTTCTTGTTTGGTCCAATATAGCTGTATCCAGATCTTTAGTATTCAAGTACCATAGTGTACGGGCCGTGGGTGGCTCAGGCTGTAAGATAGCCTGTTATTAAACACAGCTGCTTGCAATTACTACAGGTTCAAGTCCCACCAGGCCCAAGGTTGACTTAGCCTTCCATCCTTTATAAGGTAGGTAAAATGAGGACCCAGATTGTTGGGGGGGGCAATAAGTTGACTTTGTATATAAATATACAAATAGGATGAGACTATTGCCTTACACAATGTAAGCCACCCTGAGTCTGCGGAGAAGGGCGGGATATAAATGTAAAAAAAAAAAAAAAAGTAAGCTATTCCATGGAACATACCGAGCTATATTTATAGCAGAATAGTGATCATTATTACTGACCAATCTGTTCCTTAATATTGGTTTTTGTAGTAATGAAATCAGAGCTCTTAATCAAATGATCTGACAAATGTGCAATTTACCAAGAAAAATTATGTCCTGCTGAAAGTATGTACATGGAGGATGGAAAATCCTAGACACCCAGGTAAACGGCAATGCTGAGATCTGGATTATAAGGTGAGTAACAAAGACTCAATAAATAGTTAATAAAAAATAATTTGATTAGAGGGGAGTCAAAGCCCAAAACAGAAACCTGATGACACTGACTGGCCTTTGTCACATCTTAGCAAATGCTAAAAGAATGCAGTTTTGACACAGAGGGCAAAGGAAGAGGATATTAATTCTACAAGGCTATGATGTTTCTATCAGACTCCTTTGGGCACCTTAGCACAGTAACACAAGAGATGCAGCTACTGAATCAGATGAGAACCAAGAAAGCTTGAATCTAGCTCACCCTGTTGTCATTTTTAACATGCTAGATGGGGAAATGTTAACATCGCAGAATGGAATTTAGCAAATATGTGAGGTTTAATTGTACTAAATCTACTAATTTAATTTTAATAGAGGTTCTATTAAAATTAAATCAAACATAATGTAGGGTTGTTTTTTTCCTGGCTTCACTTGCTTCTTGGTCCTAGCTCTGCCAACTCTTAACAGGTACAAGTGCCAGCATCCACTTCTACCTCTGTTCAGGTATTAGAAAACCAGAATACACGTCAGATTAAAATGCTAACTAAGCTTCATCCTTCTAGCATCCCTCAAATTATTTCCATCACTTGAAGGCTCTTGTATGTTTGGCATGAATTGTTGGGATAGTACCTGGAACCTCTTGAGACAAAACAGGGGATGTCATATAATACTTGTTTAAAACTAAGAGCATTCACATACCAGTAAAATGTAACTCATATAAATATATTTAGTGCATGGCTAATGACCAGCTTAATGATACATTATGCCAGAATAAGCCATTCATTTGCAAACATAACTAATGAAAAAAATCATGCCAGAATGAACCGGAAGACATTCCATTCCAGACCAGAATTATAATATAATATCAAAGTTGAGCATAAAACATGTGGGAGGCCATGAGACATACAATTTAGCAATTAACATGCAATTTACTCATTCTGATGAATAATGACATTGTGGAATGTTCTTAAAAGCAGAAGAACATGTGTCTCAGCATCTGCCTTTCAAGAAGAGATTAAAATGGAAATAATGCCCAGATTTGAACTAATTCAAATTGCTGTACAGGGACTAATATATTATCCTATTTAGTATTATATGAAGAGAGCAGATGACAGTTAACTCAGCTTTCTTTCCAGTGATATGCTCTAGATCTAAATGTCTTCTTATCTACATTCTCCTCCATGAGTGGAAATTGTGACTGGTTATCCATTCCTATTACACCTGTACCAAGATGTAAATGGCTAAATCATGATATTAACTCTGCCAGTTAATTTTTAGTAGGAATGTTTAGACAGGCTATAAGTCTCTTCCTATAATATGTATAACCTGCAACTGTACCTATTGTTAAATAAACAAAAGTAATTATTATAAGTTGTGTCTTGCTGGTGTGAATGAGGGAGGGTGAACTAAAGCTGACATAATAGCAAATGAGCAAAATATAGGTATAAATTGAATGTTAAGATTGAAGGAGAAAATGATTATAATAAACTAAATTGGATTGAGGGAACACATGCTTCATTTCCTAGAGATTTATTGCAGTTCTGTTCAGCTCTTAGTGATGCCTTGGCTCTGGCCCTATGCAGTGTAATGATTCAAGGACTTAGTGATTCCAAGGACAGTAGTGGCATATAGGTTTGAGTGGCCTGGCCTGGCTTGGCTGCTATTTTCCTGGCATGAACCAGCATATAGAATAAATAAAAGGAGAAAAAGCAGATCAATTCTTGCCTTTAAGGGAAGCAGCACTGTCACAAGGCATGATGAGCTGACTTGGCTGCTAGCCAGGGCTGGTTTGATGAGATATCACTACGGCAGTACCATTGATCCAGTTTGGAATATGTGCAGTACTCAGATTATGATGATAATTGGGACCAGAATTTCCATTGCTAACTGATGAGATCATCAGGCAATGTCACATGACCACATCACTTAGAAATTGCGATCACAGCAGTCCCAATTGGCCTAATAACCCAGTGAATGTGCAGGTCATTGAGAGAAGACTTCATGTGACTGAAATTTTAGACAATAATGCCAGTAGGCAAGAGTTTCGACTGGATGGGTGGACACTACTGAGTGCAGGCAGGCTGATGAGGGCCAGTTCAGAGTGGGCTGGGGTTTGTGTGTGTGTATGTAAGATCTCCCATTCTCCATAGCAGGGTTCCTCAGGAGTGGATTGGTATGTGTGTGTGTTTGTGTATATAAGATCCCACACACTCTATAGCAGGGTTCCTCAGGAGAAAAAGTGGTAAGAGTGACTTATGGTAGTGACTTGTGACCTTCCTTGTCAGCTTCCCCATTGTCTTTGAACAGGACAGAAAAAAGTCTGTGAGTGGTTCAGTTGCAGACCATGGATTGACTAGAGAGAGAGTGAAGAGAAGATGTCAGTCCCTGTTTGGAAAGGAAAAAAGAAAGGTCCATGGATGATTTTACTGGAAGAAGAGAAATAGATTCTGAGGCTTATGATGCGGTTACATTATTTGTCAGAGGCAAGACCTAAATAAAAACCCAGTGACTGTATAGAGCTTCTTCCTTAATGCAATGTTTATTCAGCATCTTGAACTTGATAAAAAAAAGTGTGAATAACTTTGAATGTCAGCTTATGTGCTTCTATAGTAACTAATTGTTGGTCAACTTGTAAATGGTACAAAAGACTTAAATGCTCCCTCTTCCTCCAGGAGTGATGTAATCAGTAAAAGAAAATAAAGAAGTCAACATGTGACAAAGAGACAGAAAGAGCTGACTATGGATGTTGCAACCATTTGTATTGGCAGCTTCCTTTTCTGAAAAATTGGATTTCAGAGCAATACACTTATTTTCTCTTTAAAATATACCTCTTCTTTTTGTAGAATAAAAACTCAGAAATGTTAAGAGTACAATAGAAAAGCTAAAGTTCCAAAATGTCAGTTGCAAACCTTTTAAATTATCATTTGGAACCTCCATTAAACTTTACTTAACTATCTTACATATGTATGTGAATGTCAAAAAGCTGGAAGGCATAAGAATAAGCTAGTAACAAGTGATGGAAAGAAACTTGAGAAAATGTTCAAATGAGACGAGTGAATGTTTTGGTTCACTCGTCTCATTTGGTATATATGAATGATAATCGTCCAAGCTCTTCATTTTAAAGATTACATAAAATGTTTACCCATTTGTTACCCTTAGTCATGGGATGCAATTTAATCTTCCAAACTACAGTAGTTTCCAACAGTCTACAGTCATTCTTCGTGAATCTACGCAATCTAATTTCACAATTCTTGCATCTTAACTTGAGGTAATATAAGGTTGTTTATCTAGCACCTCAACAGCATTTTACAAATTTGCAATCCACATAGTTCAGTGTTTGCACAGTTCATTTGCTTATGTGTTTTTTCTCTGCCACTATAATGTTTGTTATTATCAATTTTTATTAGAAGCACTTCAATTGTAATTCCTTACTTAAGTATTCTTTCTAATTGCTTACTACATATTTGCTTGCTTTTATTTTTCAAAATACTATTAAACACAACAGAAAATAAACTCCCTTGGAGGCTATATAATAGTTTTAAAAATGGGGGAAAGCTTTAATTCTGTTTTAATACTTCTTTTAATTCCTTCTGCTTCTTCTCGCAGATAAGTGCTGCAAAAAACTAAAGTCTACTCACCAAAAATATCTGCCTGTCTAGTTACATCTCTTTTACTGGTCTGTCTGGTTTGAAATCTCCAAGGTGATTATTTTGTTCCATTTAAGGAACAAGGCCATTATTGTATTCTGGAGTTTTCCACATAGAAAATTGTCTTTCATCATTGTGTTGTAACCACCTACAAAAGGACAGTGGGAAGTAAATGGATCACAGGCTCCAAGAATAATCAGGCTTAAGTACAAGCACATTCTCTAATCTTTATTGTTAGAAGGATTCTGGATCTCACTGAACATTTTGCAGTGTATTAACATTATTTATCTGCAGTGCAAATCTGGAAAGAATTTATTTTTAATTCATTATTTTGTTCTTTTTTTTCCTCCAGTGAAGCCTCTTGTTTTCCCTAATACTGTTACAGAAGTTTCAGAGTGATCATTTCTCAACCTTAACAGTTTTAAGATGTATGGACTTCAACTCCCATAATTCCTCTGCCAGCAAGCTGGCTGAAGGTCGCACACCTTTATTATTATTATTATTATTATTTATTCGATTTTTATACCGCCCTTCTCCCGAAGGACTCAGGGCGGTGTACAGCCAAAAATAAAAACAAGCAATACAATATACAATTTAAAATACAAATTAAAAAACTTATTCTATAATTGGCCTAAAAAACTTTAAAATATATAAAACTAAAACCCCATTAAAATTAATAATAAAGATGCTTGCTCTATTACCTTTAGTGAACTCAGATTTACCATTAAGATACAGGAATTTTTTTAAAAAAATCTTTAGTTGCATTATTTTTTTCTCCATTTTTTTTCTTTTTAAATGATCCCTTTGATTTAAAAGGCTAAGCTTTTAAAAACATTTGCACTTGGATTTTCTTATTTTTTTGGGGGGGGGACCCCTCCGATTGACAGCATTAGTGTATATGAAACTTCTTTTAAAATATCAAACTTGAGTAATTCTTATTAAAATTTTAAATGATTGGCAGCCACATTTGAAATGAATGTAGTGTGGTAGGGATGGGAAAAAACCCTCAAATCATTCATATCTTTAGCATTTGCTTTTCATCTAGCACTGGGGTTGGGAGAAGATCCTTTATGTAAAAAGAAACATCTCCTGATTCAAGTTAAGTCCTGCTAGTAGATCAAATAACAGGGATATTTCATTTCGGAAGACTGAATAATGTTTTTCCTGAATATAATGGAGAAGAGTATTTGCTCTACATAAAACAGAATGGGTGCAATGCAGGTAAAATAACATGCTTTGATTTTTAAAAATTGTTAGAGTACAGTCCAGATAGCAGTAGCATCCCTTTGATATCAATAGGGGGGCTGAGGATCTGTGAAGTTTTTCTTCTGTGAAAACTGTTTTTTTTTAAATGCTGAGCATGTCGATCATCTCGTAAGCAGCTCTTTTGCTGCAGTGCTTGGAAATGATGAGACGGTAATTACAGAATGAATTTAGAACCCTGTATTTGAATTTAGAAGATTTGATTTGAAAGCTTATTAAAATTATACTCTCAAGAACATGAATCACAATTTTAAACAACATTTTAATAAAGGGAGAGAGCTTTTCAAAACGTGCAATTTATTCGCTATATTCTTACTGTTAACTTTTTCTTGAAGCCCGAAAAGTGTGTTTCATCTATTTTTCTAGGGATATAGTTTTTAAGAAATAAAGAAACAAAAGCAATGTACGGTGGCCCCCAGGTAAACTGAGCAATATCTTGTAACAGACAAAAGTCAATAACCAGTTGCCATGAGCACAATAGCCAGAACATGTCCTTCTATGTCAGTCTTTTAAGGTGAGCATAATGAACCCGAGCAAAGTTATTAGTTGAAGAACAAAAATGAGGAAAACATTTATGCATTACAAAATGTTGCAATATCCTCATTGCACATGGGATCTCTCTGAGTGTAAGCTCTTTTTGTTAATGCTCGAGAAAGGCAAATCCAAGGTACATCTTGTATTCTTTTCCATCCTCATGTGAAAGGGCAAATGTTCTCTGTTATGATTGATTGATTATGGGCCATCAAGACAGTGTTGGCTGTTAGATAGATTTTCTCAAGGACCATCTGGCCCAATCTGGTGTTTCAAATCCTCCAGTGGTATACCCATTGCTGTTATAATTGAATCCATCCCGTGCTGCTGCTAGTGTATTTTATTATAGAAGAATTTAAAATTATGATAGTTATCTAGGTTATAAGATGCTGAGAACTTGGCCATAGGACAACAAATGAATACTAGGTACACATAGAAATGCTACACAGAGATGGAGAACTTCTCCAGACTCCAACAATAAAGGTTTTTAAGAAGAGATTGAAAAACCATTTTTTCTGAAATGGTATAAGGTTTCCTGCTTCAGCAGGTGGTTGTACTAGAAGACCTCCAAGGTCCCTTCTGACTCTGTTATTCAGTTAGCTGCAAACACACACACACACTCTGTCCAGTTAAGAGTTTGAAGCGACCATTTAGATTAGGGTAAACAATTAATTTCACAAGGAAACACATGAAAAATTGGGACTATGGTTGAGGACCACTGCTGCTTCCCCAACTGTCACCCCTTCCATTGCCCCCCTTGCCACCACTGCAGGCTGGACAAAAACAGCCAAAGAATTCAATGTGACCCATGTACATAAAATGCCCATGTTGATTTAGACTAAAATCTAGCCACCTTCTCAGTACAATGCAATGAAGATGATTGTCTAGTAGGGCTGTGTTACTATTATCTTTCTCATCTTTTCTATTGCCTTCTCTTATTAGTATCATTATTATGATAATATACTTTGTTGTTTGTATGTAGAATGAGAGCTTACATACTGGACACAACTTCCTTGGGTGTCCAGTCCAACAGAAAATTATTCTATTCTATTCGAGTCGAGTCGAGTCGAGTCGAGTCGTACTAGTATATCCATCGATGGAAAGTTCATTGGATAGTTGATCAGAAGTGCTCTTACAGTGGGAAATCTTTTGCATTGTTTAACCAGAATCAACCTTTCTATAACTTAAATCCATTATTCCATGTCCTACAGAAAAGAGGACATACATTGAACTACTTTTGTATGACATCCTCTCAAGTATTTGAGAAGTGCTCTTCTCCCCCATTAAGAGAATTGTATTAAAAGTTTTTAAAAGGAGAGTTAAAAATGAATACAAAGTAATATAAAATAAAGAAAAAAGAAAAAACCCAGCAAGAAGTGCAAGAAAAGAAAAAAGAAAAATAGAAACAAAAGAGAAAGATATAAAATAGTGGCTTCTTTCTATAATTTATCTTGCTTAACATTAAAAACATCAGAAATCACAAGTTCATGGGTTTTTTTCTATTTTATGTAAAGTCCACAAGGAGTTTTTAGTTACGAATGAATTAGTATACGTGTCCTAAGATGATGATGATGATGATAATAATAATAATAATAATAATAATAATAATAATAATAATAATAATAATAATAATAATAATAATAATAATAATAATAATATTTTAATTTGTATACCGCCCTTCTCCCGAAGGACTCAGGGCGGTGCACAGCCAGAATAAAATACAAAGAAAACAGTACATATAATATTAAGAACAACCACTTAAAAAACTTATTCGATTGGCCAAAAATTTTAAAATACAGTAACACCCTATAAAAATTTACAAAAATTTAAAACCCATAAAAGCAAATTAAAAATTTTAAAATCAAGCCAGTCCAGCTAGATGGAATAAATAAGTTTTAAGTTCGTGGCGAATGGTCCGCAGGTCGGATAGTTGACGAAGTCCAGGGGGAAGTTCGTTCCACAGCATAGGAGCCCCCACAAGAAGGCTCTCCCCCTGGGGGCCGCCAGTCGACATTGCTTGGCTGACGGCACCCTAAGGAGTCCCTCTCTGTGAGAATGCACCGGTCGCTGGGAGATAGAAGATGGCAGTAGACGGTCCCATAAATATCCTGGTCCTAAGCCATGGAGCGCTTTGAAGGTAGTCACCAATACCTTGAAGCACACCCGGAAGACAACAGGCAGCCAGTGCAGTCTGCGCAGGATGGGTGTTACATGGGAGCTCTGAACCGCTCCCTCTATCACCCGCGCAGCTGCATTCTGGACTAACTGGAGTCTTCGGGTGCTCTTCAAGGGAAGCCCCATGTAGAGAGCATTGCAATAGTCCAAGCGAGAGGTCACGAGAGCATGAGTGACCATGCATAGGGCATCCCGGTCCAGGAAGGGGCGCAACTGGCGAATCAGGTGAACCTGATAAAAAGCACTCTTGGAGACGGTCGTCAAATGGTCTTCAGAAGACAACCGCCCATCCAGGAGAACGCCCAAGTTGCGCACCCTTTCCATCGGGGCCAATGACTCGCCCCCAACAGTGAGCCGCGGCTGCAGCTGACTGTACTGGGGTGCCGGCATCCACAGCCACTCCGTCTTGGAGGGATTAAGCTTGAGCCTGTTCCTCCCCATCCAGACCCGTATGGCTTCCAGACACCGGGACAGTACTTCGATAGCTTCATTGGGGTGGCCTGGGGTGGAAAAGTACAGCTGTGTATCATCAGCGTATAGTTGGTATCTCACCCCAAAACCACTGATGATCTCACCCAGCGGCTTCATATAGATGTTGAACAGGAGAGGCGAGAGAATCGATCCCTGCGGCACCCCACACATGAGGCGCCTCGGGGTCGATCTCTGCCGCCCTGTCAACACCGTCTGCGTCTGGTCAGAGAGGTAGGAGGAGAACCACCGATAAACGGTGCCTTCTACTCCCAAACCCTCCAACCGGTGCAGCAGGATACCATGGTCGATGGTATCAAAAGCCGCTGAGAGATCTAATAGGACCAGGGCCGAGGAGTAACCCTTATCCCTGGCCCTCCAGAGATCATCCACCAACGCGACCAAAGCTGTCTCCGTACTGTATCCAGGCCGGAAGCCGGATTGGAATGGGTCTATAGACGGTTTCATCCAGGTACTGGGGTAATTGACATGCCACCGCACTCTCTACAACCTTTGCCGTAAAACGAAGGTTGGAAACTGGACGGTAATTTCCTAAAACAGCTGGGTCCAGGGAAGGCTTCTTGAGGAAAGGTCTCACCACCGCCTCTTTCAAGGCAGCGGGAAAGACCCCCTCCTGCAAAGAAGCATTTGTAATCCCCCGGAGCCAGCCTCGTGTCACCTCCTGCGTGGCCAGCACCAACCAGGAGGGGCACGGGTCCAGTAAACATGTGGTGGCATTCAACCTTCCCAGTAACCTGTCCATGTCCTCGGGAGTCACAGGGTCAAAACCATCCCAAACAGTCTCAATAAGACGAGTCTTGAAACTCTCGCTTGGATCTACCCAATTTTGATCCAATCCATCCTGAAGCTGAACGATTTTATCGTATAGATAACCATTAAACTCCTCGGCACGCCCTTGTAATGGGTCCTCCCGCCCCTCCTGTTGAAGGAGAGAGCGGGTAACCCAAAACAGGGCGGCCGGGCGGTTATCTGCTGACGCAATGAGGGAGGAAACGTAAGAATGCTTTGCTTCCCTCAATGCCACTAGGTAGGTCCTACTGTAGGACCTAACTAGTGTCCAGTCAGCCTCAGAACGGCTGGATCTCCAGGCACTCTCTAGGCGTCTTCTCCAGCGCTTCATCTCCCTCAGCTCCTCGGAGAACCAAGGAGCTGGTTGAGACCTGCGCCAGGTCAGAGGCCGCAAAGGCACGACACGGTCCAAAGCTCCAGCCGCGACTAGTTCCCAGGCCGCGACTAGTTCTTCAGTCGTGCCGTGGACCAGGTTCTCGGGAAACAGCCCAAGCTCCCTCAGGAACCTCTCTGGGTATAATGTTGCAGGATCCAATCTGGGTCTGTCACTGAGAACAGAGGTTTTGTCTTCTGAGCTTTTGGGCTGTGCTGGTGCCCATCTTCAGGGAACTTCTCTCTAGTCTTCAGTTAGCAATAAACGTCTGCCCTTTTCTCTAATCAGATAAGTCAATATGGCCATATCTGTGAATTCCATCATCTTCATCAACCACCTCTCCATTTTTGCTGTTGCTGAATCTTTTCAACTTTTTGCATACATTAATTTTGCTGCAGTTATCTTATGCAAAAACAAAATCCCATGGCTTTTTCCAGCTATTTGTCCATCAGTCCCAAAAGAAAAACCTCCAATTTCAGTTGTATATAAACCTTTGAATCAGTGTATATATTTGAATCCAAAATTTTGTAGCCTTTTTACACATCCATCGTGATAAAACTTCCCTTTTTTGTTTTTCACATTTCCAACCTATATTTGAAGTGCCTTTCTATACTCTAGACAATTTCTCTGGTGAAATATGCCAACAATACATCATTTTATTTTAAAAAAATCTTTAAAATACATACAGTATATACATTATAACATAGTGCAAGTGTGCTGAGAACCACAAAGGTTTTTTTGGCTCTGTCTTCTTTTCTCAAGACTAAATATAATTCAATCCTTCGGTTGCTTATCACACAACTCAATTTTCTGTTCCCCTAAATGTTCTTCTTGCCTATTCTAAAATGGTTCGGATTTATCTCACTCCTTATAATATGGTGCCCAGAACTGGACACAATACTTAAGGAGGGAGGTGGGGGAGGGAGGGAGGTCTGTCAAATGCAGAATGAATTGAATCTACTGAGAATGGCCAAGAGCTGAATTCCTTCTCCTTCTCCTCCTCCTCCTCCTCCTCTTCCTCTGGCTCCTCCTGGTCACCCATTTCCTCCCCTCACCCTGCCTCTCATCCTCTTCCTTCTTTTAAAGTGCAAATTCTTCCTCTATTCTGAACAAACAGCACACATGCACATATGTGTAGGAAATTAGATTGTTTGGCTTGGAAAGATATTAAATTGTTATTGAAATATGAATTTTGAATGATATGCCAGGCTTATAGTTCTTCCATCCAAACCCAGCGAATTAACCTTATCTAAAACCTGAATGCTTATGATTTAGAATAGCTGTCTTTACCCATGACTGTTAGCCAATTATTTGTAAACAAAAGCAGGTTTAATCTATGATATTTCTAGTGATATACATTTGTTTGTTGGCTTGTTGGCTTGTTGTTTGTTGGCCTTTGAGCCAATCCTGACTCCTGTTTCTTGGCAGTAGTTTCAGAAGGGGTTTGCTACGGCTTGCTTCCTAGGGATGAGAGAAAGTGACTGGCCCAAGACCACCCAGCAGGCTTTGGGCTTAAGTCAGAACTGGAACTCATGGTCTCCTGGTTTCTAGCCTTAACTAGTACACCAAATTGATTCTCTGACATGGGGGTTAGGGATGTGCAAATTAATTTAAATCTTACTTGTTTTATAATTGCCTTTCAAGAGTGATTTCCACCCTTTCAGTTTTCTGTTCAGGTTTTTAATTTAAGGAAATCCAGCTATAAATGAATTGACCCATTCAGGGACAACGAGTGTACTTCACAAAACTTACAAGATAGCTCTTGCATGGTGTTGTAGTGATTCCAGGAAGTAAAAAGAAAAGCTGCCTCTATGGGCTGCACATCTTCTCCTCCCCCACCTCCCCCGTCCTCCATAAAGCAGACAAAAGGTTAGGTAATTGTATGTCAACTTTCAAAACAACTTATCTAAAATCATTGTGTCACATCATCAAGAAAAACATAAAAACTCTCTCTCTCTCTATGATCTCTCTCTCTCTGTCTCTCTCAGTTTTATAGTGAATGAAAAGACTATGGCTTTAGGATACCTTCTCATAGCAACAAAACTATGCAATAAATTTCTTTTTTTGTAAATTGCTCAGGGAATGCATTCAACAATGTATGAATTATGAGCATGGGGGGAGAACAGGAGCTCTTGATGCAGTTTGCAAATCTATTCTTGGATTTCTGCCTCCTTAATCAAATTACATCCTCCCTTTAGTTTTCTAAAAACAATTGCTAACAATATAATCCTATGCTTGTTTGTTCAGAAGATTTATACTGTCCTACATAGGAGAAAACATTTTGGTAAGTGGTGCAAGGACGCAGGATTAACACCTTTTTGTCCCCAACTAATTGTTAAAGCATAATAAACAGGCCAGTGCCATTGTTTGCTTTTGTGAATTGGATGCACTATTTTCTTTATTGCACTATTTACTGAATCTTGTAAGTAGAATTTTGTAAATGTTGATTTAATAATTAGTGCTGTTTGAATGTAACATTGAATTTAAAAGATAAATGTTAGAAGCATGAAGCTCTTTAATACTTATTTGCTATAAATAATTGCTCCTTCCTTGTAATTGTATTTTAAATATTTTTATTTCTAGCATTTGCTCTTTTTTTATGTTAGATCTAAATTATTTTAGCTGCAAATAATATAAGTTATTGATCAAGAATAGTTCTTGGTAATTGCATTATTCCAGTATCATGTTAGGCTGTGAATTACAATGGATCCTATTTGGTCATTGTGTTAATGTACATGCTGAGTTATCAATGAGAGAAATATGTAAATGTATATGTATAAAACACACACACACACACACACACACACACACACACACACACACACACACACATGCAGTATATGTTTTATGCATAAACATATTTCATCCATTGATAACTTAGAATGATAACATTGATAACTTAGAATATATATATATTTGTTTTCTGAGGTTTTCACGGGTGTTTGTATATAGGTCTTTGGTTGTTCGGGTTTTCTCCCGTGTAAAATTGGAAGTGTCTTGGCGACGTTTCGACGAAGTCTCATTCGTCATCTTCAGGCTTCAGCTTCGTGCTTCTGGGAGCAATGTGTGATCGCAGCTGTTTCTTCCTTTTAACTGCTAGTGGGGGTTTGAACTGATTGGGTGGGAGCTTGGCTGTGCTCTGATTGGATGGGGGTTTTTCTGTGCTCTGATTGGCTGGGGGTGTGTCCTGTGTTGGTGGGGGCTTGGTTGTGCTCAGTCTAGTCTGTGCTGCAGGGGGATTTGAGCTGGTGAGCTGCATAGCTGTTGTTTGGCTTTGTGGTCGTGCTACATCTTCATAGTGGGTGTCAGTCTGCTGCATGAATGGATTGGAGGGGTTTGAAATGGCTAATGTTGCAGCTGCGGTCTGGCTTCTGGTCCTTGGTCGTGCTTCATGATCAGTGTGGGTTTGGGTCTGCTTTCTGGGTGGATGTGCGGTGGTGACATCCTGTGTGGACCTTGTGAGTGTGGGTCTGGTGTCATTCCTCGTGTTAGGGACTCGTTTGTCAATAAGGGCGGGTTTCCAAATGGCTGGTAGGCGTGCTCTCAGAAGCACGAAGCTGAAGCCTGAAGATGACGAATGAGACTTCGTCGAAACGTCGCCAAGACACTTCCAATTTTACACGGGAGAAAACCCGAACAACCAAAGACATATATATATATATATATATATATATATATATATATATATATATATATATATATATATATATATTCAAAGTGAAACATTAACATACAAGCTAACATAAAATGAAAAAGAGAAAGGAAATAATAAAACAAAAGTTTTGTTGTATTACAAAAAATACAATAAAATATAAACAAATTTATAATCAAGATGATCTCCAGCTTTATTTTAGTCTAGAGGTAATAACAATTCCACAACCTCCCTCTAAATTTAAGCAAATAATTCCAATATCTTAAAATGCTAATAAACCTGGATAAATTTCTTGACCTTAAATATTGATCTAACATTTATGCTATTGCATTGACACAAGGATTCCAGCCAAGCCAAGCTAAAATAAGAATGGAATTCTGTGAATTGTATTCCTAACAGATCTGCCACAAGGTTAGGGAACCATGAATAAATGTTGCTGTTCTCATTTTAAATATGCAATTAGGACCAACAACTGGCAGCCTCCAAATCTTGACTTCTGCAGATGCTATTATCTTCTCACTGCACTTCTTGAAACAGACTTCAACAGGAGATAATTCAGGCATCTGCTCTGATGCTGGGTAACTGTGCCTAGAAGCAAAAAGGTGAATCTCTTCTGCTCATTTTTCTCTTTGACACGCAAACATACAGCTTTCAGGCATACGTTGACCACAGAGCAATAAAACAAGCAGACATAGGATAGTCTTATTTGCAGCCTGTCCTTGGGCATACAATAATCTGCTGCCATAAATCCCAAATTGTTATATGAGAACTGTAACACTTATCTTTTGTTACTACCATGTAAAATGTTATTGCACATTAATGAAGCATTGCATAGAGGTGAGAATTGAGGAGTGAAAAAATATTAAATTAAAGATTTTTTAAAACATATTAGTGAAACAAAATTCTTCAAGAAGAACAGAGAAGGACCTCTATTTATTCCCCTGGATGCCCTTTGCTTACATTTCAATTTTAATCAAGACAGTCAACCATATCTTGAAATAAGACTATTCCCTCATGCTAAGTTTAATGATCCTTTTAATACCGATATAGTTCTAGGTTTTTTCCCCCCTCTAGGTATCTGCTGTGTCTCTTCAGCCTGAGAGCATTAAATATGAGATTAAAAAAATAAAGACTTTTTGGCATGGTTCAGGAATTAGTCAAAAAGTAAAACGGGACTGAATAATCATCCAACATGAAATACGAAACTAAAAGAGATTAAGAAAGTAAGTAATTACTCTGTTTCCTTGAAAATAAGATGTCCCCTGATAATAAACCCAATCTGGCTTTTGAGTGCATGTGCTAAAATAAGCCTCCTCCCTGAAAATAAGGCCTCCCCAAAAATATTTAACTGCAGAGCTGGAAATCAGGTAAGATGGCAAAAGGAGCCCCATCTTGCTCCACGTGCCCTAAAATAATAAGACCTCCCCGAAAATAAGGCCAAGCGCTTATTTCAGGGTTCAAAAAAATATAAGAGAGAGTCTTATTTCCAGGGAAACACGGTATATAAATAAAAATTGTTTAGCAAATAGTGTTCAATGTAAGCAGTTTATCCTATACATTTTGTGTCCCTTTGAGCAAGTCTTGATTCCTGCTGACTGCTTGGACAAGTACCTAAAGTTTTCTTGGCAAGGTATTTCAGAAGTGGCTTGCCATTGCCTCCTTCCTAGGGCTGAGAAGGAGTGGTTGGCCAAGGTCATCCAGCTGGCTCCATGTCTAAAGCAGAGCTGGAACTCATGGTCTTTTGATTTCTAGCACGATGCCTTAACCACTGTACCAAACTGCCTCTCAAAGATTCAGTACATGTAGGAATAAGTCCCAAAGGTGCTTTTTCAAGGGGCAACTGGACTTTCTGTTTTTTTCTTTGAAGACATTTCGCTTCTCATCCAAGAAGCTTCTTCAACTCTGGATGAGAAACAAAACATCATCAAAGGAAAACCAGAAAGTCCAGTTGCCTCTTGAAAAAGCACCTTTGGGACAACCATGATCTGGATAGCTGAAAATTTGTGATGGAATAATGCACATGTGCAGAGGGCTTTGCTTTCTATTTAAAATCATTTTCCTCCCCAAAAATCAGGCGCCCTATGCTTGTCAAGCCTTTCTCAACTTTGTACCCTTCATGTGTGTTGGAATAGAAAGTTCCCAAGCAGCCTAATTTGCTGGAAATTTGGCCATTGCAAAGATGATATTAGGTAATTAGAGTCACAGAGAGTGGCAGATTGGGGAAAGCTATTCTCTAAATACTTCTTTGGGATTATCTAAGTAATAATACCAAGTACCTGTCATCAACTGTAAGGAAGGGTGGCTAGACAAATTGACAGCTAGAAAGAGAAAACAGTACTTTTTAAAGCCCAGGGAACATAAACCCTTACAAAACCTTGTGAACTATCATCACAACACAGGTGAGTTGTTTGACAAGCATATAATCTTAACATATAGGAAAAATTCTCATGAGAATTTTTTTATACATTGCAAGCTAATTCCAGAATATAAAAATAAACATTACTGGGCAGGTTAAAAAAAAAGGAAAAGTGATAATCATATAAATCTATCATCTCTCTGTCTGTCTATATCTATCTGTCTGTCTGTCTGTCTGTCTATCATCTCTCACCATTAAGTTTCAGATTTGGATGCCTCATTCAAAAAGAATAGACATGTATGATTCCCTTAAAACACAAAATAGATGATTCCTCCAAATTCTTCCATTCAGAAAAATGTTTCAAAATAATATTTCTAGAAATAGAAATTATATTTCTATAATTCAGCAAAAAGTAATGTGATTAATAGTGCTATGTAGATTATGAGTACCAATAAATTTCTCTTGAGTAAAGTAAAGTTCAGTGGAGTGTATAATGTAAAATGCAGAGCACTTTCTACTACACTACATCTTGTTTGATTTATGCTTTCTTGTTGCCAATTTGATTTCTAATTAAAATGAAAATGCATAATATTAATATTGTTATGTTAGAATGTCATCAGAACATCCAATTTGTTTACATTCTATAGCCAGTTTGTGCGTTTACATCACATTTTATTTTTAGATAATACATTAGTATAGAAATTAAACAGTACTTATTGTTACAATTACATCACAGAAAATAAACATAACCTTTATCATGCCCCCCCCACTGCAATTTTTAATACTTTTTCTCTAAGGAAAGAAGAAATAATGGAACCTGTTGATTCTGCCTTTATTAAGAACAAATGAAACAATATATTAACCAGCTCTTGGTTGTCTTGCTTTGTTTTACAAAATGATTCATTATGGGATCATCTAACTTACTAACACATGTATTTCAAACTGAGTCTCAGTGAGGTTTTTAGTGTCCTGTTCTGTTTCATTTTATTTATTTTATGCCTTTGAGTCAGTCTTGACTACTGGTGACAGCCTGGACAAATCTCAGCAGGGGTTTTTTTGGCAATGTTTTCAAAAGTGGTTTCTCATTGCCTTCTTCTTAAAGCTGAGAGAAAGAGTGACTGGTCCAAGGTCACTCAAGTGACCTTGTTTCTTCCCTTAACAGCCTTGCCGTCACCTTTCTGCCCCCAAGTTGTATTAGATCCATCACATTAGTTCTCTCTTCAGATACTCGCATACCCAGAAAATGATAACATGCATGGGCATGCATACACACACACACACACACACACACACACACACACACACACACACAAACATGCCAAACCTGGAAAAACAAGTCAGGCTTCTTCCCCAGGTCAACAGTCTGGTCTGAAATTGAAGAACTCAAAGAAACTGGAATTATTATTATTTAAATTTGAGCTTTTTCTTCCCTATGGTTCACCACCTGGGTCTGAAACAGGAATTTAAAAGGCAGGCTAGGGAGAGAGCACAGATATCTCTTCTTTCTAGTGATTAACATCTGGAATGGCAGGAGGTAATTCAAAGAGACAAGGCTTCCCTTCAGGGGCATCTGATGAACAAGATGGGCATGGGTGCATCCACACAAACTTTTTGTGACAGGGTAGGCCTTTCAAAGGATCAAATATTCTAATTTCCTTCCTCTCCTGCCCACAAATCGATATATACCATTTTGAATTTTTATTCCTATAAAACAGAATCAGGTAGGCGTAAAAGGAAGCTGTAGAAGTTGTCCCTCCCACACAAGGAAAGGCCCATAAAATTCTGGAAGTATTTTCAAAGCTGTAGTCAATTGCAAACAAAAGGCCACCATGTTGATTGGAGCTGTCACGAGGAAGGGGCCAATAATAAAAAAAAACTACCTTGAACACTAATATTCTAGTTAACTAAATAAGCTTTGCTCGCAGAAGTACGAAGCCGTAAGAACCAGCCTGAAGATGGCGAGTGGGACCTCGTCGAAACGTCGCCAAGATACTCTAAACCTTACATGGGAAAAGACCCAAATACGCCAAGACTTTCATACCTATACCCATGAAAATCTATGAAAACATACACACACACACATACACACACACATCCTGGAGTTTGCAGAAAGCTATATTGCAAGAAAAATTGCTTTCCTTATTATTAATCAGAATCCTGCTTATATTATTTTAAGTCCAGAAAAAATGAGGATAATTTAAGGCTGTCTCACTCATGGACTGGGAACGAGATGAAGACAACATCAAGGGAATATGATATCATAGCAACAACTTTTTTGTTGCTATATTGTGTTAGTGGTTAGGAGGTAGTCAGGAAAAATTATATGTCTAAAAGCATTAGCTGAAGCAAAATGACATTTAGGAAAAGAAATTTTGTGGTTCTTAAAAAGCAAAAAGAAGAGGTACAGGCATATCCTGAGCAAAACAACTTTTAGAGCTAACAAACATACTACGTATAAGACATTCTAGGACATATTTTGTCTTTAAAACAGTTTAACTCTTACATTGTAGGCCTGGTGCAATTTCCTGCCACTTCTCTAACATTAAATTGTTATGCTCTTTTGCTTCATTGGTGATCCATTGATAGAGGAGGAGGAAGAGGAGGAAGTGAAGGAGGTGGTGGGGGAATTACTTCCTTCCCCTCTATTCTAAAATAGATTAATTTGTCTCACTTTAGCTCAGTCATACACTTATGATATTGAAATAAATTTGTTAAAGAATTGATTGTAGGTCATACTCTATCTGTAATAGGAGAAGGAAAGTAAGATTAACTTAAACTTTTTTGAGGTACGGCTAAGGCAGGGGTGTCAAACTTGTGTTGTCATAGCGGTGTCACGTGACATATTGGGACTTTTTCCCCCTTTGCTAAACTGGGCATGGGTGTAGCCAGCACGTGACGCATGTGGCCGAGAGGCCACGAGTTTGACAGCCCTGATCTAAGGCATTGTCTTAAAACAAATTTCTTTTTTCATTTATAAGGGTTTAATAATTGTTATGCTTTACATAAATAGAGTCATGCTGTCTGATCCTGCATCTGAACTAAATGAGAAGGCATGACTTGAAAATTCCCTAAGACTAAATGCTTTTTGACAGATGAATTGGAAAGGAGAACTGGAAGAAATACCCTGGAAACTTAAATATGAAGTCTTCTTTGTCAATTTCAACTCCAGATGACTTTACAAACATTTCTGCATAGTCTAGAAACGTTTCTGCATAGACTATGCAGAAGCGTTTGTAAAGTCATCTGGAGTTGGCAAAAATGTGGAAATTGTTGCTTTCCTCTGGTGTTTTTTTTTAATATTAACTAATCTTATGGCTATGGGATTTCCTAACAATCTGTTGTCCAAAAGCAAACTGATCTAAACCTTGTCAGTTTCTCAAGATCAGTTATATCTGTTTTTGATATTTGAAAGGTAACCTATTAGGGCTACCTTTTTTCTGACTAAGCATATCAAATATCACCCTATTAGCATGTATTTCTTTCAACCTACACTTGCCTTTTCAGATACATTCCCATTGTGATACCATATGAGCCCAAGTATGTATGATGTTCCTTATCCCAATTTCAGAAAAAAAGGGGCAAGATTCGTAACTGGGGATGGGAGGGAAATCGCACATTTATAAACATTTGAGCAATTCCCTTCTGATACAGAAACCAGAATGAAGATTCCAATTTTTATGATATGGTTTTAATCCAAATGTTTAATCCATATAATCAAAAAAATTATATGATATTATACTATATTAACTATTATATTAAATTACCAATTATATTAGAAAAAAGAATATGAAAATATATTAACAAATATATATTAGGAAAAGTATACTAAAACTGTTGATATTTAAAATGTAATGTTGTCCAGAATGAGAATGTAAAACTGGAAAAACGAGAAAATCCTTTATCCCTGTGAGTGGCACAAGAGTGAAAGCACACAGGCCTTGCAATCAATGTCTGCCTGTTCTTGAAATGAAGCCTTAGCATAGGTTGTTAGTACGTGGGAGCAATGTCATTCTTTCCTAAACATTTTTCCACTCTCCATTTGTAAATTTTGCTCGGAGTTTTAACTCTGTTGGATTATATCAAGTCATAATCCAGCTAAAGGCATTTTTTTGTTTCTTTGTCTTGTTTATTAATACCAGGTGCTTTTTATGCCACAGAGAGATCAAACAGAACTACTAGGCAAGATGGGCAACAAACAAATTTAATTAGGAGCTCAGGCTGCTAATGCAGTCTGTTATTAACAGCAGCTGCCTGCAAATGCTGCAGGTTCTAGTCCCACCAGGCCCAAGGTTGACTCAGCCTTCCATCCTTTATAAGGTAGGTAAAATGAGGACCCAGATTGTTGGGGGCAATAAGTTGACTTTGTGTATAAATATACAAATAGAATGAAGACTATTGCTAACATAATGTAAGCCGCCCTGAGTCTGAAGGGATATAAATGCAAATAAAAAAAATTAAATGAATAAATTCTATTCACAATTAAACCCCTCATCTACTCGCCATCAGTTAGGATGGTTTCCAACCATTTCAGTCTGAACTCAACTGAAAATGGTCCAGATAATGTTTTTGGACCCATCCCTTTTAGAAATTCCTAACGTTCCCTAAAAAAGGAAGGTTAGAAACACCCTGCGTTGGATCAAAGGCTGTTCCACTAAGGAAAGAAGAATAAGGCCCTTTTCAAGAATATCAGTGCCTCACCTTCTTGTAGTGAGCAGAGAGACCTATGTGGGGTCCTTGATGCCCTTAGCTGGGTGGTTTGCTTGCAGATGTTTCATTACCCAACTGGCTAACATCATTAATCATCTGATGATGCTATCTAGTCATGTAATAGTTTGGTAATGAAACATCTGTAAGCAAACCACCAAGCTCAGAGAGCATCACATCTTGGCAGCACACATTGTGCACAGATGGTGCAAGAATGAGGTGGCAGAGCTCATCTCACTAAGGACTGTCCATTTCTTCAGGATTAATAGGTTCAAGCACTTTCCATATAAACCTTAGACATAATTCACAACAATTCTTTACTCTTTTTTTTGTCTAATGCAGGGGTGTCCAAACTTGGCAGCTTTAAGACTTGTGGACTTCAACTCACAAAATTCCTCATCCAGCAAAGCTGGACACTCCTAGTCTAGTGGATGCAAGTGATTTTATCTGAATCAGCTCACAGAGATCTGTTGATGACTGTTCCAATTTATAATAATAATAATAATAATAATAATAATAATAATAATAATAATAATAATAATAATAATAATAATAATAATAATAATAATAATAATATCAGAGTTGGAAGGGATCTTGGAGGTCTTCTAGTCCAACCCCTGCCGAAGCAGGAAACCCTACACTATTTCAGACAAAGGGCTATCCAACATTTTCTTAAAAATTTCCAGTGTTGGAGCATTTACAACTTCTGCAGGCAAGTTGTTCCACTGATTAATTGTTCTAACTGTCAGGAAATTTCTCCTTAGTTCTAGGTTGCTTCTCTCCTTGATTAGTTTCCACCCATTGCTTCTTGTTCTACCCTCAGGTGCTTTGGAGAATAGTTTGACTCCCTCTTCTTTGTGGCAACCCCTGAGATATTGGAACACTGCTATCATGTCTCCCCTAGTCCTTCTTTTCATTAAACTAGGCATACCGAGTTCCTGCAACTGTTCTTCATATGTTTTAGCCTCCAGTCCCTAATCATCTTTGTTGCTCTTCTCTGCACTCTTTCTAGAGTCTCAACATCTTTTTTACATCGTGGCGACCAAAACTGAATGCAATATTCCAAGTGTGGCCTTACCAAGGCATTATAAAGTGGTATTAACACTTCACGTGATCTTGATTCTATCCCTCTGTTTATGCAGCCCAGAACTGTGTTGGCTTTTTTGGCAGCTGCTGCACACTGCTGGCTCATATCTAAATGGTTGTCCACTAGGACTCCAAGATCCCTCTCACAGTTACTACTATTGAGCAAGGTACCACATATCCGGTACCTGTGCATTTTGTTTTTTTGGCCTAAATGTAGAACCTTACTTTTTTCACTGTTGAATTTCATTTTGTTAGATAGTGCCAATGTTCAAGTCTGTCAAGATCTTTCTGTATCTTGAGCCTATCTTCTGGAGTGTTGGCTATTCCTGCCAGCTTGGTGTCATCTGCAAATTTGATGAGTTCCCCATCTATCCCCTTGTCCAAGTCATTGATGAAGATGTTGAAGAGTACTGGGCCTAAAACAGAGCCTTGGGGTACTCCACTGCATACTTCCCTCCATGTGGATGTAGTTCCGTTGAGGACTACACGTTGAGTGCGGTTGGTCAGCCAGTTGTGAATCCATCTGGTGGAGGTGCTGTCTAACCCACATTTTTCTACTTTATCTAGTAGTAGGTTATGGTCTACTTTATCAAATGCTTTACTGAAGTCCAAGTAAATTATATCAACAGCATTCCTCTGGTCCACTAATTTTGTCACTTTGACAAAGAATGCAATAAGATTAGTCTGGCATGATCTGTTTTTGACAAACCCATGTTGGCTTTTGGTTATTATTTTGTTTGCTTCTAGATGTTCGGTGATTCGTTGCTTGATTATCTTTTCCAGAATCTTCCCTAGTATTAAGGTTAGGCTGATAGGTCTGTAGTTTCCTGGATCTATTTTTTTTTCTTTTTTGAAGATGGGAACTACATCAGCTCTTTTCCAGTCCTCTGGCAGTTCCCCTGTGCTCCAGGATCTTTGAAAGATATATTTCAGTGGTTCTGAGATTTCGTCTTCTCCAAAAGGCTTCATATCACTGTAGAAGGGGCACTCAAAGTACTACAGACTTTTTCACTTAATCAATTCATCTGAAAATCCTTTCTGACCTCTATATATTTCTGTGTCATTCTGCAATATAATTCTTTTCATTCTTTCCAGCAATGTTTACAGGCTGCTAGGAAATTAATCTATCATATATATATATACTAGCTGGATGCCCGTGCTTTGCTATGAAACTATGTGCTCGGCTTGATAAATTGACATTTGCAGCCTGAAACTTAATGTAGAATGTGTAATTCTGTAGCATCAGACTGTGTTAATATAATGCAACTGGCAGCTGGAAAACAGGGGGAGGGGGAGTAGAATGTCCCAGCCCTCAGCATCCATCAGTATTCGTCTGGCTAGCATCCTGTCAGTGTGTGAGAGAGTTGAGGGGAGTTTGGAAACTCAAACAGTATTTGCTGTGTGAGCAAGAAGAAGACAGGAAGGAGGCTGGGCGTGGCTTAGCTCAACTGTTCTGTAGTAAAGCTGCTTGCTGCTGTGAAAGAAAAACTGAAAGTGAAAGTCCTCTCCTCTGCTTGTGTTTTGCATTTGGAACAGATTTATTCTGAGGTGGGGAGGAGGAGTAGAACACCTTAGCATCAGAGCATGGAACAGATTTCTTTTCAAGTGGAGAGGGGGAGTACAACTCCTTAGTATCAGAGCATGTTAATCATAATATAGGAAATACTAATGCTGTGATGGTCATTTCGATAAATCCTTTCTTAGTAAGTACCTAGATGCTAAGAGGAACATTCGTGGCAAATTTCAAGTTTGTAGGCTTTACTGTTCTGGAGATTTCATGATTAATGCATGAGTGGTTTTCGCTTTTATATATATAGATAAAATTCTAGTGTTTTCCAAAATCCAATATCCATTCATAATGACAAAAAAAATAGCTTATCTCAAATTCCAAACCTCATTGTCTTTGGATCCTTCACTAACATTTTCTATTTTTCATCATAATGATCAAATTAACTATTATTTTATGCTAATCTGTTCTCTTTTGCCATGTGTATTGCACATATGAATAGACTTATTCTTCAGCTACAAATTCAAAACAACTCATACAATTTTCTAAAGAGGCATTCAGTAGTTACCATTCTTCTCATAAGCACTCCCTGGAGTATAATGTGCAATTTTTCCGACCCTATGGATTCTTAGTTTCAAATGTACCTGAACTTCATACTTCATACTTTCTGGTATAATGTTAGCCCTTTTATTCATAATAAAATATTTAAAATGTTTTAATGGTTGTGATATTAGTTTATTAGTTATGGTGTGTGCCCAGACTCACACTCAGTGAAATGGGTGGGCATGTAAATTTTTACTAAATAAATAAATAAATAATCTAAACATTTATTTTCATGCATGCATTCATCTATTTCCTTCCACAAGTCTAGATTACCTTTAACTCAATCCATCACACCTTCCCCTTTCTTTCAGTTTTAGACACAAAATACCAAATACCACAAAATAGTTGTAAATTTAGTTTAATCCGATATATTAATTTGTGCTTTT
This sequence comes from Ahaetulla prasina, assembly GCF_028640845.1. Taxonomy (NCBI): domain Eukaryota; kingdom Metazoa; phylum Chordata; class Lepidosauria; order Squamata; family Colubridae; genus Ahaetulla; species Ahaetulla prasina. The sequence goes on from NC_080540.1 coordinate 97,158,959, forward strand.
TATCAATTATTCCTCTTATGGTCCACATTACAATTTTCCATATATTGCAATAATTATCAGGTGGACCTGCAGATATTAGTATCCACTGTCCAACATAACTTTGATCAACTGATGCTTTCACAGGCTTTCCGATAAGACAGGAAGGTAGAATTTGGGCTTATAGCCTTCATTATATCTCTGTCACATGCAGGATTTCTTCCTAATGGTAAGGAAATTACCACTGGTGAAATCTGGACCGATTTACTACCAGTTTGCTGGCTGCGCATGTGCGCCGCGCACCAAATGCAAGGTGTGCACAGGCACGGGCAGTGCATGCCAAAAGGAGGCATGGAATAAGTAGAACAGCACGCGGGGTGTGTGTATGAGATCAGCTGTGGCGTGCAATCTTTTTTTAAAAAAAACTTTTAAAAGCATTTTTTACAACCTATTCCTACCATTCGGGCAGGAAAAGCAAGCGAGCTGGAAAGAAGTGGCAAGCTGGCAAGTAGGCAAATGGGCAAGTGGGCAATTGGGTGGGGGGCCAAGGATTTTTGCTATTGGTTCTCCAAACCACCTGCCACCATCGCTATTGGTTCAGCTGATCCGGTCTGAACTAGGAGCATTTCATCCTTGAAATTACTAGCCACTTCTGGTACATTGCCATTAGGATTCAGCCAAAGGCCAGTTTCAGCTCTGACAAGCTCACATTATTCTATGCAAATTGATATCTCTAATCCATAGGTTACCTTGCAACTAAATGTATTTTTGCTCAGATCCCACCAATTAGGGGTATGTGTAGTATATGGATACACAAGGTACATATACATTCTTGTATATTTTTAATTAATATAGTTCTAATAAAATAGACAGAATTGTTTATTTGTTCTGGTAACTGCCCTGTTAAACGTATCAACATACCAGCAAATGTTGATAGTCTTCATACCTATTTCCCGAAGCTCTGATTTCTACCCAACAATTGAAATTGAAGAGCAGTAAGTAGGAAAACTGCTGTTTACATTTTATTCACACACTAGCAAAAGCAAGCAAACAAAGAAATTGCTAAATTTACTAAATAAATATATTTACTGAATCAACAGCAATGTACTCTAATACAACCATTTAGAGAAAAGAAGAACATCTCAAATTACATGTGAGCCTTTAAATTGTTTCAACAAATGCAGTGAAATTACAATGCCCATTAAAGCAGCTTTTCCGCATCCAAAGAACTAAGATGAAATCCTCTCATATTAAAGCAAAACAGCTTTGGGTTGGAAATGGATTTTTCTTTAAAATTGAAAAGAAAAGGTTTGTGGTGGTAGGACTCTTTTATGTAAAAAACAATGATGCCTTTGATTTTGTTGAATATATTTGAATTTGATACATAAAGATCCTGGTAAAGAAAATAGACATTTACTTAGCAATGTGAAATGCCTAGTACTTCTTAGATCCTCTGCTAAAGACTATAACAGGAAATTGAAACATGGAAGTTTAATTTACCTTAAGAATTATCAGAGCAGTTTTATGATGCCAAAAAAGTACACAATGGTGGCTTGATGGATTTCAATCATCCTAAAGCTGATAATTGAACTGCACAATGACAAAGTCAAGCTGGTTTTCCATTTGTTAAAAGGTCCTAATAAAATGGAGGAAAAGAAGGAATCAAGTTTTGTAAGTTGGAGCACAGGGCTCAAATTCTAGAAGCAAATCTAGAAGTCCCAGCTTTATCAGTAGAGATTTGGAGAAAAGATGTCAGGGTTTCAAGTAACACTCCCAACCAATGAAAACTCCTAGGCCGACAGTTCCTCAAAATTCCATTTTATTAGAGATGTCATATTGGCGCATCTGGGAAAACCTGAATCTGAAAGCCCCTGGGTTTTCCCCACCTAAAGGGAAGTCCAAGTCCCTTCCTCTGCACCCACACGTCCATCACATGGTCCAATCAATTCACCATCCCCCAGTCATGCCTCTCCAGGTGCAGGCTGAACATCCTTGACTCCCAAAGAAAGGAATGTTGTTATGGCTATATTGTTGTGACCCAGGCCCAAGTAGAAAGTAGGAAACTCAGTCCGTGGGGAAAAAAAAACTTTATTCAAACAGCTGAGAATTACTTCGTTCCCAGCATCGTTCAATTAAATTAAAACAAATTCCTCCCAACTCAAATTCCTCAGTCCTATCGCAAACCTTGGTCCAATTAGGCAAACTGCCAAAGGCCTTTCTTGGCAAACGTTCAGAAGTCACAAAAATAAATGCAAGACGTAGACGAAGCAGAAGACGAAGCTACCAATGTTGTTTTCCTGCAAAGCCCAAACGCCACTGCTGGTCTGTCTTAAGCCTTATGGGAGGGGCCAATCATCTCTTGGCCCTACTCCCAAGTTGTCCTTTTTGCTTGAGCTGCTCTTGTCTTCTGGCAGCTCTTCTCATGCATGCATTAGGCACAGGCTCCTCCTGTTCCTGTGCCTCACTACTATCAGTCTCTGGAGGCTCTGGACACTCTCTGATGGCCCTGGCATCACCTCAGCCTCATCGCTGTCCGACTCCATTGCCAGCTCTGCAGGCTTCTGGTGGACTACAACATATATATCACCCCCATCTCCATGCAAACCTCCTCCCGTTTTCCCACAGCACTAAGTATGGCAGCCTTGAAGATCCAAAAAAAAAAAAATGGCCTCCAGGGCTGACAAAAGAATCATCACCAGAGAACTACTTTGGTGCAGTGGATACCATGAATCCTACCTTAGGCAAGAAGCCAACTATGTGACCTTGGACCAGCCACTCTCTCTCGTTCAAAAGAAGCAGGCAATGGCATGTGTGAAATCTTGCCAAGAAAACTGCAGGGAGTCATTGAGGCAGTTGCTGGGAGTCAATGTCGACTCTTCTGTGTATCATATGAATCAGGAGATGCTGTATAGTTTCTGGATAAATGATGCAATTGTGAATGTGGACCGATAAACTGAGGCTCTTTGCTAAACAAAATAGAGGTACTATGACTACATAGCTCTCTTTTGTGACACTGTGGGCAAGGGTGCCTGTTCTGCATGATAACAGACCACTTTTGTAGTCTGGAAATGTTATGAAATTCATAATTATCCATTCAAGTTCAAATAGCCTCTATTGCTAGAAGTTCTGATTCTGCCTGGTCCACAGGCAGGGAGGTCGGCAAGGAAGGTTAACAATGCATATAATGATGGGGCCGGGCTTCAGTCATGCAGTACAATGGCCATCTTGAGTTTTTCGACTACCCATCTGGAAACCCTAGAACTAAATGCAAAGGCTAGTAATGAAAGAGAACTACTTACATAAACTGGACATTTTGAAGGAATTGCCAGCGGCTAGCTTAAGATGCTTGTATTAGTAAGTAAAGCTATGTGCAGCTTGAGACTTGGCTGTGTGTGAAGGATATTCTTAAGGAGTTACACTTTGGCCACAATCCAAAAGACAGCTTGCTTTACATCAGAGTCCCGTTTAATGAATTTTCTCCCTGAAGAGCTGAGATTGGAACCAAGTCTTGTTAGCTTTTATGATTAAGCAAATCTTGTTTTCTGTTCACCGAGCTTTTTGAATGCACTTCTACCAATTTGCCATTTGGCATGTGTAGCTTCTGTTTTAATCCAATTGGTTGTCTTTAATCTGAAGGCGATCTTCCAGCATTTTCCTTGAGCAGTTTCTTTAAACAAACCTGTTATCAACTTTTCCCTGGAGGGTGGCAGAGGGTGTCTATACTCTCCCCCCCACACACACACACACACTCACAAACCTTTTTGGGCATCTACTAAGAAAGATATTAACCTCTAATTATAAACAGAGAAGAACAGTGGTATTTTACTGTTTGCATTAAGAAAACTATAATGATATGCAGACACAGCACTGGTATTCAGGAGAAAAATAACCTGAAACAATAGGAACTCTGGCACTCAGTGGAAGTGAATCCCCCCTGTGTAACCCTGAAGGTGTTTGCTTTGATGGTAGCTGCAAGGAGTGGAGTACCATCAGGGCCACTGCTGCAGGAAAAAAAAAAGCCGAGTGTTCTTTCCTTTTTATCTTTTAGACAAAAGTAGATGCTGTATGTGTGTGTCTCTCCCTCTTTGAAAGGATTGTTCCCTCATCCCCTTGTTCTCCTGGTTGCCTCCTGCAGGCTTATCATCCCCTTTTTTTTTCTAGTCTTTACTGCCAGTGTCTTTTGCTCATCTCCTTTTTTCCTATGTGTTTCTGCCTGTGACTTGCAACCATGGCTCCATGGCTTTTCATAACTTTTCTAACTCATCCAATTTTCATATCTTCCTTCTCTACTTTGGTGGGTGAACCCTGTCACTTCTGCATGTCACCAGCTCTGATTTCCTCATGGGCTCCGTTGCGGTCTGCCAAGTAGCCACCTATCTTGTCCCGTGAGCTTTTTACCTCCATTTACTTCAGCCGCTGACAATACCATGTTTTTCTGCTTCTGACTTATTCTAGTTATAGATCCCTGACAGTAATCAGATTCCTATGTTGTATGTTGCTTCCCTGTCAGTTTGCAACAGAGTTATTTCCCAAGTCTGCTGCAGCTTTCCAGTTAGAGATGCTTTGGTTATTGCAGTTATCATATGGTTTTGAATTTTGATGGGACTTTTTGTGATGTAGAAGTTTGCTCTAAAAGTATAAAAAGGGATCTGAACTTGTGTGTGTGTGTGTATTAAAGATAAATTCAAATATTCCTGGCACATAGTCAAATCTCCCACTCTGAAATCCAGGCTAAAATCACAAGATTAAAAATTATATATTAAATAATCTAACGAATTAACTACAAAGTAAACATTAATTAAAATAAAATAAAGAACATCAAAGCTGGCTTTATGATGAGCACATGATTAACAATTCATGTTTTAATATACATCGTTGAGCCCACAGTAGCATTACTACAAATTATAATTATGTAACATTAGAAATATATCTATTATTTGGGGAAGCATTCTTTTCTTGTGTAAGTGTGTGTGTGTGTGTGTGTGTGTATGTGTGTGTGTGTGTTGTGTTGTGTTTTCTGAACTCTTGAACATGTATGTTATTCAGCTACAATTACTCAGGGAAAGTTGATTTTGGAACATCACATGTAAAATTCATCTGGTACTCCTCTCCAGAAGTATAAATATAAATTAAAGCTCAAATCTATGTCTTATCCCAAGGATCATTGTTTAGAAGACAACTCCCATGCATCCAAAGGGAATGAGTTCTTTAGGAAGAGAAAATATATCTGGCCCTGTTCTCATAACATATTTAGTTGAGCAATGAGGGGAAATTGTGCCATGGAAACCAAAAAACGAAAAAACTGGGACAGATAAACCAATCAATTAAGTCTAAGGGGTAGTTTGTAGCCCCATACAGCTCTCTGCCTTTGGAGAAAAAGATTTAAGTCCTACAAGGCAATATGGAAATAGGTATCCTTTCTTGTCCCTATGTGGTTTATTTGCTCACTGGAATCGAGCCGCCGACCTCATTGGTGCGCAGGCCCAGCGTCTTACCACGCGAGCCACCATGGCCCCATGGTTTTTGTTCATCCACAGCCATTCTAATTCAGCACTATTTAAGACTAAAGCAACACCAGACCCTACTCAGCTAAGAGATACAGTATATCCTTGCTAATAAAAACATTGCTAATAAAAATACTGACAGCATTACTATGCTTCATTTCTTGGTAGAATTATAAATATGATAGATTTTTCCTAAAAAGAAATAAATAATTTGAAATGGTAAATTGAATGCTTTTGAAAAAGAGCCACCTAGGAATTCTGGCGCTTGCTCAAAAAAACATATGCCAATAAGTGTTTTTTAAAGAATGGATTCACTTGCAACTAAACCAGTGAGGGTGTTTATCAAACAGAGAAAATCTATTTCATATGCAAACAAAGATGTGAATGTTCTAAATATTAGTAGAAAAAGATTCTGTCACTGAGGGGGAATATTTTCAGTAATGTGGCTATAAAGTATATGCATATTATATATGTAGAAAGAGAGCAGGAGACAGATGGGGTGATGATTTTGCTGTTCTCTTGGGCTAGTACATTTTTTCAGCTTAAGCCAACGAGATGTCATGAACTTGCTTGTTTTTATTCATTCTGAATAATGTTAACTGCACATGTTGTTTTCTATTTATGAATAACTTTGTCTACAATGCCAATTTTAATCCTTGTATATTTATCATAAGCAAGCATAGTTTGGATGATTTTTTGCATTGACTTTAGACTCTCAATTAGAGTGGGTATGTTTATTCCAAAAGCTTAAGAAGATGCCTATGGCATTGTATCATTCCATCTATACAATTTAGGATGCTGCAGTTTATTTAAAAATCCCCCTCTTTTAATTGCTAACATTTTAGATTTCAGTGGATTTCTCTAGTTCTATATACTGCCAGTCCGAAAATACATGGGAAGATATACAGCATGTTCTGAATCTTTCATGTATATCTGAAACATATAATTGGAAGCTATTTTGGACATGGTCCACATCACCACAATTAAGGTTTTAAAGGCAGTATATGTTGGATGTAAGATACTTGAAGATGTTGTTATATTTGTACAAATACAACTACAAATATTTGGCGTAGGCAACAAGTCAGCCTCATAAAGTAAAAGTTCAGTCAAGAGATGAGTTTTGCACAGCTTCTCATCTTTCTGCTGACTTAGTTTTTTATTGGCTACCATCGTGAAGCTGAAACTGCTTTTTCTAAGCAACTGTTCACAAGTAGTCCTTGACTTATATCCACCGTTCACCCCAAAATTTCCTTTGCTAAGCAAGATGGTTATTAATTTGGTTTTGCCCCATTTTGCAACCTTTCTTGCCGCAACTGTTAGGTGAATCTTGGCAGTTGTTGTTAGTAATATGGCTGTTAAGTGAATCTGGCTTCCCCATTAACTCTCCTTGTCAAATGGCCACAAATGGCCACATGGCCATCGGACACAGCTATTGTCATAAATAAATGCCAGTATCTGAATTCGGATCATGTGAACATGGGGATGCTACAATGGTCATGTCAATTTTTTTAGTTCTGTTGTAACTTTAAATGTTCACTAAATGAATGGCTGCAAGTTAAGGTCTACTTGTACTAACTTTGCAATCATTCCCTCTCCTACATGTATTTTGTTAACTGTAGACATCTCAATAAATCATATCCTATCATTAGTCATCAACTAATCATCAGTGTCCACTGATGAAATATCTACTGACCAGTCTATACAACTAAACAAAAAATATTTCATGCCGGTACCTCTAACAATTGCTGCTGGCAATAAATTATTTTAAAAAGACAGGAAAAGCACAGTGTAGTTGTTGTTCTTGTAAACCAAGGTGCATTTGCAAGTGACTTGCAGGGTCTAAACCATATCTGTGTGTATATATGAAAAACCAAAGAAAAACCAAAGTGGTTAATCGTGTAATGAAATTCAACTGTTTTTATATACTTGGAATGAATTTATAACAAATCCAAATTTCCTCTGGTGATACATAAAAACCCTATGTGATGGTTCTAACCTGACAGGAATTTTCAAAGCTAAAGGCTAGATTAAAAATTCAATTTTTATACAGTTGGTTAGATTGTCAAAAAGAAAACCATATGGTAGCAAATACATTGTATGTGTGATTAATTAGTCAATAGCTATTGCATGAAATAAATATGAAGTCATAATGAATAAGAGAATAACAGTGTAACATTATGGCCAAGAATACTAAGGTAACCATAGTTTCCTACATTGTATTAGTAATAATACTTGGAACGCTGCAATTATTTTAGACAGAATTGTAAATATGAATGATCCATGCAAGTCAAAATCTAGGGATGTTTACCATTATTAGGTCTCATGTGTCAAGTCCTGTCAAGCATCACTATTTCAGGATTCACTTTATTTTATCACTTCAGACTAGAGTCAATTTCTGTCTATAACAAAAAGCATAAAAGAAGCATAAAAGAACAATATCTGTAGGAACCAGGGTGTATGAAAAAACAGTTGAATTGGGTTTTATCTAAATGTTGATGGAGCTCCATTTCAAATGTGCCTATTCTCAATAACATTAATATATAAATGTTGAAGAAACTGGTAGGCTCCTGCAAAGAATATGTGGAGAACCTGAAAAAATAACTACGGAGATAATGAACAAGATTGCATCTGAAATCTGTGTCCCAGCTTAAAAAATAAAATGAAGAAAATCAGGTAATGTAAAAAAACTGTGATTAACAAAGTCCATTTGTTCGATATGGCATATACTGTACCCAGTGGTGGAATTCTGCCGGTTCTAGACGGTTCGGCCGAACCATTTGTTAAATTGCCGGTTTGCCCCGCCCCTTGCCCCTCCTCTCCCCACCATTACTTACTGGTGTCTGTCGGCGGCCGTGTGGTGCTTGGATCAGGTGGGCTGCGAGGCCGCCGACCGAAGCAGGCCTCCATCCAGGTGTCTCTCTAGCCAGCGATTAAAGCGCCTCGCTGGCCATGTGGCCAGCGAGGTGCTTTAATCGCTGGCTAGAGAGACCCTTGTATGGTGGCCTCGCAGCCCAGCCGATCCAAGCGCCACGCGGCCGCCGACAGATACCGGTAAGTAATGGTGCGGAGGGGCATCTTCATCCCAGCTTTTTCCATTCAATTTCCCCCCCACAATTTAGCAGCCACTTCCATTACCCTGACAAGCAGGGAGCAGCGGCAGCTTCTACACTCTGCTAGGCTGTGAGCCCTCAGCACGGGGAAAAAAAAAATCCTCCTCTCTCCCCATAGCTTTTGGTGCCACCGGGCGCATGCGCAGCCGCTCGCGCTGCCTTCTTCCCGCTGCCGCTGATTCCCCACCCCCTTTGCTTTTCAAGATGCGTTCGGCTTCGTCTCCTTACATGGCGGACCTGGCCTCGGCGTGACGGGAATGAGCTGACTCGGTCATGGCCCAGCCTGGGGAGACCCCGGCTTCGGGAAGGGAAGGGAAGGCCGGTGGTGGTGATGGGGGCAGGCAGGGGCAGGAGGAGGAGGGGGAGCCGGCGCCGGCCTGAGGCGCGGTTTGCTAATTCTGCCTCGACCTGGGTGCAAAAGGGGGCATGGGAAGAGGAGAGGAATGCAGGCCGCAGAGGGAGCGAGGGAAGGAAGGGAGGAAAGGAAGGAGGAAGGAGGGGGTGGTGGGCATAGAAGGAGCGAAGCCCCTCGCACTCCTCCACCAGCCGCCAGCGCTTCTTCCCTTCCCCGCGCCCATCCGCGCGTGAGGATGGTCATAAGTGCGAGGACTGATCAAAAATGACTTTTTTTAGCCCTCTGAGTAGTTTCTATGCCCATAGCCACGCCCACCCGGTCACATGACCAGCCAGCCATGCCTACCCAGTCACATGACCAGCTAGCCACACCCCAAAATAAGCCACGCCTACAGAAGCGGTTGTTAAAAAAGTTGAATCCCACCACTGACTGTACCTTTCATTCATTTCATTTCATTTATTAAATTTTTATACCGCCCTTCTCCCGCAGGACTCAGGGCGGTGTACAGGCAAATAAAAACAAACAAGACACTATATATAAAATATAAAATTAAAAAACTTATTATAATTTGCCTAAAAATTTAAAAATCTATAAAAAACTAAAACCCCGTTTAAAATTAATAATAACTATAAAATCCATAAAAATTAACCCAGCCCCGCGCGAATAAAAAGATGTGTCTTCAGTTCGCGGCGAAAGGTCCGAAGGTCAGGTATTTGGCGTAAACCGGGGGGAAGTTCGTTCCAGAGGGGGGGACCCCCCACAGAGAAGGACCTCCCCCGGGGGGCCGCCAGCCGACATTGCTTGGCGGACGGCACCCTGAGAAGTCCCTCTCTGTGAGAGCGTACGGGTCGGTGGGAGGCATATGGTAACAGTAGGCGGTCCCGTAAGTATCCCGGCCCTAAGCCATGGAGTGCTTTAAAGGTCATAACCAAAACCTTAAAGTGCACCCGAAAAGCCACAGGAAGCCAGTGCAGTCTGCGCAGGAGAGGTGTTACATGGGAGGTACGCGACACTCCCTCTATCACCCGCGCAGCTGCATTCTGGACTAGCTGAAGCCTTCGAGTGCACCTCAAGGGGAGCCCCATGTAGAGAGCATTACAATAATCCAAGCGAGAGGTAACGAGTGCGTGACCGTACCGTATTCTTTCTTGAAGTACACAAACTAAATCAATATTTCCCTAGGTATCAGTATATAAGGAGAGCTAGGCCTTTTTGAATTCCTATTATTCCCCTTGGCTGAACAGCGGAATTATTTTGGGTTTGGTTCAGTGTGGAGCATTTGGTTGGAGTTAATTGGTTCCATTAAAACACAGTTGCACTTGTTTTGTCCCAAGCCTGGATTTATTTATTTATTTATTTATTTTTATTTGATGCCCATCCAATCACATTTTTTTAAAGAAAAGCATCAGCAGTGAGTAAGCAATCAAGATGAAAGCATGTAGACTTTCCATTCAGTTCACAAAAATACAGAATACTGAATGGTAAGAAAAGAAAAACAGTAAACAAGCCAAAATCAAATGAGATAGAAAGCAAACTTTAAAAGACATGATCCAACTCAAAATGGAAGTGGCGATGGCAGTCATGCAACCTAGAGAGAATGGGAGATATAATTCACAGATTTGAAAGCCACCGAAGGGTGATCAAGAGAATATCGAAAAGCCAATTTCTTTGTTTTTCTTTCTTATTGGGGATATGCTTGCTAGCTATAAATCTGGCCATCGCTGTGATTTAGATCTGCAGATAAAAAGGAGAACCAGGAAGCTGGGAGCAACACAGATATACATTGGTGAAGTTTATACGTCACCAGTCTATATACTTGCTATCCCTAGGAAAACACTATAGACCAGAGGAGGTTAACTTTTTTGCCATCGTGTGCCAAAAACAGGGAGAGTGTGTGGTGGTCACATCATGCATGCCCACACCATAATTCTATGCCCCTGTGCATGTGCATGCAACCCCCCCTCCCACCACTTTTGGGTGGCATGGTTTTTTGCTTTTCCCAGGCTCTAGAGCCTCTCTAGGAGACTGATCCTTCCCTACCACCCGGAAGCCTTCCAGAGGCCGAAACAGCTTGTTTCCTACTTCCAGTGGGCCCAGAACGTCTGAAAATCAGCTGGCCGGCAGAGCTGAGCTTGCATGCCCACCAATATGGCTCCATGTGCCACTAGTGGCATGGGTGCCATAGGTTCACCATCACAGCTATAGACCCTCAAAACAGATATAAAGAAACAAAAGAAATAGCACAATATTGGAAACTATTAGAAAGCGGCAGGGTGTCTAGAGTCTACTTAACAAAGATTCCTTGTCAATTCCTTGGAGGTGGTGGTTGGAGGACAGCGGGAAGGCGTTGGAGATGTGGTGGACTTATCAGCCTGGAGACCCTCTTTGGACAGTTTAACATCTGCTACGCCTCTTCTGGCCTTGTTGGCATTCTTGGCCTGTGTGGGCCCTTTTGGGGCCTTGGAAGACGCAGGAGATGCAACAGAGGCCGACATCGCTTATGAAGGAACATCCCCCTCCCCCTCTTCTTACACCAGGATGTTTGATTTTAGACCTCCGACAGACTACCATCTGGACTGTTTTGCGGTTTCTATTCTTGTCTATCCTTATTAGGATTATCAGCATTCTGGTTTATTTATTTTTTCATGTCATCATTTTAGGCCTGTTTTTATCTAGGACCAATACCATCAGATACCAGCATTAACTTTACCATCATTCTTGCCTTTCGGAGTTGGACCCCCTTTCGCCGGTCCTATCTTCTATTACGACGCTACTCTTCTTATGAACTCTTGCAACTGCGAGGTGCCCCGCCTCGCAGATATGGCCCTCCGCACTACCGAGGGCCGGCCTCTATAATGAGTTTTGGGACCCACAGAGGTGGCATGCGAAAAAAAGAACCTGTGGGGTTTTTAAATAGGGAATTTTAAGGGTTGGGAGGGTAAGGTCGGGTAATGGGGTAGCCCGTCGGGGGTTCAAAGGGGAGGTATTGCCAGTCCCAGTGCATGCTCACGGCACCATTTTACCGGGTCCGAAGACAGGGGGGGAGGAGGATGATCAGAGCGGAGTGTGTTATTCCATCTGTACGGTGAGTGGGAGAGGCAGATATGGCGGAGGCAAGGGGTCGTATCGTTCTCTGGGAGCACGTGCTCGATGTTTTAAAGCGATCACGTGCTCCGGCCCCTTAGTCCTTACTCGTTCCCCGGATGGTCAGGATCCTCAGAGCTTGGGTCTTAGGTTGATGCTGTGCAATGCCCGCTCCGTGGTTAATAAGGCTCCCTTGATTCATGATCTTATCCAGAGGAGTCCGCGGACTTTACGGGCATTACGGAGACCTGGTTGGGCACAGAGGGGTGTTCCCTGGTTGAGTTGTGCCCACCAGGTTTCCGTGCATTCATCAGCCGAGGCCCAAGGTAGGGGTGGGGGTGGCGGTTGTGATTAAGGAAAGCCTAGAGCCGAGGAGTCCACTGTGTCTCAGATAGCTGGTTGTGAATCCCTCCTTGTGAAGTGGGGCCATAGGAATCAGATGGGTCTGTTGATCACGTACCTGGCTCCTTGCTGCGTGACTACAGCCCTACCTGAGCTGCTGGAGATGCTTGCCGAGGTGGCAGTTGAGATTCCCAGACTCCTGGTCATGGGAGATTTCAACTTGCCATCGGCGGCTTGTCGTCAACGGCAGTCCAGGAGTTCCTGGCTTCCATGACGGCCATGGACCTGATTCAAGTAACTGATGGCCCTACACACACGGGGGGAGGCACACTAGACTTGATCTTTATCTCTGGACAGTGGATTAATGATCTGGAATTAGGAGATTTAGTGACAGAACCGGTGTCATGGTCAGATCATTTTCTCCTTCCCCTAGACTTTCGGACCGCCGCTCACCACCGCGGGAGGCGGAGCCAATGCGTTGGTTCCGTCCCAGGCGCCTGATGGACCCGGAGAGGTTCCAGGCGGAGCTTGGGCGTTTCCTGAGGATCTTGCCCACGGCACGACTGAAGAACTAGTTGCGGCCTGGGAGCGGGCGCGGCTGGGGCTTTGGACCGTGTCGTGCCTTTGCGACCTCTGACCCGGCGTAGATCTCACTTGGCTCCATGGTTCTCTGAGGAGCTGAGGAGATGAAAGCCCGGGAGAAGACGCCTAGAGAGCACCTGGAGGTCTAGCCGTTCCGAGGCTGATCGGACACTAGTGAGGTCTTTTACTAAGACCTATCTAGTGGCAATGAGGGAGACGAAGCGTTCCTACGTTTCCTCCCTCATTGCATCGGCAGATAACCGCCCAGCCGCCCTGTTCCGGGTGACCCGTTCCCTCCTTCGCCAGGAGGGGCGGGATGACCCCCTGCAGGGACGGGCTGAGGAGTTTAACGGTTATCTATACGATAAAATCGTTCAGCTTCGGGATAGTTTAGACCAAAATTGCAATGGTCCAGATGGGATGGAGGAGGCACGTCTTGTTGAGGTAGTTTGGGATGAGTTTGAGTCTGTGGCTCTCGAGGGGCGTGGACAGGTTGCTGGGAAGGTTACATGCAACCACATGTTTACTGGACCCGTGTCCTTCCTGGCTGGTGCTGGCTACTCAGGAAGTGACACGAGGCTGGCTCAGGGAATTATAAATGCTTCATTGATGGAAGGGTTTTCCTGCCGCCTTGAAAGAGGCGGTGGTGAGACCCTCCTCAAGAAGCCTTCCTGGACCCAGCTATTTTGGGTAACTATCGTCCAGTCTCAACCTTCGCTTTGTGGCGAAGGTTGTAGAGAGTGTGGTTGCGTGGCAGCTTCCCAGTACCTGGATGAAGCTGTCTATCTAGACCCGTTCAGTCCGGCTTCCGGTCCGGTCACAGCACGGAGACAGCTTTGGTCGCGTTGGTGGATGACCTCTGGAGGGCCAGGGACAGGGGTGTCCCTCTGCCTTGGTCCTATTAGATCTCTCAGCGGCTTCGGATACCATCGATCATGGTATCCTGCTGCGCCGGTTGGAGGGATTGGGAGTGGGAGGCACCGTTTATCGGTGGTTCTCCTCCTATCTCTCCGACCGGTCGCAGACGGTGTTGACAGGGGGGCAGAGGTCGACCGCGAGGCGCCTCACTTGTGGGGTGCCTCAGGGGTCGATTCTATCGCCCCTCCTGTTCAACATCTATATGAAGCCGCTGGGCGAGGTCATCAGTGGTTTTGGGGTGAGTTATCATCTGTACGCTGACGATACGCAGCTGTACTTTTCCACCCCGGACCACCCCAACGAAGCTGTCGAAGTGCTGTCCCGGTGTTTGGAAGCCGTACGGGTCTGGATGGGGAGAAACAGACTCAAGCTCAATCCCTCCAAGACGGAGTGGCTGTGGATGCCGGCACCCCGGTTCAGTCAGCTGCAGCTGCAGCTGGCTGTGAAGCGAGTTATTGGCCCCAACGGAGAGGGTGCGCAACTTGGGTGTCCTCTTGGATGGGCGGCTGTCGTTTGACGATCATTTGGCGGCCGTCTCCAAGAGGGCCTTCCACCAAGTTCGCTTGGTGCGCCAGTTGCGCCCCTTCCTTGACCGGGATGCCTTATGCACGGTCACTCATGCCCTCGTAACTTCCCGCCTGGGTTATTGCAATGCTCTCTACATGGGGCTGCCTTGAAGTGCACCGGAGGCTGCAGTTAGTCCAGAATGCAGCTGCGCGGGTAATAGTGGGAGCAACTCGTTGCTCCCATGTAACACCACTCCTGCGCAGTCTGCACTGGCTTCCTGTGGTCTTCCGGGTGCGCTTTAAGATTTTGGTCACCACCTTTAAAGCGCTCCATGGCTTAGGACCCGGGTACTTACGGGACCGCCTGCTGTTACCGTTTGCCTCCCACCGACCCGTACGCTCTCACAGAGAGGGCCTTCTCAGGGTGCCGTCCGCCAAACAATGTCGGCTGGCGGCCCCCAGGAGTAGGGCCTTCTCTGTGGGAGCTCCCACGCTCTGGAATGAGCTTCCCCCTGGTTTACGTCAAGTACCTGATCTTCGGACCTTTCGCCGTGAGCTGAAAACGCACTTATTTATTCAAGCGGGACTGGCTTAAAATTTTATTGGGTTAAAATTTTATTGGGTTATTTATATTTTAATATTTTAATTTGTTTTAAATTTGGCCATTTTATAATATGCTTGTTTTAATTTCTTTTAATATTGATATTGTGATTTTTTACTTGGCTGTACACCGCCCTGAGTCCTTCGGGAGAAGGGCGGTATAGAAATTGAATAAAATAAAATAAATAAAATAAAATAAATATTTCTAATATAGGATTTTCATGACTATACAAAGCAACTATTTTGTTTATGTATTTTGGGAAAAGCCAGTGGAAACAGGCAGTTTAGGACAGATTAAGTCATTTTTTTTAGCCAAGGCAACGTTTCACAAATGTATACAATTTGTATTAAAGATAAAATTTTATCAACTTATTGCATTAAAAGGGGTATGGCAAAGGTCTAATGTGATGATCTATGCTGCAATCAAGGGTAGATCAACTCACTAAGTTCATTTCTGCACAGAAAGTATGGAAAATACTTAATAATACTGCCTTTTCTCATGTCAAAATTATATACAATAAATTCTTGCTTCTCTTCTGAATGTTGGAGTTGTAATATATAGAGGACTTTGGTCCATACATGTTTTCATTGCCCAGTTGTTACAAATCAAGAAGAGGAATAATTGAAATCCTTATTAACAAATTTCTTCTTCCAGTCCTGAAACTTAGATGGCAGTTATACAAACTTGCATGTAAGGGAAAAGTTTGAAAGAGAAAATCACTGAAGTGAAGAACATAGATATAAAAAGGAGTCTTATTTTGAGAAAAGAAGATACAACTCATCTCTCAGAACCCCAAGAAGGCCTGAAACATCTGATCAAGAAAATAAAAAAAGAAAGTGAGAATTTTGGGCTCTTTCTGAACAGCAAAAAGACAAAGATCAGGACCACTGCAAGGAATGGAAACACTGAAATAGAAATTGATGGTGAAGAGATAGCATGCATGGAAATATTCACTTTCCTAGGATTGCAAATTCAGAGCGATGAATGCAGCCCAGAAACGTCAGATTACATACAGCAATGATGAACATAAACCAAATATGAAAAGCAAGAACATGAGCCTTGGAACCAACTGTAGATTAATCTGCTCTATTGTGTTCCCTGTAGCTACTAATGGTTGTGAAAGTTGGATTTTAAAAAAAGCAAGACATGAAGAAAATCAGCTCATTTGTGCTGGGGTGCTAGAGAAGGCTCCTGCATATTCTTTGAACAGCAAAGGTTACCGACAAGCAAATACTGTAGACATAGCACCAGATACGTCACTAGAAGGAAAATCACAAAACCTTGTCTGACTTACTTTGGTCATGTCATGTAGGGGGAATTCACTGGAGAAAGCAATTATCTTTGGAAGAGTTAGCAGTAGAAGGAAACCAGGCTGCCAAAGAACACGGTGGCTGGACACCATCAAAGTTGACACCAGCCAGAGCATTAAAAAACTCAAAAAAGCAGTGCAAGATGTGGAGAAACTTGGCCCATAGAATTGCCAAGAGATTGGTCATCATCATCATCATCAAGAAAAGGAAAACATAGGAAAAATGGCAGAAGGTTACAATCACATAGACAGAATTCCAAATAGAGTCAATACAATCTGTCTAGTTTAACCAATTACTCAGCAAAGGTTGTCGTCCACAATCTTAAAAGTTATTTCACACAATGTAGGACAAAGGTTTGCCTTCTTTGGAATGTTTATTTTCTAACTTTAATAGTGATAACATCCCCAATTGAATGAGGAATGTGTTATCGTCTTTTGGGTGAGGATCAGGATGGAAATTTTGGGCAACTGAATGGCAAACATAATGTCTTCAATTTAGTGTGGACATTTTATTACCTAAGAAATTTACCTATAAATTGTATTTATTGAAAAATATCTATTATATATATTACACATTTCTATATCTGTAACATATATATAGTAAATTGGCAATGATCAAAGGGATTACAATATAGAACAATTGATTTGATATACTATATCTCATACTTTCATTCCATGTACTTATAAAAATTATATCTGAATATATTTTTATTCTTCATCATATTTTTACAAATATATATTTTCTGAATGTTAAAAGAAAGAATTTTTAGTATGTCTGAAAGAATAATTCTTCCCTGAAGGAATACATTATTATCTGTATATGCATATGCATCATAGATCTTCTTGGTTTCATTTTTTAATGTGTGATTTATTTTGCTTTATTCTTTCAATATTTCAAATAATTATGTAATCTACCTAGAGGCTTCTGGCTATTGAGAAGATTTAAAATATAATGCATTAATCAGAAAAGGGAAATGCCATATTTCCCTGTTAAAAGTATAAAAGGAGAATTTTTCAGCTTCTTCTATGTTAACGTTTAGAAGTTTTCCTTCAGAATTAGTTTCTATAATAGAAACTGTTGAATGGTCAAGTTCCCATCTGAAACTTGAAATTGAATAAATATTTTTTCTTATTTAATTCTTTGAACAAACAACAGCCACAGATGGCAGCCCTTAGCTATTTCCTTGAAATTTGATACAATACACTTGAAATATGAAATTAGTATTGACAATGTCTGACAATCGAGGATTCAATTAGGGTAAATTGAGAGGTGGGAAAAATGGAGTAACATTAAATATTCAGGGTCCTTACTTATCTTTAGCAATTATTCTAGACAGTTCAAACATTCTGTGTTATTCAGGAAAAAATATTGATTTTTAAAAGATGGTAGCATTAGCAGTTAAGGTGGTGGGAACAAAGGACATTTTAAAAATATCATTTAGTCCCTTTTACTTGTGCAAAAGACAAAATGCGTTAAAGTAGCCTAAATAGAAAGAGAACTTGCATACACATTTAGAAATATAAATGCAGTATTTTTTTCTTGTGTACATTTTGATGACTTATTTTAAGAAATATAATATATAGCTACCATATACTTTATACTTATGCTGTTAGAAGAAATGAAATGTATGATGTTGCATACACAACTGACTTCTGAAACTTGCATTCTTCCAGATAAGAAGATATTTCCCATATATATTATAGAAAATAAT
The DNA here is from genome assembly GCF_028640845.1 of Ahaetulla prasina. Lineage (NCBI taxonomy): Eukaryota > Metazoa > Chordata > Lepidosauria > Squamata > Colubridae > Ahaetulla > Ahaetulla prasina. The sequence continues at coordinate 97,176,958 of NC_080540.1, forward strand.
TAATATATTTAAAATGTTTGGTTCATTTCATGTATATAGGTATGGCCACTTACACATTGTGGGGTCCTTGGTGCTCTCTGAGCTTAGTGGGCTTCTTGTGGCTGTTTCATTACCAAACTAGGTAACTTCATCATTACTAGATGATGACCTGATGCACTGATGAAGTCACCTCGTTTGGCAGTAAACACTTGCCAGAAAATAACCATGGTCAGAGAGTACTAAGGACCCCATAATTCAACCATGATCTTCAAATATTCTCTTTTACACATTTCCAGAAAAGAACTGCAGAAAAAACAATTACTACCAATCTGCCTTCAAGTGAGGACCTGTATACTGCGTGAGTCAAAAAGAGGGCTGTGAAAATATTTACAGAGCCCTTACATCCTGGACATAAATTGTTTCAACTCCTACCCTCAAAACAACTAGACACAAGAACAGTTTTTCCCCAAACACCATCACTCTGCTAAACAAATAATTCCTTCAACACTGTCAAACTATTCACTAAGTCTGTATTACTATTAATCTTCTCATTGTTCCTATCACTTATACTTATAGTCCCACTTATGACTGCATGACTGTAACTTTGTTGCTTGTATCCTTACGATTTATAATGATTGTTTCCTAGTATGATTTGATTGCTTATTTGTACCCTATGACTATCATTAAGTATTTTACCTTATAATTCTTGACAAATGTATCTTGTCTTTTTATGTACACTGAGAGCATATGCACCAAAGACAAATTCCTTGTGTGTCTAATCACACTTGGCCAATAACTTTATCTATCTATATCTATCTATCTATCTATCTATCTATCTATCTATCTATCTATCTATCTATCTATCTATCTATCTATCTATCTATCTATCTATCTCACCCAAAATGATGCTAATTCCAGTATTGATATAAATTGAGAAAGAATTACAAGAATATTAACAGAGACATAATACATCACACTAGAGAGAACTCTAAATTTATTCAATAGTCATTTTCCCAGCAGTAACCTGTGTATCATCTAGAGTTATCCAACCAATTTTATGCCAAAATAGTAGCAATGAGACTTGCTTTGTATTCTTAGCAATGCCTGCCACACTTTCAGATATATATATACCAATAAAATACCTTATTCCACCAGACTTGATATCCTGGGTCTAGAAAACTTGGAACTTCGTCGCCTTCGACAGGACGTGGGTTTAGCTCATAGAATCATCCGTTATAATGTCTTTCCTGCCAATGACTACTTCAGTTTCAACTACAATAACACAAGAGCTACCAGCAGATTTAAACTTAATGTCAACCGTACCAGTTTAGATTGCAGAAAACACGATTTCTGTAACAGAATTATCTATGCTTGGAATGCATTACCTGACTTTGTGGTCTCTTCTCATAACCCCAAAAGTTTTATTAAAAATCTATCCACTGTTGACCTCACCACATTCCTAAGAGGACTCTAAGGGGCGTGCATAAGAGCACAAATGTGCCTACCATTCCTGTCCTATTGTTTCTTCCCCTATATATATATATGCTTATACTACCTTGTTTCTCCTCATATATATGTTTATATATTATATAATCTTTTGTGTTATGCTTGTTATGCTTGTGTATATTGTTGTGACAAAATTAAATAAATAAATAAAATAAAATATAGATAAAGCATGACAAACACATACTTTTAACATATATGGCCATAATATTCATCTTTCCTTAGTATAACCATATGTGTATTAGTTTTCCTTCTCGGATCCTTAACTATTTGAAAGTTTTTAATTAATGCATAAGCAAATTGGATGGATGATGACTTAGAGTAGAAGTAGAGGGGGTGAGGTTAGTTTTTTTCTTCTTTCTATTGAATGTCTCTATAATATCATGAATTTAATTTTTCCAACCCATCATCATGCAAGATACTTGTTATGAATTAAGAATTTATAAGGTCTTTTCTTCCCTTTTGCTCTGTATTCCTCTGTCATATTAAAATTTTGTTGTTCAAATCTTGCTAGCAGAACCCACTTGAGAATTTTCTATTATTTCTAAGGCAAGTGTCACAACTTGCAATTTTGGCCAGTCAGAATGATAGCTTTGTTTTTCCTTCGGTGTCAGATTTACTGGTGTTTTTACTCAGATTTTACAGATTTTACAAGACTTCCAGGCCAGATGGTAGCTGCAAAAAAAATCAGTTCTTTCCATTACTACTGCTATTAAAATTTCATAATGAAAGAGAGACAGAGATTAATTATTAGTATCAAAATGATATGAGCATTAAAAATGCTTGTGCAAATGAATGAGATGTTCTCAAAAGAGACAAGACAAGTAACAGAACCTTGATGTTTTGACCCAGGCTTCCTGAGAAAGCATAAATCACAATTTTAGTCCCAAAAACCCTCTTTTATTGAGACAGCTGTGAATTATATTCGTTCACAGCCCGTAATGAGTCCTAGTTTGTGAATAGTCCGACAGAAGTCTAAGGCTGATAAGCATCTACCTTTATCTCCCTTGAAATGCTGCCAAATACCTAACTGCCAATTAGCTTTGCAAGGCCAAATGGAGCACAAAGTCAAAATGGAGTTTCAGAGTTTAAACCGACCAGAACAAACAAAGTTGCTTCCTGCAAAGGCTCATATCCCTTTGCTCCACTTTTATGTCTTATGGGAGGGGCCAATCAACTCTAAGCCTTACTCCCAAATTGCCCCTTTTGTCTTAACTGTTCTTGCCTTCTGGCAGCTCTGTGCATGCATGCACTGGGAACAGGCTCCTCCTGTTCCCCTGCTTCGCTGATAGAGGCTCCAGAGTCAGCACATAACTCCCAGATGGCCCTGGCCCCATCTCTGCCTCTGATGCAGAGCCCTCTTCCGAGCCTTCCCCAGCCTCCTCACTGTCTGACTCTGCTGCCAGCTCCGCAGGCTGCCAGTGGACCACAACACTTGACACTGTTTACTTGTTTATTTATATGTTTATTATGCACAATTTACTGGTTTCAATACAGATTGAGTGTCCTTTTTCAAGAGGCAACTGGACTTTCTGGTTTTTCTTTGAAGACTTTCACTTCTCATCCTTCAGCTCTGACTGGATGGTGGGGATTGGAAGGATTTATACTCCTTCAATTTATATTCAGGGAGTATAAATCCTTCCATTCCCCACCATCCAGTCAGAGCTGGAGAAACCTCTTGGGTGAGAACTGTCTGTCTTCACAGAAAATCCAGAAAGCCCAGTTGCCTCTTGAAAAAGTACCTTTGGGACAACCATGACTTGAATGTCTGAGAATCTCCATAGACATACAGATTGGGTGAAATCAATGGACAATTATAATGTTTTATTTAATTTGGATTCTTTTTATTTAGTTTTATAATTTGAATGAAGAACCGATCATATTTCTCGCACATATTTCTTTGTTAAGAAATATTGAAAAATCAAAAATATTCATAGCCTTTTAAGTGTCACTATATCTCCTGACTGGGTTTGGTGGTACTTTTTGATCTATTTCTTTCTGCTATCTATGTTCAAGTGTATGTTCTTCACTCAAGAATAAATATATTCTTAAATATTACCTATTTGGGGTTTGGTTACTACTGACAGGAAGCACTTTCAGAGCAGAGAGAAGTAGAGATCCTATTATGCCATGTACTGGGATTTAAATGACTTCCATCACCCTTCTTAAAATGGAGGAATGTCTTTATTTTACACAGGCTGGATGAATCACCCCTAAAAGACGTTGGTGGCTATCAACAGTTTATACAGTGTATTTTGCCTCTTCTCTTTTATTCTTTTTTACCACAAACCCTTCAGTCACTGAAGTTAATAAAATGTGACCCTTTTAGTCACTGTTGCCTCATATATTCTTTCCAATGGTTGGAGCAATAAAAAGGTTGAAGAGAGATCATAGAAAGTAAAGAAGGCAACCATCTAAATGATTAGGGCAGGGGAGCAGAACCTGAGGGACATGGAAAAAGCAAGATCAGGTCGGAAAGAGACTTCTGTGAAGCTACAGGAAAAAAACAAAAATTGTGTGGATAGTGGCTGATAAGGAAAGCAGTTCGGGAGCCCTGTCCATAAAAGAACACATGCAAGATTCAGAATTAATGAGAATATAAAAATATCAAACAGAAGGATTTTACCTTATCACATTACTGAAAGTTAAACTTATTTCAAAAATTTATGAATTCTTAAAGAGTAATAGTGAGTTTTGTAATGACTTCAAATGTTAACTAGAAAGGAAATCTTTCTGTAGCAATGTAGGAAAATAAGAATGACTTTCCAGTATTATTCTTTATCAATAGCCAATTATTTTCCTCTGGATGTTCCGGCTGCCTGCTAATGGACTGACAATGAGTTAGCTTTTAAAAGAACCCCCATTTCAAAGAGAGAAAAGCTGACCCTTTAATTTTGAAATATTACAGGAATTACATTCTTCACTTTTAAGAACTGTATATGAGCTAAGTCATTTGATCTCTCTTTGGACAAAGGTACTTCCTATTTCTGGTTACATTTTATAAATTTGTAGTATATGTTTGAATAGTTGTTATACTCAAATTATTACTTTTCAAGGACTATCTTTACCATCATTAGGAATAGATGTACACTATATGTGATTATTTCATGGCAATATAACTAGTGGCATTCTCCTCTAGCTACAATGCAGACCATGTTTAGAAACATTAAAAAAGATACTGCCAACAAATTCTTAAGGCCAGTATTTTACAAATACTGTTTGCAAGAACTAAAGCAGTATGCTGTCATTTAATAGGACTGAATATAGCTTTGTGAAACTTTAAAACAGATTTGGAAGAAGTGCTTTGGTTCTTGTGTTTGAAAATTTTCTATTATTCTTTAAAGTAGACATTTTTTTCAGACATCTATAAAAGCTTGAAAAAAACTTTGTGTTTTCTTTAAGAGCCTTGCTTAAAATAGAACTCCTTAACGTAGAAGCAATTTTTAAAAGACTTCTGTGGAAGCCAGAGAAGGACTAGTGTGTAGATGTGAGGCAAGGCAAGGGATTGTTTTTAATGAACAGTAGAGAGATGCTTAGTTCCTGCTCACATGAAGTCCAAAGATGGATACTCTTCTAAATTTTCATTACAAGCCTTAAGAACAAACGCATATAAAGCCAGAATTGAGAAGACAGCAACAGATAGCAAGTACTACCTCTTCAAAGAAGCTGAAGAAACTAGTGGATTACCTACTGTAAGAACATTACACAGACTGACTACAAACAATGGCATAACAAAGAAGCAACTATGGTGCATTGGAAGATCTGCAAGAAATATCATTTGTCTGCAGGCAAGAACTGGTGGAACCATAAAACAGAGAAAGTCACAGAAAATGAAGAAGCCAAAGTGTTCTGAGACTTTAGTATTCAAACAGACAGGCACCTGCCACATTACATTCCAGATATAACAAATGTCAATAAGAAAGATAAAGCCTGGATGTGGCAGTACCTGAAGACAGCAGAATGGAAGAAAGAGAAGTGGAGAGGGTAACAAAATGCAAAGACCTGCAAATAGAAATAGAATGACTGCGGCAAAATAAAGCAAAGGCAATATCGATAGTAATAGGCACTTTCACTGCAATCCCAAAACAACTGGAGAACCATATGAACACCATCAGCATTGCACGGGTGGGTTCTAATTTTTTTTATTACCGGTTCTGTGAGCGTGGCTGATTTTGTGGGTGTGGCTTGATGGTCATGTGGCACTGGGCATGGCTTGGCGGTCATGTGACTGGGTGAGAGTGGCTTGGTAGTCATGTGGGTGGGCGTGACCAATAACAATAAATAATAAAAATAATAAACAAAGTATACAAAACAATAAGAGGTACCAAAAACCAACTTTCACACTTTACACCCACAGAACACAACACAACTGACTCACATACAATGTAAAAGCAGCTGCTCTTCATCCAAAATGGGCCCTGCAACAAGCAGGAACCTCAACAGCCACAAAAAGCTCAAAAACCAACTTTCACACTTTACACACACACAACACAACATAACACGACTGACACACACAATGTAAAAGCAGCTGCACCTCACCCAAAATGGCCCCTGCAACAGCAGGAACCTCACACAGCCACAAAAAGCTAAAAAACCAACTTTCACACTTTACACACACACAACACAACACAATACAACTGACTCTCTCTCACACACAAAATGCCACATACAGCTTTGTGAGATTTTGTATGTTTGTGTAGTTAGAGAGAAACACTACAGAAACACACCAAATCTCAGAAAGCTGCACAAATATGTTATTTTATTATTTTATTTTATTTATATTTTTTAGATCAGGGATCTCCAACCTTAATAACTTTAAGGTTTGTGGACTTCAACTCCCAGAGTTCCTCAGCCAGGAAAGCTGGCTGAGCAACTCTGGGAGTTTAAGTCCACAAGCCTTAAAGTTACTAAGGTTGGAGACCCCTGTTTTAGATAAAAGCAGCTACATTTAAAACTTCCTTAACTTTTAATTGCTGTCTAAAAACTGAACTCCTTTAAAAAAAAACCAGTTAACTATTTTGTAATAGTTTACTTACCCAATTGAGGCAGGCAGATTCAGTTGCTCACTGAGGAGATGGATTCCAGACAGGCAGATTCAGTTGCTAGCTGATTCAACTGATTGCAGAAGCCATGGCTTTGCAAGCCCGAAAGGAGCAGTAATTAGGTAAGTGGGGGAGGGGGCGATTGGGTGGGCGTGGGTAGTCGTAAGAGGTTGTAAAAAGGTGATTTTAAAAGCCTGTGATGATCAGGAAATTCATCTGGGATTGCCAGAGGAAAAAAAGATTTTAAAAGGCTCCTCTGATGATCCCAGCTGAAATTGCCTCATGGCAGCCCAGATGATCGCAACCTCTTAAAAGTATTTTTTTACAAGCTCTTTTGCTGAAGAGCTTGTAGAAAACATGTTTTTTAAAGGTTCTGGTAATCAGGCAATTCAGCTGGGATTGCCAAAGGAGCTTTCTAAAACATTTTGTTTATGCAACCTCTTCGGCCAAGGGAACCGGTTCAGGGGCGTGGCCAGCTGGGCATTGTTACCGGTTCTGCGAACTTGGCCAGATTTTTGCCAGTGGTTCTTAAGAACCGGTTAGAATCAGTCGCAACTCACCAGTGCAGCATTGACAATTCACTATCAGTCAATTGCAAAAGGCAGCTTTACTTGGAATAGCTTATATGCTGCAATTATATGTGTAACACCATCAAACATTCACCTATGCCTATCCTAGCTCCATGCCAATGACTCAAAAGGAAGACAAAATGTAAAATCCAGTCTGAACATCTGGCTGATTATGCAATAAACCATAATATAAAAATAATATAAAATAATGTAATGTAATCTACTAATATAATATAATAAAATATAATATTATAATATAATATAATATAATATAATATAATATAATATAATATAATATAATATAATATAATATAATATAATATAATATAATATAATATAATATAATATAATATAATATAATATAATATAATATAATATAATATAATATAATATAATATAATATACAATACAATACAATACAATACAATACAATACATCCCCAATTTGTTTTAGAAAATTTAGTAAATTACAGCAAATATTCTCTAAGTTTTAATTTAACCAAGGAAGTATTAGGTAACCAATTTTCTCAAATACATTTCCCAATAATATATATCTGAAGAAAATAATTATATCTCTTAAAATATACATAAATTATGAAGTGATATTTATTTCAATTACTGTAATTTTACCTCATCAATTTGAATTCATACTTAATGTAATCTTCTTTAAAAACTTTTAACATATATATTTAGAAATATTTTATAAAATCTGAAATAGTATAATCTGTAGAAATCACAAACCAAATTATTTACATTATTATAGTGATACAGTATATCACAACCTAGCAGAAGTAAAAAAAGATGTACACTAGTGTTACATAAACACACACACACACACACACACACACACACACACAAATGCTGATCACATTATATTTTATCAGCATACAAAACAATTTCTATTCAAAACCCATAATGTAATGCCAGTGCTATCATTAGAATGCCTAGTAGAAATGTCTACAGATTCAAAATTAAATTTAAAAAAAAATAGAGGGCAGCTCTGACGGGTACTGTGCTATATCTCAAAGGCCTGGGAAATCAATCAGACTACTACAACTCTTGCAAAGGGATGCTGATATTCAATAAAGTATCCCAAATCTAGGAAAAATTAGCAGCAAGAGCTAAAATTAGCAGTGCTTTCCACTGAACAAGGAAGGAATATACTATACTTATTACAAATGATTATTTTCATGGTATATCATTTGTTATAGAAATTTTAGGATAAGTGGGGAAAATATCAAGGTTCATTCAGGTGATTCATTATGGATCTCTAGGCATGCCTTTTGGATCAACAAGCAACTTTCCTGATATGTTTTAAGTATATAACAAATAGATACTGAATTTCCTAACATTTCATACTTCAAAAGTTGCCCAATGGCTGATGATTTCTTCCTTAGAAATACTAGCTGTAGGTACATGCAAGGTGAATATCACTGTGTTCAGTATTTTGAGCTCAACATCTGTTATCCCATTCATATTCTCATCCTAGGCCCAATCGTATCAAATTGGAAGCAGCAGTGTAGAAAATTACGAACAAATCAGAAAGGACTACAGCTGTGAAATGAATCAAGTCACTGTTTCCACATTTAGTATTTCCTTGGGAATAAAAGACTTTAAGCATATTTTGGGAGCTTACAACTATCGAGACAAGAATGTGTTTCTCTAATTCAGGCTAATGCTGGTTACACAGTAAAGCTCACTCGTATTTTAATAGCAACAGATGCATAAACATTTTTTTAAAAAAAATATTGTACAAAAATTGAAAGATTACATTGTTGACATAACTTAACATACAACTGCATTATGCAAAAACTGTAGTAAAAGACATTCTGCTACAGATATTGAGACTTACTCTTTAATAGATTCAATTGCTAATGTCCATAGAAAATAAAACGGGTAGGGTTTGTTTTTATTCTATAGTTTGAATACCAACTTCTTTCACTGGGGTACACACCCACACCCATACCCACACCCCTCCAGAGTTTGATACTTTTTTCACCCTAACACATTGAAAACATATTTCTGTATGCATGTGTATACTTAATGTGTATTCAAAAGTAACTTAAAAGAAAACTTATAGGAATTAGCATATATTGTGAGGGGAAAAGTCCACTATCTACCTCTGTCAGGAAGACCTAAGAAACAAAAAGGTTTCATTGTTTGAATTGGTTGTTATCCAATCATTATGTTGTGGTTTGTACAGCTAGGTGGCAGCACCAAACCAGCTTTGGCAACCTTGAAAAGCTAAAAAGGTTTAGAACAAGTTTGTGTTTGAATAGGAAACCACCAGGAAATCTCAGGCCTGATGGCTGGACTAAGACCTTAAAAAGAAAATCCAAGGAGAAACATTTCCATTGTTGCCAAGAAAACTAAAAGGACATGTCCACCAATATAAAGATATTTCCATTTTTATAATGGTCATGAAAGAAGATTAGGGAAGAAGATGATCTAGAACTTTCTCAAAAATGTGCAAAGGAATGGAGAGACAAATTAAATGTTTCCCGCTGTTTGTGCTAAAATACATGCATCTCTCTATCTCCCTCCCTCTGTCCCCCTCTCTCGTACCTATATCTTAGTTGATTATTGTTAGTTTGTTTAGTATGTGGTATGAAATATGCTTATTGTAACCCTTCCTTTCCTGAGTGAATTTTTGCCCCCACACTGTATTTTTTATGTCCCAAATTGTAGTGGAAATTGGTGAAGTACTATTCATTATATCATAGGTAGATCGTATTGAAGTATTAAGCTTCTCTTCCCTGGATGCAGAAATCCTAATAGGAATTCCCCTCAGATACCTTTCCAGGAATAATTTTTAAACTAACTTTTGACACAACTTTGAATCACAAAATTAATGAAAGTTCTTTAGAATTCACAGCATGTAGCATGCAGAGACTGGCAACTTTTCTTTATTTCTGAAAACAGAAACAAAAGCAAAGTTTTGAACGATTTTTTCTTCTTTCTACATTTCAGTCAGGGGCTCCACCATAATATAACAAAATTGGATATTAAAGTAATTCATTTCCTATACTTTTTAAAATATCTAAGACAAGACTTATAAAATGGGGAGGGGGGGAAAGAAGAATCCACCTCCCAAACTAGCAGATTAATGTCAGCAATTCGCTTCAACATGTCTGTTCACCTCAAGAAAGTTAAGAATGATAGGATTGTGTTTAGCCTCATTAGTTAGGAGTACTGTTACATATTGATGCAATGTAGAGAATATTAGTTTTATTGGTTAAAAATTCAGGAAAAAAATCCTATTGCTTGGCAATTTAGCATCCTCTCAGTGTAACAGTCAACACTTTTGATTTTCCTTCATTTTTCCCTATTTAGGTCCCATTCCAATTCCCATTCATGATGGAACCTGACTTCTAGAAACTTACTCATAATGCAGGTATACGAAAAATTCCTTCATTGTTGCCATCAATGAATTTCCAAATTTGGAAATCTTGGCTGATGAATGATGTAGAGAGGGCATAAAAGATCTGATACCATTGTAACTAAAATCACTGTTCTTGGCAATATAATTGAGGTAGCCACTAGCCATTAATTATCTTCTGGTCTAAACAAGAACAACACAAGGCATATGTAGAACACAAAATGTTGAATGATTGAGCCAATGCAGCAGGATTATTCACATAACTATAGTCACCTTCTTGTCTGTCCCAATCACCACATACACATTTCTGTTAGGTGTTGCATGATGATTAATGGTAGTTCTAAAAATGTAAGTTCAGGAAGTCAGACTTAGTCTAGACTCCAGATTTTCTTTCTTTGTATTAAGTCCTCTCCCCTTTACATCAATGAACACTCACTCAGCTTCAATTTATTTGCCCAGTTATCCCTGCTTTAAGTAATCTAGGCATTGGGTCCTTTTCCTTCCTCTGGTTAGATGTAATATGAAAATAGATACTAAAAGTCAATAACAGATAAATACCTCATCTCCCTTCTTCCTTAACTGTCATCACTGCTTTCTTAATATCAGTGACTAAAACGTGACATACTACTGAATCATTTGACATGATTCCCTATTAATTTCTCTTATTTTTTATTTTTGTTTTCATTTTGACATTTATATTGTAGCAAATGGTTTTGGTAGGATCAGTGTGATGGCAAATTAAGCCCCTTACATAATCTCACAAAGCACAGCAATGATTTACTTTGACGATTTATGTAAGAAAAATTGCATACTTTATGTTGCAACAGCTGAAGTAGATCTTGGCAGTACTGCAAATATAATAATAATAGAGGTCATGAAAGAAGAAAGTGGTTTGATAAAATAATGCCTCTAACATCTCTAAACATGCTAGAAAAAAATTGAGAGATTCAGAACTGTACTGTACAATTTCAGCCAAATTATTATTTCACTGAAATTAAGGATTCAATGGAATGTCAGAAATCTGCATGTCAAATATATTGAAAAAATGGTTCTCTGCATCCCAGTCACTAATGCTACTACTTTTTATTTATTTATTTATTTATTTTGTCACAACAATATATGTAACTATCATACAGAAAGGTTATATAGTATATAAAGGTATAAGCATATATATATATATATATATATATATATATGAAGAAGAAAAGAAAAACAATAGGACAGGAACGGTAGGCACGTTTGTGCGCTTATGCACGCCCTTATGGTCCTCTTAGGAATGGGGTGAGGTCAATAGTAGAAAGTTTTTGGTTAAAGCTTTTAGGATTATGAGAAGAGACCACAGAGTCAGGTAAAGTATTCCAAGCACTGATGATTCTGTTACAGAAGTCATATTTTCTGCAATCTAGATTAAAGCGGTTGACATTAAGTTTAAATCTATTGGTTGCTCTTGTATTATTGCAATTAAAGCTGAAGTAGTCTTTGACAGGAAGGACATTACAATAGAGGATTCTATGAGTTAAACTTAGGTCTTGTTGAAGGTGACGGAGTTCCAAGTTTTCCAAGCCCAGGATTTCAAGTCTAGTGGGATAAGGTATTTTGTTGTTTACAGAGGAATGGAGAACTCTTCTTGTAAAATATTTCTGGACACGTTCAATTGTATTGATGTCAGAGATATGGTGAGGGTTCCAAACAGGTGAGCTGTATTCTAGAATTGGTCTAGCAAATGTTTTATATGCTCTGGTTAGTAGTGTAGTGTTTTTGGAAAAGAAGCTATGCAAGATTAGGTTTACAACTCTTAGAGCCTTTTTTGCCATGTATTTGCAATGGGCTTTGGCACTTAGATCATTTGACATGAAAACTCCAAGGTCTTTAACGGGATGGTGGTCATCTTGTAGACTTGTAGACTTCCAGTGAGAGCCATGGTGAGTTAGAAATCTCTGCCAAAGTGGAATAGCATATATGGCAGGTGGATGCTTGAACCTGGCCAGGAAAATCTCTCTGGAGAAAAGAGAGATCATGGAATAGACCACATGCACTCCAAACAATTGCTCCTCATGAGTAGATTACAGAAACTAAGGTTTTGTGGTCAGTTTATGAGTCGAGTAGCTGGGTATTAAGGGATACCATCTAAGCTCACAACCATAACACACAAACTTTTGTGGACAAAAAAACTTGGCCAAACCTCAATTCTAAAATCACATTTGGAATTATTGCTTTGAAAATATTAAATGGTCAGTTTTTATTATATCCACTGGGTGAGTGTCCTTTTTCTTATAGAAGTTTTAAATACAATTTTAAGGACTGGGAAAATATTATTTTGGAATAAAGAAGAAAAGGATGCTTAAAGTGTTGATTTTGGAAAGTTAATAATGGACCAAGGGTCCAAATGGAAGTAGAATAAAAATTCAAAATTTACTATAAAAAGTACCTGTGGGAAACTACATTTGTTTTGTGTTTTTTTTAAATGGGATTGGACTTTGAAAGTTGGACACTAAGGAAACTAGAAAAAATTGTTTATAATTAAAGGTGAAAAATGCTTAAATTCAATATATTAATAAAGAATGCAGCAAAACACTTTAACAGTAGATTTTTAAAGGATAATTTTGAACAATGGACTCAGGAATTAAAGTCTGATACCATATTATACTTAGTACCATTCATTTGTCACAGAAGAATACTAAGCTATACTGCATAAGACTGAAAGTCATTTGTATATGGATTTAAATATGACAAGAGAATGAGATGGAAAAAGATGATATACTGGCTATACAAATGAAATTGGTTGGTGCTTTAATACTTAAAGGGGACATTCGAGTATTAAGCCAAGAGTGATTTGGATAAATTTTTCTTACTGGATGTACAAAACAGATCTTTTAAAGTTTTGAAGCCTTCTCTGAGAAGGAAGCAAAGATAAAATGAAATACAGTTCTAGGACATTATTTGAAGGTATTAAAAACCAAGATTGTTAAAAGTATAGGGAAGAAATATAGAGTTGATTTATTTGATTGAGGCTAAAATAGATATATAATTATTTTTGGTAACTGTTAATAGGATTTTGTTAATAAGGAGTAAATAGCAACATGTTTAGATTTTGTTTATAGTTAGTGAGATCATGTCACCCCTCCCAGGTAAACAGAAAATACTAGATGAGCTGATTCTACTTAATTATATGGATATGTTAACAGAATCTTGCATGTCTGAAGATAGTAATTTCCCACTACCGCTTTTAGTTTCTTGATCAGTTAGAAGAGGTTCTTTCTAAGTTTCTTTCTCTGACCATTAATCCACTGGGATACCTGCCTCTCTTGTCCAATTGTTTCCTAGGCAGCATTTCTTTCCTTCATTCTTCAGGTTATCCACCATTTCATTACAAATATGGGATGAAGAGAAGTGATAAGATACTGAAATTGTTTATACTTGTGATAAAAAAATAAGTTATTTCTTTTTATCTTTTTTCTTTTCTACCCTATTTATTTATTTTTATTATATTTTTTTGTAGTTTTATTAATTTTTATTTTTTCTAATTGTAATTTTTAATCAAAATTATCACAAAAAAATCTAATGCTACTCATTGTGAAGTGTTCTTTTTTTGGTGCTACTGTTGATCTTTGTATAAAACATCCATATATTAATATAAAGTTGTCTAATAGTAAAATGAACACATTATCAACAGTAGAAACCTTTAAATTTCTAGGTTCTATCATATTGCAAGATCTAAAATGGACAGCTAACATCAAAAACATCATCAAAAAAAGACAACAAAGAATGTTCTTTCTGTGCCAACTCAGGAAGCTCAAACTTCCCAAGGAGCTGCTGATTCAGTTCTACAGAGGAATTATTGAGTCTGTCATTTGCACCTCTATAACTATCAGGTTCGGTTCTGCAACCCAACAAGAAAGACACAGACTTCAGAGGATAATTAGAACTGCAGAAAAAATAATTGCTACCAACCTGCCTTCCATTGAGGACCTGTATACTGCACGAATCAAGAAGAGGGCCGTGAAAATATTTACAGATCCCTCACATCCAGGACATAAACTGTTTCAACTCCTACCCTCAAAACGACGCTATAGAGCACTGCACAACAGAACAACTAGACACAAGAACAGTTTTTTCCCGAAGGCCATCACTCTGCTAAACAAATAATTCCCTCAACACTGTCAAACTATTTACTAAATCTGCACTACTATTAATCTTCTCATCGTTCCCATCACCAATCTCTTTCCACTTATGACTGTATGACTGTAACTTTGTTGCTGGCAATCCTTATGATTTATATTGATATACTGACCATCATTTGTGTTGTAAATGTTGTACCTTGATGAAGGTATCTTTTATGTACACTGAGTGCATATGCACCAAGACAAATTCCTTGTGTGTCCAATCACACTTGGCCAATAAAAAATTCTATTCTATTCTATTCTATTATTCATTCTGTTACAGTTTGTCAAATACACTTAAAAATCCCTGTATTACTTAGTTGAAATCAACATTCTATCAGTAAAGTATTCAGTTTTTAATAAGAAGTATCAAATATATATTTTTTCTTCTACATACATCAACTCTTGATTTCAAAATAATATGTGCTGCCAAAATTCAGGTTGTTGAGTATTTCTAGGAATATGTCTAAGAACCATAATCATTTACTTTAAAAAATTCTTAAGAGTATAATGCAATCAGTCAATACAGTCATGGTATAGATGACTAAAACTTTACAGCTATAATTTTCAAGAAAAGAGACATTCCTAATTAATCAACGAAGGGTCTTGGGACCCAGAGAGGTGGCATGCGGCCAAGAAGAGTTTCTGGGGATTTTTAAATAGGTTTTTTAAAAGGGGTCTTTTAAGGGGAGGGAGGGATACGACGGGTGGGGGGAAAAACCCGTCGGGGAGGGATTTAGCCCCTGTGCTTGTTCGCGGCATTGTACCATCTGGTCCGAAGGCAGAGGGGGATGGGTTCGTTCCAGGAGTGGAGAATCGTTCCATCTGTACGGTAAGTGGGAGAGGCAGATATGGCGGAAGCGGGGGGCCATATCAAGTGCTGGGAGCACGTGCTCGCTGTCTCAAAACGATCACGTGCTCCGGCCCCCCAGTCTTCACCCGTTCCCCGGGTGGCCATGGTCCTCAGAGCCTTGGTCTCCGGTTGATGTTATGTAATGCCCGGTCCGTGGTCAATAAGGCCCCCCTGATTGGTGATCTTATTCAGGGGGAAGCCGCGGACCTTATGGGCATTACGGAGACCTGGTTGGGTCCGGAGGGGGGGTTCCCCTTGTGGAGTTATGCCCACCAGGTTTCCGAGCATTTCATCAGCCGAGAGCCCAAGGTAGGGGTGGGGGGGTAGCGGTTGTCATTAGAGAAAGTCTAGAGCCGAGGGAGGCCACTGTACCTCAGATTGCCGGCTGTGAATCCCTCTTTGTGAAGTGGGGCCATCGCGATCAGATGGGCTTGTTGATCACGTACCTGGCTCCTTGCTGCGTGACCACAGCCCTACCCGAGTTGTTGGAGGTGCTCGCCGGGGTGGCGGTGGAGACCCCCAGACTGATAGTCATGGGGGACTTTAACCTGCCATCGACGGGCCTGTCATCGACAACGGCTCGGGAGTTCCAGGCTTCCATGACGGCCTTGGACCTGATTCAGGTAATTGATGGCCCCACGCACATAGGGGGTGGCACACTGGACCTGATTTATATCTCTGGTCAGTGGCGAAATGATCTGGTATTAGATAATTTAGAAACGGAGCCGGTGTCATGGTCAGATCACTTTCTCCTTCGCTTAGATTTTTGGACCGCTATCCACCACTGCAGGGAGACGGAGCCAATGCGCTGGTTCCGTCCCAGGCACCTGATGGACCCGAAGAGGTTCCTGATGGAGCTTGGGCCGTTTCCTGAGGACCTGGCCCACGGCACGGCTGGAGAGCTAGTTGCGGCCTGGGAATGGGCCGCGGCTGGAGCTTTGGACCGTGTCGTGCCCTTGCAGCCTCTAACCCGGCGTAGGTCTCGCCCGGCCCCTTGGTTCTCCGAGGGGCTGAGGGAGATGAAACGCCGGAGAAGACACCTAGAGAGTGTCTGGAGGGCCAGCCGGTCAGAAGCTGACCGAACACTAGTTAGATCCTATTCTAGGACCTACCTAGTGGCAATGAGGGAGGCGAGGCGTTCCTACGCTTCCACCCTCATTGCGTCGGCAGATAACCGCCCGGCCGCCCTGTTTCGGGTGGCCTGCTCCCTCCTGCATCAGGAGGTGCGGGATGACCCGTTGCAGGGCCGTGCTGAGGAGTTTAGTGGTTATCTATACGACAAAATCGTTCAGCTCCGGGACGGCTTGGACCGAAATTGGGATGATCCAGGTGGGAGGGCGGAGTCGCGTCTTGTGGAGGTTATTTGGGATGAGTTTGATCCTGTGACTCTCGAGGACGTGGACAGGTTGCTGGGGAGGCTGCATACTACGACATGTTTACTGGACCCGTGCCCTTCCTGGTTGGTACTGGCCTCCCGGGAAGTGACACGAGGCTGGCTCCAGGGGATTACTAACGCTTCTTTGCTGGAGGGAGTTTTCCCTGCTGCCTTGAAGGAGGCAGTGGTGAGACCCCTCCTCAAGAAGCCTTCCCTGGACCCAGCTATTTTAGGTAATTACCGTCCGGTCTCCAACCTTCGCTTCACTGCGAAGGTTGTAGAGAGTGCTGTGGCACACCAGCTACCCCAGTACCTGGATGAAGCCGTCTATCTAGACTCGTGCCAGTCCAGTTTCCGACCCGGATACAGCACGGAGACAGCTTTGGTCGCATTGGTGGATGATCTCTGGAGGGCCAGAGACAGGGGTTAGTCCTCTGCCCTGGTCCTATTAGACCTCTCAGCGGCTTTCGATACCATCGACCATGGTATCCTGCTGCGCCGGTTGGAAGGGTTGGGAGTGGGAGGCACCGTTTATCGATGGTTCTCCTCCTATCTCTCCGACCGGTCGCAGACGGTGTTGACAGGGGGGCAGAGGTCGACCGCGAGACACCTCACTTGTGGGGTGCCGCAGGGGTCGATTCTCTCGCCCCTCCTGTTCAACATCTATATGAAGCCGTTGGGTGAGATCATCAGTGGCTTTGGGGTGAGATATCAACTGTACGCTAATGATACTCAGCTGTACTTTTCCACCCCAGGCCACCCCAACGAAGCTGCCGAAGTGTTGTCCCGGTGTTTGGAAGCCGTACGGGTCTGGATGGGGAGGAACAGGCTCAAGCTCAATCCCTCCAAGACGGAGTGGCTGTGGATGCCGGCACCCCGATACAGTCAGCTGCAGCCGCAGCTGACTGTTGGGGGCGAGTTATTGGCTCCAAAGGAGGGAGTGCGCAACTTGGGTGTTCTCCTGGATGCACGGCTGTCGTTTGAAGATCATTTGGCGGCCGTCTCCAGGAGAGCCTTTCACCAGGTTCGCCTGGTTCGCCAGTTGCGCCCCTTCCTTGATCGGGATGCACAGTCACTCACGCTCTTGTCACCTCCCACCTGGATTATTGCAATGCTCTCTACATGGGGCTCCCCTTGAGATGCACTCGGAGGCTTCAGTTGGTCCAGAATGCAGCTGCGCGGGTGATAGAGGGAGTCACACCTAGCTCCCATGTGACACCTCTCCTGCACAGACTGCACTGGCTTCCTGTTGCCTTTCGGGTGCATTTCAAGGTTCTGGTAACCACCTTTAAAGCGCTCCATGGCTTGGGACCTGGGTACTTACGGGACCGCCTTCTGTTACCTCATGCCTCCCACCGACCCGTACGCTCGCACAGAGAGGGCCTTCTCAGGGTGCCGTCCGCCAGACAATGTCGGCTGGCGGCCCCCAGAGGAAGATCCTTCTCTGTTGGGGCTCCCACTCTTTGGAATGAACTCCCCCCTGGTTTACGCCAAATACCTGACCTTCAGACTTTTCGCCGCGAACTGAAAACATATCTGTTTGTTCGTGCGGGGCTTTCTTAAATTGTAGTTTTAAATTCTAAATTTCTCTCTGGTTTTAATTGGGGTTTTTTAGATTCTTAATTATTTTAATTTCGGCCACACTGTATAATAAGCTTTTTAATTGTATTTTAACTGTATATTGTTTCTTTTTACTTTGGCTGTACACCGCCCTGAGTCCTTCAGGAGAAGGGCGGTTTATAAATCTAATAAAATAATAATAATAATAATAATAATAATAATAATAATAATAATAATAATAATAATAATAATAATAATAATAATAATAATATAATTAGTAATAGTGTAATACTTGGATTTACTTGTACCCAGTAAAAAAATAGTTTTGTTTTAAATCTTCCTGTATTCAGTTCTAGCGTTTCCAAAAAAATATGTTATCTATCACAGCCTTCCTGCTTTTGAAAACTATTTGTCTTCTGTATGCTGAGCATTAATCAATATAGATTTTATCTAATAGCCATCTCTATTATAAGAGATAATGCTTCTTTAAGCTGAGTTGGAGTTTTCAAACAACCATATTTCTAATTTAAATGCAATCTAAAACTGATTTATTGGGGCATACATGCCATTGACCTTAATGGGATTTGTTCCTGGGTAAACATTTATGTATTTACTTAAAAGATTTATATACCTCTCAACAACACAATTTCCAGGATGGTTTATATAAAATTATGCTGTAATTACCTAAGCAGCAGTTCTGAAAACATTGAAATCATATTGTTGAATGACTTCATATATGAGGTATTGGAATGATACTTTTTAAACATGAATACTTATAGCAATTCTCCATATAATTATTTGACTACAATGAATAGGGTTAGATGGATATGTAAACTACTGTACACCTTTTTTATATCATCATCATCATCTCTATAGCTTATCACTCAATTACATTATCCAAATACTAATGATAATATTGTAAACCTAATATTCCTACGTTGGCACTTTTTAAACATTTGATGTATTTGTTTACATTCTAAATTAAAATTAGTGGAACTTTTTTTATTTTAAAAGAAAAATGAATATTTAGAATGCATTACATATAAGTAATAATGATCTGCTGCAGTTCTCTTTCTTCTCTCTTTCCTCTCCCTCTCCCTCTTTCTCTCTCCCCATCTTTGTCCTTCTCTCCTTCTTTCTCTCTCCCTCTCCTCCTCCTTTTCCTTCCTTCCTCTTTCTGCAGACAGAGTTCTGAATATGAGAATCCCTTGAAAATGTAATTCAATGATCCCAATCTTCCATGTTGCATTGGTAACAAGTCTCTTGTCCGCTCATATATGATATAGGGATGAAAGTGGAGATTGCAAGGGTCAACCATATCATCAACATGTGCTCCCTCTAGGTGTCCAATCTCTTTGGTTGTGTATTAATCAAGACTTTACTCAGCAGAGCAGAAGCAACACTTCTCCCCTGCTTTCTCAGTTGTCCTTTCTCTTTCTGAGTGATAGGCAATTCGGCTAGGGATTGGCTCCACTCCATTCCATCTAACAAGAGATTTCACACTCAAATGAGTATGACAAGTTAACAGCTGCTCTCTCCAGCTGAAATTCCTTGCTCAGCCTCTGCCTGTTAATAATAGGATCAGCCCTGGATTAACCATTAAGCAAAATAAGCACATGCTTAGGGTGCCAAGGGAAAGGGGGCAACACAGAGTTTTTCCCCCTGGCTATCATGTCCTTAACTCTTTTAGTACCACACTTGCCTTTAGTTTGTTTAGCATTAATGTTTTGGCAGAAGACAAGACATGAACAATAGAAAAGGTGAAGAAACCAATGTTGGGATGAGCTTAGCGCATTAGCTGACCTTAAAACTTTTAGTGAATAGGATGGGACTCTTTAGCACCGGGTCCTCCTTTGTGCTAAAGGGCAAAAGGAGTAGAGTAGACTACCAGAAGTTGAGAAAATTTGCTTTATTTACTTTTAGTTTTCTAGAAGTCTAGAAGTATACATTCAATTAAACCTATCTCAAAACAATGCTATCCAATCCTGTTATTTATATATTTACTATTTCATTTTGATTTGAGTGACGCCAGAGTGTCAGTTTTTCTTTAATAAATTACATCTAACAAATGTTGCTTCAAAATGCAACTCTTTGTGTATTTTTCAATTTATGAATTCAATGAAGAAAATAAATGAAGCTGTTTACATCTTCACTAAAGCTTCTTCAAGAAGAGAGTTTTATTAGCCAGTTTGGTCCAGTGCTTAAGGCCCCAGGCTAGAAAACAAGAGACTGTGAGTTCAAGTCCTGCCTCAGTCATGAAAGCCAACAGGGTGACTTTGGGCCAGTCATTCTCTTTCAGCCCAACCCACCTCACAGGGTTGTTGTTGTGGGGAAAATAGGAGGAGGACGTTGCGCTGGATATGTTCACTACTTTGAGTTCTCTGTAAAAATAATAAAGGCAGGATACAAATAAATAAATAAAAAGGTGCATATTTTCCTATGCATTTTTGCTTTTTGCAAGATTTGATCTTACAATTTTGTTTATGCTTGCTGCCGCTGTCTATTGTCCTGTCTTCAATTCACAGTCCCTAATCTGCAAGGTTACCCTGCACAGAGAAATGAGGTTTTCAATCTGCTCTTCTAGTACTTTAACTCCATTGCACTTGCGGGATAATTCAGCTATTACGAGTCCATCAGATCCAGTCCGTATTGGCCAGAAAAAAGAAGCAATTGATCAACCAAGAGAAAGGACAATTGCCCCTTTCCCATCTCTTTACATTGTTGAGGAGGTTTAACAGCCATCATCACCCTGACCTCTCAAATGTTCTCCATAAAATTTTTTTTCCAAAGACAAAACCAAAAATCTCTTTCCTTTTAAACATTTCAGCCGTGAACCTTCCGTAACTCGATTTTTCCTTTTTCAAATTTGGTGTTTCAACTAGATTTGGTATGTTCTGAGGGGCAGTTTGGCAGTTTAGGATTAAGTGGCACTAGGCTAGAAACTGGAAGCTGGGTGAGTTCTTCTAGTCCTGCCTTAGCCACAAAGCCATTTGGTTGACCTTGAACCAGTTGCTCTCTTTCAGCTTTAGGAAGGAGAAAACAACAAAACAAATTTCTTCTCAGAAATTCGTCAAGAAAACCGCAGGGACTACTAATCCAGGCAGTTGCCAGGAGTCAACACTGACTTGTAAATATATCACATCCTGCAATTCTACAATGATTTATTAAATACTGTAAAGCCCAGTTTAATAAGGATACGTTTTGATTATGCTGTCATTAAACCCATTGAAATCACAGGGGATGGCTGTTAACACAGAGGGAGAGATTCAGCAACAGCTGGTTTCCCTTGTTTCTGAGAGGCAGCCAGTCCATATCTGAGGGAGCTGGCACTGCTCTTTCTCTCTCAAGGTCTGGAGCCCTGCAGCTGCCTACTTATTAGTACCTAGGTTGGAGCCGGCCATTAGCTAGGATAAGGCGCTGAGGAGCAGGAAGGAAAGTAAAAAAAAACAAAACACAACAACCCAAAAACCCAAAAAACTTTCCCTGGCCTTTTCTACTAGCATCCACCTCTGAGGCACGGTTTTTTGTTTTTTTTTAAAGCAAGCTCGCCCAAGGAAAGGCCCAGAGCCAGGTACCACGAGTCACGCAATCCCCAGCTGGGGCCCTTTGGAAAGCTGGCGCCGCCGCCTCCTTCTTTGCCCTTGGCCAACGGAGCTTCTTCTTTCGACTCCCCATCTCCCCCATCCCGCCCTTTTCCCTCGCCCTCAGCATTTCTCCGATGTCCGCACAGGTGTCAGCGATTGGGTAGAATATGCAAATGCGCCGGTGACGTCACGCAGCGCTGGTCCAGACAGCAGAAATAGGGCAGGAATTCAGCAAAGCGGCATTTACACACCTCTTCGCGCCTGGATTGCGACTGAAGCTGTCGCTGCTGCCTCGTCCTTCTTTTCAGCCTTTTTTTGTTTGTTTGTTTGTTTGGCTTTTCTTCGTTATCTCTCTCCTCCCCCAACCTTTCCATCCCTTCTCCCTCCTTCTCTCAATTCAGGCCACTATCACCCCTTCATGATCTCTTCTCGCCGCCCTTCCCAACGCTCCCGCAGGCTTCGCGTTGCTTTCCTCGAGGACGTTTTTCTTTCGAGAGCAAAAGCGCCCCAACTCTGACGTCTCCTTCCCTTCAGTCGCGCCGGGCTGTTTTCGCTTGGAGAGGTGCGCCTGCTGCTCTCGGGCTACTCCAGGTAAACCTTCATCTCTAAGCGTTGGTAGGAGAAAGCTGGGCGAGAGCCGGCACGCTGGCCGTTTCTTTCCCCCGTCGCCGCCGACCAGGGGAAGGAATGACCCAAGTGGTGCGCTGCTCTCCATCACCCCGTCCGCGCGCACGAACAGAGCAATTCGGGGGTTTGTGGGAGCGGGAGGGGGGAAAGCTTCCCTCCCCCCCCTTTTTTTTTCCTGCGGAGGATGGAAGAGGTCTGCACGCGAGAGTTTCCACGCCGTCAACTTAGGAGGCAGTTAAAACGGGGCCGCCCCGAGCGAGCTGCGCTCTCGGAATGGAGCGGGAGGCGGGTTGGGGGATTAGGCGTGTATGTGTGTGCGTGTGCGCGCGTGGGGAATCCAGCGAGCAAAAAAAGGGAGGGAGCTATTGGGGGTGTGTGTGGAAAGCGTGGAAGGGCACCTGGCCCAAAAAGCAGAAGCCACCAGCTCCGGAGGGAGCTCGCTCTTCCTTTCCCGCTTACTGGGAAGGTAGGTGAATGGGTGGATCGGTGGGGGGGAGGAAAGAGGACACAGGCGCGGAAACTCTAGCGGATGGCTATATAGAAGAGCTGCAGTTCCGTTGTTTTCGCCAAACCTATTTCTCTGGGCGCTTTTGCTTTTTTTGGGGGGGTGGGGGTGGGGGGAAGAGGTGGGGTGAAGGGACTGGTTGGAGAACTTTGAATTGAAAGCGTAGCTTGAGTCCCGCGATTGCGCATTGCCAACGGCCGGTGGAAGAGACTCCGAGAATCGGAGCGGCTGGCTTCGTCGAGCGCTAGTTTGAGAGAGAGAGAGAGAGAGAGATGCTCTCCTTTAGAACGGCAAGTTGGAGGGAGGCGCTCGGCTCGCTTTTCGTTTTCAGTCTGGCCCCTCTGAGTCAGAGACCTCAGAGTGGGGAGAAGGGAAGCTTTTCCTGTCCCACGGTTAGCGCGGCCCGCCCAGTTGTCAGAAGAAGCCCAGGTTTGTCCTGCAAGTGGGAACCTGGATGCATTGGGTAGGATCTGCGAGCTTATATAAATGCCTGCCCATCGCATTGCGCCCCTTCCAGTTATGTAAAGATGAGAAAGGAAGTTAAAAAACAGTGAGCCAAAGCAAATGCGAACGTGAAATAAAACCATGCGAACTGTAATATATACAGGCAGCGTTCCCTATACTGCTCCACTCTTTTCTTTCTTTGCAAATCAGCTATGCTTTCCACTTCCGTGCTCTGCTTTCTATACATGGCCTGCACTTTTCTCACTTTCTGATGATCCCATCTATTGGAACCATCCGCAACTTTCTCAGTCTGCTCAGTTTCATATATTTGATTTGCAATGCCATCCTTGGGCATACATCTTTTGTACTTTCATATTCAAGTCACATTTTTTTATACTTCCATTCATTCCTTATCTAGATTACCACAAAACATGTTTAAGTATTCCATTCCCACTGCATTCAACTTTTATGTTTCTTTTAATATACCCAACTTTCGCATGTAACAAGGAAAGCATAAGAGTTATTGCATATGAAACCATATTGGCTTCTTTCAACAAATGTTCATTTTTTTTGCAATAGATTCCATTCCATTTATAAAAAAATGTTTCCACTTTCTCATCCTTGGTGACCATTCTACCTAGATATAACAAATTCATCTATCTAAATAAAATGCTAGTTATTTGCCATTTATGTATTATCTGGCAATTATTCACTCTATTTTTCTTCTCAATACTGTATTGTTGGTTATGACATGAATTTTGGATGCTTTGTCCCTGTTGTGTCACATGTTGCATCACAAAACCGATGGGAAATTCACTGTGAAATATTTGGATTCTCAGCCAATAATGTAACAATCTGCATATGTACTTTAATTATCATACAAATCAATCCACTTTTAGCATTGTTACAAACATTAGTTGTACATTTGTCCATAAATATATTACATAAGCAAAGGGAACATCTTACTTTTTTTTTTAAATTCCCTGCTAATTTACTATGCATTCTATTCATTTTCCTGCAAGTTTTTCCATCTGGTCCTCTTATATTAACCTTTAATTCAATATTAGCACAAAACATTCTGTAACTTAAACCTTTTCATCATGCATCTTTTCTAAATCAACAACTATAGTCACCTTCCTATTTTTATACATTTTCCAATGACCTTTTAGCCCATCCTCCCATTTTCTACATGTTCCCTCTCCAATGTAGAGTTGTATTGCTCTTCAGAGCTTTGGCTCATTGTCTTTTTTACTGTCTTCAATCTACCAAATGCCTTCCCAGATACATTTAATGAACAATTACCCTTGAAGTTTCTGCCATCTGCAACACATTTGTAAAAGGATACAATTCTTCTAATTGTATGTGATTTTCACAGCCTTATTTTTCCATCAGTCAGGTCCATATTTCTTCAGTTACACCATCTACACCTGTAGCCTTACTTTAAAAAAAAACTTTTTCAAGTATCTTTTAGTTCCCTTCTTTTCCCTTCAATGCTTACATTTATAGCATTTGTTTTAATTCCACTTGTTGGCATGTTGCTATAATGTCTATATAAATCTGTAAAATACTCTGTCCTGTCGTGTCACCTTCATTTTGGATTATATCATTCAGTTTTGGATTCTATTTATTCTTTTGGAGGCTTCTTGTTTAGTTCTTTTCATCCAATCCAAAACAAGTACTTATTCCCCCCCAAAATATCTGCATTCTCAGCCAATAATGTAACAATCTGCATATGTACTTTAATTATCATACAAATCAATCCACTTTTAGCATTGTTACAAACATTAGTTGTACATTTGTCCATAAATATATTACATAAGCAAAGGGAACATCTTACTTTTTTTTTTAAATTCCCTGCTAATTTACTATGCATTCTATTCATTTTCCTGCAAGTTTTTCCATCTGGTCCTCTTATATTAACCTTTAATTCAATATTAGCACAAAACATTCTGTAACTTAAACCTTTTCATCATGCATCTTTTCTAAATCAACAACTATAGTCACCTTCCTATTTTTATACATTTTCCAATGACCTTTTAGCCCATCCTCCCATTTTCTACATGTTCCCTCTCCAATGTAGAGTTGTATTGCTCTTCAGAGCTTTGGCTCATTGTCTTTTTTACTGTCTTCAATCTACCAAATGCCTTCCCAGATACATTTAATGAACAATTACCCTTGAAGTTTCTGCCATCTGCAACACATTTGTAAAAGGATACAATTCTTCTAATTGTATGTGATTTTCACAGCCTTATTTTTCCATCAGTCAGGTCCATATTTCTTCAGTTACACCATCTACACCTGTAGCCTTACTTTAAAAAAAAACTTTTTCAAGTATCTTTTAGTTCCCTTCTTTTCCCTTCAATGCTTACATTTATAGCATTTGTTTTAATTCCACTTGTTGGCATGTTGCTATAATGTCTATATAAATCTGTAAAATACTCTGTCCTGTCGTGTCACCTTCATTTTGGATTATATCATTCAGTTTTGGATTCTATTTATTCTTTTGGAGGCTTCTTGTTTAGTTCTTTTCATCCAATCCAAAACAAGTACTTATTCCCCCCCAAAATATCTGCATTTTACTGCTCTTAAAATCATAGTCATTCATTGCTTCCATTATAACTCCAGTTAGTTCATGACACTGAAAATTCTTAGTGATTTCCATATATTTCCTTTTCTAAAATATACTTTATTAAATTGCTTCAAAAATAAAAAAAATGAAGAAAATAAAAAAAGAAAAATAGGGAAGGGGAAGTTACAAAGGAATAAAGGAAAAATAGAGTAATTTCCAACTTTCTTCCGTACAGTTACAAATATAAAATGCATTAACTTGTTGGTATAAAATTCAATATTACATTATATTCTTGTAATCGCAAGCCATTCTAATAATCAAATCCAAAATTAAAAAAGCATTTCTTTCAGTTTCTAGTCCCAAAATGGTTTCCGCGTAGAAACAAAGCTAGTCAAAGTCTGTCCTTTAATCAATGTAGTTAAATTTGCAGTCTCAGCAAGTGCCATTAACTTCTCCATCCATTTTTCCTTTGTGGGAAGCTGTACGTCTTTCCATCTCTGTGCATACAGAAGTCTCGCTACAGTTATCATTTATAAGAACAAGACCCAAGTTTTTTTTTTCTTCAACTGCTTATCCATCAAATTCATATCATATTTCCATTAATTCATTCTGGGGGATTAATCTGCATTTTTCTTATATTCCGTTCCTTTATTTTTATTTTTATTCTATTTTCTTTTGCTTGCATGTCCGTTTTTCCTGAAGCTACCCTTGATGCTACCCAAAAATGGTTTTTCCCAAAGCTACAATTGCTTATCTCCTTTGTACTCCACACTAATTATCCCAGTCTTTCATCATAAGTAAATCAGTTATGATTTTAGATTCATTCCTTTGTGAGGTGCTTGTTTGAAGAGACATATCTAAGCTACATATTTGAAACAAAATGTTTTTCTGAAAGAGACTTGTCCCTCTAATTTATTTTTGCATCTTCAAATTACTCAGTCCTTTTTTGCTTTCCCCCCCGACCTAATTATCTGCTACATTATGTCCATTCAGAACATTGCACTATTTTTCCAAATGGTTATCACACAACCCCAAGTTAATGGTTTTTGTTTGGCATATATGTATAATATAGCTATAGCAACCATCTAGGGAGTTTAATATGTGATCATATTGCAGGTTATACATAGTACAAAAGACTTGATGCAATATAGAGAAGATCTAAAATATTTTAAATTCTCACTTCCCTTTAAAATTCTCCTTTTTATTATTAAAAATTATGTAAGAGCAAAGTTTGAAATGATGCAGTCTGTGTGACTTATAGTATCAGAGACTATATACCATAGGGTTCAATGAAACTTATTTCTAAACATATTGAAAGATACCATAGGTACAAATGTAAGCCACACATGCATTTTGTGAGGTTATATTCCATATTTAAAAGACACAGGTGCAAAGCTCAGCCTTAAGATTTGCTAAAAAAAATTGGGAGTTCAACATTTATTTCTAAGTATATTAAATGATTCTAAAATTGCAGTGACATAATACAAACTTTTATGACTTATCCATTCTGATCTACTTAGAAACTTTTAAGTATGCTTTTTATTAGGCTAAAGAATAAATGGTTTCGTCTAATATATGAAATAACGATTTCATTCATCAGCCTGAGCCGTGGTGGCTCAGGCTGTAATATAGCCTGTTATTAAAACACAGCTGCCTGCAATTACTGCAGGCTTGAGTCCCACCAGGCCCAAGGTTGACTCAGCCTTCCATCCTTTATAAGGTAGGTAAAATGAGGACCCAGATTGTTGGGGGCGCAATAAGTTGACTTTGTAAATATACAAATAGAATGAGACTATTGCCTTACACACTGTAAGCCACCCTGAGTCTTCGGAGAAGGGCGGGATATAAATGTAAATAAATTAAAAAAAACGATAATAAAATTTGTGTTTTTATTCATGTAAAAGTAAAAAGTACCTGTTCTTAAGTAATAAAAACTGAATAAAGATAAATGTTTGAGAATCTTCTGAAATGGATACTGAGGTATTGAACATAATTTTTAATTTAAAAATAATTATAATTAAGAGGTCAATATATATACCTGTATCAAGTTACATTTCTTGCGTTGTTTCTTTTAAATTTGTTATAAAGTCCGAATTGAAATAAGTAATTCCAAGAAAAGTTCAAAGGATTTTATTTCTAATAGTGTGTTCTAAATAATGTTTTTAATGAGCATATTCAATAATTAGCAAAGATTTAAGGATTTTTCTTGCATTTATGAATGAGGAGGAGGAGGACTCTTTGATGAATAATTATACCAAAATTTTAAGTTTTAAATCGCACAGATTCCTTTCTAATGTTTTAATTCAGGAAGACATTGATTACATGGCAGGGTATTTTAAATATTGTTAGTTTTTTTAAAAAAATAACTAGAAAGGTTTCAAATAAAAGTCATTCAGTTTTTCTTCTGTTATAATTTCTAGACATTTTTTCCTTTTTAAAATGTTGGTAGATATTATATAACAAGTTACTATGAAATCTCTCTGATGTGTTGTCATGTAAGACATCTTGGTAGTCATGGTAAACTTGTTTCTAGTTCTACTAGGTTATTTGGAACTTTTACAGCAAAGATGAGCTGTCCATCAGTTGTAGTTCTGAAATCCTTGGAATTGCTGCTCTGATATTCTCATTATTTTGCCCCTAGGTGTCGCCTGTGCTGAATTTAAAATTCTGGAGAAAACGTTGCGTTATTTCTAAATATATATATATATCAAGTTGAATAGCAAGGATAGACACCTTCTTTCAGTGTTTGTCTTGCTTTCCTTCTATTAGCATCTTTTTCTATATTGCATTGAGAACTTTAGACATGCTTGGTAATGATTATACTGTTTAAAATCTTACAGGTATTCATAGTGAAATCAGTGAAGAAAGATAGCAGTACTTCTTTTTAGAGAAATGCCATGCCTTGCTTTTTTAAGGGATACCTTGAAAAGATAGTAATATTGTGTTTGATAGCATGTATGAATCGTGATTATAACTATACTCATGTGAGATAGCTGCTGATTGAAGTTTATGGTCTTAAAACTGCATCTGCAAAAAAGTCTTCTAAAAACCCCTTTTATCATAATTTGTAAATAATACAATATTAACAATATTAATAGAACTAATATAAAGATTAACATTCATAATTAGAGCAGATGAGATAAGATCATAGGAGAATAACATTGAGTAAATTAATAGTCTAAAAAGCCTGATGAAACTTAAAAGGAAAAAAATTGGCTGCATTAATATAATAATTACTTTAACTTTTAAATATAATACATATATTCTAAATAAACTTCCCAGAAGAGATTGTTTCACAGATGGTGCATTGCAATTGAAAAACTTCCCTATAATTACACTCCGTAACTTCAAAGGACATACAGAGAAAATTATTCAATGAGATCATCATTTTTATGTAATAAAGGATATTTTTTTAGACAGATGTAGTATCTTTAGAAGTGATTAAACATTACTTCTTTGTAATATGCTGCATTACGTTTTAGTTTTGATGCTCAGTCCTAATATATCAGAAATGAGTGAAGTGTATTTTCATAATGTATCATCATTAGTATGGTGAAAGTCACATAATCTGTCAACTATCTCATTTCCTAATCTCTGTTCTATTTTCTGTTCTTGGAAACCATTTTATTTTCATTATCGCGTATGGTTTATAACATTTTCTTCATAATTCTGGAGGGGGGGGATGAATTGGATTTTTGTACTAATATTTTCTTTTGCTTTGTCTTTTGCTATCTGTCCTAATCCATTAAGGAGACCATAAAGGTTCTTCTTGGTCCAACTAGTTGTGACCAGTGATTTTTCTAGCAGCTTCAAAATATGAAATGATTCAAAACAGTTTGCTCAAAACTGTCATGATGGCATCCATACCATAATGTTAAAGTTTTATTAAATGAAAGCTACAATTTTCATTAAAAGCACGATTATTAGCTTGACTTTTTTAAGTAACTCATTCCAAAACTTTTCTGTAACACAGTTTTAACATAATTAGAGCAGATTCTATGGGCCCCCAAATTTGGGCATGGAAAGGAAAAGCAAAAGTTATAATGCAAAAATTAGGAGCTTTTATTGCTTCAAGGTCACTTTAATTATGCAAAATTATAAGGAAGAAATTATGAGGTACGATAATGTTCTGGCACAGAAATATGTTTTACCCTTTGGTCTAACATGCATGCTGTCATGTAGATTCAGATTGGCTTTGAACACTGTTCAGTTAAGTATTTGACAGTGATAACTAAGTGAAACATAGTAAAGGGATTGTTAGGTGGCCCAAGAAAAATAGAGAAATGATAGGACTGAAACTTTTGGGGATGGACTGAATTAGTTACAATGAAATCAATGTGCCTTCTGTTAATATTCTTATAGTATATAAGATTCTTATAGTATATAATATCCTATAATATTCTTATAGTATATAAAGAAGGCAAGACAGAGTATCAGGTGAACATACAACTCCCATTGAATGGATAAATAAATATTTTTATTTATATAAAAATATTTTATATAATAGCAAGTAAAGCCATGACTTGTGATCTATTAGTTATCTGATTCTATTCACCATTTGCTAAGTACAATAGTAGTTGAAATGGAAAGCACACATATGTTGCAGAATGGAAAACTTATTGTATTTCTATTCTCCTAGCATATCCCTGAAGTATTTTCTCATTGAAGAAACCAAGTCTGCCCTTAAATAGGTAAAATGGAAGACATGAATTGGACTGTTACAGGACGACTGAGTCAAAATTTGTCATAAGAGAGAAAAATAGATTTTTAGGATCTTCTGATCCATTCAGATTGCTAGAAGTTATTTAAGGCTACACTACCTGATCTACTCTTATTCCAGCATTAAATATGCCTTACTAATCTCTAAAGCCTGGTTTGGCTGTAGTGTAACTCACTCAGTTCCTTTTAAGTTTTCTCTCCCCCTGTTTTTTTCTTCTTCTCATGCTACCACTGATTATTTTTCAACAATTTAATGAAGTTCAAATAAGTTCACTGTTACAGTTTAGATGGCATGGAGTTTATAATTTTGAATTTAAATGTGAATTGATATTTCTTTAATAATGTGATATTTTTTCCCATTTGATTTTATAGTCTATCTTTCCACTGAATTCTTAGCTATCTCAGGACAGAGAGATAGGGGACAAAACTTCATTTATTGATTATTATTTTTCTGCACTCAAATATAACACATTAAGATAGGTTCAGTCGAGGCATCTCATTTAATAAATAAATAAATAAATAATATAGATAATTAAGTGCAGATATAATTCAGTTTCAAAGTGATTTTCTGATAGGGTTAATATACAATTAGGGTAGTTTCTTAAAATAAGTGGTATTTTACATAATGAAAAGGCAGTAAAATTATTTTTGAAATTGCCCAGCAATATAGCTGCTGCAGCAAAATGACTTTTAGAAAATGTGCCAGAGGCTAACTGTTTTTATGAAAAATACAAAGAAACTATTTACAGAATGTTAGATCTTGGAAGGGATATTTGAGCCATCAAGTTCAATGTAAGGATCTTCATTTGAATTCATCCACTGAAGGAATGTGTATCATCACACTTGGAAATTGTTTCTTTTCTTTAACTGCTTTTACTGATAAGTTTCTTTTAAGATAGAAGTATCTACAGAATCTTAGCAGTCTCGCACCTGAAGCTCTGACTTTTTGGTACATAGGTATGATGCAGATAGAAAAGGGGTGTGGGCTTGTATTGCAGAGGCATGATAATGGCTTGCTTTCCTTATTCTGTCTCTTCTTTTGCTTCTACTCCAAGGCTTCTGTCATTCCAATATTTAACTGGAATTTGCCTTCCTATAATTTAAATCCATTAATCTCTGTCTGGCATTTGGGACTAAGTAGAAAACACATTTTCATCTTCTGCTGTTTAACATCTTTTCAGGTCTTTGAAAACTCTAGTTTTCAAAGCACATGACACAGGTAGTCCTCAACCGACAGCAGTTTGCTTAGTGACCATTCAAAGTTACAGCCGCACTGAAAAAAGTTAACTTTTTTTCACATTTATGACCGTTGCAGCATCCCCAGGGTCATGTGATTTACATTTGGCTGCTTGACACCTGATTCACATTTATGCATTGTCCCAAAGTCACGTGATTCCCCTTTTGCGACCTTCTGACCAGCAAAGTCAATGGGGAAGCCGGATTCACTTAACAACCATGTTACTAATTTAACAACTGCAGTGATTCACTTAACAAATGTGGCAAGAAAAATCATAAAATGGGGCAAAACTCACTAAACAAATTTCTCACTTAGCAACATAAATTTTGGGCTCAATTGGGGTCATAAATTGAGAACTACCTGTAAACTAAATATTCTCAATTCCTTGGATTTTCTTGTCAAAGGATTTAGTTTCTTATTCCAATCAGTCACTTTATCCTTCTTAAAACTATATCAAATAATGTGACTTTTTAAAGTATAGCTGCATATGATATTAAGGTAAGGTCTTACCGTATAAATTAATGTAGAACCATTAATGCTTTTTCTTTTCTTTTTGCATCACACTGGTGACTCATACTTGTTTTGTCATTAGCTGCTATTCTGAAATCTTGTTTCATAAATATTATTACTAGGTTAGGTATTCTTATTTTGTATCTCTACCAAAATAAGAATTGAATATACTTGTATATTTTCTTTATTGCCTGTTAGCATTTGCTGTCATCATTAAGCAGCTGATATATTGATGGTCATCCTTTTATTTAAAGCAGCCCTTTTTGTTCTTCTTTTGCCGAGCTATCCTACAATTCCGGGATACCTATCTGTACTTGCCGTGGATCACTGTCCCTCTTTCTATCTCCGTACAGTATGTCTCCTTTTTTGTTGATTTTGCAGTCCTTCTCTTCTCTTATTTTTTCCACTATTGGCAATTGTGCCTTTTGGTTTTTCTAAGAAACTTTCTTTCACTTTGAACTCTATTTTATCCTTCCATAAACTCTTTATTCTGAATTCACTAAAATTCTCTTTCTTTGAAGTCGAAGATATGTGTTGCATTATATTGTGTTAGCTGCATTGCTTTTATATTAAACTCTTAAAAGAATTCCAATGTTACATGGTCTTTTCTTCCTCCTCACCCCTCAGCCCAGTGTTTCTGCTATTGCCACTTCCCCCCCCTCCAAGAATTTTTAGTTTCAGGTTAGAAAGAGTCAGGAATAGCTGATCTTTGTCCACCCATGAAGGAGAAAGTTGTCTGCAAGTCAGGGTAATAATTTAATGGAAAAATCATCCTTGGCAGTGTGTCTCCAACAGATGTCAGGGCAATTAAAGTCTCCCATCAGTACTATTTCATGCCTATCTGAAAGAACGCAATTTGCTTTAGGAAAGCACGAACTATATATTGCTTTAGGAAAGCGTGAGCTATATATTTTATTTTATTGGGCAACATACCAACAACAGCTTTTTTTAAAAAAAGAAATTCTGTCCTCTACTTATTTTAACCCAGATATTCTCTTTTAATGTCTATTCCATTCATTGGAATGCATGGCAGATATTTTTAACCTACTGTGGGACACCTCCTTTCCTGTTTATTTATTAATCACATTTATATGGCTGTCAATCTTATACAAAGTGATTCTGGGCAGAATGCAGCTGCGCGGGTGACAGAGGGAGCGGTTCAGAGCTCCCATGTAACACCCATCCTGCGCAGACTGCACTGGCTGCCTGTTGTCTTCCGGGTGCGCTTCAAGGTATTGGTTACCACCTTTAAAGCGCTCCATGGCTTAGGACCGGGATATTTACAGGACCGCCTACTGCCATCTTGTATCTCCCAGCGACCTGTGCGTTCTCACAGAGAGGGACTCCTTAGGGTGCCGTCAGCCAAGCAATGTCGACTGGCGGCCCCCAGGGGAAGAGCCTTCTCTGTGGGGGCTCCCACCCTGTGGAACGAGCTTCCCCCTGGACTTTGACAAATACCTGACCTTCGGACCTTTCGCCGCGAACTTAAGACTTATTTGTTTCGTCTTGCTGGACTGGCTTGAATTTTAATTTCAATTTTTAGCTGATTTTATGGGGTTTTAATTTTATATTAACTTTTAGTGTTACTTGTATTTTAGTATTAGGCCAAATTTAATAAGTTTTTTAATGTTTGTTTTTAATATTGTATGTATTGCTGTACTTTTATTCTGGCTGTAAACCGCCCTGAGTCCTTCGGGAGAAGGGCGGTATACAAATTAAAATAATAATAATAATAATATTTATTATAATATTATTATTAAATAATAATATTATTAAATAATTTATTATTATTATTATTATTATTATTATTAACCTATTTTTTTTAATTGTACCTTTCGCTTACTATATTTCAGATACTTAAGTTGTTCTACTTACATTCATTCTGTAAAATTACTTTTTTGAAAATAATAGAGTGAGAACAAATTATTTGCAAAAGTATGCATCTGGTGAAAAAAAGGGCACTGGAGTAATATAAATAATAAGAAACAGTATTCAGAATAAAGATACAATATCAGAACTCCCTTATATAAACCAATAGTAAAACTGTATCTGGAATCTAGAGTACAGTCCTGAACCTTTAAAAAAGGATATAATAGAGCTAGATAAGATTCAGAGAAGGGCAATTAAGATTATCAAGGGGCTGGAGCAGTCTCCTGGACTTCTGGGGAAGAAATGATAATCTGAAGATGGTTCTGCGATAAGCAAAGCTGATGCTTGTAGTAGAATGAAAAGCCAGCGAAAAGACAGACTCGTTGTAATTCCTCTCTGGACAAGGAGAGGACTCGAACAGAGAGTTGCTGCCCAAAAGAAGACTGCAAGACAGCAGTTTCTGGTGGGTTAAATGCTCTGGGAGCTGAGGGAATAGCCATCTTTTTGCTTAAATCATGCCCAGCACTTTCCAAAGGACACTGGCTTCACATACTTCCTTTTCTAATTACTTTGGGAAATTACTTCTTAACTGCTTTTCTTTTTCTTTACTTTATTCTTTTCTTTTTTTATTTTTCAGTTCTGTACTTTTTATTAGTTCCTTCTGTATTAGCTTTTATTGTGGCAATCTTACTTTTTAATAAAATTACTAAAATCCCATGAGGAAAAGTTGCAATATTCGGGCCTTTTTAGTTTAGAAAAGAGAAGAATGAGCAGCGACATGATTGAAGGATACAGAATTATGCATGGCAGTGTGACTACTCTGAAAGGCAACTGCTGGAAGAGAAAAATAGGCTTCCTTGTGCAGTTGGTTGACCACCATGAGAAGAGATGGGTAGAGTAGATGGGTCATCTGTCTGAGCTAGCAGGGCATTGCTTATATTCTTACGTTCTTAAAAGCTGACTCTTATTAACTGAATGCATCTATTCATGTTTTTTGTACTTTTCCTTTAAGATAAAATGAAATTGATCCTCGTACTATTTCCATAGCAGAATACCATCAAAAGTATATATTTTTTTAAAAAATGCCTTAAATCTTTCTTACAAAATCCTCAATTTCCAATAATAGTTGACGGCTTACTTTTCCTGCGTTATGAAAAAAAAGTGAGGCTAAACTCACTTCTATATCAGACTGTTAAAATATGCCTCTTAGAAGCATTTTACAAAGAGTGGATCTTGCAATTGTATATTAGTCATAGGAGAGAGAGAAAAACATATAGTTGGCTCCTGGGCATTCATTGTAATCCGTGCTTAATACAAAATTACAGCTGAAATGAAATCATGTTTTATTATTTATCCCCATTTCCTCCAGAAGTACACATGCTCCTCCCATTTTTAATCCAACAACCCTGTCTAATAAACAGAGGGGAAAGAGATCTAGTGAGTTTTGATGGTTAAGGGCAGAATTTAACCAGAGTTTCCATTGACTTAGTCCAGTACCTTACCAATACATTATACTGGCATACTATTTAGAACAAAATAATTAGCTAATTTAAATTAAATGGTGGTACTCTAATGGCTAATGGAGTGGAATAAAATTTGGGAGCCGACAAAAAATCATTGGATGACTTCAGACTAGTCATTTTCTCCCAGCTCAGCCCAGCCTACTTCAAATATTGTGAGAAAAATAGGAGGAGGAAGCAGTTTATATGTTTTGCTCCTGAATGAAAGGCAGAATATAAACATTATAACATTTATTTTAAAATGGGTAATAGAATGTAGATTATTTACAAATGGGGCAGTGGGAGAGATAACTATATTAGATATTTAGAATGTTGCATTTTATGGATTTTTTTTGCATCAGAGGTAGCCCAACTTTGTTTTATATACTTCATGGTCAGGTTGTAGTGTTTTTGTTGGTTTGGGGCCACTATGATGCTTAACAGTTGGAATAACTGGCTGGGAGGGCTCTGATACATTTTGTGTATGGAAATGTTATTGTAGCGGTGGTCCGTGAATATGTAGAAACATTACTGTGCAAACCAAAAGACTGCATGCCTCACCAAGACAGAGCTTACACTGTTTCCATGATTAACAACTGGGATTGCAATTGGCTAACTACCTAGGAAAAACAGGGAGGTAGCTATATTAAAAAAGAACTAA
The DNA here is from genome assembly GCF_028640845.1 of Ahaetulla prasina. NCBI lineage: Eukaryota > Metazoa > Chordata > Lepidosauria > Squamata > Colubridae > Ahaetulla > Ahaetulla prasina. The sequence goes on from NC_080540.1 coordinate 97,213,601, forward strand.
AATAATAAATCCTGCAGATTACACAATTTACTATGAAAAAACAAAAAAATAATAGATCACACAAACATTAGAAAAGCCAAAGAATTCCTGAAAGCCTGGCACTCAGATAAATGAGTTATCAACAGATCAATAGAGTTGGATACATTCTACAGCCTAGCCAAATACCTGATCCAGGTCATACACAGCAAGCAGATGAGGCTGTTCAATCAAAGTAGTAACAACATCATTCACAGCAACGAATTAATCAGCATCTTCCAGGAAAATTCTAATCACCCCAACTCCTTGTGTTCCAAACTTAACATAGTCTACAAATATTAAAAGGCAATTCCCATTTTTGAACTTTTGTGCTGAGGAAATCTTCATGGGATCAGGATAAAATCTATGATAATGTCAATATTGATCTCCCAAAGACCAGGCAACCCAACTATTTAGTATGACTATTTTATTTCTGTGGAGACCCTAACAATCTATGGACCTGACATAGGCAGTGGTACCACTTTCTTTTAGTGCAAGCTGGTTTTGTAAGAATAGAGGAAAACAGCTTGTAAAGGTCAATGACGTTTCTAAAAAAAAAAATTCAAGAAAAATGGTACTTAAATTATCAATGCATGCTTGAAGAACGAACATCAAATTGCTGTGACTGGATGATTTTATTTTCAATTGCAGTTAGGTATTTACTGTTGTTGTTTTCTCCTATTTTCCATTATTCTGTACATTTCAGTTTAGAAAGCCGCATGTATTATATTTAAAATATATCTGTAGTCCAATATAGTAGTAGATGATTTGAAATATTGTGGTGCATCAACCTTCTCATGTTATCTAGGGTGACCATTACTTAGAATTTAGTTTATATTGGTATATACTGGTGTGATTAGTGATGTATGTAAAAAAAAATCTGCCTTTTTAAAATGTTGGATGAAACTCTTTATTCCCCAACTCTAGTTATGGTAAATTTCATAGGTCAAAACAGAGATTATCTCTTTTTGGAATATTTATGGAACAATTAATGAAGCAAGCTAATATCTGTATTTTTGGTTGCAATTATTTAGGGTTACAGTATCAATGTTCTGAAACGGTGATGATCATTATACTAGATGGCATTTAGTTTGGTTTCTGCCATGGTTCCATTCTTCTTTTATATAAAACTTGCAGTTTTTAAACAAAATCCAATACAAAATAAACTGCTCATTAATATAGATCTGGTGGGTTGCATTTGATGGTAATTTTAATCCAAAATACATTAAATTCCACTGTGCTCCAGTTTCACCTCAACTTTGGAAATGCTTGACAGTGAATCTAATTTTAGGCAGAAAAAGCATTGCAAACATGATGATGAAGAAATGGCTCTCATATATTTCTTGACAGAAAGATTAAATAAGTAGAATGAAAACTCTGAGAAAAATCCAGAGAAATAAGAATTAATTCCATTATGTCTTGAATCCTAAAGACTCAATTAGTTCTTAGTTAATGTTTTTATTTATATAAAAAGTATTGCACATTCTCTTCATATTCTTGGATAGTTTAGAAATATAGCTGCTTCTATAGATCCAGAAGGGACGCAGTGGCTCAGTGACTAAGACGCTGAGCTTACCGATTGAAAGGTTGACAGTTCAGCGGTTTGAATCCCTAGTGCTGCGTAACGGGGTGAGCTCCTGTTATTTGTCCCAGCTTCTGCCAACCTAGCAGTTCGAAAGCATGTAAAAATGCAAGTAGAAAAATAGGGACCATCTTTGGTGGGAAGGTAACAGTGTTCTGTGTGCCTTTGGCATTTAGTCATGCCAGCCATATGACCACAGAGATGTCTTCAGACCGTGCTGGCTCTTCAGCTTTGAAATGGAGTTGAGCACCACCCCCTAGAGTCGGGAACGACTAACACATATGTGCAAGGGAAATCTTTACCTTTACCTTTACCTTATAGACACAAGGTTTCTCTTTTGCATCTGATGTTGAATGTAAGCACACTGAGTTGGAGCCATGTATAAATATTAAAAATGCAATTCAGCTAGCACCAATTGCTTCTCTGTAATCAACAAAATTTTAAAAGTGTCTAAATTTGCAGATTGCCTATGTTGTAGGTCTACTTATGAACGTCAATCAGAATTTGGTTCAAGTGTTTAAATGTTTGTAAGCTGATTTTCTAAACAAGTTTCTCAGAGAGCCTTGCCACATTTTGAAAATATGTTTTCTGAAAGTGATTAAAATTACAAGTAGACACAATAGAAATATATTGCATAAAGGACTGTTAGCACACAATTAAATATTAGGACAATACACTAAAAGATCTGGAAAACACATCTTTCTTAATGCTAGAAAGATTTATAAGCAGGCATCTCTGACTGGGAAAGACACTCCAGAAAGGCCACTCCAGGGCATCTCCTTTTCACACTCAGCATGGGAAAGAAGCAGAGTCAAATATGTAAGAAAAAGCATTCCTTTGCATAATTGTGGTTCCAAGTTATACAATAAATCAGTTCAGGACCATAAATGATTTGGGATTAAATGAAGATAATGTAAAATTGCAGACAGTCATAATCCCTTAGCTAATACACTTGCTGCCATGTATTTTATAACTGAAGTTTTCAGAAGATTTCAAAGCCTTTATCTGGGCAAAGGATAACTATGTACGAACTACTATTTCTATGTAAGATCTAGCTAATGGGTCAGTTTCAACTGCTTCACGGAGGATGCTAATTCATCTGATGCTAAGAGATAGAACCAGAATATATTTACATGTCACTTACCATCAGTTCTGTAGTCACAGTGCCTCAAAATCTATATCACTGTTCTATACCAATTCTGATAGAATTGAATGATGGAAAATACTCCATAAATAGTGCTTTTTCATAAGAGCCATTACTATATAATGGAATTGGAGTCCCGGTTTATTAAAGAAGAGTGTCAACTCTGAAATGGATCCAGCCCACGGCAGCCAACTTCCATTTCTCAGGTTGCCACATAGCTCGGGGAGTAGGGGGGGAGAGGAGTGGAATGCGAACCAGCCAAAATAAACCACTATCTTGTGGGAACCAAGGTCACTCCCAACAGGTACCGACCAGAGACTGAGACTGATCATCAAGGAGACACAAGGACACCTATTGGACAATGTGACCTGTGACACTAAGGGAGGGGGAAGTCTCTAACGTTTAACTATGCTGAAACAGTGAGAAATAACTAGAGCTGGTTTTAGGTTCATCCATGCTGAAATGATGTACTCAATAAAGCAGATCTTTGAGAAAACATAAAGTCTCGGAGTGCTGACTGGTTTGAGTTCATTAGTCAGAACTTGACAAAGAGATTCTTTTCTATTTAAATAATAGTGATCTTTCCATTTGCCTTCACATTGTGAGTACATACTTGGAGGTTTAAAATCTTATTTTTAAAATTTTGAACTGATATCATCAGAGTCATCCTGGATGTAACAACAGAATCAAAAGAAAGCTGGCCAGATATGATAGCTACAAGATGTGATGGCTGACATCCAGTACCCTATCCATTAGCATTTGTCACCACCTCTCCAACTGAATGAAGAACCAATTATTTTGAACATATTTTTTTATGTTTTATACTCTTTGATATTTTTATCTTTTTTCATAGGGAGGTGAAATACCTTATTTCATATAAATTTCCTCTTCTTACTATACACAAATTTTTTGTAATCCTTGAGTTATGACAGTTCACTTAGCAATCGTTCAGTTATATCACCCTCAAAAGTACTTTTTTTTTAATTTAATTTTGTCATAACAGTATACATAAACATTGTCATAAGTAAAAAAAAACGTATCATGAAGAATATATATATATATATATATAAGTAAAGAATATGCATTAGCTATATTAATTTGATATACTTACGACACAGTCTCAAAGTTATGAATGTTGCAGCACAACATTCACCCTTACGACCAGTGGTGGGATTCAGCCAGTTCGCACCACTTCGGGAGAACCGGTTGTTAACTTTCTGAGCAGTTTGCTGAACTGGTTGTTGGAAGAAATCATTAGGGCAGAGAACCGGTTGTTAAATTATTTGAATCCCACCACTGCTTATGGCTGACTGCAGAGACACTGCACCAGTCCCCCTGCCTACCCCCACCACCACAGGGAAATAACAGGCACTGGACCTGTGGAGACTCACTTAACTTGCAAAGATCTCCATGATCAAGGGAGCTGTTTCCTCTCCGGCCTCTCTGCCGCAGTTTCTTGCCTGCTCCTGAAGTATCAATAGTGGAGCATTAAGACCAGAGGCAGAGTGGGATGAACGTGTCCTGCTTTTTGAGCATTGGGCAGCTTCAGTGAATCCGAATAAGCACAACATCGCATCTCCAAAGGCTCCCAGTCTCTGCACCAAAAGACTTTGCTGGGAAAAATGGAGGCCTGCAGAGGTGCGAGATTGCACTTCTTCAGCTCTCTGTCCTCTGCTCCAAAAGCTCTTTCAAAGGGGACGGATGACTTTGGGGTCGCAATCTCGTGCTATTTCAGGCCTCCATTCGCTGCAACAAAAGCTTTTACAAAGGACCATTCCATAATGCAGCGGGGAAGGAAAAGTGGGGGAAGCAGTTGTGGGGACCCCAGGGGAGCATGAGGTACCTCAGTGGGTCAGGAAGACCTTGAGTGGTTTGAAGCAGGTGGCCTGTTCCAGTACTCCACCCCCCCTCCATGGTCTTCTCCACCCTGAGATACCTAATCGGTACTTAATGACCTGTGCATTTGATTAACAAACATGCTGGGGAAAGCAGGGGAGGGTTACGTTAAATGAACGTGATCCAATTAATGAGTCCTCAGGTTAAAACTGTAATTGGCAGGCTGTATTACATTGGTGACTTGAGGATTATTGTATAGAGAACATGGCTGCTGCTGCAACAGGTGTTTAGCATTTGAATAGCTAAATGTGTATTAGAAATTGTACAGAGAAAAAGAGATACAGAGATAACTGGTCAGAAATGACAAAAGAGAAAAATAACAAATCACTTACTGAATTTTTGTCTAAAAGGTTTATGGTAAAAGTGGAAGAGGGGAAGGAGAAAAGTCCAGTTATCTAGGAGAAGAATAGTGAAATATACTAATAACAATCTTCTCTTATGTATGGATTCATTTCCTGACCATTCTATAAATTAATATAAATGTTTGTGCATATAAATTGATCTGTTTGGCAATGTCGTTAATCCCATTTGCAGTTTTAGTCTATTACTGCTTCATAAATGATGCTAGTATGTTGTTATGTTCTTTAATATACAGGTAGTCCTTGCCTTACGACCACAATTGAGCTTAACATTTCTGTTGCTAAGCAAGACAGTAGTTAAGTGAGTTTTGCCTCATTTTATGGCCTTTCATGCTGTTAAGTGAATCACTAAGTTCGTAAAGTTAGTAACACGGTGGTTAAGTGAATCTGGCTTACCCATTGACTTTGCTTGTCAGAAGGTTGCAAAAAGCAATCAAATGACGCTGGGACACTGCAACTGTCATAAATAAGAGTCAGTTACTAAGTGTCTGAATTTTGATCAATGGAGATGCTGCAGCGGTTGTAAATGTGAAAAATGGTCATAAGTCACTTTTTCAGTGCTGTTGTAACTTCGAATGGTCACTAAAAGAACTGTTGTAAGTTGAGGACTACCTGTATAGTCATTCTAATAACAGTGGAGGCATGCACACATCTGTAACGCTGAAGAATTTTAAAACGTTAGATGCTTGTGTTTATTTGGGTTTGGGAGTGATTTTTTAAAAATTCCTCTTCTAGTATTATAGCCAGGTTAGCAGAATAACTCAGATCTCTCAGCTTGGCAAACAAAAAACATACCAGCTGAGTCCCTACGCTCAGTAAATGTAAGAAAATAAATGGAGACTTTTATGTTTTTGAGTGACTATAATGAAACAATAGTTCTTCCGACACAAATGATTAAGTCTTAAAAATGACCTTTGAGAAGTCAATCTGACGTGATACAGAATGAATCTTTGTTCATTAGTCTAGCAGTGCAGTGACCCCTAAAACATTCATCACTTCAACCAAGCCAAAATGTAGTTACTTCTTATAAAAATGCCTATCCCAATTCTGTAAATTTCTTCCTGGTACAATACACAGTCCTACCTGAAACCAAGGAACTGGAACCTGCCTACTGTTCTGAGGCTAAATTTCTGATTATTTTTTATGGGTTGGATTCTAGAGATCATTATTTCTTCATTTAGATGGCAATTTTCCAAGATGGTAATAAATTATGGTGAAAAATGTGTACATAACTATAAGGTGATTTTCAAAAACAGAGTGACGATTCTGGAGGGAAGGTGATGATGGAAAATGTCATTCTGAACTTACGTATTACTGACAGTGTGATTATTTCAACAGATGTTATTTGAAAGATTCAGCCTATTAATGAAGCATTTGTATTTCGGTCTTGTTGTAGAACATTCTCACAGTTCGAAATGCTGACAGTTGAGCACTTTACTTCATGCCTCAAAAAAAGAATTAGTATCCAAATTACCTCAAGCTTTATGCATTCTAAATATGCAAAATTTAATTATCTTTTAAGCCACCAAATTTATCTGCCTGCAACATGTGATTATGGTATATACCACTTGTTCTTCAGCGTTCATGTTTGCTCTCAGAATCATTAGAATTAATAGCCTACCCAATTACTATATAAACCTGTGCTGTTTGTGGTTATGTGTGCTATAAATGAAATGATTCTAAGAAAAATAGTGATAAAAGTAGATTTACACATGATCCATATATATCCCGTTTTATTTACTCTTGTAAGAGGCTAAAATATTTCAATTATGATTTAAAAATTATGCATATTTTCTACTCTGATAAAATGAAGTACCAAATTCATTTTGTTGTTTTTTCCCGAGGGGTAGTTCAAATAAATAATTTTCAAACTCTGGGTTCAGTTCTGTTGGTTAACTGTATCTGAAACAAATGAAAGTTCCTATGATTAAATGTAATGGGAAAATGTAGTCTGTTCATAAGGATATCTAGATATGCCATCTCTGCTGAAGAAGGGAAAAGAAACAAAGTTATAGAAGTCTAAAGATTACTACTGTACAATATGACTTTTGAACTGGACTTTGGTTTGCATCTACAATTCAATACCTCTCTGCTGAAATCTGTTTTATTAATCACACAACTGTGCTGAACTCACCGTCCCTAGTGTGTAAAGTATGGTTTATGACAAGGTTGATCAACCTTCAACCATAGTTGCAAGGAGTCCCTGAACCACTTCTCTCCCACCCCTGGAGTTCTCTATATTCATGTTTATAATAAGAATGATGCAAATTTCCATCTTCCTGCATGATTAAAAAAAGTTGACTGTATCCCCACCAAAAGTTTAACATTGTTTCATAAATAATTATACCCAAGAAAGCCAAGAAAGGGTGGTGATAGGGAAGCCTTCTCCACTTCTGTAGTGTGGCCCCACTCTGCAGTATTGCTAAGCCAGCTGGGGCCACAATGCTTGATTCTCTCCACCCCCATTGCAATCTGAAGTGCTCATCTCTAGTTTAATTGTTTGATATGATGTATAAGCATAATCTTCTATTATTCAATAAGCAATAGAATATTAACACAAACAAACCACCAGGCATTAATTCTTCATGAAAATGCTTTCTTATTTCCTTTAGAATTAGAGCAATGAAATCAAGGAGTATCTGGTTATTCCTCCTATTGCTTGAAGTTTTCATATCAGTGGCTTGTGGATGGATGGAATCAAACTGGAATGGACAATTTTATTCTGTTTCTGGGAGGTTAACGCAAGAGGTAAGATAAAATTTAAAATTTATATTGTGTGTGTATGTGCTGTTTTGTTCTTCCCAGTGTACATTTTCCCCTTCAAATTGAGATTTTTAAAAATTATAAGAATTTTAATAATGTCAAAAATTATTAGCAATAATTGAGAACCTGAGCTTCCATATTTTTCGAAACCAAGCTTCCCTATTTTTAAACACAAAAGATCAAATTTATATTCTTTCTTTTATTCGTCATTCCTCTAGAGATTGATGAGCTGTAGCACATAGTCAGTATGGCCAATGGTGAGGGATGCAGAAAGCTGCAGTCCATGAGTGCTGTAAGAAATTAAGTGGAGCTTATACATGATTCAGTCTTGGCCTTTATTTTACCAACCACTAATACATAAGGAAATGTTGTCGTCCCTAAAATTGCATAGTATGTTTTTTGATTTAAAAAAAAAATACATTACATTTCCCATGTCTTAACTCAGAAAAATCATAATATACCATATTTTAATCTTTGGTCCAGGACTGATTTTCTTACCTTTAAAAAAATAAACCCAAATCCATAGATTCCCCAACTATAAATTAGTATTAGTAGTACCGGTAATGATAAACTGAGTTGGAAAATAATAAAATTCAGTTCAATATGCAGTTTGGTGCAGTTCTCTCTTTTGTCCATTTAAGTATGCACAGTATATATGTATGTCCAGTTCACATGTGATCCTTTAAAATTATAATGTCTTGGTTATTAATTTTTGCTAGGAAGTATCTTGTTGGGATAATGAATTCATTTATTGTACATAGATGTAATACAGCCACTGAATTAAATTCTCAGAATAAAAGGCCATCAGCTATTTTCCCCCTTTGTCACATGCATACATTTTTATGTGTGCACACACACTCTTATATACTAATGAATTGTTTAAGTATTAGTGAAGGCTTTTCCAAGCTGGAGATAAGTGAGATAAAGAAGTTTAAACATGTTAAACTTAATTTTTAAAATCCAAATTATAGAAGGAAAATGTCATATTTTTCTTCTCCCCTCTTCAATGTACCTTCAATAGGACTTGAGACTAATCATCCCAACTCTGAAACACACGCTCTATTCCCTTATGTTCTTACCAATTATTTATGTGTATTTTTAAAATGTTTAACAGATAACATATTGCAAAATCAGTCCTTTCAACACTAATAGACACACAGAGAGAAAGTTCTCCACCCTCTCTTTTGTGCTTACGTAGTAACATGCTGTGATCTAAAGGGTTACAGGAACTACATCGGGCTGATGGCTTAATTAGTCCAAGATGACTTTGCGTTATCTCTCTCATTTAACAGAATAGATTAATAGAAATCTTAATGTATTACTTATGAATCTACTCCTAATAACAGTAATAATACTACAGCAGCTACAGCAGCTATATACATTAGCATAATATTTTAAATTCTGTGCCTTGTGAAGGTAAAGGTCTCCCCATTAACAACCTGACATTTGGAAAAGAACAATGTGACTTGAATGAAATCAGGTGCTGAAATGCCTTAGTAAATGATTTAGCTGTAGTTTTTCATATGAAAATTGCACAGAAATATTTATCCACTTGATCATCTTCTGCAACCCTAAAGTTAATATGCAAATTACTTGTTTTGGGTTGATAAAGAGATATACTAAGCATGTATGGATGCACTAGTCCAAATACTTAACTGCTTAACAAGTGTGAAGTATATGAAAAATTTCAGCTCTTAACTGAATGACCAGTTTTATATTGGTATAGAGCAGAGGTCTCCAACCTTGGTCCCTTTAAGACTTGTGGACTTCAACTCCCAGAGTCCCTCAGCCAGCTTTGCTGACTGAACTCTGGGAGTTGAAGTCCACAAGTCTTAAAGGGACCAAGGTTGGAGACCCCTGGTATAGAGAGCCTCCCCAAAACCAGCCCAATTCTTCTCAATCATAGGTAGCTAGTAAATGCCATCTAAATCATATTTTTCCAATTTTAGTAGTAGTAGAGAAAATTAAGTTAGAGATTTCTCTTTAACATACTATATATGCTTTTTATTTACATCACAAGTTACCTTTATTTTTAACCAAGGCTTTTCTGGAGTATATTATAGAAATAAATAAGTCCTTAACTACCAGGTTTACAACTCAAAAGAGTGGAAAAGAAGGTGAGAATAGAGGCTTGAAAAAGGAAAATAAGACTCCTTTGTTTAATAAAATGAGCAGTACAACTCCTCAGGGAGAGACCCGTTCTTTCAGCAATTCTTAAAATAATCCTGCTTCCCTTCTTGTCTGCTTTAATCGCATTAGGGTTAATAGATGCCAGTATTCTAGAAAGCTGAAACAATTCAGGCTGCTATTGATCTGATTTTAGCCTTGTGCTTGATATTTACTTTCGCACAGTAAGAACTGTAGAATGGAGCCCACATTAGTAAGGAAAACCTAATGTGCAGACTAGTGAAGAGGAGAGCAGTCTTCAAGGTTGGTTTGATTATGAGTGAGGGGTAAATTGCTGAGTTCATGCATAATGAGAAATGTTTAACTGTCAGAAATGACCTGGTTTTTATGTATCGAGAAGGCAAAATTGGTAGGTTCATACATCTCCCTAATGGCCAACGATGAAGAGACACGAACCGGCACTGCACACAATGATGTGAATGATCAGATAGTCTTTTGGAGTCACATGGCTGGATCTTGTTATGAACAAAGACAGTTTGAAGGTCTTCACAATTCCAGACAAAATGAGAGAAGCGAGGCTGTGGCAATATGGACATGTGGCCAGAACTGATGTGGAATCCATCACGAGGCGCCAAGGCAGGCGCTTGCATTCAGCCCAGATGGCCAGCAGCCCCAAGGATGACTGAAAAAGCAATGAATGGATTGCCTGCACGACAGCATATGCCCTGCCAATATTGCAGGCCAGACAAAGTGGCAAGTGAAATGCAAAACTGTGAACACAGTGATATGACGGGAATAACACAAAAAACAATAACAAGAAGAAGATACATCTCACTAATTAAAAAAAACTAGACAACCAAGTTGTGTATGAATTAGGGTGCTTAAATTGATTCTTACCTGCTGGTTCTCCATTAAATCTACCTAAATTTATTTCTGCGGGATGCAAAGTGTTAGCATGGTCAAAAAACATGTCTGGAATGGCAATAGATTAATTTGGCAGGAAAAAAAATGTAGAAGGAGAAAGCATAATATATTTCCTGTTTTTAATTGCTCAAAACTGGCTTTTACTTTCTAGTGAAAGCAGTCATTAGGCTTTTGTTCCCTTTTGATTGCTAGATAAGATCTATGGGCTGAAAAATAAATCTCAAAGTCTTTATGTGTTAAAATTCAGATTTGTGTTGTTTTTCCCCCCGAAATGGGAGTAGGGTTTAGTTCCTGGTTTCTCTGTGGAACTGGAATTGGATTATACCTGTTTACAACTTATTTAGGCTAATCTTGAAGAGGATTTAAGTACTTTGTGCTGCATCACCATATGCAGATCAAACAAATGTAATTATTGGAGATAAACAAAGAACAAGTTGATTATCTTGTTAATTGCTATATAAAATCCTGATCCTTTTATTCACCCTGTTTTCTTTCTGCCCAAAGAAAATACCTTCTGTTCTGGTAAAAAACAAAACAAGTGAAGAATCTCTCTGTCCACACTTTTTTATGCTTTTTAAAGCATAAGTAAGAGAACACATTGGTTATGTGTTTTTTTGGAGACTAGGATTATATATCTGTTTCACAAACGATTTGGAAGAAAACTTTGGAATCAATAGGATAGGAAGACAGAAGTGCTGCGCTTCCCCTCAGGAGTTCCAAAGTACGATTTCCAAATACATTCTGAAGCCTGCACAATCATAGAAACGGTCTCTAGAACCTAATAAAATGTATAGATACTACAATGGATTTTACTTTTTAATGATTTTTGATTTTGGGAGATAGGATTAATCTCCTATCTTATATTTAAGTTAGGGAAAAAAGAAAGTAATAACTATGCTTACTGATTAAAGAAGTGATTTATTAAGAGCCCCAGTGGCACAGTGGTTAAAGTGCAGTATTGCAGGCAAGCTCTGCCCACAACCTACCCCGCCCGGGTAGAAGAGAGTGCGGTGAGTCGGAGGATGGGCGAATTGAGGCGGGGCGTCTCCGAGTTCCCTCAGGAGGAGTCCCGGAGCGCTCTTCCTCCAGCGGCGGTGTGGCCGATGATGGCGGTGGCGGTGGCGGCAGTGGCCCGGCCTTTTCCAGCGGCCCGGCCTTTTCCAGCAGCGGCAGCGGTCCGGCCTTCTCCAGGCCGGGCGGCAGCGGCCTGGCTGGGCGGCAGAGGCAGTGGCCCGGCTTTTCCAGCGGCGGCGGTGGCGGTGGCGGTGGCGGCCGGTTTTTGCCGGCGGTTCTCCGGCGGCGGTGGTCGGCGGCCTGGCTTGGCCCTGCTTCGAGGCCTAGAGCCTTTCTCCCCTTTGTCCCCTCCGTCTGCGGTGCTGGTGGTGTGGGCAGCCTGGCCTTTTTCAGCAGTGGCGGCGGCGGCGGCGGCGGTGGCGGCGGTGGCGGCCGGTTTTGCCGGCGGTTCTCCGGCAGCGGTGGTCGGCGGCCTGGCTTGGCCCTGCTTCGGGAGGGGCCTAGAGCCTTTCTCCCCTTTGTCCCCCCCGTCTGCGGTGCCGGTGGTGTGAGCAGCCTGGCCTTTTCCAGCAGTGGCGGCGGCGGCTGAGTTCTTCGGTGGCGGCGGCGGCCTGGCCTGGAGGCTCTTTCCCCCCGGCAGCGGTAGTGGCGGTGGCGGTGGCGGCGGTGGCGGCGGCCTGGTTGGACCGGCTTGGCCATGGCCTAGCCTGTTGGTGGTTGACTGGGTCCGGCGAACTGTGGCATGACCCAGCAAACCCGGCGGGTGAGTGGCCTATTCCAGCTGGCGGCCTGGCTTAGCGGCCACGAAGAGGCCCGATGGTCACCTTCTTTGCCATCTTGAAGGTTGTCCACGGGTCTAGGGACGCCTCCCTACCATCTAGAGGACGCCTATGGACCGCCTATGGGGCTTTTGAGTCCTTTGCCCCCGGACTTTTGGAGAGATGTCTCATCGGTGGAGCAGCTTGGCCCATTAGGCGCGTGTTTCGGCCTCTTTGTCAACCTGAAGGACGATCACGGGCCATGTAGGCACCTTTTTACCATCTTGGAGGATGCCCATGGGCTGGCTGCAAGGGGATCTTCTGAAGACCTTTGGTCCCCAGCTGGGGGAATTGAGGATGGTCCTGGACAATCCTAGCTTGACTATTGTAGGACTATATCCTTCTCCCCCCCCCCGCGCCCATAGACCACCCCTCGGGATTGGAGATGAGGGGTTGGAGCTCTGACTGAATCATGGCGGTTTGTTTATCTACCGCCCAAGACCTATATCCCGTCTGTCTTCCACTCGGAATTACTGGTGCGTCAATTTCCATCTTGACAGGTCCAGGATGGGTCTGTTTGCCGGACTTTTATCATGCGGACATTTACAGCGGCTGACCTTCTTGCCTCGTAGATTCCCCTCTCTCGCGGGTCTGGCCCCCCACATTATCGAGGGCCCATCTTGAGGACGGGTTTTGGAACCCCGAGAGATGGCATGCCAAAAATAGGAGACTCAGGGGATTTTTAATTAATTATTTTAATCGGGTTTTTAAGGGGAATTTTAATGGGAATTTTAAGGGGAGGGCGGGAACTGACGGGTTTGGGTTGGAGGAGGTAGTGTCGGGTGGGGGGGGGTGGGAGGGTTAGGGCGGGTGTTGGGGCTAGCCCGTCGGGAGGGAAACCAGTCCCTGCGCGTGCTCGTGGCGATTATTTAGTGGGTTCGGAGGTTATGGGGGGGAATGTGTTCCTTTTTGTGAGGGTGGTTCCATTTGCACGGTAAGTGGAGGGGCAGATATGGCGGAAGGGGGATCGACGGTCTAGGGGTCACGCTGCTCGATGTCTGCAAGCGATCGCGCCCCGATCCTCTGACTTTTCCTGCCTCGGATGGTCAAGACCTCAGAGCCTGGGCCTTCGCCTTATGTTATGCAACGCACGGTCCGTGGCCAATAAGGCCCCCCTAATACACGAATTTATCCAGGGTGGCGCCGCGGATCTTATAGGCGTTACGGAGACCTGGTTGGGCACTGGAGGGGGCGTGCCCCTGGTCGAAATGTGCCCACCGGTTTCCGTGCATTCCATCAGCCGAGGCCCAGGGTAGGGGTGGGGGTGGCGGTTGCTATTAAAGAGAGTCTAGAGCCGAGGGAGACCACTGTACCTCAGATCGCCGGGTGTGAATCCTCTTGTGAGATGGGGTCATAGGTGTCAGATGGGCTTGCTGGTCACGTACCTGGCTCCTTGCTGCGTGACAGCTGCCCTGCCCGAGCTCCTGGAGGTGCTTGCCGGGTGGTAGTGGAGACCCCAGACTTTTAGTCATGGGGGACTTTAACTTGCCATCGGCCGGCTCGTCATCGACAGTGGCTCGGGAGTTCATGGCTTCCATGACGGCCTTGGACCTGACTCAAGTAGTGGATGGCCCCACTCACATCGGGGGTGGCACTCTGGATCTTATTTTTATCTCTGGTCAGTGGTTGAAGGATCTGGATTTGAGAGATGTAGTCATAGAACCTTTGTCATGGTCAGATCACTCTCCTTTGCCTGGACTTTCTGACCGCCACTCAACACCGCAGGGAGACGGAGCCACAACGTTGGTTCCGTCCCAGGCGCCTGATGGACCCGGAGAGGTTCCGGACGGAGCTTGGGCCACTTCCTGAGGGTCTGGCTCACGGCACGGCAGAGGAACTAGCCGCAGCCTGGCAACGGGCTGCGGCTGGGGCTTTAGACCGTGTCGTGCCTCTGCGGCCTCTGACCCGGCGCAGATCCCAACCGGCTCCTTGGTTCTCCGAGGAGCTGAGGGGGATGAAACGCCGGAGAAGACGCCTAGAGAGCTCCTGGAGGTCTAGCCGCTTAGAGGCTGATCGACACTAGTTAGGTCCTATACTAGGACCTACCTGGTGGCACTGAGGAAGCGGCGTTGCTACGCCTCCTCCCTCATTGCGCCGGCAGATAACCGCCCAGCCGCCCTGTTTGGGTGACCCGCCCTCCTCCACCAGGGGGAGCGGGATGACCCGTTGCAGGGACGTGCTGAGGAGTTTAACGGTTATCTATACGATAAAATCGTTCAGCTTCGAGACGGTCTAGACCAAAATTGCGGCGATTCAGATGAGGCGTCTGAGGGTGGTCTTGGTGACATTTTCTGGGATGAGTTTGACCCTGTGGCTCCCGAGGACATGGACAGGTTGTTGGGTAGGCTGAATGCCACCACGTGTTTACTGGACCCGTGCCCCTCCTGGCTGGTGCTGGCCACTCAGGAGGTGACACGAGGCTGGCTCCAGGCGATTACGAGTGCCTCCTTGTTGGAGGGAGTCTTCCGCCGCCTTGAAAGAGGCGGTGGTGAGGCCCTCCTCAAGAAGCCCTCCTGACCCGCTGTCTTAGGTAATTATCGTCCGGTCTCCAACCCGCCGCGGCGAAGGTTGTAGAGAGTATGGTGGCATATCAGTTTCCCCTGCACCTGGATGAAACTGTCTATCTAGACCTGCTCCAGTCCGGTTTCCGGCCCGGCTACAGCACGGAGACGGCTTTGGTCACAGGATGATCTCTGGAGGGCCAGGGATAGGGGTTGTTCCTCTGTCCTGGTCCTATTAGACCTCTCAGCGGCTTTCGATACCATCGACCATGGTATCCTGCTGCGCCGGTTGGAGGGATTGGGAGGCACCGTTTATCGGTGGTTCTCCTCCTATCTCTCCGACCGGTCGCAGACGGTGTTGACAGGGGGCAGAGGTCGGCCCCGAGGCGCCTCACTTGTGGGTGCCGCAGGGTCGATTCTCTCGCCTTCTGTTCAACATCTATATGAAGCCGCTGGGTGAGATCATCAGTGGCTTCGTGTGAGGTACCAGCTGTACGCTGATGACACCCAGCTGTACTTCTCACACGGGCCACCCCAATGAAGCTATCAAGTGCTGTCCCGGTGTTTGGAAGCCGACGGGTCTGGATGGGGAGAAACAGGCTCAAGCTCAATCCTTCCAAGACAGAGTGGCTGTGGATGCCGGCATCCCGGTACAGTCAGCTGAGTCCTCGGCTGACTGTTGGGGCGAGTCACTGGCCCCGGCGGAGAGGGTGCGCAATCTGGGCGTTCTCCTGGATGAACGGCTGTCTTTTGAAGATCATTTGACGGCCGTCTCCAGGAGAGCTTTCCACCAGGTTCGCCTGGTGCGCCAGTTGCGCCTTTCTAGACCGGGATGCCTTATGCACGGTCACCACGCCTCGTGACGCCTCGCCTGGATTATTGCAATGCTCTCTACATGGGGCTCCCTTGAGGGGCATCCGGAGGCTCCAGTTAGTCCAGAATGCAGCTGCGCGGGTGATAGAGGAGCCCTCGTGGCTCCCGTGTTACACCTATCCTGCGCAGACTGCACTGGCTACCTGTGGCCTTCCGGTGCGCTTCAAGGTGCTGGTGACAATCTTTAAAGCGCCCATGGCATAGGGCCGGGCTATTTACGGGACCGCCTACTGCTACCAAATACCTCTCACCGACCAGGCGCCTCACAGAGAGGGACTCTCAGGGTGCCGTCAGCTAGGCAGTGCTGCCTGGCGACACCCAGGGAAGGGCCTTCTGTGGGGCTCCCACCCTCTGGAACGAACTCCCTCCAGGACTTCGTCAACTTCCGGACCTCCGAACCTTTCGTCGCGAGCTTAAAACACACTTATTTATCTGCGCGGGACTGGATTAGATTTTAAAGTTATGGGTTTTAAGGGGTTTTTATTATTTATACTATTTTAAATTTGGGCAATAGAATAAGTTTTTTAATTGTTGTTTTTTAATCTGTATTTATATGTATTTTAACTGCCTGTGAACCGCCCTGAGTCCTTAGGGAGATAGGGCGGTATATAAATTTGAAAAATAAAAATAAAATAAATAAACCTAGAGTTTGACTCTGAGCATGACTCAAGATTGACTCAGCCTTCCATCTTTCCAAGGTTGGTAAAATGAGGATCCAGATTGTTGGGGGCAACATGCAATAGTGCTTCTACATTGTAAACTGCCCAGAGAATGCTGTAAAGTGCTATAGGATAGTATATACTTTATGACTAAATGTTATGCTTATTCAGTGTGGATATTCTGGAGCACTGGCTATATATCTCTTTCTTCCCCACCATCATTAATGTTAAAAAATAGTTCATTGTAAAATCTCTGCAATTATTTTTTTTAAAGTTATGCCTTCTTATCAAATGGTTGTGGGATTAGATTAGGCAGAGTTTAGAAGCAATGTCCCAAGACTAGTTTAGTCTGTTATAGTAACAGTCCACAGGTATAAGCTACATCTATTGCCCAGAAATGAATGGTTAGAGAGGCGAAGTATTAACTTTGGATCTGAGATGGATAGGTGATATAAATAAAGATATATAGGCTTGAATCTTAAAGTTTGCTGCTTTCCTTCATACCAACATATTTTCCATTATCTTTGCCTATGACTGTCTGCTTGGGAGTCCTATAATTTCAATACTGGTCTGAGCAAAGCATGTCAGTTGACCCTTTGTAATGCCTTATATTTTTTTTAGCCAACAAACAGAAGTGGGGATTTAATTATCACTGATCATCTCAAATTTGCATAAAGTTTCTGTGTACCTCACTCTCTAAAATCCTAGGAATTCAATTTGAAGCTATCACCATTTTCTTTGAGACTGATCTGCTTCACCGGTCAGAATAAGTGTATTGTCCTTGCATAGGATATAGTCTTTGTTGTCACTGAAATTGTCATATTCTTCATGATCTTTTCTACATTTTTCCTCACCTTCCTCTGTTAATCTTTTTACTTTCCCAGCAAACAGTTAATCTTTATTTACTCTTGAGCCCAGGAAAGAAAAAGCTATCACCTGCACTTATTTGTATTCAGTGGTAATATCGCAAAGCATATATCATCATTTTCCATTTTTTACTTACATAATTTCTCTCTCTTTTTTATTTTCAGTTAATGAAGTGTGTAATCTGTGTGTCTCAAATTCTCAATATTTCTAAAAAAATATTAAAATGTCCAGCTGTTATTTTTTATGATTTAGAAATTGCATTCTGTGATGCTATTTTTTTTTTGCAGTTGCTTCACATTGTTGCCTTATATTCCAACTACCAATCCAGAATCATTTTCACAAGTGCTGTTGCCAAGCCTAGATCCCTATTCTATAGTATGTACATGCATTTTACTTTTTCCATAGATGATTAAATGTGGACTTTTCTCTAGAAATGCCACTCTATTTCTTATACCTTGTTGTTCCAGTTATGAAGATCATTTTGAATTTTTCTGATTTCTGGGGATTGCATCATTTGATAAACATTCATTCTAGTTTTTTACCTTGTTTAGGAATTCTTACTCTCTTGAACAAACTCTTTTCCCCATCACCATCTCTTGCATATATCATTATTTCAAATTTATTAAAAAGTCCTTCCTTCCTTCCTTTGAAGTCCTAACCATGCATTTGATTCACTTGGATCTAATTTCCCTCAAAGCTAAGGATTATGCCGTCATTTTCACCATGTTTCTATTACTTCGAATTACTCATCTCTATCTACCTGATAAAATTGATTAGCATCAAATCAAGGATAATGTCTTCTATCCTATTCTCCTCTTTCTCTAGGACAAAGTTATCAGAAAATCAGCTCAGGAATTTCCTGAAAAGACCCTGCTTCTCAGAGTCTGTCCCCCATTTGATGTTGTAGTAATGAAAGTGTTCTGTTATTATGACTTCACAACTCCCTGAAACAAAATGCGGATTGCTTTTTATTGGAAGAGCAATAGATGACATCAACATCAGTATTATGTTTATTATTGTTTTCCTCTTCATTTTCAGATTTTTGTTTGCAGTACTGAATAGTTCTAGTATACAACTCAACTCCTTCTCCCTTCCTAATGCTTTTATTTCTATATTTGCTATATATCAATCATGAGAATAATTCCATCATATTTCTGTTCTAGCTATTAAATCTTATTACCATTCATTGCCGAGGGTTCAAGCTCATATTTGTTTTCCAGCCTCTGAGCTTTAGTACTTAATAGTTGATAGAGATGGATGTGAACGTTATAGTCAGCCTTATTTCTGATTTTTCTTATGTAATTTAGGAGTCCCCATTTCATCACCATGCCTATTTTCTGCACGATACAAATCTTTACTTGAATCCTTCATTTTTTATTTGCACCTCTAACAAGATTCAGTTTACACACACGCTCTAACTTCACCGTGATTTGTCCTAACACTTTTTTTGTTTTTATGAGTGAAATTCATCAAGTACCAGCATAATCTAGACACCCCAGACCATTAAGCCAGAAATTAAAGCTCTCCTGTTAACATAATTCCCGCTGATTCCCTTTTTGTGTCACTGACGTGGAGTACGAAAGAGAATACCACTTGAATACTTACAGTCTTGAGTTTCCTTCCAGAATTTTCAAAGACTCTAGTAGTAAGGTTGCAATTGTCCTCTGCAGTATCATTTATCTTCGCATGTATCAACAGGAAGGAACAATTTTCATTGGACTTGACAGGTCTTTTGTATACAATCCTCTTCCTAGCAGAGAGCATGCATTTATTTCACTTGCTTATAA
Organism: Ahaetulla prasina; assembly: GCF_028640845.1. Classification (NCBI taxonomy): domain Eukaryota; kingdom Metazoa; phylum Chordata; class Lepidosauria; order Squamata; family Colubridae; genus Ahaetulla; species Ahaetulla prasina. The sequence continues at coordinate 97,232,930 of NC_080540.1, forward strand.
TAATAACACTTTATGAAGTAAAAGTGAATGTGTTTTAGAAAAACATGAATGTAAAATATATCTACAAAAAAAAATAAGGGAGCAATATAATACATACATATATATTTATAGGGAAAAATGCAAAATGTGTAATAGAAGTATGTACCAATACATCCTCAGTTAGCTTTTGGTTGTTGTTGTTTTTCTTAGTTGTGAAGGCATGTCTGACCCATCGTGACCCCATGGACAATGTTCCTCCAGGCCTTCCTGTCCTCTACCATCCCCTGGAGTCCTTTTAAGCTCATGATGATAGCTTCAGTGACTCCATGATGATAGCTTCAGTGACTCATTCCCTGTTGTCCCCTTCTTCTTTTGCCCTCAATCATTCCCAGCATTAGGCACTTCTCCAGTGAGTCCTTCTTTCTCTTTTTTTTATTAAAAAGTTGTACAGAAAATTTCCACAAATGCCTCTCCTCTCCCCCCCCCATCCCCTCCCCTCCCCACCCCTCCTCTACCCAATCCCCGCACCCCCCACCCTGGACTTCCCAGAACAAAATACAGGGTATAACATCTAACAATCTAACAATCTAACAATCATAAGCTAGAATACGCTAACTATCCATAAACTCCCATCCCTCCCCTAGAGCCCTTTTACATAAAGAAAAATATACAAATACAATTTTTACTTTCTATTCATTCATAAGCTATTTGGTACTTCTTGGTCTGATATTTGTTTTGAATATAGTCAATCCATCTTCTCCATTCCAGTATATATCTTTCTTGTGAATAGTCTTTCAGATACGCTGAGATTTTTGCCATCTCCGCTAAATTCTCTACTTTTAATATCCACTCTTCCATGGTAGGCAGATATTCTTTCTTTCAATATTTTGCTACCAATAGTCTAGCTGCTGATATTAAATTTAAGATCAATTTAGTCTCTATTGCCGTACAGTCTGTAATTATACCCAATAAAAACAACTGCAGAGTAAACTTTATCTTCTTTTTCAAAATATTTTGCATAACTCACCAAATTTTTATCCAAAATGCTTTGATTTTTTTTACGTCCACCATATATGATAATAAGTAGCATCATCACAATCACATCTCCAACTTTTGGCTTGCAAATTCGGATACATACAGGCCAATTTTTTAGGATCTAGATGCCATCTATAAAACATTTTGTAAAAATTTTCTCTTAAATTTTGTGCTTGTGTAAATTTAACATTCCTTTCTCATTAGGTGGCCAAAGTATTTGAGTTTCATCTTCAGGACCTGGCCTTCTAAAGAGCAGTCAGGGTTGATCTTTTCTAGGACTGACAAGTTTGATCGCCTTGCAGTCCAAGGGACTCGCAGGAGTCTTCTCCAGCACCATAGTTCAAAGGCCTCAATTCTTTGGTGCTCAGCCTTCCGTATGGTCCAACTTTCCCAGACATACATTGTAAGTGGGAAAACCATAGCCTTGACTATACACACTTTTGTTGGCAGGGTGATGTCTCTGCTTTTTAGTATGCTGTCTAGATTTGCCATAGCTTTCCTTCCCAGGAGCAAGCATCTTTTAAAATCTTGGCTGTAGTCCTCATCTGCAGTGATCTTGGAGCCCAGGAAAATAAGATCTTTAGGATGGTTTTAGTTGCTACCTCTTGTACAATGTTGCGAACCTCCATCCATAGTTCTTTAGGCACTCTGACTATCAGATCTAATTCCTTAAATCTATTTGTCACCTCTACTGTATATTCATCAGGATATGCTTTAGCTCATATCTGAGTGGCCTAGTGCTTTTCCCTACTTTCTTCAATTTAAGCCTAAATTTTGTGATGAGAAGCCATTTCTGAGCCATAGTCAGCTCCTGGGCTTGTTTTTACTGACTATATAGGGCTTCTCCATCTTTGGCTGGAGAGTATATAGTCAATCTGATTTCTGTGTTGAACATTTGGTGATGTCCATGTGTAGAGTTGTCTCTTGGGATGTTGGAAAAGAGTGTTTGCTTGACAAAATTCTACCAGCCTGCGCCCTGATTCATTTTGTACTCCAAGGCCAAACTAGCCATGATGATAAGGACATCATTTTTGTGTTAATTCTAGAAGGTGTTGTAGGGCTTCATAGAACCAGTCAACTTCATCCCCTACAGAACCAGTGATTGGGGCATAGATGGTCATCTGAATTAAATTCACCCGTTCCTGTCCATTTTAGTTTGCTGATTCCTAAAATGTCAATGTTCAGTCTTGTCATCTTTTGTTTGATCATGTCCAGCTTGCCTTGATTCATGGATCTTACATTCCAGGTTCCTATGGATTATAGATCTTTACAGCATCAGACTTTCCTTTCACCACCAAATACATCCACAGCTAAGGGTCCTTTCGGCTGTGGCCCAGACCCTTCATTCTTTTTCACACTACTAATACTAGCCCTCTGCTCTTCCCCAGTAGCATATTGGACACCTTCCGACCTGAGGGGCTCATCTTCCTGTGTCATATCTTTTTGCCTTTTGGTACTGTCCATGGGGTTTTCATGGTAAAGATACTGGAGTGGGTTGCCATTTCCTTCTTCAGTGGATCACATTTGTCAGAACTCTCTGCTATGACCTGTCCTTCTTGGCTGGCCCTGGATGGCATAGCTCATAGGTTAATTGAGCTATGCAAGTCCCTTCGCCATGAAAGGATAGCGTTTGGTAATCGAGCCCAAAATTTCTGTTGCTAAGTGAGGCAGTGGTTAAGGGAGTTTTGCCCCATTTTATGACCTTTTTGGCATAGTTGTTAAGTGAATCACTGCAGTTGTGAAGTGAATCATGCAGTCATTAAGTGAACCTGGATTCCCTCACTGACTTTGCTTGTCGGAAACCAAGTGGTGATTACATGACCCAGGACAGCTGATCAGGTGACCATAGGGATGCTGCAACAGTTGTAAATATAAAAACTGTTAATAAGTCACTTTTTTCAGTGCTTTTGTAACTTTGAGCAGTCACTAAATGAATGGTTGTAAGTGAAGGACTATCTGTAATCCAATAAAGCAAAAAAGAGCTAAGATTAAAAGTGAGATGCACAAGATTGCAAAAATGTTTTGATGAGATTTTTGAAAAATGTGTTAGTGAGTAAAAAGTAGCCTCAAAGCAGAGTGAATGCAATTTAAAATAATTAAATTATTTAGGGTGAAAATTAAATGAGGGAATGCTGGAACGTTTTGAAGATTTGTATGGGAAATATGAGAGCCAGTTAGTGTAGGGGTTAAGGCATCAAACTAGAAACCAGGAGATCTAGTCCTCAGCTTAGGCACAAAGGCAGCTGGGTGATCTTGAGCCAGTCACTTTGTCTCAACTTTAGGAAGAAGGCAATGGCAAACCACTTCTGAAGAAACAAAAAACCTTTCAAGAAAATTGCAGGAATGATTGGAAGGAGAAAAAAAGAATTATAGTGATACTATAAAGGATGGAATTGAAATGAATGTCATAAATATTAATATCTATGAAAACCTGATAACAAAGATGTAGTAAGTGCTGTAAGAATGATGAAAATGTGACTTAATGTGTGTAAAGACTAGAAAAATGCTGTTATTGTTCCCCTATACAAAGAGAAAGGTAGCTAGAGAATTCAAAGAATCAGATTCTTATATGTTCCCATGAAACTATTTGGTAGCATTCTGATTGGAAAGGTATAAGAGAGGACAATGAACCAAGTTAAGAATGTACAATTCAATGTTATGCTGAGCAGGATCTGTGCAGACCAAATGTTTTTACTCTTACAAAAGTTATTGTGAAATGTTTGAAAAGTTTATTGTATATTCATGGGTTTAAAAAGAAATATATGATAAAGTGGATAGGTTTAAATTATGGGATATTTTACATAAATACGGAGAGTGTGTGGTTATTAAATATGGAAAGAATGATACCAAATAGAAGTAAATCATGTGTGAGAATAAATGGAATGCTTAGTGAATTGTTCAACACTGAGCCTGAGCACAAGGATGTGTGATATCCACTTTACTGGTGTATTTATGGACAACTGTGTAAAGAATGATTGTGGTGTTAGTAGATGTGTGTTTTGGGGTATATGTGAGCATGTGTATATTTTTATGTGCAGACAATGAAGTATTGCTGGCTGAAAGCCTGAATGATTTGCAGTGTGTTTTATTGTATGATGCAAATGGGAATATAGATCTGAAAAATCAATAGGTCAAAAACCAAGGTAGTTGTGTTTGAAATGGAAAATGGAGTAAATGAGTAGGAGAAAGAGGAAGGGAGAGAGAGAGAGAGAGAGAGAGAGAGAGAGCAATTAGAGATGGATACATTTTAAAATGTGGCTGTTGCTAGAAAATTAGGAAGTAGCAAGCAATCTGTTGTATAGAATGAATGGTGAAAGGATGGCTGGAATATAAGAACATGGTTCTGCGTGGTTCGTTGTGAAAGGTAAACCTGCCTTTGTCAACTTTCAATAAGTTGAAATGGAAATGATCTACATAAGCAATCTGTATGATAAAACAAGTGATAGGGTCAAGAATGAATTGGTCAAACATGTGTGAATTGATTAGAAAAGTGAATGACCAATACAGGTAGCCCTCAACATATAAGTATAATTGAGTTTAGAATTAAAAGCTTCAGAAAAGGTTATAAGTAGCTTGGGGGAGCTTTCATCAGGTTGAGTGGTGGTTTAGTGACTGGTTAAGTTGAGGACTACCTGTAGGGAATAAGTATACTGAGATGGCTTGGTCATTCAGAGAGAATGAATGAGAATCTAATTAAAAGGGTCAAGAGAAATGGAGTGTAGGTTCCACAGGAGAAACTAGTGAAAGCTGTGATTGAATGAAATTGACAAGCCCTCAAAACAGATGAGAACTTTAAAGGATAAAAAGACAGGTAAGTATCATTGCATGAATGTAGTGGAAACAATGATGTTTTGCAAGGATAGAAAGATATGGAGATATATAGTGAATGGCATAGATATAAACTAGATTTAATTAGATTCTTCTCCCCTGTCTTTAATTTATTTGATTCATTATATAACAGAGCAATGTTTTTTGCTCTGAAAAAGAATAGTGCAATGATGTGTATGTATGTCTCTTTCCTGGACTATCACAATATCCTGTTTTGAAAGCAATTTGGATCTTTTCCTTTTTGAAATGCTGTCAATATTTTTCTTGTTTAGTTTTTACAGAACCTTCCTATTGCTATTCATTTTCTGTTTTACATAAATTCATCTGAAGCTGAATGGCCTTCTTTCATTGATTTAATATGCTGATTATCCAGGTCATCTGCACCTACTCTCTTTACTTTTCTATATTTGATACTAATAATTAATAGTCTGCTCCACAATCTGCACTTGGAAATGTGCTGACTGACTGTTGTACTTTTTCTGTTTCCTCTTTATATATCTGATTTCCCTCTTGTGTTGTTTAACAAGTGAGGTTCAAATTTAGAATCCCTGTTTAGGTTGCTCGAATCAAGTGCTGGCAACAAAGAAAGAATTCGCTTCACAAAACTCCATTAATGTCTCTCCTGCTACAAACCATTCCTCTTTCAAACATAATGTATTGGTCTTCTTGGAATCCAGATGATTTAAACTTTGGTAATTTAAGGGGTTGTATGCCAGAGATAGATATAAAAGTATGTATTTGGGAAAACTGCAAACTAAAATAAATATTAGGACAAATTGTGCATCAATCTGGGTTTATAGTCTAGGGCTGTAATCATAAACAATAGGATGATACTTAACTATTTTATATAAAATGTAATATATGAGAAATGCCATCTATTCAAATAGTTGAAATGTCAAATCCCTTTAATGCTAAGAGGTATATTATTCTTCCCTGAAAAATTTGTTTCACTGATACTTTTTATAAAGTACGAAAGGACTATAAATATAAGCAACATAAGAACTCCTGTTCATAGAAATAAAATGAATTAACATTACACATTTAGTCTAGTGTGCATGTTTAATACCCTTGGTGAAATAGCCACTTTTCCCTCTAAATTACTTTTACATTTTAATTCATTTCGTTATCATGGTGGTGGGTTTCAGTACTATACAAAAGCTTAAGTTTTCTTTTTCCTTTTTTTAAAAAGAGGCATTTTAGAAAAGACTGATTGCTAGAGTTTGCAAGAGTTCCTGCATGCATTCATGCTGGCATTTATTTTTCAGTAAAAAGATTGAGATCCATAATTGTCTCCAAAGTAGGCTAAATGCATGCAAGAATCTGCAATACATTCTAATTCACTTCTGTACAGGTAGTCCTCGACTTACAACTACAATTGAGCCCAAAATTTCTGTTGCTGAACAAGACATTTATTAAGTGAATTTTGGTCCATTTTAATGACCTTTCTTGCCATGGTTGTTAACTAAATCTCTGCAGTTGTTAAGTTAGTAGCGAGGTTGTTAAATGAATCTGGCTTCCCCATTGACTTTGTTTATCAGGAGGTTGTAAAAAGTGATCTCATGACCCCGGGACACTACAACCATCATGCATATCAGTCAATTGTCAAGGGTCTGAAATCTTATCATGTCATCACTAGGATGCTGCAAGTCATAAGTATGAAAAAAAGGCCATAAGCCACTTTTCTCAGTGCTGTTGTAACTTTGAACCATCATTAAATGAACTCTTGTGAATCTTTGCCATTGTGAGATTGTTTCTGATTGCTATGACACTCATTGATCATGAAACCCTCCAAAGAATGGAAAGACCGATTTGGACAAGGGCCTAATAGATCTGGACAGATTCCAAAGGACACTTAGAGATGTTTTCAGCAATCTGATATGCAGTCATTTTGAGGAACTAGTCAGCTGTTTCCCATGTTTTGCTAATATATCTAAAAGAAAAGCTTCTGATTTCAATTTTGCATTCATTTTTAATATTTTCTGAGTTAAATGAAATATATAATTCCAATATTTCTTGGCAGTCTTACATGTCCACCAAAGATGATACGTTCACATGTACCCATTTGTTTGACACTTATTTGAGTTAAAAACATCATTTTATAAGAATTTTTTCAAATAATAATAATGAAAATTTCAGTCCATTAATCCACATATTTTCCCATTGATCAAGCATAATATATCCAAAGGTTTTTTGCTCACTTAATCATATTAAGATTTATACTCCTGGTTCATTTCCAACAACAATTTACATATCTTGGCAATGAAGTGTTTGTCATTAGTATGTAGCTCCCTTTCAAAAACCCGTTCTTTTTATTTGGGAAAACAAACTTCTTTTTGTCCAATTTAACTCTTTCTGCCTATTGTGTATAAGCAAATCATTAACAATGAGCACAAAGATTTCCTTTTCCAATTAATCTCTTGTTTTAACTTAGGTTATCAATAAAAATCAATAGAATAGCATAACTCAACCAAGTTTGTATAGCTCTCATTTCTCTTCAAAAAAGGTTTCCTGGAAGTGACAGTTGTGCTTTATCTGTTCCAAATGCTCAGTATGGCATGTCTAACAAAATGATTTTTAAAATCTGTCTTAACCTTAAGTCTATCATACCAAAGATAGCTGTGGTGCCACCCAGATCAGGGGTCTCCAACCTTGTCAGTTTTAAGACTTGTGGACTTCAACTCCCAGAATTCTTCAGCCAGCTTTGCTGGCTGAGGGATTCTGGGAGTTGAAGTCCACAAGTCTTAAAGTTGACAAGGTTGGAGACCCCTGACCCAGATCATGTCCCAATAGCCATTATGAAAAGCAATAAAACAAGCTAAACAGCCATTATACAGGGCTAAAGATCTACTTTCAACAGTAGAAGTGGCCTTTTTTTTTTAACCTAAGCAGTCTTGGGAATGAGGTACATCTGACATTTTAATTTTATTCTCTACTTTAAAACATTGATAGAGATATATAGTATATGTGAGAAGTGTATGATTAATCAGTTTTAGCTAACATTAGCACTTCTTTGCATTAGGCAAAAATCCAGAACTGCTGGATTATGAATCTCTGAGGACAACACTGGCATTTTAGAATAGCTTAACAGAGTTTATACTGTTTTCCTTAACACTTTGTTCTTGTAACAGCTGTCATTGCTAAGTGGCTAACGACAATTACAGTATAGGTTGAGAATGATCAGGTGGTTAAATATGTAAAAATAAGTTTTGTGTTTATAGTGAATACAGTTAGTTCTTCAATTGCTTTTTGTATATGGACACCCCTGTATTCCTCTATGTTCTTACAGTATTAGTATTGTTGGAGAGTGGTAGAAACTGCCTACAATTCTAGGTTTCAGTAAAAATTATATAACCATAATAACTAAAACATTAATAAAGGCTGTTGAATATATATATAATAGAAAATTTGTCTCAACGTATCTGCACTTAGTAAAGCAAATATTTAAGCATGTAAGCTCTTGAATAATAGGTCTCCTACTATGTGCAGAACACATAAAAGGTCTGTAATGATGGCATTGGAAAATGATACAAAGCACCTATCTGAATATCTGTACCCATGAAGCACTAAAATAAAAAGAACAGCTGTGTTATAATTTCTGCACAGCTCCTTAGCTGTAACACTTTCTAGAATGTTAAAATGTTGATTTATTCTGGATTCTATAAAAAAATTAAATTGAGAGCAATTACAATAATCACATACTTTCACCATCATTCTAATTGTGGTGAAAGTATGTGATTATTGTAATTTTTATTGATTCTGATATAATCCGCTTGCAAGTTGAGGCCAGTATGTACTCCAAATTTAAAATTATTAGAGAATTATGGATATAAATGCTACCAGTTTGCTGTCAAGTAAATTTGTAAATCAAGTAATAATGTGACACTTAAGCAGACATAAGGCATTGTTACATTATTTTCATTTTTAATCCCCAAACCTTCAAAAAGTTACCCACAATTGCTTTTGCTTCTGCTGACTTGAAATGAATAAAAATATTATCTCATTCTTAGCTGACATTGGTTTTACAGCAAGAGAAATCTCATTTCTATAAAAATGGGGGCAGGGGGAGATTCCAGGGCCTGGCACTTTACTAATCTGTCAATTTCACCCTCAATAATTTTATATAGCCTAGTGAGGATAACTTGCAAAGCCACCAAGCTTGTGTTTCTCTCATAGTGTTTGAAGCTCAGAAGCCAGGGGGACAGATAAAGCAAAATAAAAATTAAATACCTACATACATACCTAAAAATATCTCCATTATAATAATAATAATAATAGAGACACAATATCTCACAATTGTCTCATTACTAAATATTTCAAAAAATATGAAGCAGGAGCAAGAGGTATAAAAAAACTTGCAAGTTTATGACCAATATGACATGAGGCCAGGATATCTGAAGAATCACCTTTCTCTGATTTTCTCCACCCACCCCCATCAGGACTGTCAGGAGAGGTGTGCCCTGACTTCCATTTATTAAGGTATATCATCTAGCACAGGGGTGTCAAACTCACAGTCTCACATTGTTGTCATGTGATGTATCGCAACTTTTTCCCCCTTCGCTAAACTGGGAGTGGGCGTGGCCAGCACGTGATGCATCCAGCTCACGGGCTGCGAGTTTGACACCCCTGACACCCAGGAAGAGTGTCTTCCATTGTTGTACTTGCCCTCTGAATCACTATTTCCACTGAGATCAGATAGCATCTATCTAATTGTTAGATCAGACAGCACCTATCTGATTTTTCTCCTAGATATGGGAGATAAGAGCTTAGATGAGCTTGTGAAATGTTGTTAATTTATTGCTGATGGTTATCCTTGCTTTTCTTCTTCTTCTTCTTCTTCTTCTTCTTCTTCTTCTTCTTCTTCTTCTTCTTCTTCTTCTTCTTCTTCTTCTTCTTCTTCTTCTTCTTCTTCTTCTTCTTCTCCTTCTCCTTCTCCTTCTCCTTCTCCTTCTTCTTCTTCTTCTTCTTCTTCTTTTCTTTCTTTCTGTTGTGTATCTATTTTCATTTTCTTAACTCTATTTATTTTTAACTGTGTTATTTTTAACTGTGTCTACTGTCCAGTCATTTTAACGAGATGGGCAACTATCTAAATCAAATCATATAAGTAATATTAATATGTATGAATTATAAACTTTAATTACAAATGAATTTTGAAATGATCATCAAAAATTGCCCATTTTTTTAAGCAAAATATATAATAAAATACATATTTATATTATTTTCCTTATAGGAATCAAGAAGGGCTGAAGTCACAAGAAAAGGTAAGCAAATACAAATTCTTTTTTATTATTAAGTTTAGGTAAATAGTTCTTCAATGTGAGTAAACTTAATTTGTTGTTAAAGACTAAAATGAGTTATTTGGGTTTTCAATTTGTTAGACAATGTATTTTTTTAAAAAAAAATGTTGAAATGAAAGTGTTCCCCTGATGTTTGATTTCTTGGCATGCCTTTGTAGTATGCAGTAAATTTAGAACTTTGTTGTGGCATATAAAAGTATTTTAGAGTCTCTTGAAGACCGACATAATAGTACTAGGTATTTTATCTACTGATAAAAAGACACTATTTTCAAAGTGTAGCTCAAAAACTGTATACAGTGGTGTGTGATTGATAAATGTTTCTTTAAAGAAGAAATTTATAGAGGTATTTCTTTACAATATTGCAATATTTCTTTAAAGTATCCTGTTTGATGAGCTGCTATATTAATATAAGTGTAATTTATTTAGCAGTGAGCATCATTATTGATAATCATATAAATTCTTAATAATAAATAAATAATCCATCTTTGTTTAGCGTAGCCTTCCCAAACCTGGCAGTTGGGGATAAAATTTCTTACATCATAGTTACAGCACATTTGGATAGAAAGGCTGGACTAGTGTAAATGACTAGTAAAGGTAAAGGTTCCCCTTGCACATATGTGCCAGTTGTTCCTGACTCTAAGGGGCAGTGCTCATCTCCGTTTCAAAGCTGAAGAGCCAGAGCTGTCCAAATACCATCTCCATGGTCATGACTAAAGGCCAAAGGTGCATGGAACGCTGTTACCTTCCCACCAAAGGTGGTCCCTATTTTTCTACTTGCATTTTTTACCTGCTTTCGAACTGCTAGGTTGACAGAAGCTGGGACAAGTAATGGGAGCTCACCCCATTACGCGGCACTAGGGATTCGAACCGCTGAACTGCCGAACTTTTGATCAACTTAGCCACTAGCTTAATTGTGTAGTTGAGATATAAGAACAGACTTCATATTTCAGTCTTAGCCAAACTTCATTTTAACCATTTGCTTCACTTATTTTAACTTTGGAGTGAAGGAAGCAAGTGAAACTAGTGTAGTGTAGCCTCTGCTCTGATTCTTTCTGTCAACTGCCTCTTGAGTTAAAGCCAAAACGTTATTGGCAAAATGTCAAGACTGTTGTGTGATTGGGTTTTGATTGATGGCTGGCTAAGAATGTGGAAAGAGTCTTGAAATGCTGAAGAACAGAAGCCACCCCCCCACTTTTTATCTATTCAATATGCTTTTCTTCTCCTACGAGCAAAAGGTTGCAAATTGTGGGGTTGCAGTCTGTTATGGGCTTAGGGGAGAAACAGTATTTTGAATTTCCTTTGTACAAAAGTATAGTCTTTTAATATTAATTGGCAATTGTCAGAGGCTGGTTGAAAACAAGGCTCTGTTTAGGCCCAGTACTCTTCAACATCTTCATCAATGACTTGGACGAGGGGATAGATGGGGAACTCATCAAATTTGCAGATGACACCAAGTTGGCAGGACTAGCCAACACTTCAGAAGATAGGCTCAAGATACAGAAGGATCTTGACAGACTTGAACATTGGGCACTATCTAACAAATTGAAATTCAACAATGAAAAAAGTAAGATTCTACATTTAGGCAAGTAAAACAAAATGCATAGGTACAGTATACGTGGTACCTTGCTCAATAGTAGTAACTTGAGAGTTACTGTGAGAGGGATCTTGGAATCCTAGTGGACAACCATTTAGGTATGAACCAGCAGTGTGCAGCAGCTGCCAAAAAAAGCCAACATAGTTCTGGGCTACATAAACAGGGATAGAATCAAGATCACATGAAGTGTTAATACCACTTTATAATGCCTTGGTAAGGCCACACTTGGAATACTGTATTCAGTTTTGGTTACCACGATGTAAAAAAGATGTTGAGACTCTAGAAAGAGTGCAGAGAACAGCAACAAAGATGATTAGGGGACTGGAGGCTAAAACATATGAAGAACGGTTGCAGGAACTGGGTATGTCTAGTTTAATAAAAAGAAGGACTAGGAGACACATGATAGCAGTGTTCCAATATCTCAGGGGTTGCCACAAAGGGGAGTCAAACTATTTTCCAAAGCACCTGAGGGTAGAACAAGAAGCAATTGGTGGAAACTAATCAAGGAGAGAAGCAACTTAGAACTAAGGAGAAATTTCCTGACAGAACAATTAATCAGTGACTTGCCTGCAAAAGTTGTGAATGCTCCAACACTGGAAATTTTTAAGAAGATGTTGGATAACCATTTGTCTGAAGTGGTGTAGGGTTTCCTGCCTAGGCAGGAGGTTGGACTAGAAGGCCTTCAAAGTCCCTTCCAACTCTTGTTATTCTATTCTATTCTAAAATCAGCAGAGAATTTAAGGTTAACTTTTCAGTTGTGTTTAACAGATGGTCTTCTCAGGTTACAGGTTGAATAATATGTCTGTTTTTAGCAACACTTGGTTCTCAGGGTCAGGATATCCCATTCTGTTTTTATTTGTGTCAGAAGCACCTTCAAATTATATACATGTAATATTCAACACTGAAAAATAGATATATAGCACATGTAAAAAGTATGTAAAATAAATAGGATAAAACTAAATGACATTCACCCAGCAGTGGGCCACATCATCATTTTCTTTTGCCAGCATGAGGTCTTCCTCCATACATGTTGAAGAACATCATAAGCACCACAGCATATGTAAGATGGATTGTTTTTCTCCACATTCATACAGAGGATATCCCATACTTTAATCTCACAGAACACAATTATTTCATATTAGAAGTTTCTCGTAGGGCCCAATGGGCTTAGTTTCTACTTTTTTGAGAGTATGGAGTAGTTCATGTCTATACTTACAAAGTCGAGGTTCATAAATAGGCCAGAAAGGTAACTTAAAAAATAATATACACTACAGTTATAGGCAGGTTTTGATACCTCAGTCCACACCTCTTGCTTTACGCTACACAACTACCCATTTCATTAAATCCCTTTCTTAGAAAACTAGCATTGAACAATGACTGATACAATTATGTTTTACGATTGATCTCCTGGCATTCCTGAACTGCCTAATCTATCTAAGTTCTTTATTAAATAGATTACTACTATCTCCAGTTTTGTTTGCATAGCATTTTGAATTAAACTGCACAGTACAACATTCCTTATAATTGAAAGGTTCCATCATGAAAATAAAAACCCATTATTTGCCAGTTCTTGTGAGACATACTAGCAAAGAAGTGAAAAATAAAAAGCTATTATTGTTGATTAATTTCAAAGGAATTTTCCAGCCTCCTCTTAGAATGCTTTGCTGTGCAGGATAAAAATGAATACGCAATAACGGAGAGCCAGTTTGATGTAACAGTTAAAACATTTGGTTAGAATTCTAGTTCTACCTTAGACACAAAGTCAGCTGGGTAACCTTAGCTTGCCCTAGGAGGCAGACAATAGGAAACAATTTTTCCTATTGAAAATCTTGCCAGGAAAACTGCAGATTTATCCAGGCAGTCTCCAGGAGTCAATATTAATTCAACAATACATATTCGCATGTGAACATTCACACATACAAATTATTAATTAATAAGAACATTTTTAATCTGATACTCTCATTACTGAAAGTCTGAAATCATACATGTAGTTATGAGTTCATGCCTTTAGTATTGAATAATATAATTATTCAATTATATTCTTGACTAAGATTCTTGACTAAGTAGCAGAAATATAGGCATCCTAAAGGTGCTTTTTCAAGAGGCAACTGGATTTTCTGTTTTTTCTTCTTTGAAGACATTTTGCTTCTCATCCAAGAAGCTTCTTCAGCTCTGAAATGTCCTCAAAAAAACCAAAACAAACAAAAAAAACCAGAAAGTCTAGTTGCCTCTTGAAAAAGCACCTTTGGTACAACCATGACCTGGATGACTCCGAATCTCCAAAGACAGAAATACAGGCAATTTGAAAGTACAATCATGATACAGCCATATTAGAGGCTTGAAAGTATTGTGAGAAGTACCCTTTCATGTCTCTAGGATCATCCTTCATATATTTCTGTCAGTTGTTTATTGAAAAATTAAAATTATTGTTTTGACATGGATGTTTACAAAAAAAAAAAGTTTCTTACCAATTCTTGAAAGCACTGATATTATGCATGCTGTGCTGTGCTCTTGGTTTTCTCCCACTTCCATTCACTTTATGTAAAGTATGAGCAATACTGCCTCAACAATTTATAGTGAAAGAACATGATGTTGTGAAAGAAGCCTTCAGACCTATTTTATATGTACTATAAAATGCTTATCCACTCATGTAATATATGAGCCATAATAATTGGAGAGACCAACAGCTCCCACAAACAATAGTCTGCTATTTCAGACTATTTTTTTATTGGAAAATATAAAAAACCTAAAGCAGTGTAAAGCATTACTTGAAAAAACAACTAAGAATCAGAATAAAATGATTTAAAATCAGCAGTGACTGCAGATGACTAACTATAGTGGCTGACTATGTTTCTTTGGTTCTAAGTTCTTTGTAAAGGAACCCCAGGATCCAAAGAATTAACAGGTTTTTTTTATTTAACAACAACTTCCAGAGAAATGAAAACACAGATTGTGAGCAGCAATAATTTTAGAGTAGATAGCTATAAATAATGCTTTCTTTCAGCACTGAATTTTAATGATAAATACTAGCAAGGAACCAATTTTTACCCACCCCCATTCTCAGCATTTGCAGTTGTAAGTCATATTTTGCTACATTGTGTTTACTTTCATCAATCACTTTTTCCCAATACAATCTGTCAAAGTAAGCATTTCTGAATTGTAGACAGCAACATAAACAGTAGATGTAAAGAAATTCTTCAGTGCCAGTCTGAACTTTGCCTCTCTGTAATCAGAAAGTGTTTGAAGATTTACAAGCAGTGGCACTGAAGTCAAGATTGGTAAATATATGGCTGATCACAGATAATATCCCAGGGAATTTGCTAAAAAGATCAGGAGATATATGTTATATTAGTAGACTTGGGTCACTTGTCTGCCCCTCAACTCTTCCTATGGCAATATCCTATCTAAAATATGCTGCACTTAACAACAACTGCAAAGCAATATAAATAAATACAGGTAGTCCTTGACTTAAAACAATTTGTTTAGTGGCTATTCAAAGTTACAACTGCACTGAAAAAAGTGATTTATGACCATTTTTTACATTTACCACTGCCGCATTCCCATGGTCCTCTGATTAAAATTTGAATGCTTGACAACTGACTCATATTTCTGATTGTTGCAGTGTCCCAGGGTCATGTGATCACCTTTTGCGACTTCTCACAAGCAAAGTCAATGGGGAAGCCAAATTCACTTAAGAACAATATTATTAATTTAACAACGGCAGTGATTCACTGAACAAATGTGGCAAGAAAGGCATAAAATGGGCAAAATTCACTTAACTGTCTCAGTTAGCAACAGAAATTATGGGGTCAATTGTGGTCGTAAGTTGAGGATTACTTCATTTTTATATTGTTTTGTACCTCATGCTAAATTAAAATGTGGAACATTCTTGGTTTAGTGGTCACAAAACAAGTTACGTTTGTATATAAACCATGACTTGTTGTTCAGTCCCTAAATCATGTCCAACTCTTTGCAACCCCATAGACCATAGTATGCCAAGCCCTCTGGCCTCCACTGTGTCCCAGAGTCTGCCAGACTCATGCCCACTGTCATCAATTACATTATCTAACCATTTCATCCTCTGTTGTCCTCTTCTCCTTTTGCCTTCAATCTATCCCAACATCAGGGTAGCTTAGTGTAAACACATTAGGGTTAAAGAAAACATGACCTTTACATGAGAACACAAGTTTCATGTGAAAGTAACAGATTTGTTTTGTGTTGAACTTCAGGAGATTTTGGGAACAGTAACAAAAAGGAGATTAAGTTGTGAAGGTCACTCCTATATTAGGACTTATTTGGGAGAGTGCTGCTCTGCAGTCAGCTGGAATTAAACTGGAAGTTCTACACAGCTTTTCTCCTGGTGCCGATATTATTCTTGGAACTTGTTTTTCATGGCCAATATCTTTCTGTAATGTTTACTAAGACATGAAAACCATTTGGCAAATGTCTGTTCATGGGTGCATTGGCAAGTAAAGGCGGGAGGTATATTGTGGCAGAAAAAGATAGTGATTTAAAGTCTTGGTTTGTCTGATAATCCCTAACTGACGGAGTTGAATTGATAGAATAAAAGGAGAATAGATACATGTGCTGAATATGACATAGATATGTTCCAAGTGCATGACAGGACTTGGGGAGAGGAGACTCTTAACGAACCTAAAGCAGATAAGATGAATGGCCCCTTCTTCTGAATTGTCTTTTTTATTTCTTTTTTCCAGCACTATTTTTTATAGTGGTTTTCTATTTTTTTTTATTCCAATTGTTTGGCTCACCCTCTCTCTATAGGTTCTGAAAGGAAAGATATGAACTGAATCTATCCTTCGCTGAGGAGGAATCAGTGATGTTTAGAACAGGGAGAGCAAAACATGGCTTAGACCTCAATTAAAAAAAAATATTCCACCCCAAGATTTTGCTTGTGGAATCAGGGCAGACTCCTCTTTTTTTGAACCATTATTTTCTGTATCGTTGCCCAAGAAGTGATATAACTAATTAGGAATCAGTGTGGATGGCCTCTATGCTACTTGCTCAATGTAAATTATATGAAAAACCAAGGTAGATACTGTTCAGAGTTTACTGAAATGTTAGATAACTGCAACATACCACTTAGATATACTTAAATATATTTTAGCTTTTTTCAAGAGTGGCAGATGGTCACATTATCCAAACTAATTAGTATTACCTTTTGTGTTCCTCTTGGTTGTCACAAAATCTAGTGACACTAAGCTCTTGACTCAGCAGTACGTGCTGCTGTTCCCTCCCATTGTTAATTCAAGTGATTTCTCTTTTTGGAGCAGTTTTGCCCTTATTATTTTCCTATACCCTGTTTAGCTGTTCTGCAGGATTATTCATTATTATTCTGCCTTTAATGGGTGCTTGACTTATGTTCTGATTTTGCCCTATTTTTCAACTAGTGAAATAATCCTGTTTCAATTTTAGACTAGTCATTAATGTTCTTCAGAGTCCCATGGTTGTATAAAACTGAACCACAGGGTTTCACTTCCTCTTTGTGGTGTATCTGATTCTAGTTTGGTGGCCATCCAAGACATTTTATTGCTTCAGGGAAAAAACCCAAAAAACAATCTCACCTTCAATAGAGGGAATGCACTGGTTTAATTTTAAGTCTAGCATTCTTCATTGCATCTGGATGTTACAGGCTACCTTGGAGGCATAGGATGTCTTATCTGCTTTCCATTCTTTAATAGTTGCTGCCTAGTGAGTCTGCATAATAAACCTGCCTAATGATAGGACTGGTTCTCACAGATGAAGTTGGTGCCATTCTCTAGCAGGCTATTTCTTAAACTCTAGCATCTTCATTATTTTTTAAAAAAGGAAATCTATAAAATATTGAAAATAGATAGGAATCTTTAAAATATTCAAATTACTTCCTATCGGATAAGTTAATATTTTCTGCTAAATTTCATATTTTAGCTTCCTTTTCCATAGTGCTTTGCAAGACAGAGTAAGCAAAACATGCTATACCAATGGTGACTTATCAAAGCACCCATTCAGTTGGCTTATTAACATTTTTAATGTCCACTTTGCACATTTATTGTGAATCTGCAAAAAAAAAGTTACTGGCTTTCTTTGCTGATGTCAATGCAGGGTATTTGGAATTCTAAAGGATGATCTACTCCTTAAAAAACAAACAAACATACATACAAACAACACATGGCTGAATAATTGTAGTCAGTTTCTCAATCTCTGCAAATAGCAGTGGTTTTCTAACCTCCATTTGTCAGCGAAGCTGCTAGATATGGCTCAGGGTCTTCGGGCATAATTATTCATTCATCCTTATTTTGCTTGCAGACATCATTCAAGAAATCGATGTCAGATGATGATTTTTTTAAAGCCAGTCAGTCAAGAAATGATCAAAGGAAAACATAGCTACAAATATGGATTTATTAACATATGCTGCATATGTTGAATGTCTAAAATGAACACATGCCGATTTTAACAAGTGTTTGTAATGTTGATAAAGTGTCATCTGTTTTCTGGATAGAGTCTGAGGAGATATAGGGTGCCACCTGACCCTGATAACTCTAATTGGCCTTGATGTCTACTACAGGAGGCCTTGCTGTCAGCATCTGTTGTATGGTAATGCCATTAGAAATGATGTGTGCTACTGTGATACTCCCCTAATACACACTAATTAAAATTCTAAAACACTAACGGTCCAAAAGCTAACATACTTAATTCCCTGCAACTTTATGGGGTTGGTGATAGGAAATTAAAGTGGGAACATTTTTTTAAAAAATGGTGAGAAAGAAAGGAAACATTCTTTCTTCCAATATTGGCTCTAACATTGAATGAATTCTTTTCTAAAATACTTCCGAACATGTATCCTTGAAGCCATGCTAAAAATTTGAAGACAGAAGCAAAACCACAGTCTTTGTTTCATCTGATAATTGAGTAGCTTAAATGGATTAGAACAATGAATCGATCCACTTTGTTCATAAATCTACACCGCATGCAGTCATAAATATTTCTTTTATTGAAAATGATATGCCATGCTTAGAAAAAGATATTGATTTTATCAAACCAGGTTCTCTTTGTTCTTGATGTGCTGACATCTGTATATGATAAAATTCCAAATAAAACTCTTTTGCTCCAAAGAAACTGAATTTTTTTTTAAAAAATTTGAATTTTACCATAAACCTCTTAGAATAATAGAATCAGTGTTGAGAGAATCCATCAAGTTTCAACTTCTGCATAGTCCAAGAATTTAAATTAAACATTCTTAATCGCTGGCTAGCTTGCCCAAACACATTCAGTAAAGCAGAGCTCACACTGTCAAATTGGTCCTACCATTTCTCTTAATGTATAATTGGAATCAAATGTAGAATTTTTTTGTAAATTAAAAACATTATTCCGTATCCAGGTATTGACCCTCTACTGCATAATACTGCGTCCATGCAGGGAAGAAATTTCACATTAAAAAATAATAATTGTAGTTATGTTAGGTTTTTTTTTACTTACTGACATGATTGAGGGAACACACTGATACCTGCAGAGCATTCTGAGACCACAAGAATAGTAGAATTGATGACATTCTGAATGATGGGTTGTTCCCAAACACAGTCTTTGGCAAACCTATTATTATGTATAATATTAATAATATTATATGTATGTTATTATTATTAATAATAAATACATACATACATCTATTCACATTTTCATTTGTGCATACAATATATATATACTAATGAGATTTCCTTGAGATTTCCTTCAGGGGTGACATGAGACACTTATACTCCTCAGTAATCCTGAATAAGGTTCTTGTTTTCCACAACTTGAGAGTGATCAATTCTCCCCACATTGAATCTCTGAAAAATCATGCATAATAAACATGACTACTTCAGCTTCAACCACAACAATATACGAGCACACAAAGAATACAAACTTAAAGTGAACTGCTCCAAATTCAATTGCAGAAAATACGACTTCAGCAACAGAGTGGTCAATGCCTGGAATGTATTATCTGACTCTGTGGTTTCATCCCCAAACCCCCCAAATTTTAACCTAAGACTGTCTACTGTTGACCGCACCCCATTCCTAAGAGGTTTGTAAGGGGCGTCCATAAGAGCACCAGCGTGTCTATCGCCCCTGTCCTAATGTTTCCTGTATTCATATCTATTTTATGTATTTAATTCATGCTTATACTTATATATATATATTACCTATTACAGTCTTGACAAATATAAAAAAATAACAACATATTGTTATGATCATTTTAATTCATAGAATTTGTAGAATTCAGCAGGATAAGTTTGATATCTGTGGATCTGGAACATGATCTGACTGAATTGCTTTATCATGAAGCAGTTGTGCCTCCATTTCTTTGTGAGGGAGAAACCACTAATATTTTGTAAACAAGTTAGATTTACTCAAATTGTGATCATAAGAGGCCTGCCAATTCACAGTATGGCTTCAGGAATGGCTAGTTTAACAAAATACCAGTTTAAGATTGATGATGTTGTCCTTGTAATATAACCTATAGCCTCCAGCCATCTTCCTTAGCTTTATATTTTTAATTGGACAATTGTGCAAATGAAACAGTGGAGTACAGTAGCTCATCATTTTTATTTTTAAAGAAAGTCAGTGAAGGCTATGTGGACTCCAAAACCATTTGTATAAATGGATATGATTTTTTTTTTCATTTTTAGCATTCTGTTCTTTTAATTTTGTTTAAAATTAAAGAAGCCAAAGCGTATTATGCTATCTTCTAATTAACCATATAGGACCCACTTGGTAGAGTACTTATCCTCCCCCCCCCTTTTTTTGTCTATGGTTTGTAAAAAAAAAGGAGGGAAAAACAGCCATTTGTCTGAAATTGTTTAGGGCTGTGATGCCACATTTGCCACAGGTGGCACGTGGAGCCATATCAGTGGGCATGCAAGTTCAGCCCCAGCACACATGTGCACACCGGCGCATGCTGATTTTTGGGCTTCTGGGCACACTGTAAGTAGGAAACAGGCTGTTTCCAGCCTCAGGAGGGCTTCTGGGGTGGTGGGGAAGGCCGTTTTTGCCCTCCCCAGGCTCCTAGAGAGATTCTGGAGCCTGGGAAAAGCAATAAACGGACCTACTGGGCCCACCTTGCCATCACGTGCCAAAAGCGGTGGGGGCGGTCGCACGCACATGTGCAGGGGGCATAGAATTATGGGTGTGGGCACGCATGCACCTGACCCCCCCCCCCACACACACTCCCCCTGCTTTTGGCGCACGATGGCAAAAAGGTTAGCCACCACTGGTATAGGGTCTCCTCAGTGGTGGGATCCAAGAAATTTAACAACCAGTTCTCTACCCTAATGATTTCTTCCAACAACCAGCTCACCAAACTGCTCAGAAAGTTAACAACCGGTTCTCCCGAAGTGGTATGAACTGGCTGAATCCTACCACTGGGTCTCCTGCTTGAGCAGATGGTTGGACTGGAAGATGTCAAAGGCCACTTTGAACTCTGTTATTCTGTTAACAATTTCTTTTTATGAATTTGGTATGACAAATTGTACTATCAATAACCCAGGAAAATTGCTTAGTAATTCAGGAAAGTAGAGGAAAAAGTGTGAAAAGGATTGTTGTCCTTTCCTTACTGTGAGTTTTGCTGTATCTGCCAACAAGCACAGTATTGCTGGAAATCTAATGATGTTATGGTTGTAATGTAACCCATAGTGTGAAGTCTTCCTGAACAATATAGCCAAATTGTAGCATAGGAAGAAAAGGGGATAAGATTGTGAATGATATAGCCAATAGATTATCTCAATCTCTTCAAGTGAAAAGCACAGTCTGTTGCTCTATAAACCAGCCATTCTTTTGGATTAAGGAACAGTTTATGCTGGAGTGATACTAGCCTCCCCAAAGAGAGAATCAAAATGTTTAAGCGTTTAACAAGACAAATAGTACTAATGCAAAACTTTGCCATATACTAATTAATGCATTAATCATTCTGCCCACAAGTCAGGAAACACACACAACCCAGCGCAGATTGCTTTATCAAAAGGAAAAACAATCATTTTTCTCATTATTTTGCAGCTACTGTCACATTATAGCCACCCTCTTCTTTTTTAAAAAAAGAAAAGAAAAGATTACGATCCAAAAGGGATATTTAACAATGACAAAATACTAAGAAATAATTTTTACTGTTTGAACATGTAAAATATTGTAACTTTCTTTTTAATACTCCTTATTTTATATTGGTTCATAACTCATAATTTGGCAATCTCATTAAAATCTGTCAAAACTCATCTACAAGTAAGGTCAGGATCATTCATAAATATTTTTTCCATTATTTTTAATCTGAGATCATGATGTTGTGAACAGCTGTTGGTTTTTACCTAACCATCCATTCATGTAACCACCAACCAATGGCTTCTATTATTGAAAACTCCTATTGTATAGAATAATAGCTAAGAAACTAGATTATGGTTCAGAAATATCTTAGGTGGAATTTTGTATCATTCATGGTTTTATTAAATAGCTTTAGGCAAATAATTTATTCTTAGTCTCAGACTCTCCAATTTGCAATAAATGAGATGATAGGTAGATTGTATGTAATCCATTACAAACTCTTCAAAACTTTATAGGAAAATACATAGTTTTTATATTATAAAATGTTAAGAGCGCTCTGTTGAATGAACATTTTGCTTTCCCATTCAAAAGGCAATAGGTTGAGATATTGTTTATTTTTGCTATCTAAGTTTGGAATATTTGAGAATATGGGTGGGGGGGAAACAGTCTAACAGCATAATGCAAGAATGCAAGCATGGAAGAAAAAGGAAAAAAAATACCCATCTGCAACATGTTAGTTATAAATATATTTCATTTCTGTAGTCTAATAAACTATAATCACCATGAACATTACCTATCTGAAGTGAGATGCATGAAGATGGTGGAGTTAATTATCCTATTAGGGACCTGTCAGTGGTGAAACTTAATTATCAGTTTGTCATTTCCTGGCAGAAAGTGAAAACAGCTTATAAAATGGGGAAGAGAGAAGGAAATAAGAGTTATCAGTTCATCAACTAGTGTTAGAACCAGTGGTAACCAAATCAGAAAACTCTGATTAATAGAGGAGGTCAATGTGTAATATCTTGCTGAGGACAACTTTATAGAATTCTAGGCGGCCTCCTCCTCCTCCTCCAAATAAATTTCCTTTCTTGATCATATAGAAATCTGATCTTTTTGTACCTTTTACAATTATGAAAACAGTGAGTTTCTTGACTTAGAAGTTATTTAAAAAGTTTTGAGAAAAAATATTGAATGATATTTCTCTTCACGAGAAATTATGTACTATACCAGATTCAGGATGTAGGGTGCTCCTAGGACACACTGACTGATGGTCCTACCTTCTGCTGATGTAAAAATTCACATTTTTAAAGAATGATTTGGAAGAAGGGAGGAAAGTGGTGGCCAGACAATTCTGACAACCTAGACCAGTGCTGATTTGGTTTTAACTTAAAGCTGGCTCTGCTTGTGTACAGCAGAAACACTGTTTTGAAGATATCAGATAGTCTGTTTAAAATCAGATCATTCATACCTTTCCTTCATTTCAGATATTATGAGAAAAAAATTCATTTGGGATATTATGAGAAAATTTCATTTGGTTGATCAATAGCAAGATGAATGCCTACAGCATAAGGCTTTCTTATACCTACAGACCTTAATGAACAAGGGAGAAACTTTTTATTGCCTTTTTTTCTCAAGTGAATAGCTAACTTTTTGTTTCCACGTTTCTTCTATCGCTTCTAATCTTTTCAGGTCAGGTCTGTCTCAGAGTTTCTTTTCTCTTGTTTGTTCACTCTTGTAAAAGGTTCTCAGTTCTAATCTTCTGCATGCATATTACGGAGTCCTTGACTTACAACCACAGTTAAGCCCAAAATTTGTGTTGCTAAGTGAGACAGTGAGACAATGAAATGACTTTTACTCAATTTTACCCCATTTTATGATGTTTCTTGCCACAGTTACTAAGTGAATCACTGCAATTGCTAAGTTAGTAATGCAGTTGTTAAGTGAATGTGGATTCCCCTGTGCATGTGTCCTGCCCCCACATGTGCTTCGCCCCCCATTTGCGCTCTGCCCCCACACGCATGCACGCATACTCCCCCCACGTGCACAGCAGAGACCCAAGACCAGCTGGCCGGCGGGAGGCATGCGTGCATGTGCGGCAGAGCTGGGCTGGGGTGACTGCTCACATGCCCACAGAGAGGGTGTTGCATGCCCATCTCTGGCACGCGTGCCATAGATTTGCCATCATGGCCCTAGGACAATGCAACCATCATAAATATAAGTCAGTTGCCAAGCATCTGAATTTTGATCATGCGACTCTAGGGATGCTGCAACAGTTGTAAGTGTGAAAAACTCATAAATTACTTTTTTCAGTGCCATTGTAACCTCAAACAGTCACTAAATGAACTGTTGTAAGTCAAGAACTACCCACATTGACTTCTTCAGAAAAACCTAACAGAATTAAAAGTGAAATGTGTATGGATACACTTTATGATATAGATTTCCTCTTTGAAAATGAATCCATTTATAATAAATTCCTTCCTTTTGAAAACGAATCCACTTCTTTAAATATTCTTTATTTCCTCAGTGTTAAATGTTTAAATTTCCTATCTCCAAACGAGCTTTCTGTTATTGCAAAATTGCTCAGATTTAAATGTGAAATTTTTAACCTACTTATTTGAAAGAATGCTATCATATTTTTGTACAGGGATGAACAAATAGTGTATTGCAGTTGTTACCTGATCTGCAACATGATCTTTTAGCACAAAGTTTTGATTCCCCAAGAGAAACCATGTTTGGATCTCAGCATAGAAATTTGAGAGGGAGGGGAGAATTGTTCTTAAATTGAAGCTTACGTTGCAGAAGTTAATGTCACTTCATGCTTACAATCAATTTAAATGCTATTTAAATTCATTACATAGCAGTAATAAATTTCCAAAAGCAAAACTGTCAGGAGCTTTCCAGACCACAAGCCCATCCATTTACCTGGCCTTTAAAATGCACATTTAAATGAATTAAGAAATCTTCTGAATTGGTAGCCTTCTTCCCCACCTTATTCATTTATTTAAACAAACAAGTTTCAAGATCGAATCTAGCAATCCTTGTTTGCCCTTCTACCTTCAGTTCCCATAGCCCTGCAGAGGAATCTAATTTTCCAAACATAGCCAAGAGGTTGGATAAATTCCTTATCTTGCATTGCAAGTTGTCCCAAAGAATAGGGATATTTACTGAAAAGCACACTATTGAGCCCCAGTATACCATAGTTCTTACACTGTAAATATCCTCATTTTTCCCTCAATCACAGAAAATCATGGATGGGAAAAAAGATCCTGCAGGTACCCGTTCACTAAGTCATGCAGGGATTTAAAAGTGATACCCAAACCTTGAAATGAACCCAGTAGCACATAGGTAATAAATGCAGTGATTAATAGAAATAGCACTTAGACTTATATACCACTTCATGGTGCTTTACAGCACTCTAGAAGTGCTTTACAGAGTTACCATATTGCCCTCAACAGTCTGGGTCTTCATTTATCGACCTTTGAAGGATGGAAGGCTGAGTCAATCTTGAGACGGTCAGGATTGAACTGCTGGCAGTCAGCAGAGTTAACCTGCAATACAGCATTCTAACCATTTCATCGCCGTGGCATAGGTGTTACATTATTGAATGTGCTACTCCCAAATAGCAGGTAGGCTTCTCCTTATTAAGCCAGCTATATTTCCAAGAACAACCTTACATAGAACAATACAAAAGACAACAAAGATGTGCATCACTGTTGTTAGGTGGAAAAAGACCCAGTTTGTAGTAGCAGAACTCACAAATCTGGTATGATCCCCAAGTTGCATGTCTGCTGCTTTGAGGAAACCCTACTCAGACCTAAAATTCGGGCTTTGATCAAGCTGGATCCATCATTGAAAAAATGACAAAGTTTTGTCTTGCCTTGCATGATTGAAAGTGAGCTTGTTTTGATCTTTACATCCATCAGGCACCAGGTCAGTATGTTTACAGCATTCCCCTTGTTATCCTGGGTGGAGATGTGCAGATGGTTATCATCACTCCGTATTGACAGATTGTATGCTCCAGAAACTTCATGTAGCTCTTAAACAACCCTGTGGGAATCTATAATGTAGTAATCAAAGGTATGATCATTCTTCTCCAGTCCAATAGCAGTTGGAATGTCCTGCTTAGAAAGGATTGGTGTCATTGCAATGTAGCACCTCTAAATTCTAACCTTTGCATATTGTCAAGAAGGTTACCAAACTTGACTGTATGAAAGGAGCCTGAGATGTCTGATAGGATCAAGAGCAGTTGTGGTTTCCACTTACCTTCGCTACCAGTTCGGAACTGGGAGTGTGGGTGCTTGCGCTTGCTTCGCTCGCGCTTGGTGCTTCTGAGTATGCGTAGAGCGTCCATTATGATATCCAGGTGGGTGGGCGGAGCCTTTTGCCGCCGCCATTGGGGCGAACCGGTAGAAACCCACCACTGATCAAGAGGGCACATTCCCTCTATCCAACACCTATAAAAGATCACCCAAGAGGGTTGCAGTTTCCCTTGTCCAAGACTAAACTATCCTGATAGTAATAGAAAGAAAGGAATCACATTAAAATGGAGCATATAACATAAAAATAAAAATCCTCTGCCATATTCCTATTTGTATTCATAACAATTGGGAAATAAATAGATTTAAGGGCTACTTGCCACAATTTGCTAATAGCTTGTTCAGGTACATCTAACAGAAGATCAGATGTAACAATCTGATCCTTACCTTTGCTAAATGTTTTCCCTACATATAAGAGAGAAAGCATTTCTTTACACTGAGTATGGAACCAATGCATCCTAATAAATAACTGATTTAATAAATGCATAAACAGAATATAATATAGGTCTTATAGATGATACTTTATATAAGACCTTTGGTTAGCCATGTTTGTTCAAACATTTCTGTTTCCTATGTAAATGTTCTCTCCAAGTTGTATTATTGCAAACAGGGTCCTGGCTTAGTAATTGGAGCCTGTGTTTGTGAATATATTTTTAATAAGTTAAAACTGTAAATGGTCCACTCATTTTTTGGAGTCAATGAGTGAAAAAAGTGCTGCATATTTAGTAATGTAATTACTTTTTCAAATAAATTTCATGAATATTTTACTGTGTGCTTAAATACATATTTACTGCACCAAGGCAAACCTGAATGAGGAATTCTTATTGTGTTGAATTAATACAAATATTGAAAAGTCCCAGAATTGAATTCGATTCAATTTCATCATTTCCCCACTTGTTCTACAAATATAATATTTTCCCTAAGCTTACAGATACATATTTATAAATATTTATAAAATATTTTCTAATTTTCCCTAACCTTATGGAATACACACACACATGCATACACACAAATAAGCATAATTTTAATTGAATAAAATACAAAATCAACTAAAATTGTTAATTTTAAATTGAATGAAACTTTTAGTGTACTGGGACGTGATGAGAATGCACTTGAGTGGGCCAGAGCTCAGTTTTCAAGTAATTCCATAATAAAAAGAAACCTCAAATTGATCAGGAAAAAACCCTACCATGGATTGGACAACGGACTGAAATCCAGTTTTAAGTGGATGAGACTAAGCAAATATTTGTTTACTGCTATTCTGTGCTTATTTACCTGTCCTTAGTCAGGACAATTAAGCAAACAATTGCCTAATTTAGCATGCAAAATATTCAAATTAAAATGTATGTATGTATGTATGTATGCATGTATGTCATTGGAAGAAGCTCATAGATATCTCTCGAATAGTTGAAGCTTGGCTTGATCAAAGATTTTGAAATTAAATCTTTTTAAACTACTTCTAATTCATTAAAAAAAGTTAAAATACAAAATTCCAATTTCCTTCGATCCTCTTAGGAAAAACAATTTATCACTTTTCCACTTGGTCACTTTTCTGCTGTTGTGAAGGATTGCAAGCTTCAACTTTGGGAAAGCATGTGCAATCCACTCAGTTAGTTCAAAGTCTGTAAGATCCATATTTCTTTCAATCTTCTTCACCAAATCTGCCACTTTTAAATCAAATTCCTTTTGTGAATCTGATTCATCTACGCTTACTTGCATCTGAACAATTTTTCAACCATTATCGTTTCATCAAACTTTTTTTAAAAAAGCTTTCAACTAAAGATTGCAAGTTGCCAAATGGTTTTTTTTTTAATGCCAGCTACATTTGTTTGCCTGTAATCTGATAATTGTTTCTCTGTGTAACTTAGCAACAATAGATAAGAGAACACAAGGAACAGAGAACATTGAATTAATATTCCTCAGAGTGAAAAAAATAGAGAAAAAGGCAGGAAAGATATTTTCTGGATATTTTGATCCAAAATTACAAGAAAAAAAAATAAGCTCCAAACTTTTTGCAAGTTAATAAAATGCAGAATTCCTGTGGTGAGAGTCCAGTATATCGAGTTTTCCTGAAAATAAGACCCTCTTATATTTTTTTTTGAACTCTGAAATAAGTGCTTGGCCTTATTGCCATACACTCAAAAGCCCGATTGGGCTTATTATCAGGGAATGTCTTATTTGGAGGGAAACAGGATAGATGTAAATCAAATGAAAACATTTTTCACTACACAGGAACATACAGTGATTTCCTTCCTTTCTGCCTAAGCAAAAGTTATTCAAACAACATAAATCAAGGAAAGGGGAAAAAAATAACAAAGTCCAGCAGCGGGTTAA
The DNA here is from genome assembly GCF_028640845.1 of Ahaetulla prasina. Lineage (NCBI taxonomy): Eukaryota > Metazoa > Chordata > Lepidosauria > Squamata > Colubridae > Ahaetulla > Ahaetulla prasina. Next base: position 97,261,369 of record NC_080540.1, read on the forward strand.
AATAGATCAACATTCAACAGCCAGTCAATTTTTAAAGTTAAAGAACAAAGTGAAACAGAAGCTTCAAAAAGTGTAGTTAAAACCCAGGTATACTTAAGAAAATAAACTGCTGAGGGGAAAGTTGGATGATTGGTGATTTTCCAACAGCTCCCATAAGGAACTGCAATCTTCAAGATTCCTCTTCCTAAGGTGGGTCGATGGCTGTCTGGAAGCCATCTTGGGTCTTTCCTAAGTCCTCCCATTCAGATCCAGGGAGCAGCACTGCCAAAGAACCAGCTTTGGTAGTAAAATCAGCAGATCTTCAGCAGGAAAAAAAGACAAGTTCCTACTGTTTAGCAGTCATTTTGTGGAGGAGTCCTGAAATCTAAAATTTCTGACAACCGAACTGAGCATCCCTCATTACTAGCTATTTGTCCTGGGAATGTTGTGGTTTATAGTTCAAGACCATTTGATATGTCTTAAGTTACCTACTCCTGAGATGCAGAGACTGCTAGCCTATGATTAGCACTGATGATGTTATCTAGTTGGGTAAGGAAAAATCAGATAAAATCAGATGCTGATTATTGCTTCTACTATAAATTGCGCACGATTGCATTCCCCACTAGAGAAAAAGGCATCTGTGGTCTGACTACAGGTTTGTGTGGTGCATCTTCTCTCTTGCAGGGAGATCTTAATCGGTGCTGGCACTGAGGCAAAATGAGGAATTATTCTGTGCCAGAAAGGTTTGAGGAAAAAGAGCACAGCAGTTCATAAGTATTGGAAGGATGTAGCAATTAGAAGGACTGCTGAGTGGATGCATAGTCATCACTGAGTGAAAAGGAAGTTGACAGCATGGGTCTAGGGTGTGCAATAGAAGACTGCAGAATTTTCCATTAATTCTGAACATTAATGCAATGGTAAAGTCACTGCTTCAGCAAGATCTTCTTTTGTTCTATAGCATCACTTTAAATATGATATCAAGAGCCCTTGCAGAGCAGAAGATAATGTATAAAACGAGAAGTTTTCAGCCAGCTCCCAATGCAAAGAAATAGCCAAATAGATTTGGCTTGAGCTGCAGATACTTGGCAATAAGGTTTACTGTCTTTGCGTTATGTGTTTCATAATTAGACAAATGGCAGGTAGAAATAGCAGTGTGGACTAATCCGATGGGATATTAAGTACATTCTAGCAATAAGAAATCCTGGATTTCTCTAATTTTAAGCCTGTTGCCCAAACTGGGCAATGAAGAAAGGTGAATTATGTTGTTTATGTCATATTTATACAATATGACATTAGCATATTGTATTTTTGTTTCATTAGTTTATATCTTTAGGCAGAGTTAAATTCATCATGGTTGATACATTAGAAAGATTACAGTGTTTATTCAAATCCTCAACAGATTTACCACAGAATTACTTTTAACCAAGTTCCTGTCTTACAATAAAAACGTTTGTTTTTATTCTGCTAGCAGAGCAGAAAGATTTTTCCATTCAAAAACAGCAGTAACTAAGTGGTCTTTGCCAATGATATCAATTCATTTTTTACCTCTCACTATCTGCATTCTATTTCTATAGGGTCAATGTGCACACATTAATAATTCATTACAAAAATAGCAATGTTGAAAAGACTGATCATATCGTTTGCAGGACAAAAGAGGCCCTTCTGTCTTAGGAGACATTGCCTATGGGGGGAAGGGTATGTATGAAGAGGAGGTTATACAGTATATATAGTATATGAGCATATTTTTGTAACTGTGTGTATAGAGACTGTGCCTACACTTGCATATATGTTTGCTGGCAAATGCATAGCTGAATACCTGCCATGGTGTTTGAGGCTCAAATACATCAATCAATCAATCAATCAATCAATCAGAATAGAACTGGAAAGGACCTTGGAAGTCTTCTAGTCCAAACCCCTGCTCAAGCAGCAAACCGTATACCATTTCAGATAGGTGGCTATCCAATCTTTTCTTAAAAACCTCCATTGATGAAGCATCTACAACAGGGATGTCCAAACTTGGCCCCTTGAAGAGTGGTGGACTTCAACTCCCAGAATTCTCCAACTAGCAACTTGCTTAAATTTATAGCTCATGCTGGCTGGGGAATTCTGGGAGTTGAAGTCCACCACTCTCCAAAGGGCCAAGTTTGGACACCCCTGATCTACAACTTCTGAAGGAAAGCTGTTCCACTGGCCGGTTTAGCTCACGCTGGTAAAAGCCTGTTATTAAGAACACAGTAGCCTGCAATTACTGCAGGTTCGAGCCCGGCCCAAGGTTGACTCAGCCTTCCATCCTTTATAAGGTAGGTAAAATGAGGACCCAGATTGTTGGGGGGGCAATAAGTTGACTTTGTAAAAATATACAAATAGAATGAGACTATTGCCTTATACACTGTAAGCCGCCCTGAGTCTTCGGAGAAGGGCGGGGTATAAATGTAAACAAACAAAAAAAAAAAAAATTGTCCTCACTCTTAGGAAATTTCTCCTTAGTTCCAGGTTGCTTCTCTTCTTGATTAATTTCCATCCATTGTTTCTTGTCTTGCCTTCTGGTGCTTTGGAAAATAAGTTCTCTTTGTGCCCGCCGCTCAAATACTGGAATACTGCTATCATGTTACTCCTTCTTTTCTCTAGACTGGCCAAATTCAATTTCTGCAACTGTCCTTGATATGTTTTTGTCCCAATGCCCTTAATCATTTTAGTTGCTCCTCTTTGCACTTTTCCCAAAGCCTCAAAATCTTTTTTGTAACTTGGTGACCAAAACTGGTGACCAAAATCCTTATTAAGGATTTATAAAGTGGCACTAATATTTCACGTGATTTTGATTCTATGCCTCTGTTTATACAACCAAGATTGTATTAGCTTTTTTGGTTGCTGCTACATACTGCTGACTTATGTTTAAGTGATCATGTACTAGGACATTGTCAACATTACATTTCTGTCTTTGAGTGTATCAAATGATTTTTGTTATTGTTATTCATTTGAGCCAGAGTTACTCTAAGTGACCACCTGGAGTAATCCCTGTTAATCTTAACAAGCATTTCGGAAGTGCTTTGCCATTGCCTTCTTAGAATTGAGAGAGTGTGACTGGCCCAAGACCAAGAAACTGGCTTTGTGCCTAAGGCAGGGCTGAAACTCATGTCTAATCTCCTGATTTCTAGGTGCCTTTTACCTGGCACCTTAACCATTAAAACAAAGTAGTTCTCATCAAGTGAATGTTGATAATTAATTAATTAATCCATTGCTCTTTTGGCCCATCTGTAACAGGCATAATAGTCCTGAATGGGTAGTAAATAGAGCAATTAAAAAAATGCATTCAGAACAAACAGTTCTGCTGCATGGTTCTGCCCTTTCTAGCACTTGAAACTCATCTCAGATGACAATATATAGGTGAATGGAAATCTGAATAGCAAAACATAATCTGGAAAAAGTGTTTCCGGCCTTTATCAGGCTCAAGTGAAAGCATGTATCCTGGCCACTCATTAAAGCATGCTGCATTTTTCTGGCTCCCATGAGTGTCTGAAAACTAGGTATTGCTGATATAAGGAGAGTGTGACTCTCCAAACTCACAAAAACTAAAAGAAGGACTGATTTAAAGAATTCCAAAGAGGTGCTGGGCTCACTTACATTTTATTATTATTATTATTATTGTTGTTGTTGTTGTTGTTGTTGTACAAGAAAACAGATATAAGTATAAACATGGACATGAACACAGGGAATGAATGCAAATAAATGGTGACAGTGGGACAGGGACGATAGGCACGCTGGTGCACTGATGCACACCCCCTTACAGACCTCTTAGGAATGGAGTGAGATCCACAGTAGACAGTTTAAGGTTAAAGTTTTGGGGGTTTTAGGATGTAACAACAGAGTCAGGTAGTATATTTCAGGCATTAACCACTCTGTTGCTGAAGTTGTATTTTCTGAAATTCAGTTTGGAGCGGTTTACCTTGAGTTTGTATATATTGTTTGCCCGTGTATTATTGCAGTTGAAGCAATTGACAGATTGAACGTTGTAGCAGAAAATTTTGTGTACTACGCTTAGGACAGACCATAGGTGGCGAAGTTCTAGATTGTCTAAGCCTAAAATTTCAAGCCTGGTGGCATAAAGTATTCTACTGTGAGCATAGGAGTGGAGTACTCTTCTTGTGAAATACCTCTGGACTCGCTCCATTGTAGTAATGTCTGATGGATTCCAGGCCGAAGAGCTGTATTTGAGAATTGGTCTGGCAAAGGTTTTGTATGCCCTAGTTAACAATTCTATGTTACTGGAGAAGAAGCTTTCTGAATAAGTTTCAACCCACCCAAAGTCCTATAAAGAACTATTTTGAAGACTAAAAATAAATAGGAACCAAGTGTCCTGCTGCTGTCCTCTGACATGCCTAATTACATCCTGATTGACAATGGCTTTTTGTCTTTTTAAAATATCTATATCTGAAGTGGTCTCGCAATTTGTCACTCTGAAGCACTGAATTAAGAGTGATATCTCTAAGGTACCTTGCTGAAGGATGAAAAGGAACACATCAGAGAACATCTGTGGGCCAAGATCATTGGATTCTTCTTCTCATAAGAGTGAAAGTATGTTACAGCATTTTACTGTAGATATATTCTCTAATAATACTAAAGAATTATCTCTATTTTGTAGAAAATATTGCTACTTAGCATCCCAGAGACTAGTGAATTATAATTTCTTTTGATGCTTGTGATTAAATTTATAAATAAGCTAATTGAAATGTAATTTCCTCATTTAAAAAAAGAACTTCAACAAAGTGTAATAGCATACAATTTGCTCTGTAGTATTTCATGTAAGGAATTAGATACAGCTGGGTATGATAATGATACATTTTCCATTCTGAATTTATTTTACTTTGATGTCTTTAGATCTTTTTAATAAGCTGCCTTCAGAGTGTATCCCCAATAATGTTGGGAACTATAATAGCATTGCATTCAGAAAAAATATTTTTTTTTCAAATGATGTTTGGAGTTGGCTAAAGTTTCTTGAATTTGTAAGATCAGAGGCATTCACAGAAAAAAATATTCAACTTCTTCTACAAGTTTCAGGAAATGAAAAAAATATTTTGAAATTGTGTTCATTATTGTATTGTGTTGGTGTAATGATCATCTTGGACACTTGCAGTGTGGATCATACCAGCCACTCTGAGATTCTCTTGTTTGCAAGCAGAATGAAAGAAAATCAATTTGTCTTCACTTCTTGTTGAGTCTCTAAGTCAGTGATGGCTAACATTTTCTGGACTGAGTGCCCAAAGCGCATTTGCGCACATGTGAATGCACGTGCATGCGCCTGAACCCCCAAAATGCAATGTGTGCCCCCATGCATGTGCCCTGCTCCTGCATGTGCCTTGCCCCATATGTTCCCCACTCCTGGTGCATAGGCACACAGCCTCTATGTGCACCCCATCTCCATGCATGCACATCCCTCACATGTGTCCTACCTCCCAGGCATGCGCAGCAGAGACCCAAAGACCAGCTGGCTAGCAGGAGGCATGCGCGCATGTATGGTGGAGTGGAGCTGGGGCGACGGCTCACGTGCCCACAGAGAGGGCTCTGTATGCCACCTCTGGCACACATGCCATAAGTTTGCCATCATGGCTCTAAGTTGTGTCTGGCACGCCAAGCCCCACTGTCCTCTGCTATCTCCTGGAGTTTGGCCAAATTCATGTTCATTGCATTGATGACACTATTTAACCATCTCATCTTTCTAAATATCAAGGTATTTTCCAATGGGTCGTCTTTTCTCATTAGGTGGCCAAAATATTTGAATTTCAGCTTCAGTATCTGTCCTTTGAAAGAACAGTCAGGGTTGATTTCCTTTAGGATTGAGTGATTTGATCTCTTTGCAGTCCAAAGAACTCTCAAGAATCTTCTCCAGGACCACAACTTGAAAGAATAATTTCTTCAGCACTCAGCCTTCCTTATGTCTCAGCTATACATTACTATTGGGAAAACCATAGTTTTGACTCTACAGACCTTTGTCAGCATGGTAATATTTCTGTACATATTGGTGATGCATAAATATCTTAATATTAGCTATATTCAGGCATAAAAGAAAAATATCAGAATAGCGCTGTAAGGGACCTTGGAGATCTTCTAGTCCAACCATCTGCTCAAGCAGGACACTCTATACCATTTCAGACAGATGACTGTCCAATCTCTTCTTAAAAACCTCCAGTAATGAAGCACCCACAACTTCTGAAGGCAAGCTGTTCCATTGGTTAATTGTCCTCACTGTTAGGAAGTTTCTCCTCAATTCCAAGTTGCTTTTCTCCTTGATTAGTTTCCATCCATTGTTTCTTGTCCTGCCATCCGGTGCTTTGGAAAAATAGGTTGACCCTCTTCTGTTCGTGGCAGCTTCTCAAATACTATCATGTCCCCTCAGTCCTTCTTTTCTCTAGACTAGCCAAACCCAAATCCTGCAACTGTTCGTCATGTTTTAGCCTTCATGTTTTAGCCTTCAGGCCTTTAATCATCTTAGTTGCTCTTCTTTACACTTTTTCCAAAGTCTCAACGAGATGCAGTATTCCAGATATGGTCTTACCAAGGCTTTATAAAGTGATACTAATAGTTCATGTGATCTTGATTCTATGCCTCTGTTTATACAACCAAGCATTATATTAGCTTTTTTGGTTGCTGTGGCACCCTGCTGACTCATGTTTAAGTGATCATCCACTAAGACTCCAAGGTCCCTCTCATAGTTACTGTTTTGGAGTCAGGTTTTGCTTAATCTGTATTTATACCTTTGGTTTTTTCAGCCCAGGTGTAAAACTTTGCTTTTTTCCACATTAAATTTCATTTTGTTGGATAGGACCTATTGTTCAAGTCTAAAGATCTTTTTGGATCCTGAGCTTGTCTTCTGGGCTATTGGCTGTTCCTGGCAGTTTGGTGTCATTTGAAAATTTGATGAGTTCTCCTTCTATTCTCTCATCTAAGGCATCAAAGACAGAACCTTGTGGTACCCTACTGCTTACTTCCCTCCACATGGATGTGGTACCATTAAGGTCTACTCATTGAGTATAGTTTGTCAGCCAGTTACAAATCTATCTGGTGGTGATGCTGTTTATTCCACATTTTTCTACCTTACCAAGTAGTAGGTTGTGGTCTACTTTGTCAAATGCCTTGCTGAAGTCTAAATATAATCCACAGTATTTCTCTGATCCACTAATTTAGTCACTTTGTCACATAATGAAATAAGATTTGTTTGGCATGATCTGTTTTTTAACAAACCCTTGCTGGCTACTAGTTATAACTATCACCAGATAGCTATAACTAGTACACAGCATGGGTTATTTATAACCCATGGGTTATTTATTTATATTAGCCAAGCTAATGTCATCTAATTATTTGACAAAGTGACTAAATTAAACAACACAATCTAGTTATAACTATCTGATGCCTTCACAACAGAATTTTTTATGTGTTCTTTGTAGATTACACAAAATATTGCGATCAATGTAGCAAATTGCCTCAGCACAAGGCCAGAAGAAAATAAGAAAAAGGAAAATCTTAATAGTGTACCTTCAAACAATGCAACCCCTGCAGTTCTTAATGTCTTGCTACAACAATCAACTGAAATCCCCTTCTTCCATCATTACATTTCCCTTGCAAACCAACACTCTAAAGAAGGAGATTGGCCACCCAACACTGGATTATGTGGGTTGACTTCCTGAATAATGTGGATAGTAATACAAAGCTACCTTGAAGACTGGTAAAATTTAGTCCCTCATCCACCATTTTGCTTTCTGTAATGTATTTAAGGATGGATATCATCTGTATGCAATGTGGTATAAAGCTTTTTACAATGTTTAGCCTTGTAATCACTAGGATTTTTAAAAAATATTTTATCAAGATCTAGGTAAAAAATATTACAGAAATTATCTCTTTTGCTTCTACCTTTACATATACTGTATATGCTGCTCTCCAATCAGATTTATAATGGAAGTCTGTATTTCTTTTTGTTTTTTGAAGGAGGCAATGAAAATTTCCTAAAAGGGAAACTTTTAAAAAGCAAATCCTTTTGCAGATAGTATATCAATCATTGTTAGGACTTTTCATTCATTGCCTAAAAAGCAGGATTGGGTAGCACTTTGTAAGACAGGTTACATATGATCTGGGGATAGCTTTTTCTTAAAATAAAAACTGAGAATTTGAGGATTGTGACTCATCAAAGAGACTGTTTCTACTTAAGAAAATACAGGATATATTTGCATAATTCTTTCCATTCTGGCTATTTTTATTTTAGAATTTCTCTCTTGAGTACTCTCAGCTATTTAACCATTTAAGGGTTAAATAATTGAGTACTCTTAGCTATTTAACCATTTGTGTAGTGAATACATCCTTTGGATGGAATATAAAACTTAATCTAATATGGTAGAAATAAATGAAAAAAATATTCTAGTATACTGAAAGAGAAACAAACTGAAAGGCTTTGAAGAGAATAAAATACTTCATTTTTCACTTAAATTCATATCAAAACCCCACACCACTGGATTTTTCTCTCATAATTGATGCAAGTCAATAGTAGATACATACATGTGATTTATTCTGTGCATGATCTTCAATGTGGATGCCTCTCTGCCAAATTAAGGTGAGATACGTGTATTATCTTACATCTGGTGTAAGCTTAAATTGCAGTGGTGTTCTGAGATTTTTATGGTACAACCTAATTTAATATTATCTAGATTCTTTACAAAATAAATTTAGCTTGCTCATCATGGAAACTAACACAACTGGCAGTGTGGAAGTTGATGCATTTTTATTTGCAGAACTTTAAATTGAATAACATCAATTAGAAGTGATTAATAGTTAATTTAGGAATCAAATTAGATAACTCTGATGAGTGTCAATTCTTGTCTTTTTTCCACAGCAGAGACTACTATAACTCCACCATAAATAATAACAAAACCTTAAAATAAATCTCAGATTTTCGAAGTTACCTGATATAAAAGAGCCAATATATATTTGGTTGAATGAGTGAAAAACCATATTTATACTCTAAGCTAGTGGAATTGGAGCAAATTCAATTTATAACATCCAAGAATGGAACTAAATTATGGAGAACACTGCCTATAACTTTCTCCTCTTGCCTTGACAGCATAATTTATAATTTCTACCCAGGAGGTTGAAAGAGCTTAGATAATTTCACAGATATCTAAGGGAACCTAAGAAGTTTCATGTTTCAAGGGAACAATTACTAGACTTTTTTTTTCTTAGGAAGAATCCCATTTGATTTTTTTGAGTATGGGCAATTACAGTATTGGTCAGCTATTAATTACTAGTGAATGGGAAAATTGATTGAGAGGGCATGGCTTCTCAACTGCAGGCAGTCCTATAGGAACATAATCTTTTCTCATTCCATATTGGCCTCAGAGTAGATTAATGGATGGAAACTGAGAAGAGCCTTCTAGAAATAGTAATTTTCAAACAGTGAACTGCTGGCTGGGAAGAGATCAGCTGCAATATCATTTTGCTTTTAAGACGAATTGAATACATTTTGAATTATCTTGTTTAAGAATCCTTAAGAATTAAATTATTCCTTAATGCCTTTATAAATATACAGGCTTATTGAGATGTAAAACAACTCTACTTCTGCTTATTAATCTTTTTTCCTCATAACTGTTAGTGAATTTTGCTTTCCTCAAGAGCTTTTCGTTTATTTCTGATAAATTTATGACCGGGTTGAACTTTTCTGCACTACTTGTTCTTAGATGAGTTTAACTTCTAGCAAGTGGTCCTTGATGAAATTGCATTTTAAAATGCAAGTTAACTAGGGTATGTTGTGAAATAAAAAAAAAAAGAAATGGATAAATTACAAGTTAGATAGCCATTTATCTGAAATGGTGTAGGGTTTCCTGCTTGGCAGGGGGTTGGACTAGAAGACCTCCAAGGTCCCTTCCAATTCTGTTATTATGTTATGTTATGTTAAGTTAAGATAGAAGAAATATGTAAGAACATGAGAAAGAATGAGAGCTCTAGAGGAATATATTGAGAACAGTATCCCAAGCCTATTTTTTAAATTATTGCTACAGAATCGTGTGTGTGTGTGTGTGTGTGTGTGTGTGTGTGTGTGTGACAATGAGAACAGTTATTGAAATACTAGCTATCCCACAACAGCTTGAGATTTTGGGCAAATCCACATTGACTTATTGCTTCCCCCCCCTTAAGAAAATGTTGACAACCATTTCTGGAGGAGAGAAATTGCTGACTTTGCCTTCTGTACATTCTCCTATCAAAGCAATCTCAAGGCCCATTTTTCTGTTTCACTTCTGAAGTACGCATTTCAGTGTTATGTCAACCTTAAGCACCTGCGTTCCTTTTGAGTGACATGTTTCAGTTTGTTGCAGGTTAATCTCAGCAGTTCATTGGCTATTTGGCAGAGAAGGAATACTCTTTCAGCTGTGTCAACTATGTCTCATACCTTTTAGAGCTATCTCTACTAGAAGGGTTGAATGTTTTCATACTTGCCTTTTGGCTTTGAAAGTTGTCAGCATTATTGTTTTTATTATTTTTCTTTCCCCGAGCTTCTTGCTTTTTCCAGTGCTTTATTTTAAGGGAAAATGTCCAGTAGTGCACTATTTATTTTTCTAGTCTAAGCATTGTTAAAAGAGATATATTTTATTTTGATATTATATATTATAGTATCTCTAGAGATGAGTCAACTACACACACAGTTTATTTTATTTTATTTTATTTATTTTATTTGATTTTTATACCGCCCTTCTCCCGAAGGACTCAGGGCGGTATACAGGCATAATAAAACCGACAATACAATATACAAGTTTAAAATACGATTTAAAAAACTTATTTAAATTAGCCCAGTGATTAAAATTTACCATACTAAAAAACCCCGTTTAAAATTAATAATGTTATTTGAGAGGTAATTACTTTATGACCATCAGCTGCCTCCAGAAATGAATCTGAAGATATAATACTATGTCTTGGCCTTGAGTCCAAGGTAGTGTCATATTTGGTCAAAATGACAGATTTTTTTTTTGGTCAAGAACATATTAGGTAATAAGAATAAACATACATTGGATACATAAAATAAATACAAATAGAGGAAACATTAGGACAGGGACGGTAGGCACACTGGTGCTCTTATGCATGCCCCTTACAGACCTCTTAGGAATGGGGTGAGGTCAACAGTAGACAGTCTTAAGTTAAAATTTTGGGGGGTTTGGGATGACACCACAGAGTCAGGTAATGCATTCCAAGCATTGACCACTCTGTTGCCGAAGTCATATTTTCTGCAATCAAGTATGGATCGGTTCACTTTAAGTTTGTATCTGTTGTGTGCTCATGTATTTTCAAGTTGAGAATATGGTGTACTAGATACAATTAAATATAAACAGAGGAAAACCAAGGTTTTTCTACTTAAAAGCATCTATTTACTGAATATACCACAAACCTTGAGAATTTAGCAACACAATTACAGAAAAAAGATCTGAGTTTTTGTCACAAAGCCCAAGGAGCCAATTCTTTCTTCATTGCTATGTTTAATTTCCCAAAATATCCAGGTTATTTACATTGTGGAAGTGATACCTATCTTGGGATATTAGCAATTACTCAAAGGTGGTATCAAAGGTAAAAAAAAATGATTAGATTTCACCAACCAAGGTTCTCCACTGGAAAGTATACTAATCCTGGACAAATCACAAATTTTGATCATTCTGCAGTAAAGCTTAAGATATAATGGAGAAGCTAGAGGAAATAGGTAACTATTCCAATCTTATCAAAAGGAATAGAAGTGCCAACCTTATCTGGATGTAACATCACTAACAATGATTCTCAGTGTTACTCAGCTATAGGTAATAGGGCCATTTATTATGTGTTTGACAATAAATTTAGTCATGTAATAATGAAATCAAAGCCTCTTTTCTAATTGAATTCTCTGTAGTTCTCAAGAGTCTTGCTGCACCTCAATTCTGAATGTGGACTGGATTTGAAATGAGATTCAAATCCATCCCAGTCTTATCCTTTCTCCCAGGACCTGCTTCCTAAGCAAAATTACCTTTATCAGTATTGGAATTACTGACGTTGAGAAGGTAGGGATAGGAATATTACATGCATTCCAATTATCTAAGTAATGGGATTTCAAGGGATTCAGTACTACTTCTGGGCTTTGCTTTCCTGTGATTGAGGTCACTTGAGGCTTATGGCATTTTTATGACATATTCTTTACCCATTTAAACATGTTGAATATAGCTAGAGATTAATAGCTTAAATCCTCTGGCAAATATTGCTTTTCAATCAGATTTTGGAGAGGGGAGAAGATGTACTAGCTGGAATAGCGTCATTTAGCTTTCTTATCTGCAGCTTGACTCTTCAGTCATATTTCCCACAATTGCAATGAGCTATACTGTCCATTTCTTTCTATTCTTACCTGAACTGTTTAGGGAATTTTTATGGAAACAGAAATTGGTGGGGAAGCTATCTCTTAGGTAAGAGGCCTACCTTAATTTAGGTCTCAGCCTACAGAAGAGGATTGCAGCTTTTTCTTCTCATATGAGAGCAGAGTCACAATCTGACTCATATTTCTTTTTCACTTCCTGCACTGATTGTTAGAAGGTTAGGACTTTCCATTATAACCTTGACTGAGCAGAACTTCTCCAAGCAGAAAATTCCAAGCAGCCTGGGGATGATGGGAGCTCTAGTGCAGCGTATCTAGAAGATATCAGATTGTGGATGATACTCTAAAATACCATTTGATTTTATGCAGTATGCAGACTCAGTCTGCTGAGTTTTCTCATTGGTTGAATGGTGAATGCACTTTGGAACATGGCCTACACATTTCTGCACCAGGAAGAAGGGAAAGTGAAGTGGTGGGGAGAACTGAATGAGTAGGGCGATAATCTACTGAGGAGGAAGGGAAAGAGGAAGCTATATGTGTCAGCCTTGCCTCCCCCCCACAACCCTCCCACCCCGCCCGGCTGCCTTGACCCGTTTCTTAGCTGCTATCACTGCTGATATTCTTGGGTCTCTGTCATACTATTTTTCCTAAACTGCTTCTTCCTGGATCACCCCATTTTCTTATGTGCACAACTCTGTTCAATAAGCCAGTTATTTACAGAAGTCCCAGGAGACTAAAGAACCGATCATCCTATTCATTTATAACGTTAAACTTAAAATTCAGTCAATAAATTATACCATACTGTGAATTAATTATGGCTTGACCCACACGCTTGTCATATTCTGCTTTTCTTTCTCCCTTAGGCAAGGAAACAGGCTGCTTTTATGTGATATCCAAATCCAGAATGTTTGCTAACATCTTTCGCCATGCTCATTCATAATTTTGTTTGTATATTTTATAATTTGGAAGAGTAGTTCTTATACCTTTCCTTGGTTTTTGTTTTTATCTCTATTGGTTGTTTCTTTTTAAATTCATACTATATTCTATTTTGTCTTTTCTTGTATAAGTCACCCAGAATTGTTCTGGAATTGGGTGATATCTAAATTGAATAATTTATTACTGATTTTTCAAAAACTGTTAAAAACCTGGTTGTTCTACTGTGCTTGGGATAGAATGGTGGTTGAGCTCCTTTGGATTTTATTTTTCTTTGGCATTTTTTCATATACTTTTGATCTTTTGGGTTACAGGCTAATCTTCTGGTTCTAACAGAGAACAATATTTGTAGCCCCAAGGTTGAAATAAGGGGTTCTTGGTGCTCTCTTGCTTGACTATTTTCTCTCAGTCATTTCATTACCCAAACTAGGTAATTTCATCAGTGCTAGTAGGGACTGGGGTTTGCTCTCAATTTATATTCTAATGGTTTGCCCCTGTTGGTGCGAGTGGTCTTGGTGGTTTTTTGGTTGGGCTGCTTACTCTTACTTGGTTTGACAGTTCCTTGATTAGGGTATTGTTTACTCCTTGATTGTTGGTCTGATGTTAATTTTGGTGTTCATCTGGGTGTTGATTACTGGAGGGTGTTTGTGTGTGTGTTTTGATCTTTTTGTTCCATTTTGGCTTGATTGTTTCTTTTGAATGGCATATAAATATTACTTATGTCTATGGGCCTATTGATGGCCGGTTAGCCAGAGTGGCAGGCTTCCAGTAATTCTCTAGTGTTTTTGGACTTGCCTTGGTCTAGAACGGTCACAGTTTTCCAGTTGAAACTATGGTTAAGTGTGCCTGTATATTGTGAAATTAAAGAGTTTTCATTATGTCTTGTGCCTGTTACTTAATGTTCATGGATGTGTTCTGTCAGTTTTCTGCTTGTTTGTCCTTCATAGTAGCTGTTGCAGTTTTTACATTGTACACTGATCTTTTAGTTGTACCCACATACACATACACACACATTTTATGCTTTCTAATTATAAGCCACCCAGAATCATTTTGGAGTCAGGCAACCTCAAAATTGAAATATTAAATTTGTTATTAATATCTTGGATTGTTTACTCAGATTTGATAGGGATAAGTACAGCGGGATGAATGGGCTACATGGATCAGCCTTCAATTTAATTCACAATATAATTTATTAAATGAAAAGTTTGGATTTATAGCTTCTGCATTAAAAGCAAACAACAATGATACAAATATGACAAGTAAGACATTTGGTGAAATCACAAAATCTTACTTTTACATACTCATGCCCTTATGAACAAAAATAGATAAGTCATAATATTTGCATAATAATGTCATGACATACATTCTATCATTTCCCTATTCTTGCTGTCCCCAAAGATGCTCATGGTTTTTTTTTATGTGAAAGGTTCAGTCCTATCAATTCCAAATCCTACTAATTGCATGAATTAATTACTAATTTAGGAACTAAATAATGTAACATAGAGAGAATATGGATAACTGATAAAGGAAGGACAAGTTTTAAGTCATTAAAAAAAACACGGAAATGAGGAATAGTATTTCCAGTCTATTTTCAGCATGTAGCCTTATCTGTTAACTAGATTAAGATGACAAGATACAAAATGGTAAGAGAGGCATTCCAGTTCTTAAAAAGCTGCTGTTTAAACAGATAACTACAGTATGCTCTAGGTTTGTATTAGCCTCCACTGACTTTCTCTGTGATTCATGGTGATATTTTACCTAATAGTTTCTTTCAATATGTCTCATGGAAAGACAACTCTTTAAGTTAAACCAATGATAAGATCACAAGATTTATGGCATCTTCCATTACTTTTCCCCATGATTGCCAAAATTAAGTAAACAATGTTATCATGCTATTTCATGTTATTTTCTAAATATTTTCCTGGATTGAATACCATCACATTCAATAGCATGGTTTATTTTTGTATCCTGCTTTCTAAATTTACACTGTAAAGTTTGAAGGAACACTTAAAAATTCTCAACCGTGTAGCTGAATCTCCTTTTGAAGCTGTTCTTTAATATTCCTGTTATAACTGGGTTTTATTTGTTCAATTCTATGGGATGATTTGACTTGTTGTAGACTATTCCTTCAAATTTCAGTTATGCCTTCACAAAACACCATTCCATGATCATATTTTATATGGATACCAATCAGGCTCCAAGACATAAATCTTGACACTACTTCCATTCCCATACTGACAAATAGCAGAGAGAAAAATAAAGTCAAATCGCAATTTTATTAAAAGACCTATGGCAGGGGTGTCAAACTCTATTTCATATAGGGCCGCATTAGGGTTGTGTTTCACTTCGGGGGGGGAACATGGCCTGGGGGGACTTGTCCAGCTCAATGTCACTAATGTAGGGGGCACCGGTGGTGGCCTGAGCTCTCTGCCAGTGAAAACGGGCTCTGTTTCTGTCTGCCACAGCCTCCTGCAACCTTCTATTAGCAAAACTGGAGCTTGGGAGGGCTGCACGTGGCCCTTCTGTGCTGGCAGAGGCCTCATGGGCCAGTCCTTCACTGTTTCCAGGGCAGCCCTGCAGGCCAGATCTAAGCACCCCATAGGCTGGATCCAGCTCGTGGGCCTCGAGTTTCACATTCCCAATCTATGGGATCTACAAAAAGCCATATTTTTATGATGCAAAATCCTTTCTGTACCTTTTTTTTTTTCCAAAATGCTTTTTCTTTTGAAATTCACAATATGATTGTTGTTATTGCACTGAGCATGCAATTCACAGTGGGTGAAGTATTTTACATGAAGTTTTTCTAATATCACAAATCTGCAGGTGGTTGGAAGAGCTCCCTTGGAAAGATCTGATAATTTGATGCCACACTACTATGGTCGCAGGCTTCAGAAGGATGAAGGTTTATTGTTAGGAAAATTGCATCTGAAAATTGTAAAACGTGCAGATTTCAAGATGCACCTCAATTTCCTAGAAGAAAGAAAATCATTTTCCTGCTGATGTTCACATTGTGACTTTTGATGGCAGGCTTAATTTTGAGTGCCACATGCAAGTAGGCATTAAATAATACAGAGGAAAGCTGCAATTTTTGGATCTTGATGCATTTTAAATGACACAGTTTGGCAGAGAGTAATTCTGGATGATCAATCTATGGGGGGGGGGGAGCTTTCCCCTTGGATGAGAGCATTCGTTTTTGGTCCAAATTAGGAATTTGCCAAATAGCTAGTACATGCAATCTAGCTCAGTAAAATTCACTTCTTCTACTATTGAATGGATTTTTTATATGATTTGTGCAATCAGAATACATATTTCAATGGAGATTCCTCTACTAAAAACATAATTCATTACATCTTGTGGACTTTTAAAAAATTAAAAAATTGCTATTCAATAAATACGAGGAAAAATCATGTAAGTAAAACTAACGGTATAGACATCACCGATTATGGGATGAAGTTGGAATAGGAAGGAAATCTATCAGCACTTCTGTTGGCATAGTGGCTTCAAATAAACATTATATGAACTTTCTAGAAAGAGCCCAAGAGAAAGCAGAGTTGACATTACTGTAGCAAGTATGAATTGCACATAGCATTGAAACATGGCACAGTATTTTATTTGACTAAGCTGGTTGTGCTTAGAGGGAAAAGGAATGATTACAAATTATACACAAATGGCCCAAAAAGTTGAAGAAATTCCTGAATCTTTGTTTCTTTATAGAATGTTTCTAAAGATAGGAAAATGGATGGAGAACTTTTTAAAAGATCTGCAAATGTTATGGGAAGTAGTGGGCAGTATATTCTCTTGTGCAAGAAATGAACATCTGTCAAAAGAAGTCAAACTAGCTGAGAGCATGTATCTACCCACTTTGCTATATGGGTGTGAGAGTTTGGTATGTCAGGAGAAACATAAAAATGAGCTGAAGGTTGTAGAAATGGAATTTCAAAACAAGGAGAGATAGGTTGAAGAGAGGGTCAAATTCAGTTATGCCTTCTCAAACCACCATTCCATGATAATATTTTATATGGATACCAATCAGGCTCTAAGACATAAATCTTGACACTACTTCCATTCCCACACTGAAAAATAGCATTGAGAAAAAATAGTCAAATATCAACTTTATTAAAAGATCTATGAGGTGTGCAAATGGCCATATTTTTATGTTGCAAAATACAATTTGAATGATTGTAGACTCAGTAAAAAAAGTTGAGTGACTGGTACAAAAGAAATACGTTGAGTTGGTTAGGACATTTCATTCATTCATTCAAATATATATGGGTGTAACTCACAGAGTGTTACATACAGGTGGTGTGAATGAAGATCAAATTCTAAAACAAATGGATAAAAGAATGGATGAAGAAGGAGAGAAATATCAATAAAGTCATGGTTGCTTGAAGTTGATAAGATTGTGAAAAGAGAGAGGCGAACAAAAGACAATCCTTGAAGCAAGGTTAGATTTGCAAGATGCTGTTAATGTTGCATTACAATAAAGTAGAATTAGCCTGTGCTATCTACTTGGGAGGTTGGTATAATCATGCAAGTCTGAAAGTACAAATCTCCTGCCGTCACTTTTTATTCCCCAATAAGTTAGGGCAGATCTTTTCTAGGTTTTTTCTCTGCCATTTTTCAGGCTCCTTCTTTTCTTATCTGATTGTTCCCTAACTAGCATTTCTTCCACTCATTTCCTAAGGACATTCCACATGCCATTATATGTGCCTTTCCTCTTCAGCAGCCTCAGCCCATCACACATTCCCACATGCACTCCTCGTCTGACCGCTGTGTGTAGCTCACTGCCTCTTACCTCCTGTGATGCCTACTGTGGCTTGTGGCATCTTTTCAACATGCTAAGGCTCACAGAGAAGTTTCCCAGGAGTATTTCCAGCATGTACCTCATATTGGAAGTACTTCTTAACAACCAGCCTATGAGACTTCAGCAAGGGGTGGAATTGACTCCAACATGAATGAAGCCTATCTTCAGGCCCTCTGCTTACTCTCTTTCATAGTAGTGTTTCACAGTATGAATCTGCAGCTGCCCTAATCTAACTCTGCAATGTAAAGCCCCAGCAGCCTCAACCCAGCAGTGCAATTTAAAGCCACAGTTGCTACAGCACAGCGCAGCGCAGCGCAGCGCAGCGCAGCGCAGCGCAGCGCAGCGCAGCACAGCACAGCACAGCACAGCACAGCACAGCACAGCATGCTATGGAGCCCTAATTGCCTCCACTCACCCTGCAGTCCCTCATTGTAACTGATTCACTGTCTTCTTGCTCCCTTTGCTTGATGAGAGATCCCAGTCTGGCCCTCTGTGAGGCACCTGTTGGCCAGATGAGGTCTTCTTTCTGAGGTCTTGAGTGAAAACTCCACATGTGACCATGGGAAGGGGGTCCTGTGTGTCCAGTAGCTGCTCGCAAAGGGCCATGCCATGAGCAATTTGTTGAGCAGTATGAGCAAGAAATGGCTAGGCCAGCAGAGCACAAGGCAGCAAAGGAATTGACGTGCAAGGTGGCCAAAAGGCAGAGATGTGGGAGGAAAAAGGTAGATGGTGTAGTTGAGGTGCCCCAGTGGTTGTAAGTGCAGATGGGTTGCCAAGCATCTGAATTTTGATCATGTGACATAGGGACACTATACTACTTATAACTTTGAGGACTGGGCATAATACCATTAGTTCAATGCCACTGTAACTTTGAACAGTTGTTGAATGAATGGTTGTTAACCAAGGACTACTTATACTCCAAATGTTTAAATCTGTCTTATTTCATACTTACTTTGGTTTTAATCTGATACTTGAAGGACTCTACACCAAGATGAAATTAATTGGGCTACCCTTGAATAGATAGTATTTAGCAGTACATAGAACCAGTGAGGTGTTGTGGTTAGAGGTTGAATTAGCATCAGAGAGGCCCAGTTCTAGTTCACTTTTAGCAATAAATGCTTATTTGGGTAATTTGGGACGATGTCAAATTAGCCCAGTTTATCCCACAGGTTGGGGGAAATGGGAAGAGGGACCATTATGAACATCACTTTAAATTTCTGAGGGAACATTAGTCTTTCAATTTAAGAAATAATAAGCATGAAATAGAACAATGGTTCTCTGGATTCATGTTTGTAACCACCTTTAGTATACATTTTGCAATTAAGGTGATTAGTGCTAAAACTGTGTGAAGGAAGTTATTAATGCATGCAAAAAAGATGGAATCAAAGAATAATTGATTGGCTGTCTGATTGCTTATGTGCCATCAAGTGGGTATCAACTCTTAGCAACACATAGCTAGATTTTGTCCATGACAATCTGTTCATCCGATCGTTTTCCAATGATGCACTCATTGCCACTATAACTGAATCCAGCCATTTTGTTGCTTCATCTTTTTCTTCATTCCCAAAAATTATAGCTGGAAAAAATGGTGCAGGAAATAATGTTGCTGGTTCAAAGTTTCATGAGATCCAGCAAAAAATCCTTTCTGAAGCTGCTTCAAGGCAAAGTATTTGTTGTATAGCAACTTGTGCAATATATTGTTTCTGTCATGTTTAAACCTAGAGGCAACAGCTATAAATTGTGTTAGTATAGAAAACCGAAACCCCTCCCCACTCACTCCTCAGAAAAAAAATGGTGTGTAGAAAATGAGATTATCAGTCATCATGAACATGAACAGACAAACACAACATTTGTAATTTTAAACCTTCAAAGAAAATATTTTATCTGGCAATAATGAGAGATTTGCCTTTGAATTATTATATTTTAAAGAGCGAAAAACATCTGCTGTCTCAAGGATTGGAGGATTAATAGCTCTTGTAACCAAATTTTCTCTTCCTTGTTTTGTAAACATACATTTAATTACTTATACTTGAAAACATTTCACTTTGCAACATTTCTTTATGTAATACCCTCCAGTCTTTCGAATAGCCTCTTAAGCGAACAAGTAAATGAATAAAGAGAGGTTTATGTGGAAGATTTTTCATTAAATCGCCAAGGAAATTAATATGCTCAGTTGCAATCAATATAATATTTTGCAAAATAATGCCATATGAAATCCTTAACTCAAGTATGAGAAATCCATTTAATAAATTGTGGCAGAACTCTGCAACACAGTTTTAAATTGATTTCATTAAATGAAGTAGAATTTTTGTGTAATATTTATACATATATATCTGTTCTGAAGATTGAACAGTTGATAAAAGACTATTTGATTTTATTTTCTTTAAATGGTTCTGCAGAAACAGAAACAATTCTCTTAATGCAAAAGAGCCAGACTGGTATAGTTGCTAGCTCTCGGTCTAATCTACTTCACAGGGTTGGACATGATTCATAGAATTTTTTTAAAAAAATTCACAGTAGCAGCTTCAGTAGAAGGTAGGTGAGAAAAGATCAGAAAGTAGTGGTAACTCTCCCTGGCTATAAATATACCTGCACACTTGGCTCATTTCCTGATTTCTGGAATAACCACCTGCAACCTGGGGCCTTCCAAATGCTTTGGGAATATATTTTTCAGACCTTCCCATCCAACAGGAACATGTGAAAAAGATATCCTATGAAATATTTAAATTATCCTAAAATCCATCTTGTTCTCCTAAAGAGTTTGCCACGAAGTAGGAAATGCTAGAGTAAAATTGTTCTGATTATGATTGTGGATCTTAAACCAAGGAGTCTTTTCTATTACATATATTTCTGTTATATATATATATATTTTCCCACTTCAGGCTTCCTTGAATTACTGGAAAAATCAATAACATCAGTGATGTTTTAATGCTGAATATATGTTGAAGAGGAAAAACTGCTAAAAATTAAATGGTGCCTGCAGTTATTCTCTCTTATTTTAGTCTCCCCTCTGTTAGTTTTTCCATAGGCTGCAGACAGTTAAAAAAGGAATACATTTAAAACGACCTCAGGCTAGTTGCTTATGAAATTAAGCTATATAAACTAAATTGCAATAGATCTGGAAAGTCCTGAAATTCATTTTGCTTTATCACTATCACCTCAGTGATTATGTTTATCATTTTGTCATTTATAGCTTATTTCAAATTTATCCTGTAGGCTGAGGTGGGACCATAACAAAAATTATTTGGGAGGCTTATTTTTTCCTTAGCAACAAGAAAGAAATTTAATGCCATAGTAGCTTTTTAAAAAGGGATCTTACCATATAACTTTATAATTTATATGGAACTATGTATTACAAATAACCTTCTTTGAAAGCCAAGCGAATGAACAGAGAACATCTGGATAAAAACAATGTATCATTACCATCCCATTCAAGCCATCTTCTAAATGCAAACTAGTTGGAGAGCTGGTATCAAGAAAGCGTAAGTTCAGAATGAGGCTAGCAAAGGTTACTAATAATAATGAAAAATGGCTTACTTAAATACGTGCAAAGTTAAAGGGAAAGAGGAAAAATAATTATGCCTGCTGCTCCATAAAGAAAAAACAATTCTAACAGAGAGCAAAGAAAGATCTGTTTTGATTCAGTGTTAAAAAAAACAAAAAGGGCAGAAAAGGTGTGTACTACCAGGAAATGATAAAGGCAAAAATGAAGACTGATGGATAGAAACAATGCAGGCAAAATGACTCACTTCAGAATAACAGAATAACAAAGGTGGAAGGGACCTTGGAGGCTGTCTAGTCCAACCCCTTGCTCAGGCAGGAAATCCTATATCATTTCAGGCAAATGGCTGTCCAGTCTCTTCTTAGAAATTGGATTAGTATTGGAGCATCCATAACTTCTGAAGACAAGCCGTTCCACTGATTAATTGTTCTGACTATCAGAAAATTTCTTCTTAGTTCTAGATTGCTTCTCTCCTTGATTGTTTTCCATCCATTGCTTCTTGTCCTGCCTTCAGATGCTTTGGAGAATAGGTTGACCCCCTCCTCTTTGTGGCAGCCTCTTAGGGTCAAATCAGTTAAATTTTTAGGATTGGATGAATTGCATCCAGGGTGCTGAAAGAACTGGCAAATGATCTGGTTAAACACCACTAATCTTTGAGAAATCCTGGTGAGTTGCTTGATAGGAAGAAAATAAATATTGTCTCTATTTTCAAAAGACAGAATATTAAATAAACCGAAATACCAATGTCAGGCTATCTGGTCTGAACTCAGTAGAAGCTATCCAGATAGTCAACATGGCATGGTTGAACAAGCAACTTCATTGTATATTAGCTAGAAGAAACCTAAAGCAATTTATCTCCTTCTGTCAACATGAAGGTGCAGTTCTGACTTACGCCAACTGCAGTTTCAGCTACTGGTTCCTTCCTCCTTTCCCATGGTTTAAAGGAGCTCTTGAATTGCATTTCTCAAATTTAGTGCCAGGTAGTTCTTGTGGATATAATTGGCATTCATGCTCTGGGGGACTCTGACCGTGTTTTCAAAATGTGGTTCCTCAGTCTAGGTGGGGGGAGGAACTCCAGACAACAAAAAGCTGAAATCAATAAGGTTGCCTTGAATTGCTTCACGCCTTTCTTCCCAGATTCACTATATTTTTGTTTGTTTCCCCCATCGTACCCCAGACATGCTTGTTTGAGCATGGTGAAGACATTCCGAGTGAGTGTAGCAATCTGCATGCAGTTTGAAAGCTTAACTATCTGCATGCAATAAATTATGAATGTGTTTTTCCTGACAATATTTTGTGTTTAAGTAAATAGTCAGAAAAGAAGACATGGGGGTGGGGGGAAGACTGTTGATCTTTTTCAAAAGTTGTTACAAGTTTGTTGTGAGTACCTGTCTGACTCAGTTTGTGTTGTTTCCTTCTGTTTAAGGCAGGTGTGATTCCAACAACCTCTACCTTCATAATGAAACCCACTGAACTTAGACAAACATAGGATCATATTGCACACAGTAGATGGCTTGGTATTACCTACCCCCCCCCACAAATGGCAGTCTGGAAGAACGAACCAATCTATTATTTGTGGAATGTATATTTTTTGCTGAATGCTCTTTAAAAGAGGCTACATTTGTAGGCATGTTTATTTGGTATGGAAGAAGCCTCAAATACACATGAGTTTAATTGGAGTTATTTGGTTTTGTATGCCCACCTGGGTATGCTATCCAGAATCTTGGAGAGAACAAGGGTAGAGATTTGCAAAGAGTAGTGTGTATCCAGTCATCTATGGTCACTTTTTTTGCTCAAGCCAGCAACCCTTGTTTAGATAAAGGAAGAGCAAGTTTAAATATCTAAATCCATGTGTGTGTTTTTTTTCTTTTGACACAGGAGCATAGGATTAGCCATCTAAACTAAAACATTTCTTTGGATTTTTGAACTGCCTAATAGCTGAAGTTCTCAGGGAAATTTACAATACTCGTTCCCTGGTTGCCTGGATGCCTGGATGAAGAGCATCAGACTTGTACTACATACTTTGCCTATTGAACATGAATTTTGACCTGGGTTAATTGTTTGAAATTATAGTAAACCTGGAATTTTTTTTTAATTTTTTTTTTACATTTATATCCCGCCCTTCTCCGAAGACTCAGGGCGGCTTACATTGTGTAAGGCAATAGTATCATTCTATTTGTATATTTATATACAAAGTCAACTTATTGCCCCCCCAACAATCTGGGTCCTCATTTTACCTACCTTATAAAGGATGGAAGGCTGAGTCAACCTTGGGCCTGGTGGGACTAGAACCTGCAGTAATTGCAAGCAGCTGTGTTTAATAACAGGCTTCTTACAGCCTGAGCCACACCCCGGCCCACACTGGAGCACACTGGATTTCGTAAAACTAAATCTGAGTAGGTACGCAGAACTAAAACCTTTTCAACATTTTCCTACTTCTGAGTAGACATGCAGAGACATAGCCAGCATCCTTCCTTATCAACTGTCTTTTCTTCCATTCCCTTCACCCCCTTAATTTTGACCTCAGCAAAGATGGAAAACATATCTCCAAACCGTTTCCAAAAGAGGGCTGCAAAAGGTTTACCTCTGATATAAAATAATAAAATAAACATTTGATTAGAGTTATATGTAGACTATCTGAGGAGAACCCCAGAAAAAGATTATATAGCTAGGAAGGGAGTAAAGGTCAACCAATGTTTTATGTTATGCTATGCGAGTTAGAATAAAATAACCATTTTCTTATTTCTGATTCCGCAGCATTAGAGGATACATAGGTTCATATGATACAACAAGGGAGTTCTTTTTTTTTTTTTTTTTGGAGGCTAAGGAAGTACCTGATATGTGAACCGAGGAAAAGAAATGTGGGGAAGATTATTATCAGAACACCAGATAATCCTTGAGTCAGTCTTAAAGGTTGTTTTGGCTTTAGAACCATCAAATAAAAAATGTGCAGGATTTATAAGAAGCACTTCTGGGGATTGTGGTGGAAAAAACATCACACAGCTTTCATGAAGGAGGAGATTTACATGTACAAAAGTTCCCCCAAAGAAAATAAAGGTTTTTAGAACTAAAAACTTGTGGGATTTAAAAGGAAATATTTCACAGTTGAGTATGTTAGGAAAGTTGGCCATCAGGATTGCTAGGCTGTTCCCTAAACAGGAGTAGACTTAGCTGAATCTTCTCAAAAATTTCACACAACTAGATATTTATTTTATTTATTTTATCTCAAGACTGGAAGCCAACAAATAACTGATAGTTGCTGAGTTGATAAACAGATACTAGAATTTACATTGCCTTTGGATTATAATTGAACACCATGGTTTTCTTGTGTTTTCCTCTGTGTAATGATAATTGAGCCTCTCATTTCCTGTACTTTCTTATAAGTAACAGTTGCATGTTTGTATTTTCTGCATTCCACTTCTGAGAGTATCTAGCAGCTGATAGTGACTTTAGAGTGATGATCTAAAGGGTGGAAATCCTGACAGAAATAAAGCATCCCCTAAGATAGAGAGGGCAACATATAGCCATAGATGGCAGTGGTATCTAATTGCCACCTTATGCAGTGCTGTAAGAGGAAAAATAGAATCTGGCAACAGACATCATGCCCCAAATGATTGAAATATCCATTACAGTCAATGAGATTTGTGGCAAAAAAGATTTGTGACCCATGCTGGTCAGTTCCTGTTGCTATCTCCTGTACTGGTAAAAAACAAAACAAAACTTTTGACTCAGCTTTTGACTCAGTAGTACATGATAAACTTCTCCTAAAACTAAAATCCTATGGCATTTTAGGACCCCTTCACAAATGGGTATCTGCTTTTCTGTCTAACAGACAACAAGTGGTCAAAATTGGTAATGCTCCTCTATCAAATCCTGTTTCTGTCAAGAGTGGCGTTCCTCAAGGCAGTGTTCTTGGCCCAACACTCTTCATACTATACATAAATGAACTTTGTGACCATATCTCAAATAATTGTGTTCTCTTTGCTGACGATGTCAAACACCACCGACAATACATCTGCCATTCAAAAAGACCTTGATCATCTAACTGCTTGGTCTAAAACTTGGCAACTCCAAATCTCAACCAGCAAATGCTCAGTCTTACATATTGGAAAAAAGAACCCAAACACTAAGTACACACTTGATGGACATTACCTTACAGATGACCCCTACCATGTTAAAGATCTTGGAGTTTTCATATCAAATGATCTAAGTGCCAAAGCCCACTGCAACTACATAGCAAAAAAGGCTCTTAGAGTTGTAAACCTAATCTTGCATAGCTTCTTTTCCTAAAACACTACACTACTAACCAGAGCATATAAAACATTTGCTAGACCAATTCTAGAATACAGCTCACCTTTCTGGAACTCTCACCAAATTTCTGACATCAATACAATTGAACGTGTCCAGAAATATTTTACAAGAAGAGTTCTTCACCCCTCTGAAAACAACAAAATATCTTATGCCACCAGACTTGAAATCCTAGGCTTAGAAAACTTAGAACTCCGTCGCCTTCGACAAGACCTAAGTTTAACTTATAGAATCATCTATTGTAATGTCATTCCTATTAAAGACTACTTCAGTTTTAATTGCAATAACACAAGAGCAACCAATAGATTTAAACTTAATGTCAACCGCTTTAATCTAGATTGCAGAAAATATGATTAGCCATCTAAACTAAAACATTTCTTTGGATTTTTGAACTGCCTAATAGCTGAAGTTCTCAGGGAAATTTACAATACTCGTTCCCTGGTTGCCTGGATGCCTGGATGAAGAGCATCAGACTTGTACTACATACTTTGCCTATTGAACATGAATTTTGACCTAGGTTAATTGTTTGAAATTATAGTAAACCTGGAATTTTTTTAAAAAAATTTTTTTACATTTATATCCCGCCCTTCTCCGAAGACTCAGGGCGGCTTACATTGTGTAAGGCAATAGTATCATTCTATTTGTATATTTATATACAAAGTCAACTTATTGCCCCCCCAACAATCTGGGTCCTCATTTTACCTACCTTATAAAGGATGGAAGGCTGAGTCAACCTTGGGCCTGGTGGGACTAGAACCTGCAGTAATTGCAAGCAGCTGTGTTTAATAACAGGCTTCTTACAGCCTGAGCCACACCCCGGCCCACACTGGAGCACACTGGATTTCGTAAAACTAAATCTGAGTAGGTACGCAGAACTAAAACCTTTTCAACATTTTCCTACTTCTGAGTAGACATGCAGAGACATATCCAGCATCCTTGCTTATCAACTGTCTTTTCTTCCATTCCCTTCACCCCCTTAATTTTGACCTCAGCAAAGATGGAAAACATATCTCCAAACCGTTCCCAAAATAGGGCTGCAAAAGGTTTACCTCTGATATAAAATAATAAAATAAACATTTGATTAGAGTTATATGTAAACTATCTGAGGAGAACCCCAGAAAAAGATTATATAGCTAGGAAGGGAGTAAAGGTCAACCAATGTTTTATGTTATGCTATGCGAGTTAGAATAAAATAACCATTTTCTTATTTCTGATTCCGCAGCATTAGAGGATACATAGGTTCATATGATACAACAAGGGAGTTCTTTTTTTTTTTTTTTTTGGAGGCTAAGGAAGTACCTGATATGTGAACCGAGGAAAAGAAATGTGGGGAAGATTATTATCAGAACACCAGATAATCCTTGAGTCAGTCTTAAAGGTTGTTTTGGCTTTAGAACCATCAAATAAAAAATGTGCAGGATTTATAAGAAGCACTTCTGGGGATTGTGGTGGAAAAAACATCACACAGCTTTCATGAAGGAGGAGATTTACATGTACAAAAGTTCCCCCAAAGAAAATAAAGGTTTTTAGAACTAAAAACTTGTGGGATTTAAAAGGAAATATTTCACAGTTGAGGCCTGGATTGGGTATGTTAGGAAAGTTGGCCATCAGGATTGCTAGGCTGTTCCCTAAACAGGAGTAGACTTAGCTGAAGCTTCTCAAAAATTTCACACAACTAGATATTTATTTTATTTATTTTATCTCAAGACTGGAAGCCAACAAATAACTGATAGTTGCTGAGTTGATAAACAGATACTAGAATTTACATTGCCTTTGGATTATAATTGAACACCATGGTTTTCTTGTGTTTTCCTCTGTGTAATGATAATTGAGCCTCTCATTTCCTGTACTTTCTTATAAGTAGCAGTTGCATGTTTGTATTTTCTGCATTCCACTTCTGAGAGTATCTAGCAGCTGATAGTGACTTTAGAGTGATGATCTAAAGGGTGGAAATCCTGACAGAAATAAAGCATCCCCTAAGATAAAGAGGGCAACATATAGCCATAGATGGCAGTGGTATCTAATTGCCACCTTATGCAGTGCTGTAAGAGGAAAAATAGAATCTGGCAACAGACATCATGCCCCAAATGATTGAAATATCCATTACAGTCAATGAGATTTGTGGCAAAAAAGATTTGTGACCCATGCTGGTCAGTTCCTGTTGCTATCTCCTGTACTGGTAAAAAACAAAACAAAACTTTTGACTCAGCTTTTGACTCAGTAGTACATGATAAACTTCTCCTAAAACTAAAATCCTATGGCATTTTAGGACCCCTTCACAAATTGGTATCTGCTTTTCTGTCTAACAGACAACAAGTGGTCAAAATTGGTAATGCTCCTCTATCAAATCCTGTTTCTGTCAAGAGTGGCGTTCCTCAAGGCAGTGTTCTTGGCCCAACACTCTTCATACTATACATTAATGATCTTTGTGACCATATCTCAAGTAATTGTGTTCTCTTTGCTGACGATGTCAAACTATTTAACACCACAGACAATACATCTGTCATTCAAAACTACCTTGACCATCTAACCGCTTGGTCTAAAACTCGGCAACTCCAAATCTCAGCCAGCAAATGCTCAGTCTTACATATAGGAAAAAAGAACTCAAACACCAAGTACATACTTGATGGACATTACCTTACAGATGACCCCCATCCCGTTAAAGACCTTGGAGTTTTCATGTCAAATGATCTAAGTGCCAAAGCCCACTGCAACTACATAGCAAAAAAGGCTTTAAGAGTTGTAAACCTAATCTTGCGTAGCTTCTTTTCCAAAAACACTACACTACTAACCAGAGCATATAAAACATTTGCTAGGCCAATTCTAGAATACAGCTCACCTGTTTGGAACCCTCACCACATCTCTGACATCAATACAATTGAACGTGTCCAGAAATATTTTACAAGAAGAGTTCTCCATTCCTCTGAAAACAACAAAATACCTTATGCCACCAGACTTGAAATCCTAGGCTTAGAAAACTTAGAACTCCGTCGCCTTCGACAAGACCTAAGTTTAACTCATAGAATCATCTATTGTAATGTCATTCCTATTAAAGACTACTTCAGTTTTAATTGCAATAACACAAGAGCAACCAATAGATTTAAACTTAATGTCAACCGCTTTAATCTAGATTGCAGAAAATATGACTTCTGTAACAGAATCATCAGTGCTTGGAACACTTTACCTGACTCTGTGGTCTCTTTCCATAATCCTAAAAGCTTTAACCAAAAACTTTCTACTATTGACCTCACCCTATTCCTAAGAGGAAAATAAGGGGTGTGCATAAGAGCACAAACGTGCCTATCGTTCCTGTCCTATTGTTTTTCTTTTTTATATATATATGCTTATATCTCTTTATATTTCTTCATATATATGTTTATATACTATATAATCTTTTTGTGTGATGCTTATGTATATTGTTGTGACAAAATAAATAATAAATAAATAAATAAATAAATAAATAAATAAATAAATAAACAAAACAAAACAAAACATGGTGGCTAGAGGAGTAGTGAAGAACAAAAGTCAATGTTTTAAGTGGTTTAAGGAGCAAAGATAGGACAAAATAGAGGAGCTTGATGTATGTGTTCCTGATACGTCTCTGTAAGATATAATGCTGCCCCAAAATTTCACTGGGTGATTGTTCAACACAGTTCCACAGCCCATTTCTAATCAGTTTGTAGAGATAATTCAGATGACTTTCTGCATGATGCACTGTAACATTAAAGGCAGTATTGTATTGTTGGAAGAAATGTCCTTCTGGGTTCAGTTCCAAGTGGGGAAAAAGACACTGGAAACATGAAGACTGCTTGGAAAGATGGTTTAATGGTGGACAGGATCACATGGCCTGAGTTCCTGAACAGAAAAGGCGATCACATGCTTCAAAGTGTTAGGTGAGAACCAAAAAGGAAAGAAGAGACCAAGATGCTGAGAGTACTGAGTTTATACCCTCTGTTGGGCCCCACCTTAGTGTTTCCTGTTCCTGTATAAGAAATGTATCCTGATTGGTTGTCAGACTCCCAGCTGGTCTAGGGGTTTTAGCTAACTTTGTAGGTTGTCTCTCAAGCTTGCTGGAGCCTTGCCATGTAATGAGTTTCTGTTGCTAGATGGGTCCTATTGTGTTGCAGATGATGGACCATTGACAAAGGTGGGGGGAATGAGTTTCTGCCTGTGGCCCATTGACAAAGGTGTGGAGAGACAGGAAGCTTCTTAGTCTTTAAAACATGTTTCTCCATTTCTCATCCAGGGAAATACAATATTCTGCCTTTTTTAATATTTTCTAAAATATTTCATTCTTCTAGGAGAGGGGTGAGTGCTAACTTACTACAGTATGAACTAGCAATAAAAGTGTAAAAACATTTTAAAGAGACCCATATTTGATTATTAGTGATTTAGCGATTTAGTTCCAAAGCTTTCCTCCATAATTCACTAGACTGTGATAGAGTGGCAATATAGAACAGAATATACAAAAATGTTGATTTAGAAAGTTAAAAGGTGAAATAGCACCACTTAACAATTTTATACTGTGCTTTTCAACATCCGTCATTTCAATTTGTTGACGTTTAGCATGAACTGTCAGCTCACAAGATTTTGGAAAGAGTACTGTGCAAGATACTCTTGCATTGAGTACACTGCATGAAAGGCAGTGGAGGCTGAAACAATATCTTCTCCAGATTTTTCCAGTGTTCCAGAAACTAGTTTCTTCCTCCCTAATACAAAAGGACAAGTGATCATTTTGGTTTGTTTCTTAGCCTGCCTCTTTCTTTCTAGACCATTGCTCCTTTATTTCTCAATAACACACTCACTCCTGTGAGAACTCTCAACATTCTTTTGGTTTGGTTGAGATAGGCAATCATGCAAATGGAAAGGTCAACAAGACGGATTAACAGAAAGAAGTGGTAATATTTCTTTCCTAATGAGCAGCTGCTTTTAATTAGAGATTTTGGAAACACTATATTATGCCAACAAACATGTTTATTTATCTTCAAAGCTGTACACAAAAACAGCTTCAATATGGTGGCATTTTTATTATATAACATTTATGGACAACTCATGAGACCATATGAGGGGAAATATTTCTTTTCTTGATAATTCCTTGATTGAATTACCATGCCCAGATTTCCACCTTTAAACAAATACCTACTGCACATACCATAAAACGGTGGTCACCAACTGGTGGTCCGTGAGAAAATGTTGGTGGTCCACGGTGCACCCGGGTGGAGGAGCTGCTCTGGGATGAGCAATGGCCAGTCCCCAGACTAGAGCTCTGGAATATGGGACTGACCAGGCATGGTGGGGCTGTAAATCTCCGCTGTAGAGGGAGGTTCATGCAACCTGCAACTTGCAACTTTGCATCGCAACTCTTGCCAGCTGGAATGACATAATGGTGCAGTGTGGAGGTGGCAGTGCAGGCGGGTTGAAGCAACGGGTGGCGGGAACCCAGGGCTGTTTCTTCCCCCTGCTGTAGTTTCCTGTCAGCTGAACCCACCAGTGGCTGTCCCCGCTCCTCGCCCTTCCTTCCCAGTCACTTCTTGCCTGGCAAGGGAAGGGTGGGGAATGGAGATTTGCTCCATATTCCAGAGTGGGAGCGAAGCTTCATCTCTTGCTGGATCTTGTGGCTGTTTCTTCTGTTTCTTCTGGCCTTTGTTGGTTCTCACGCACCTCTGTCTCTCAGGGAAATGCTTGACTTCGTCTCAGCCCCAAGACACTGGCTGGCCCATGAGCTGAGAGAGAGAAAAAGAGAGAATGAGAGAGAGAGAGAGAGAGAGAATGAGAGAGAGTGGGGGAGAGAGAGAGAGAAAGAAAGAGGGAGATAAGAGAGAGAAAGAAAGTGGGGAAGAGCGATGAGACAGAGAGAAAGAGAAGAGAGAGAGAAAGAGAGAGAGAGCGGGAAGAGAGAGAGAATGAGAGAGAGACTGAAAGAGAAAATGAGAGAGAAAGAATCAGAATTAAACAGAGAGGGAAAGAAAGAGAATGAAAGAGAGAGAGCGAGAGAGAGAAAGAAAGAGACAGAGAATCAGAGAGAATGAGAGAGACAGAGAATGAGAGCAAGAAAGAGACAGAATGAAAGAGAGAGAAAGAGAGAGAGAGAATGAGAGAGAAAGACAGAGAATGAAAAAAGGGGAAGAGACAGAATGAAAGAGAGATAAAGAGACAGAATGGAAGAGAGAGAGAAAGAAAGAGAGAGGGAATCAGAGAGAGAATGAGTGGGAGAGAGAAAGAGAGAGGGGGAGAGAGAAAGAGAGAATGAGAGAGAAAGAGTGGGAGAGAGAGAGAGGAGAGAGAGTGCCTGAAGGACCCCATCCTGTCACTGGGAGTCCAGGAACTTCAGCAAGCAGCGCACTGGATTCATATTAGCGGTCTGCGGGATTTAAAATTATGAACGTGGTGGTCCCTGAGGTCCAAAAGGTTGGAGGACCCCTGCCATAAACTTTTTGCTTTCAGACAGCCAACAGTATGAAGCACAGAAAATGAAGGAAAATATAAGCAAAAGAAAAACTATATAGCTTCCTCAAACACCATTCACTAGGCCCTCTATTATTTTCTATCTTTGCTCCTACCATATCCTTAAACCACTTGAAACATTGCCTTTTGTTCTTTCAACTTTACACCGCTCTCTTTTCGTGGTTTCCATCTATTTTTCTTTCTTCTTGATCAATTCATAAGTTGGTTTTGTGATTCAGTTTCCATTCATTCCCTCTAAATTACCAAACTACTTCACTATAGTTTTTTGTACTTGTCACACACTTCTGATTTTGGTTGTTATTAATTCCACACTCATATATTTTTAGAGAATATATATATATTCCAAAAATAGACTGAAAGGATAAGGGAAAATAGATCCAGGGATGGTGTAATCCCATTTTAGGATCCTATTGTGCTGTTTACACACAGCTTCTTTACCTCATATCATTTATTCCTGATTTTCTTAATTCCAGCCTTATCTAAATTCTGTCTATCTCCCCTTACCTATAATTTTCTAAATGCTTGTAGGTTTTTTTCTTCTAAGTGAACTAAATCCAGCATAAATCCAGCCCTGATTTCACTGTTTTACTGGAATGAAGTTCCAAATGACATCACCAAAGATTAACTAGTAACATAGTTTATTATCTTATGTAGAGCTCAAAAGGATAAATTACATGCCCTAGTCAACTTCATTATTTTTATTGCAAGTTGGCTCTTTATCAAGATGGGAAGCATGGATATAGACATTTTATTTTCTTCTTCTTATCCAAAGTTCTAGCTTTTTGTAACTCTTCACTGATAATTATATATGTTATAGCATGCAAATTAATCTCTCTCTTTTTTTTTAACAATCTGACAATATTTTATCTACTTTCTTTTTTTGTCTGTGCTGCCTCATGATTTATGTACTGCTCTTGCATGGTACTCATCCACAATCCACTCTGAGCCTTTATTTGCTAGCATGGTCAATGATCAGGTCTAAATTGAACTGTAAAGTTTATTTGCTCAAACATGATAACAGTAATCCTCAATCATTAATAACACAGAAGTCGGGGGGGGGGATCCTCTGGAATGATGATGCACTGAAATTTTACATTGTCATAAATTTTTAGGGTTGCAAATCT
Source organism: Ahaetulla prasina (assembly GCF_028640845.1). NCBI lineage: Eukaryota > Metazoa > Chordata > Lepidosauria > Squamata > Colubridae > Ahaetulla > Ahaetulla prasina. The sequence continues at coordinate 97,294,842 of NC_080540.1, forward strand.
AAAATGGCTACTAATCTCTAAATAAGTGAGTAGAATAATGATAATAAGACATTGTTAATTATGTCTGTGAGATTCCATAAGCATAACAACATCTATATGAAGCCGCTGGGTGAGATCATCAATGGCTTTCGGGTGAGGTACCAACTGTACGCTGACGACATGCAGGCTATCGAAGTGCTGTCCCGGTGTCTGGAAGCCATACGGGTCTGGATGGGGAGAAACATGCTCAAGCTCAATCCCTCCAAGATGGAGTGGCTGTGGATGCCGGCACCCCGGTACAGTCAGCTGCAGCCGCGGCTGGCTGTTGGGGGCGAATCATTGGCCCCAGTGGAAAGGGTGCGCAACTTGGGCGTTCTCCTGGATGGGCGGTTGTCTTTTGAAGATCACCTGACGACCGTCTCCAGGAGAGCTTTTTATCAGGTTCGCCTGGTTCGCCAGTTGCGCCCCTTCCTTGACCAGGATGCCCTATGCACGGTCACTCATGCTCTGGTTACCTCTCGCTTGGATTACTGCAATGCTCTCTACATGGGGCTCCCCTTGAAGAGCACCTGGAGGCTCCAGTTGGTTCAGAATGCAGCTGCGCGGGTGATAGAGAGAGCCGCACATGGCTCCCATGTAACACCACTCCTGCGCAGACTGCACTGGCTACCTGTGGTTTTTCGGGTGCACTTCAAGGTTTTGGTGACTACCTTTAAAGCGCTCCATGGCTTAGGGCCAGGGTACTTACGGGACCACCTCCTGTTACCGAATGCCTCCCACCGACCCGTATGCTCACACAGAGAGGGACTCCTCAGGGTGCCATCCGCTAAGCAATATTGGCTGGCGGCCCCCAGGGGAAGGGCCTTTTCTGTGGGGGCTCCCACCCTTTGGAAAGAACTTCCCCCTGGACTTCGTCAACTGCCGGACCTTCGGACCTTCTGCCGCGAGCTGAAGACCTATTTGTTTATTCGCGCAGGACTGGCATAGGATTTTAATAGTTTTAATATTTGATATAATTTTATAAATTTTATGGGGTTTTACTATTTTAATGTTTTAATTCGGCCATATGTCTAATAAGTTTTTTAATTCATTGTTTTATCTGTATATTATTGTCGTTTTATCATGTCTGTAAACCGCCCTGAGTCCTTCAGGTGAAGGGCGGTATAAAAATCCAATAAATAATAAGAAGAAGGAGAAGGAGAAGGAGAAGGAGAAGGAGAAGGAGAAGGAGAAGAAGTAATGCTGGAAATGAAACGATGTGTATTCGGACAGCCATGATGTTCTGAAATCGCAAATGCACACATAACAACGTTTCCATGACAAAAGTCTCAAGATTTCTGTGAAACATTTCAAATGATTTGAGGGTATCTTGAGTGGTGTGGCCTCTTTTTCTAACTTCTCTGTCAAGATTGCAACACATTTTAATTTACAAGGGAAACATTGCCAGTGCAACCTATATTTCATAAATATAAAATCAGCTGCTACAAGCAATGCTCTTAGCTCAAAATGGAATTTGCATTTGGATGATTGATGACTGCATTGTCACAGATTAATTGCCTGTATTGTCACAGGTAAACAATTTCTAGGTGTGGGAGTGAGACAAATGCATACCTAATTTCACATAGCAAAGCAAGACCGTCACATGCAAGAGGGGAACAGATAACAGAACAAAGATCAAGAACTAGAAATGAAAAGAAAATTCTGGTTCAATGTTTGGAAGAATGCCCAGACAGTAAAGCTGTTAAATTCTAAAATCTTCTTAGAACAGTTGTCACTTCCTTTCACTGGAACTTTTCAAATAATGACCAAATAGCCCTATGTCAGGGATGAATGTGTGCACTGAGACATGATCAATAAGATCCCATTCTACTGATAAATCTATTTTATAATACTTTCAAAAGGGATATGAAAAATGTTAAGTGTTTCTGAAGAATATAGAAAGTTATGGAGTGGAGAAATATAGCTTACGGTAATTTTTTAAACTTAAGTTCAAGTTAAAATCAACAATGGAAAGCCGTGTACCTATAATGGAAAGCCATACTTGCTGCAAAGAGAAACAAAAAAGTAGCCTCAGCAGTCAAAATCATATGTTAAAACTATCCCGGTGGATATGTCTGATTATATGTCTTGAAAATAGGTTTTTAATGAAAGTGTAAAAACTTCAACTTCACTTTGCAATGAGTCTATTTTGTGCCATAGCACTGCTTTTTCACATAACCATGGAAAAACAGTTTGCATTTGTTTTGGGATAAGGAGTTGAGAGTAGGGGGCTAGTTCAGCAGGCTATGGGGAGAAGATTATTCTAGGTAAAATGCCTAAGGAAAGTTGCTGGTGTATACTCTCTTTTACAATATAGTCAGTACAAGGCAAATGGAAAGCTTGAAGGGAATAGCAAGGATGGGACGATGAGGGCATTCATGGTAAGCTACATTGCCATATATGCAGTGGTGGGATTTAAGTAATTTAACAACCGGTTCTCTGCCGTAGTGCTTTCTTCCAAAAACCAGTTTGCCAAACTACTCAGAAAGTTAACAACCGATTCTCCCGAAGTGGTGCGAACTGGCTGAATCCCACCACTGCATATATGCTTTGACTGTATTTTTATTAAATATTGTATTACAAGTTACCAAACTCAGCTATCAAATTACCAAACAACTGATTCCTTGAATGATTTCCATACTTTGCTGTCTGAGTGGGATATAAATTCCCAAATGGTTATAGGAATGAAGTTGATGATAGGAGCCAACTATTCACAGAGAAAACTTTTCTGCCAACAAAGTCAAGCTCCTAGTTCTTTGAAGAGAACCATAATCCGTTGACTTTGAAAAGCGGTAGGAAAGAGCCTAGGACAAGGGTCAGCAACCCGTGGCTCTGGAGCCGCATGTAGCTCTTTCATCTCTGTGTTGCGACACACTGTTGCTGGTCGGTGCCACAATTTTGAGAGGACTTTCTGGTTGGTGGGGGGGAGCATGGCACACCAGGAAGAGACTCTGTGGCAAGGGGCAGGTTTTTCAGTCGGCTCCACAATTGATAGGGCTTTCAATTAGGACAGGTAGAGGAAAAACGACGCCACGCTATGAGGAGGCTCGATAGTGGGGAAACCAGACTTCTGGTCAGCTCCAGAATTGAATGGTGAACTTTCGGTTAGGTTTGTGGCTCCCGGTCTTTTCTTTTCTGTAGGAAACGGAGTCCAAATGGCTCTTTGAGTGTTTAAAGTTGCTGACCCCTGGACTAGGATTTAACTCTGGGAGCATTCACAGCAGTAACAGCCACATAATTGTACCTTTTCTTCATCTTATTCTGTAGGACCAGAGTAGAAACCCTAATTCACAATGTAGAGCTGTAGTAGGTCTATTATTATATTTTATTATTAAAACTGAATTGTCAAATATTGATAACTTAGAGCAGGAGTATCAAACTCACGGCCCCTGGGCCAGATGCGTGACATACTTAGGGGAAAGCTAAGGGGAAAAAAGTCCTGATGTGCCACTTGATGCCACCGTGATGCTGCAAGTTTGACACCCCTGACTTAGAATAACTGGGGCTTCCTGCTTTCATTTTATTATAGTCACAATGTCATCTATTAGGATGAGTATATCTGTTACAGGTAGTCCTTGACTTACAACAGTTCATTTAGTAATGGTTCAAGGTTACAACGGCACTGAAAAAAGTGAATATGACCATTTTTCACAATTATGACCCTTGCAGAATCCCTATGGTCACATGATCAAAATTCAAATGTTTCGCAACTCATATTTATGATGGTTACAGTGTCCAGGGGTCATGGAATCATCTTTTCGACCTTTTGTCAAGCAAAATTAATGGGCAGGTCACATTCACTTAACAACCATGTCACTAATTTAACAACTAACAACTGTGGCAAGAAATGTCATAAAATGGGGCAAAACTCAACAAGTGTCTCGCTTCGCAGCAACATTTTTGGGCTCAGTTGTGGTCTACAAGGACTAGCTGTAATTGTATTTTGTCCCTTTGTATTCATTTTTAGAAAACATTCATTTTCACCAAGCATCTTTCCTCCCCTTTGTGATAATCAGATGAATGGAAGAAATTTCATTGTATTGAAAATTCTATTTCATTTCCTTCTCTTTCTCTCACATGCAGTTGCAGTGTTCAGCACTCAAGGGTGTGATGCTTATTCAACCATATGTTTTCATTCTCCACATTACCAGAAGCAAAAATATGAAACGCACATGTTGTATTTATTAGATATCAGTTGTGTTTGAATAATTTTTAACCAGCCAACACCATATGTCTGTTTTCAGGCTGTTATTTCCTACACTTTTGGGGATGGGTGGGTGGGGTGTTTTTCTTTAGAATAAAGATCAAAAAGTAGAACTCTGCCAAATGATTTCTGCCTTTTTGACAAGAAAAGTATTAAATGGATGGAGCGATGAAAGAAACCAAATTCTCCTTTTTGTTTCTGACCTTTCACCAAGTCAATAGCCTAGTCAATTATCTAAGAAGAATTTCTCTGGTAATAAACTCACAGCTAAAGAAATAGATTCTATACCCGTGATGGCAAACCTGTGGCATGCGTAAGCCTCTCTGCCGGAATGCGAACCCCAATCCCAGCTAAGCTCTGTGCACGCGCCTCCCACCGGTCACCTAATTTTCGGGTCTCTGCAGCACTATTGTTTAATCAAAATGCAGTTAAAACACTATATAAGCCATTGAGAATATAACTATATACATCCAACAGGAACAGGAAGTGTCTCACAGGAGCAGATAGAGATAAATCCTAGAGAGGCAGGAAATGCATCATTGAACAATGGAGATGAATGCTAGAGTGGAATTAAACTGCATACAAGGCAGACATAACACCTGTAACAGCATAGGCATGCGCGGAGGGAACACGGGGTGTGTGTGCTGTGTACCCCCCGTGCCCCATTTTTGGTCCCAGGAGGCTTCAGGAAGGCCTGCTAGGCCCAAAATGAGGTGTGGGGGATCGTGCATGCATGCATGGGGTGAGGGGGGGTCACACACGCGGGAGTTGGCGCACGCATGCACAGGGGCTTGTCATGCATACATTGTATTAGGGGTGTGGGCACACATGTGCATGCTGTCATGTGCGTGCATGTGCTTTCGGCACACATGGACAAAAAGATTAGCCATCGCTGTTCTAGATCATAGTCTAGATTTGAAATTGCAATGGTAGATGGAAAGGACATAGGGAGGTAATTGGAAGACCTCCCACCTAGGCAATGGTCTGATAAGAAAGGGGTCCCCAATACATGGTCCGCAGACTGGTACTGGGCCATGGAAGTGGTGGATGAGCTTGTGAAACCATCCCCTCTGCTGCCCCCTCCCCACCCACCCCACTATCACTGCTGCTGATCCACAGAACTGGAAAGGTTGGGAACTACTATGGTAAGAAGCAGTTCAGTCTACTGGATGCTGAAAAGCATTGGAAATATTTTGGAAAGGACTCTGCCTAATTTTCCAGAGACTAAAAAGGGAGGAGGCGAGAAATACTTTCAGTCTTGCAAGATTCTGTTAATCCAACCTTACAATGAAGTAGTGTAAGTCCATCTGGGTGGTGTTCTTGTCTGTGCTACCTTGCAAGGCTGATAGAAGTGAAGAAAGCAAAAGAGAAGGTGAAAGCAATCATATATGAATTATATATCACTTGTTCTATCCCCATACCTGTAGTGTCCATCTATGTCTCTTTTGTCCTTTAGCAAATACTACCTCCTTAGCTTTTGAATAATTTATATGTAAGTATTCTTTCCTAAAGTAAGTGCCAAAGTCTGTGAGGATTGTTCTTACTCCAATTAATGTTTTCGACAAGCACCGTGCCATCTACGTATTTTACATGTAGACAGGAAAAACAAGGGGTGAAATCCAGCAGGTTCTGACAGGTTCTGGAGAACTGGTAGCAGAAATTTTGATTAGTTCGGAGAACTGGTAGCGGAAATTTTGAGTAGTTCGGAGAACTGGCAAATGCCACCTCTGGGGACCCCAGAGTGGATGGGAATGGAGATTTTGCAATATCCTTCCCCCAGGAGTGGGGAGGGAATGGGGATTTTGCAGTATCCTTCCCCTGCCATGCCCACCAAGTTACTCCCACAAAGCCACACTATGCCCACCAAGCTACGGCCACAGAACCGGTAGTAAAAAAAAATTGAATTTCACCACTGGGAAAGACCAAAGGTACAAGTACAGATTAGGCAAGACCTTTATCAAAAACAGTAACTCTGAGAGGGACCTTAGAATCATAGTGGATGATCACTTATATAAGAGCCAGGAGTGTGTGGCAGCTGCCAAAAAAGCTGAAGTATTAGTACTGCTTTATAAAGCCTTGGTAAGGCTACACCTAAAACACTGCATTCAGTTTAGGTCACTACTATACAATAAAAATGTTGAGTCTTTGGAAAAAGTGCAAAGAAGAGCAACTAAGATGATTAAAGCCTGGAGACTAAAACATATAAAGAATGGTTGGAGGATTTGGGATTGGCTAATTTAGAGAAAAGGACTGGGGGGGGGATATGATAGCAATATTCCAGTATTTGAGGGGTTGCCACAAAGAGGAGGGGGTCAACTTATTTTCCAAAGCACTAGAGGGCAGGACAAGAAACAATGAATGGGAACTAATCAAGTAGAGAAGCTACCTGGAATTAAGGAGAAACTTCTTAACACTGAGGACAATTAACCAGTGGAACTGCTTTGCCTTCAGAAGTTGTAGGTGCTTGATCACTGGACATTTTAAAGAACAGACTAGACAGTCACTCATCTGAAATGGTATAAGGTCTCCTATTTGAGCAGACGGTTGAACTAGAAGACCTTGAAGGTCCCTTCTGGCTTTATTCTGATTCTAACAAAAAGTATTAAAGAAGAAGGGAGGCAATATACAGCCCTGATGGAAACCTGTTGAGGTTTTAATCTGCTTTTTTAGGGAGCCATTCTGGTTTATCCAAAACTGTATGCAAGTGTCTTCGTATAATTTTATATATTAGGTAATCTTCCATCTATATCAATAGCAAAACATGTCCCATAATTTTCTTCTATTTATTGTATCATAGGCAGATGATAAATCCTGCGTACAAAGATTTTTAGGGGCCGTCCCTTGATTTGTGAATCAGATGTTGTAAAGTGAAACATGGATCTATAGTACTATGTCCCTTTCTGAAGCCTACCTGTTCATCTGCTATTATTTCCCTTGTATCTTCCCTAGCCAAAAAATTAAAAGATACTTGAGTTCCGCTTGGCGCCACCTTTCTCGCTGGGTGCTAATTTATGGCACTCCGCACGGGATATGGTAAAAGCTGGTGAAAACAGCAATGAACAGCTGTTCCCAGCTTCAATTTCCCTCTGTGGTTGAAAGAGAGAGAAAGAGCAGGAGGGAGAGTGGTAGATTCCCCTAGGGGCTTTGTTTTTGTTATGCAAAGTCCTGAAAGGTCGAATCCCATTGAATCCTCTTTTAATCTCCAGTATTCAGTGCGCTCCTGCAAAAGCAGGAAAAGAGGAAGGTGTCCACTTCTGCTAACAATTGATTTCTTTTTGTGGATTTCTATAAGCAGACGGAAGAAGCATGAGTGAACAATTATTGGTTTGCAAGTATTTTTGATTTCCTGACTTCCACCTTCTTTAAAAAGAGAATTCCCCCCCCCCTTCCTTTAACTGTTTAAAATGGCGTTTGAGAGCAACTGAAAGTAGAGCGATAAAGGAAAGGGAAAGGAAAGGAGCCTTGCTGCGAAATCGAAACTGAATGGAGATTTTATCTTATTGTGTTGGACTGTGGATTGTTGGATTATATTACGTTGTTTAAGTATTTCATAAGGGGATTTTCAGCAAGAACTTTGCCATGAAGGTTCTTTCAGAAGAATGGATTCGTGACTTTATACAGGATTACACAGAAAGAATGTATTTAATTATTCAAAAATACGAATTGATAAAAAATGGGGACGTTTTGGATGAGAGCTTGGAGGAAATTAACCAGTGTAATCAGGACTTGGAAAATGGAATGGAGGAGATACAAACAAAAGTGGATAAATATGAAGATATGATCGTGAATAAACAAGTTGATGTAAAGAAGTTTCCTTTAAATAGTTTGGATGAAATGCCTGAATTTGTGCTACAGGAGGCTGTCTCCCGAACCGAAAAAACTCACAGGGTTAATGCTTTCCAAGAGTTCTCTTTTTGGACTGATGGAATATACGGCAGTAATTTGTGGATTCTTGGACATAAGGAACTACTAGGAAATATTGTGACTGACTTTTCAAAAGGAGTAATGAAGGAAAGACAGAGATTAATGCATCAAAAAAAAAATGGCAAGAGACAAAAGTATTATCCTTGAAACAAGGTTGTTTTGAAATATTAACAGACAAAAATATTAGTGTCCCTGAAAGACAATATGTGAGGAAGATCTGGAAGAAATGGGTTGATTATATGTTTTATATCTATCATAAAAGACTAGGTATTTGGATTTATACTGGATTTTTGACGAGGAAGGACTAAAGTTGAATAGATATTGTAATTTTCTGTATTGAAATTGTATAATGTGTTGTACTGAATTTTAAATAGAATATTCTTGAAAGATCTTAGGTAAGAAAGACCTGGGGGAAAAATTATATGGTTATAGAAGCTATAAGGGAGATATTCTCTGAATTGGATTGGATTTTTATGCTTTAGCTGGTTTTAAATATTTTAGGATTAATTTGTTCTATTGATTTATATATTTTATTACTGTTATTTATTTATTTATTTATTTATTGACATTTATATCTCGCCCTTCTCCGAAGACTCAGGGCGGCTTACAGTGTGTAAGGCAATAGTCTCATTCTATTGTATATTTACAAAGTCAACTTATTGCCCCCCCCCCAACAATCTGGGTCCTCATTTTACCTACCTTATAAAGGATGGAAGGCTGAGTCAACCTTGTTAATTGTTAAATTTTTTTTTTTAAGGATTTTGGTTATGTTAGGAGGAAGTCAGAGCTAGAGAGGGAAAATTGGTATAATAGTTTTGGGGAAAATTTTTCTTAGCATATGTTTGTTTTATTTTTAACTATACCTTGTGCTTGTTCCGGGAAGTCAGGGGGGAGGGGATTAGTGAAGGGAGGGGGTTGGGGGGAAAGGGGGGGGGGTTTGTAAAACTTTTTGAATAAAAATTTTTTTTAAAGATACTTAACCTCAGGAACTTTGGTATAAATCTATTTGTTGCATCCTGGGTTTCCATGAAGGGCTGCAAGTTCAATTCTAATACTGCTTGCTTTGTTCTATGCACCTCTGCAATATGTAAATATAGACTCAATCATCCAAATATATGTATATAAATTCTTCTTGATTGTTTAATTTGCAAATTTTATATGTTTTTGTTTTAACTTAACATAACATAACATAACATCAGAGTTGGAAGGGACCTTGGAGGCCTTCTAGTCCAACCCCCTGCCCAGGCAGGAAACTCTACACCATCTCAGTCAGATGGTTATCCAACATTTTCTTAAAAATTTCCAGTGTTGGAGCATTCACAACTTCTGAAGGCAAGTCGTTCCACTTATTAATTGTTCTAACTGTCAGGAAATTTCTCCTTAGTTCTAAGTTGCTTCTTTCTTTGATCAGTTTCCACCCATTGCTTCTTGTTCTACCCTCAGGTGCTTTGGAGAACAGCCCGACTCCCTCTTCTTTGTGGCAGCCCCTGAGATATTGGAACACAGCTATCATGTCTCCCCTAGTCCTTCTTTTTGTTAAACTAGACATGCCCAGTTCCTGCAACCGTTCTTCATATGTTTTATCCTCCAGTCCCTAATCATCTTTGTTGCTCTTCTCTGCACTCTTTCTAGAGTCTCAACATCTTTTTACATCGTGGGACCAAAACTGGATGCAATATTCCAAGTGTGGCCTTACCAAGGCATTATAAAGTGGTACTAGCACTTCACGTGATCTTGATTCTATCCTCTGTTTATGCAGCCCAGAACTGTGTTGGCTTTTTTAACAGCTGCTGCACACTGCTGGCTCATATCTAGATGGTTATCCACTAGGACTCCAAGATCCCTCTCACAGGTACTACTATTGAGCAAGGTACCACATATACGGTACTGGTGCATTTTGTTTTTTTTGCCTAAATGTAGAACCTTACTTTTTTCACTGTTGAATTTCATTTTGTTAGATAGCGCCCAATGTTCAAGTCTGTCAAGATCTTTCTGTAACTTGAGCCTATCTTCTGGAGTGTTGGCTATTCCTGCCAGCTTGGTGTCATCTGCAAATTTGATGAGTTCCCCATCTATCCCCTCGTCCAAGTCATTGATGAAGATGTTGAAGAGTACTGGGCCTAAAACAGAGCCTTGGGGTACTCCACTGCATACTTCCCTCCATGTGGATGTAGTTCCGTTGAGGACTACACGTTGAGTGCGGTTGGTCAGCCAGTTACGAATCCATCTGGTGGTGGTGCTGTCTAACCCACATTTTTCTACTTTATCTAGTAGTAGGTTATGGTCTACTTTATCAAATGCTTTACTGAAGTCCAAGTAAATTATATCAACAGCATTCCTCTGGTCTACTAATTTTGTCATTTTGTCAAAGAATGCGATAAGATTAGTCTGGCATGATCTGTTTTTGACAAACCCATGTTGGCTTTTGGTTATTACTTTGTTTGCTTCTAGGTGTTCGGTGATTCGTTGCTTGATTATCTTTTCCAGAATCTTCCCCGGTATTGAGGTCAGACTGATAGGTCTGTAGTTTCCTGGATCTGTTTTTTTTCCTTTTTTGAAGATGGGAACTACATCAGCTCTTTTCCAGTCCTCTGGCAGCTCCCCTGTGCTCCAGGATCTTTGAAAGATATAGTTCAGTGGTTCTGAGATCACGTCTGCCAGTTCCTTCAGAACCTTGGGGTGTAATCCATCCGGTCCTGGTGATTTGAACTCGTCTAGGGTAGACAGGTGTTCACTTACCATTTTCTTCCCTATTTTAACTTGTGTTTCTAATCTGTTTTTTGTAGTGCTGTTTTTGATAGGTTGGATTGTTTTTTCCTTTTGTGTAAAGACAGATGCAAAATATGAGTTAAGTAGATCTGCTTTCTCCCTGTTGTTTGTCATCTTCTTGCCACTTTCTCCCAGCAATGGGCCAATTGTTTCCTTGACTTTTTGAACTTAGTGAAGTTACTTTTTGAACTTAGTGAAGTTACTTTGTATTTGTACTGAAGAAAGTCAGAAGTCAATATTTTTCTTTTTTTCTCGTCACCTTTTTAACTTTTTTCTTCTTTTTGAGCTCCCCCTCCTATTTTTCCTAATTATTTTGTGTTTTATCTCTCTTTGAAACTTAATAAAGCTAATTTAAAAATAGTGTTTACTATATATTGTTTTGCCAGGATATGATCTGTTATTGGGAGGTTTACTTTTGCATTGATTAGACTTTTATACAGTTCTATCGTTGCATTGATTATTAGTCTTTTATACAGTTCTGTTTTTTCACTATCCATAGCTGGCATATTACACTCTGCATTCTTCACTTGTAGTACACATGGAACTTCGTATTTCTGGTGTTAATTGCTTCAGGTTGTTTTTATAAAGTTCCCTGAGTGTTTAGTTTTGGAAGTATCTCATTACTCCTATCAAAAGTTTAACACTTTTCCTTTATCACCAAACTAACTGTTGCTATAGATTTGTAAGTCGATTGCTCTGGCATTTATATTGTTATAAAAAAAGATACTCAACTCTATTTATAGCTTTTGCTGAGAGGTCAATTATACCTTAAGATTGCATCAGATGAACAAAGTATATTTTTTTCAATCAAATTGAGTCTGCAAGCCATTAGAATTAGGATAGTTAATAAAGGTCAGTTTGATAGACATCAATTGTAAATACCAAGTATTTTTTTCAGTCTCCGTATTGAATAATTCTTATAAAAGGTAGCTTTGATTAAATCAATTTATGTATTAAATTTGTGCTTTTGATGTCTGCTTTTAATTGGATGGGGCTTACTTGTTTACCCCTACAGTTCTTTGGTCAGTTTTGTGTTACCTGCTTCTCTTTATTCTTCTTGTATTTGCATTTTTTTCTTCCTGGATTATTCAGTTACTTCTCTGGTGATTTTCCCTGTTTTGCATTCAGCTTCCATGATATGTAGCACCTTGTTCAATTTGAATTTTCTTGAATTGCAAGGCTGTGGGTTTTTAATGTTTTTTTTCTCATGAACTTTTTTTGATTTTATTTCCTTTTTCATTAGCCTTTTTTAGTTTAATGCCTCCCTTGGGTACTTTTGTTTTTTGTTTCCTAGTTATTATTCTTATCTCCTCTCCTTCAAGATTGGGAATAGAATAGAATAGAATTCTTTATTGGCTAAATGTGATTAGACACACAAGGAATTTGTCTTTGGTGCATATTCTCTCAGTGTACATAAAAAGACAAGATACGTTCGTCAAGAATCAAGGTACAACACTTATTGATAGTCATAAGGTGCAAATAAGTAACCAGGAAACAATATCAATATAAGGATATTGTAAGGATACAAGCAACAAAGTTACAGTCATACAGTCGTAAGTGGAAGGAGATGGGTGATGGAAACAATGAGAAGATTAACAATAGTTGCAGACTTAGTAAATAGTTTGACAGTGTTGAGGGAATTATTTGTTTAGCAAATAATTTGTTTAGCAGAGTGATGGTGTTTGAGAAAAAACTGTTCTTATGTCTAGTTTTGTCTGGTGTGCAGTGCTCTATAGCATCGTTTTGAGGGTAGGAGTTAAAACAGTTTATGTGCTGGATGTGAGGGATCTGTAAATATTTTCACGGCCCTCTTCTTGATTTGTGCAGTATACAGGTCCTCAATGGAAGGCAGGTTGGTAGCAATTGTTGTCTCTGCAGTTCTAATTATCCTCTGAAATCTGTGTCTGTCTTGTTGGGTTGCAGAACCAAACCAGACAGTTATAGAAGTGCAGATGATAGACTAAGTAATTTCTCTGTAGAACTGTATCAGCAGCTCCTTGGGCAGTTTGAGCTTTCTGAGTTGGACCTACTGTACACAGGCGGTGAATATTCCAATGGTATATCTTTTAGTTTATGTGCTTTTTCCATTTATTGTTTTAAACATCAATTCCATCATTGTTTGTAGTAGGTCTTTACACTCTGCTAAAAAGAATTTAGTCATGGAGATGTCCTATGTCCAAGTGTAGGTTAGGCTATTTAGATCCTGTTGTTGTTTGATAAATATGTCCATTAATATTAGAAAATTTACCTAATTTTAATGATTCACTAGATTTTCCAAGCCTGGAGTTGTAGGTCATTTATTTCCTCAGTCTCCTCACCTCCCAGCATAGTCCAATTCTTCTCTATGGGAGTATCATTTGTTATTAATTCATAAGATTGTTGATCCATGGGGAATAAATATTTTATTTAGGTTTACTCCAATTTCAACAGGCTCTATTGTAAACACAGGGTGAGGCCCTAATGACCAGTCATGGGATGACTTCACTACAGTGCCTTATAATAATAATAATAACAGAGTTGGAAGGGACCTTGGAGGTCTTCCAGTCCAACCCCCTGCCCAGGCAGGAAACCCTACACCATTTTAGACAAATGGCTATCCAACACTTTCTTAAAAATTTCCAATGTTGGACCATTTACAACTTCTGCAGGCAAGTTGTTCCACTGATTAATTGTTCTAACTGTCAGGAAATTTCTCCTTAGTTCTAAGTTGCTTCTCTCCTTGATTAGTTTCCACCCATTGCTTCTTGTCTTGCCCTCAGGTGCTTTGGAGAATAGTTTGATTCCCTCTTCATTTGGCTTAATTGAGCCATTGTCTAAAGAAGAGTTAAGTGATGGTCTTGGAGCGAAAAATAACCTGTAATCTTGGCTTGGTTTTCTTCTCTTATAATGTTCTGCTACTCCAGGCTCTGACTCTAATCCTAGTCTGGGTAGCAACCTTTTGTGAGAGCAATTATACATACTTTAATAATAATAACAGCTTTTCTTCTCATGTTGTTCTCAATCATTCTTCCATCCTCTTGCAATAAGTAATCATTTTTTCTAACTATCTGCCTATATTATATTTGGGAGAATTAAAATGAATTTTGGGAGCTAAAATGCTTGGAATTCCACCTTTAGTTAACATTCTTTGTTATCAGCATACCACACTTCTGGAATAAACATAGCTTGACACAGTCAAACCACAGCTGATACTGATGCCTCTGTGCTTCAATTGAAAAAACTCCTAAAGTTTATGGTATAAATTTTAAAACTATCAGATGGTGCTCTGGTTGGTATATAAGTTTAAATGCTACTTGCAGCCCCCTGTGTGGCCTTCTCACCAGAAACACTGAATGTTGTAGCTTGCGAAGCTCATGATACAAAAGTAGATCAACTTCCATCTCACCTGCTTTTATCTTGACTTGCCCTTCGGTCCTTATCTGTGTATGGGAAGTAAGCCTGATAATTGAATAAGATTGAATAAGAGTTTCTTCTGACCAATCTGATTTGCTGTGAGAAGAGGCTTTTTAAACTCATTATTGTTCCTTTGAAGCTATAGTTTTATTGGCATGAAAAGCACTGATTAAATAAGACAGGAGGAAAAAAAGCAAGTAGAGTCAGTGGGAGTATTTGCATAGCAGTAGGAATGGCAGAACCTGGGAGGTTGGAATGAAAAGGATACCCACATAACTACAAATAAACAAAATCCAGCCCCCTTTGAAAACTGTTCACCCTTATCTAATGATGACCAGGTACTGACCTTTGGTTGAGATGATTCCCATGCATAGGTTTTTAGTAATAAATCAGCTTATCTGAACCTTCATGTGTGGACCTGGTCTTTCATGCCTGACAGTTTGAATTACTATTAAGGGGAATCATTAAGGAATCATTAACTAGGGGTTACCCAAAATAAATTCAAATAAAATTCTTTTTGGAACTGATTCAAATCACACAGCCTAAATTTCTAGTCTTTAAGGGGAATTTGGACAGGCCCCTCAAAGGAATTCCTCAATATCCTGATGGTTTCACCAAACATATTAGAATGGAAAGGGGGAAATTTATGACCGTTCTTGCTTCAGTCATGTCACAGAATTGTTGGTCTCTTAATATTTAATAAAGCATTTCCTTTTTTTTTGCTAAACTTTTTTATTGAAGATCTTAACAATAGTAAAATAGAATAAGGACTGAAATCAGAAAGAAAAAAATAATAGAAAGAATAAAATGCAAAAAAAGAAAAGAAAAAGGCACTTCTCTCCTGGCACTCAGACCCACAGATCAACCACTGTCCTACATTCCCCTGAGCAGGAGCAAACATCTGGAGCAGGGGTCTCCAACCTTGGCAACTTTAAGCCTGGAGGACTTCAACTCCCAGAATACCCCAACCAGCAAAGCTTTTCTAACTGTCAAAGCTGGCTGGGGAATTCTGGGAGTTGAAGTCCACCAGGCTTAAAGTTGCCAAGGTTGGGGACCCCTGATCTGGAGCACAAATGGATGATCTCCCATCCTCTCCTTGTATGGAGAGGCTCTGTTGGATCAAATGTATTGCTGGTTCATTAGTCTGGGCCATAGCATGAGCTCCATTCCTCCTCTGACATCTAACTCACCATTGTTGCCCAGATAAAAGCAAAATGCTCTTTAGGTCAAATCTATTATTACAATAGGGACCTGGACATATTTTCTTGGTAATAAATAAACTTGAGTTATTTGTAAAAATAATAAAGGTGGGATACTAATTAATTAATAATAAGTAAAAAGGCATCCTACTTTCATTATCATCTTTGAATTAAAATATAAAATCCTGAGCTGTGCTGCCCTCAGCTACATCCATTCATTTGTACTCTTTACCATTTCCTTTTTGACAATTTACATTACAATTTCAGTTCGCTGACTTTATTTAAAAAGAATAAAAATGACCACTAAATAGGTTGATAATTTCTTACCATATTCACCCAAGGCTAAAATATTTGTAAGGTAGTTCATATTTTAGCCAATCTGGTAGAGAAGAGATGAAAATGCATCTGCAGGAGCTCTTAAATTATGCCAATCCTTTTCTCCCTGGGGTTAGACCTGGATTTGACACGTGAGAAGATACTGTTGGTGACAAAGAGAAAAGCAAACCCGCATTAATGATTCTATAAACCTTGACACCTTCCTAATTGTCAGTTACTCTATAGATGAGTCCGTTAATGCCACATCTAAATTATTTCATTCTTTGGTTCGATAGGCCATCCCTCTATGAATAAAATTGCAGCAGCAATCGAATGTAATTGTAATGTACAGTCCACAAAGATTGCTCTAGGAAGGATTTTTCTTGCTTTCATCATTTTAAATTCATAGTACCTTTCTTTTGCCCTTGGCAAAATAATATCTAATCATTATTTTGAAACATTTTAATGTCAGTCCTGCTAACCGAGTTTTTGACCTTTTTATTTAGTCTTTTTTAAAAATATTACTTTCAGTCAAAAGCCCTCTATATCTTTCTCTCTTTCTATGTCTTTAGTCACTTTTATCTAGTTTTCACTTACTAGCATTTATTGTTAGTGGGAACTTTTATTTATTTCAGCATCATACATAAGGGAAATCAGGCAGAGTGTGGTATAGATACGTTTCCCTTTCATGGTCCAATGGAAGGCTCAATATAAGGACCTTAGAACTGATTGGTAAAATCTTCTCATCCGCTTTTATGAGCCGTTTTCCATACATAGCAAAGCTGAAGTCTGTTTAGTTTTGACAACTCAGATAATTGAGTTTAGAAGAAGGCTTCATGTAGTTTCAGGATTTCTCTCCAAGCCACAGTCACTTAACTTTGGCCAAATGTAGTTCAATGAAAAGAGCATTTGTGTTTTTCCCACAGAAAATTCCAAGAATCTTTAAGTAAATCAGCATCAGATAGAGATGCTACTTTGAGTTGACTAAGAACAAAACTGGAATAAAAATCAAGCAAACAACTAATTAAATAGATGCTTGGAATTGTTGTGGTGGTGTCAGCAATATTGATCTAGATGTGTCAATTCATTTATCTGATTAAATATAAAGCAGATTTCTCTTTCTCTGTGTTTTACATTTTGAAGTTTCTGACAAAAATCTAAATATAGAAAATGGATCAATGTGGCCCTTATATAGCCCAGAAACACATGAAACTTTTCCAAAAATAGTACTAGGAGCAGTTCTTCATTAAAAACAAAAACAAAAACAGAGATGTTGCTCTGAAATATATCTCCCTAAAGAAGCAGCTGTGTTTTTCTTCTCCCTCACACTCCGTAGTTGAAGATAGCCATATACTACTGCTGTTGTGATTCTCAAAGTAACTGCTATAGATTTTATATCCTTTCAGTATAACTTATAGGACTGGGGTATTCAATTCCTTAGATTAGCAGAACACCAAAATTTTAGAAACAATGACTTTTTAAATGCCTGACACAAAACATTGATCTGTTGCAATTTCTTGCAAGATAAGTTAATAAATCTTGTTCCTCTAAGAAAATATCCTTGTCTTTTAACTATTCTATGCTGTTCCAGCCATGGGTAATACCAGCACTTTTTAATGACACTATTTGTAAATATTAACCCACATCTTTTCTCTCTTGTTCAGCCCATCCATCTCTGTTTGGTCTCTTTATGACTCCTGGTTTGCAATACACATTTGTACCTTAGATTGTACAATTTTGGATTGCAGAATGGCATGATACAATTTAGACAAAGTGTGTTTAACTATGATAGTTGGTTTAACAAGTATGAATTAGGTGGTTTCTCATTAATATGCCAATATGTCTTTCTATTCCCAAGCCAAGGTTTTTCTATATGGACATTCAAATATTTGTCTGTAATTCTTATTATAGATTATTATGCTATCCATGGATTCTTGCCTAATTCATTAAAATATATATTAGTATTATATGCTGAAAATACTTTATTTATTTCTTAATGTCATACTTCTATTCTGGCTTTGATGCATTAAGCAAATGCCTTTGGTTAAATTGTAAGATGTAAGATATTCTGTTAAGTAGTACAAGTCAAAATTGACTTGTTTATTACAATTTTCACTATATTTATCTGTTATTTGGGTATTCTTATTCCAAACAATATTTCTACAATAATAACATTGGTATGAATAACTTATATAGTGAGGTTTCTCTGGACATTGATCAATGGAAGTCATTAAACTTTACCTTCTGAAGTAGGATAAATAATCTTAAAATAAATGCAATGCTCAGTATAATTTATATTTCATATGGAATTCCTATATACATACCGTATATACTCGAGTATAAGCCGATCCGAATATAAGCCGAGGTACCTAATTTTACCACAAAAACTGGGAAAAA